>NC_140937.1:94593491-95193491 GCF_014529385.1 Adiantum capillus-veneris | reverse complement strand
AAAAAATAGACCACACTACACATTCTAGACCCAAAGCCCAAGGCTAACATTATTTGTGCAATGAAGTCCCACTGAACAGTCAAATGCTTTCTCTATATCCACCTACATGATAAGTACATCTTGTTTAGTATATTTCGCATACTCAATGCCGATGAAAGCAGTAGCAATATTATCCATAATTTGTCAACGAGGAATGAATCCATATTGGGCAGGATGTATGCCGGAAAACAACTGATCTTTAATGCGTGTAGCTATGATTTTCGACATCAATTTGTAAATGACCCGCATAAGTGCAACAAGACGCCACTGCGAGAAGGATTCACATAACGTTTGCTTAGGCAACAATTTCACTAGTCCTTTCCACAATTGCAGTAAAGATTGTGTAGTCCATGCAAGATTCATCATGAAAAGTAGAGACTGCTTAAGGGATTCCCAAAAGCGAAGGTAAAATTCAACCGTAAGACCATCCCATCCAAACGATTTCCAATGACAAAGATGTAACAAACTATCATGCAATTCATCTTTAGTAAAGCTGGCCTCAAGAGTAGCTACATCATCCATCATCAATATAGAATGCACATGCGACAACAATAATTTTCTAGCTTGCAAAACCTCTGTTGTGAGGGAGCCTCTGGAATTGCGAAAACTCGTTGAAAGTGATTCACCATGGAATTTTCTAGCTGCATCTTATTGGTAGTCCATTGCCCAGTATCATCCTTCACTCTTTTAATGGCCACAGATTGCCACGAGTGATGCAAATGCTTAAAAAATTTCTTTGACGAGCAATCTTTATCCATGAAGGCATGCTGTCTTGATCTAACCTTCCATTTTCCAAGTTTCCTCTTGTTATTATGCATCAAAGAGACCTTAGCCGCATATAACTTCTCTTGTTCCGAATCAGTAAGTGGTCTAGAATCCGCAAGACTTTCTAAGTCTTGACAAGTTGCTTTGTCTTCGTACGCCTTGTCTCTTTGCTGATACATATACCATGTACCATAATCCTTTATAACTTCCTGGATCCGCATAACAAAACGATACCAAGCTGCATCCACATCACTAAACATATGCGAGACAAGTGGAGGAATCACCGCTTCAATCAACATTTGGAAGGCTTTGTGTGAAAGATATGCATTATTGATATGCAATAACCGCTTGCAGGGAAGAGGAGGATCCGCATACAGTGCCTCAAAATGAACCAAAAGCCAAAGAGGAAAGTGATCAGATAAAGTAAAGAAACGATCAATCCTCATATCACATACAAACATATCATATTACAGAGTGCCCAACAAATACCAACGATCCAATCGTTGGAGTGAGCATCATGAGTAAAAGTATAACCCCGCTCTGAAGAATGAGTAATGGCCCACTTATCCAAAGTCCATATATTTCTGATCTCACACATACAAGTGCATTCACCACACACACACACACACACACACACACACATTCACTCCTGCGCTAACACTAGCCGTGGCATTCTTCCATTTAAATACAATCTCTCACACTAAACCCATTATCTTGAACCAAGAGGTCTTGAGGGAGTTGGAAGCTGAATAGACACGCACTTGAAAGTGCCCGCTCATCACCAAATTAGTGGGATGGTCTCTATAGTCTGGTTAAGGATTGGCCTCTATAGTCTGGTCAAAAGAACAGCAGGTATTAGAGAAACCCCACCATCGATTTTGAAACAGTAGGTATTAGAGGAACCCCATTGATGGGTGGAGGCATTGTGGTCGTATTTTTTCAACCACTGAGGCAAGACTCCCTACATGCCCCAACTCAACATCATCTTGTTTTTTGAGCCTTGCAAGACCACTTCGCCATCGATGGTCTTCTAGTATGGGTGATTTGCCCTTGTCATTAGACATAATCGACGGGATTGCTTCATAGTTGATCTCCTTGTATAGCCATGTGAAGCTCATTGCGAGCGGCGACAAAGAACTTTGAAGCATCTTGAGATAACACATACCTAGATACATCAACATCCAACTCTTTACATTCTACCATGAAATGACCCAATTCGCAACATTCAAAGCAGTGGCCAGCAAAGACACCCTATTCCAGCAAGCCCAACCGGGCAATATGCAACCAATTATGCCACTTTTGGGGAATGTCCCAAAGCCTACGTAATCTATACCTATTTGTTGTTCTTATGCAAATAGGCAAAAGAACCTTACCCAAACCCTGCATAGTGGGATGCAATAGCTGGAGCATTCCTGCTTGAGGATTCTTTCAAATTTAACTCACGACATTACATTCTTTCACAAGAAACTCAAACATTATGATTTGTTTCCCTTCTGATCAGTTATCTAGAATGGCCATGAAAGTTTATCCCATCTCCTGCTTTGGACTTTCATGTGTATAGGTATGCAGCAAGCCTACAGTCCAGGAACCGATAAAACTTTTTAACCACTTTCACATTTATGATGGCATGTTGCTTACAAGATAACCATGGTGCAAATTTCCTTTTTTGTATCAACTGAATAGTCAATGCAGTCACAAATTGGAAATTAAAGCCTAAATGAGTTTTAGCATACTCCTTTCATTATCAGTTCCTTAAGCTTTCATGGTCCATAAATCATTCTTATAGGAAAAGGGGTGTCCGGATTCACAGAAATTTCCATAAGAAATGGACACCATCATGGATCTTTATTCACATGGTTTCATAAACACGCCCATAATCCACATCACCTCATGTAATTTACAATCCTTCATCTTTAGGAAAAAAGGTTTCAAAAGGAGATAGAACTTACAAGGTGATGGATGGGAACCGTTGTGAGTGTTCCAAAGCGCCCATTGATACGACCCACAATCTTATGAACCTGACTTGTAAGGCGTTGGTCTGCAGACACAAGCAGAATGTGGGCAAAAACTCTGGAAACACTATACCGTCAATCCAACAGAAAGAGACAGATTGCTTTCAAGATGGAGCAAGGACAATCCCTCTGCCCTCAGTAAGCCCACTTTTGACAAGCATTCAGTGCTCTAGCACCCCACTCTACCTTACAGACCCTAGACGTCCGGACAGATTTACGGTTGCTAATCTGACTTTGAAATTGACATAAAGAAGACTGCAGGGCAGAATGAATATCAAGGAGCAAACCGAAACCAAAGTACAAAAAATGTTCCTCATTCATGATTATGTGGAAGTGCTTGTTCAAAATGATAAAACCTCGGAACAAAAGTCAATCGCTGCCTCATTAAAAAAAATTTGACGAGTCACACAAATATAAGGGACAATAGAAACAGGATACCGATAATACAACAAAGGACAGGTAGAAGGATCTAGAGAAAAGTGAGAAAAAGCACAAAAAGAGAAATTAAATTATGGCCAGAGAAAAGGAACTAATGAAACCAAAATAGAAACAGCAAGCCTTTTAGTAATTGCCTAGTGCCTTTAAGCACAATTCAATACTGAAAAGCAGACTTGACTTATTGAAAAAGAAACATGTCATGTCCTTCACCATAAGACGAAAACAATCAAATAAACTTCCTCTATATGTATCTGACGTGGAAGTTCTTCCTTGATTGTCTATAAAACTTGCATTGCATCTTGGTGAGGCATAGTTGAGATGACATACAGTCATGGACATCTGTCCTTGTTGGAACTGCTATTTGAACCAACTGCACCTTATCCCTCCACTCAACATTTTCATCAAGGAACTTTTCAAAAGCAAGAAGTTTTTGAGGGATCCCTTTGATCATGTCTAGACGATCTACACCAAGCATTACCTGCATTAAGTAACCTGCATCATTACGTATTTTACTGGCTCAAAACGTCTTATGAAGAAGATTACAGTTAACTCTTGAGATAGAAGAAGAGATGTATACATAACTTTGAGACTGAGGAAAGTAGCTTGCAATCTGCAACACAGACTATCTACCAAAGGGACCCATACCTTGCGACCACAAAACTTCTCTTGTAATTCCTTTACGTACGTTTGCACCTCCGGAGATTGAAGTGCATCAATGAACCTGTTAGGATCAATGCCGATAGGAAACTGTAAAGAAAAGCATATATTTTTATGAGAACTAAAAACTTGCACTTAGTACACATTTCTAGCCCATGAGTAAATTTCAGACTACACATTAAGCATTGACCATAGGTTATTCCAGTGGATGTCAGTAACGAACATAATCATTTCTTTCAAATATGAAACGGTCTTATAAAATGTGAAAGAGCCAGCAATGTATGCTTCATGACTGGTATTCTCACTACAGACTACACTTTGGCCTGCGGGCTTGTCATTTGAGACTAAATTGTGATATTGTTTGGGTGGTTGTTTGTAACATTTTTAAGCCTTGAAAACTTAACTCGGTCAATGCTTAATCTTTGTGACTCAAGTCATAGGGCCTCGACCACTTGCACCAAGGTGAGCTGACCAATCTCTGACAGCTCAGGAGCTAACTTGCTGCCAGTCTTATGTATGACATACTACATTGGAGTTACAGATCTGGATGGAGCTAGAAGTCAGAGGACAGCCTTACATGTACCCTTCTGTAAAGGCAAAGCATCACATAAAATAACCATATAAATATTTAGCTAACTGTACCCCCTTCCACTACTACATCACACTCAATTAATTGATTGTATAGTATTGTACATCCGAGAATTGGGCATTGTATTATCATAATTTTGTATCTAAGACTAAGATCCATCCTACTCCCCACCTTCCCTATGATGATGTTGTGGTTAATTTCTGTCGACGTCAATGGGAATACGTGCAGATTTGTCTCGTATGTCATTTTGGCCTTTGATAGCTATTATGCAGAATTTCTCTCTTTCTTCTTTCTTTTTTTCTAAATCAAAAAATTTGGTATTTCTTGTCTCTCTAGTTTCTTTTTTTTTTTGGTTTCTCTATTTTCTAGTTTATCCTACCGCAATTACAAGCCCATTTAAATGCAATTACAAAAATTTAGGTTGCTCGAGCGAGATCATAATTCTCACTCTGTTCCTGTTGGCTTTTGTCACAAATGGGTGACGTGGCATTCTCCTGGACACAGTGGCAGCAGACCCCAGCACACACACACCCGCAAAAAGCACCGACAGGCTGACGTGGCAGGTTGTACGGACTGCCGTACGAATCTCCGGATTTTGCGGCGCTTTTCACGCTGACAATGCTGACGTGGCCTGCAGTACGGAGTTCCTGCTTTTACGCTGGTGAAAGTTCACTGGCTGATTTTAGCAAGGCTTTTGGGCCAGTTGCTTTATTTTTGAAAGCTTTTAAAATTGAATGCTTTTGGGGCTCTGCTTTTGGGCATCCCTTGTACCAATAAATAAGTGGGCAAAACTCACTTCTCAGAGCATCTGGACGCAGAGTCTGAGAGTGAGCACCTACCCACTCTCTTGCACTTTGAACACAAATTAATACAAAGAGAAATACCAAAAGGGACGCGAGTCTTTGGGGCCAATATCTCTAGGCACGGAACTACGTCGGGCCCTGTCAACATAATTGTGAAGTGTGAACTGTTTTAAAGTGAATCTCTGTTGTGTCGCGGTAGAATCTTGACTTGGAGTGTCCAAGTTTGTTATAGTGGTATCAGAGCGCGGCCGATTTCTTTCTACCGAGAAATCCGATCCTTTTCTCGGGACACTTATGGATTCCAACAGAGATCAGTCGACTTCTTCTACATCTGGGAATGTGGGAGGAGATCACGAAGAAGATTCTCATGAAGAGTACGGCCCACCTCGGCCTACTCAGGCTGAGATTGTAGAGATGGAACATCGACAAGTGGTTGACGACGCAACAAAGAAGATGATCAACATTGCGAAGGATCCAAAATTTGCAAAATTTTTGACTCAGCAATCCTTCGAAGAAGTGCACACCCAGTGGTAGAAGGCCACAGAGCCACCCATCAAACCGGCACTCAAGAAACCTCCGTCTCTAAGGATGTTTACAAAGCAAGAATTAGAAGAGGTGGTTCAGACACAGATCAATCGGCTTTTGGACGCGAACAACAAAGCCAAAAAGCACGACAAAAAGCCGAAGAAAGGAACTAACTTCCCGGGGTATTTGGGTCGTCCATCTACTTTTGCATCGGCAAGAAAGCAGAAGAAGCATGTACGATTTGAAGGACTACCCAGTTCTTCTTCTTCTTCTTCTTCTTCTTCTTCTTCTTCTTCTTCTTCTTCTTCTTCTTCTGATAGTTCTTCTAGCTCTTCTGCCTCGAGCGAAGAACACAGAAAAGGGAAAAAGCGAAGCAAAAAGCAAAGCTTTGGAAAGGGCAAGAAAAAGGCAAAGAAACCTAAGTTTCGCCCAGTTTCTGACAGTTCTACAGAGGACTCATCTTCAAATAGTTCGGACTTCGACGATCACATGTTTTATGCAAAGAAGAAGCATTTCTACAAAGCCAACCAATATGACTTTCTCGAAGATAAAAGCAAGAAAGTTAGAGAATTTCAAGAAGGTGGACAGTCAATTAAGTTTGACACCTTTTCTGGATTCCGAGATGCTCCGAGGGCTTTGGCCTTCATACAGCAGTTTGACATAGCTTTCTCTGGAGGGCATTACTCAGAGCACTCCAAGATTCGGAGGGCTACCTCTTTCTTCAAGGGAAATGCTCGAACATGGTGGTCCACACTTCTATTGAACAAGGAAGCTCCGGTTAAATGGTTGAAATTCAAAAGGCTTTTTATTTCTTCTTGGCTGACTCGGGAGTACGAACGAGATATACGAACTGCTTGGAATCATCTTCGGATGACGAAGGAAGATTCTCTGGATGCGTATTGCGAGAGATTTTGGAGCTCTTTTCCACCAGCTTCTTCATTTAAAAAGATCTCGTTTAAAGAACAGATTGAGCAGTTTTGTTGTAGACTTCCTACAGCGATCCGAGATTACTGCTTAGAACAAAAGTCAGATTCTATTCAAGAATCGATGGGTCATGCAAAACCCGGTTTTGCCATACATTCAGGTAATCTGACTTTACCCCACTGATGAGATCTTGACTTAGAGACCCAACAGACTTCTAATAATGAAAGTAGAAAGAAAAAGAGCCCTCAAGAAAAGAAAGACAAGGATTCACGACCACGGCTCACCCTTCGAGAGAGGGCCAACTACATCAAAGAGGGAAAGTGTTTTGGATGCGGGGAACATGGGCACGTCTCCGTGAAGTGCCCTTAAAAGGCACATCAAGAATAGAATCAAGACAAGCCAGAGAGTTCGAGAGCAGCTGAGGAACGTGGACGAAAAGGCAAGATGAAAGCAGGACTGGTTCCAGATTGCATGGGTACTGACCTAAGCACGATTGATGAAAGTACAGAACTTTGCCGGGCTAAGGGCAAAGTGAAAGATCAAGAAGCCCTGTTTTTCTTTGATAGAGGAGCCAAGGCCAACTTCATTTCACCTGAATTGGCGGCGCGGCTCGAGATTACACCCGATCGGATGGGACCACAAGCAGAGGCAGTTCTAGCGGCACCCGGACGGGACGTGGCCATTACACGTGAAATTGGCAAACTTCGTTTGCATTGTCAAGGGTGTTTGGGGCACGAGGACTTCTACATAATGCCCTTGAAAGGTTGTGATGCGCCGTGGTCGATTATCGGGCAAAGAAAGCGACATTGACTAATGAAAAGGGTGAAAATTTGTACTTGATGTGAAATTGAAGGGCGACTGTCCCTATTGTATCGCCCTCGGCCATTTCGAAATTAATGAAATACAATTTGTTTGTTTACTCGACGTTTTTGAAAGAGTTGAATGATGAATATAGGACAAATATGTCTGAACTTGATGAAGAATGCCAAGATTTTATCCACACTCATGCCGATTGCTTTTCTGAGGGCCTACCAGGAAAGTTGTCACCAGCTCGTCCTGAGGATCATACCATTGATCTGATACCTGGAAGCACACCACCGAACCGGCCACCTTGCCGTGTGAGCTGAGCCCAGAATGAAGAGATTATGGACCAAGTGAAAGACCTCTTGGAAAAGGGTCTTATCCAGCCAAGTACTTCACCTTACTCCTCTCCGGTGTTGTTGGTTCTAAAGAAAGACGGATCTTGGAGAATGTACATTGATTATAGAGCTCTCAATAAAATCACCATCAAGAACAGATTTTTGATTTCGAGGATCGATGATATTCTTGACCGACTACAAGTATTCTCTTGTTTCAGCAGGATCAATTTGAAGAGCGGATATCATCAGATCCAAATCGCGCAGGGAGATGTCTACAAGACAGCTTTTCGGACGAGCTTCGTTTTATATGAATTTTTGGTGATGCCTTTTGGCCTTACCAATGAACCAGCAACCTTTAACCGAATGATGGACAGGATTTTCAGAGAGTACAGATCTTTTGTTGGTACTTTCTTTAATGACATTATAGTCTTTTCCAAGGGTGAGGTAGAACATAGAGAACATCTGCTACAGGTCTTTCAGGCATTGCGAGATCACAAGTTGGTGATCAATGGAAAGAAGAGTGAATTTTTCTTATCAAAGATACACTTTTTGGGACACATCGTCTCAGCAGCAGGAGTGCAGATAGACCTGGCCAAGATTGAGACTATACGTGATTGGCCCGATTTGAAGAATGTCCATGAAGTTAGAAGCTTCTTGGGCTTATGTTCTTACTACCGGCGGTTCATTAGAAAGTTTGCAAAGGTTGCTTCTCCTTTGCATATCTTCACAAAGAAAGGAGTCCCTTTCTCGTGGGGACCCACAGAGCTGACTGCCTTTTAGACTTTGAAAGAGAAATTGACTACGGGCCCAGTTTTGACTTTGCCGGATTTGCAAAAGTCATTCGAAGTATATTGTGATGCTTGTGGTCTCAGTCTGGGTGCGGTCTTAATGCAAGAAGGCCATGTCATTGCCTATGAGATCCGATTGTTTTCAAGGCCAAAATTGACAGCACATATATATGAGACAGAGATTTTGGCGGTTATCCGTGCTCTTACTCAGTGGCGACATTACCTACTCGGAGCCGATTTTACGGTCTTCACTGATCATCAAAGTTTACACTACTACTTGTCACAGAAGCAGCTATCGGAAAAGCAGATGCGGTGGGCTAACATCTTGTCACAGTTTCACTTCCAGATTGTCCATGTGCAGGGACAGAAGAACTTGGTGGCAGATGCTTTCTCGGAAGCCATTGGTCTTGGCTATTTCCGCGATTCATAATAGAAGCTTCAAGGACATGGTCGATCAGCGCCACAGATCCAGATTTTTCAGATGTATTCAATTGAATAGAGAATGGGGAGGTAGTAGCGGGATATTCCATTCGGGATGGCTACTTGATAAGGAAAATGATGTCTGCGTGACACAGCCATTGAGGGAAAAGGTTTTAACCGAATGCCACTGTCCACCATTTACGGGTCACCACGGCATTGACACCACCTTGAAAGGTGTGGAGCGATACTTCTTTTGGCCGAGACTCAAGAAGGACGTGGACTATTTTGTACGCAGTTGCTTGGTATGCCAAAAGGTCAAGTTTGACAGGCATAAGGCACAAGGATTGTTACGGCCTTTACCCATTCTCACCCACGCTTGGAAAAGTATTGCTATGGATTTTATTTTTGATCTCCTGAAGACACGGAGTGGGCACGATGGTATCTGGACTGTTTTGATAGATTTAGCAATCAAGCTCATTTCATTCCAGTGAAGAAAACACTCAAGCCGGATCACTTAGCGAGACTGTTCATTGCCCAGATATTTAGATTACATGGCATGCCTGAGATAATAGTCTCTGACAAAGATTGCCGATTCACGAGTTTGTTTTGAAAGGTTATTTGGGAGAACATTGGCACGTGGTTGCAATTCTCGTCATCTTTCCACCCGCAGACAGATGCGCAATCTGAGATTGCAAACTCGTATTGGATTTATTGAAGTCTTACATTTCGGATTAGAAGACTCAATGGGAAAAGTATTTGCCCTCGGTGGAATTTGCCTACAATAACATGATTCACTCTTCGACGGGGAAGGCGCCATTTGAAATTATTGAAGGTGCTTCAAAGGTTCCACCCTTCTTAAGCACGAAAGATAAGATTTTTGAAGCCGACCAGTACACGAAGGACTTGGACACTGCTTTTGCCAAGGTCCAGGAGGCTTTAGAGAATTCTCAGGAAAGACACAAAAAGGCAGCAGATCGACATTGTCGCGATTTGAAATCGAAGGAGAACAATTGGGTGCTCTTACGTTTTGAGAAGGCACGCCCGAGAAAGAAAAAGGGAAAGGAGCAGCTTTTTCCATAGCTTAGCATTAGATACTATGGACCTTTTTAGATAAAAGAGAAGATAAATGATGTCTCCTTTAGACTGAAGCTGCGCGATACTTGGAGAATTCATAATGCTTTTCATGTGAGTCAAATGATGGGGAGCCAGATGAGCAACCCGAATGGAGGAAAGCAAGGAGATACTCGTTCCAGAACAGATATTGGCACATAAAGATAGAAAGATAAAAGGTAAAATGATAAGGCAGTTCTTGGTTAAATTCAAGAACTATCCCGCATTGGATCCCAAGTGGATGGAGGAGGAGGACCTGGCAGATACTCCTCAGATTGTGAAACTTTACCTTGAAGCATTTGGTTTAGCATAGTCTACTCCGATAGAACCCCGATTTCAGCATGGGCGAATCTAGTGCAGCGGGTTTGCACAAGAGGGGAGTCACTCCACTCCTTTGTCAACAAATTGCGCCGATTTTTGATATAGAGTCACTGATGTCCCTTTGGGTTTCAGGGATACTGCTAAGTTGACAGTATTTTGCTATATGACTTTATGAACTAGAATTCCTGATAATGAAAATGATACTCATTGATTTGTCCTTGACTTGTTTAAGTGCAGGAACTGATAGACGAAATGACTGTAGCATTTCGGCCTCATAAATCTCTATAGACATGATTGCTATAACGATTAGTTAATCGGGCATCTGTGAGGTCCCGAGTGGATCTAGATGCAATTGCTAAATATGTTGCCGATTAATCATGATCTGAGATTTGGAATGATTTTGAATGTGATTTGTCATGTGATGTCCTGTGATGTGACTATCAATTGATACATGTGCTAGATGTGTTGTTCCTAGTGCGTCGGTACTAACAGTCAGTGTCTACTAAGACAGTTTATGGCCTCTCTCTGTTTTGCAGGCGTAATCAAGGGCGATTACAATGCTTTCAAGAGGGGGGTATGTCACAAATGGGTGATGTGGCATGCTCCTGGACACATCCATAGAGTGGCAGCAAACCCGGCACACACGCAAAAAGCGCTGACATGCTGACGTGGCAGGTTGTACGGACTACCGTATGGATCTCCGGATTTTGCGGCGCTTTTCACGCTGACAATGCTGACGTGGCCTGCAGTACGGATTTTCTGCTTTTACGCTGGTGAAAGTTCGCGGGCTGATTTTAGCAAGGCTTTTGGCCAGTTGCTTTATTTTTTAAAGCTTTTAAAATTGAATGCTTTTGGGGCTCTGCTTTTGTGTACCAATAAATAAGTGGGCAGGGCCTCACTTCTCAGAGCATCTGGACGCAGAGTCTGAGAGTGAGCACCTACCCACTCTCTTGTACTTTGAACACAGATTAATACAAAAAGAAATACCGAAAGGGGCGCCAGTCTTTGGGGCCAATAACCCTAGGCACAAAACTATGTCGGGCCGTGTCGACTTGATTGTGAAGTGTGAACTGTTTTGAAGTGAATCTTTGCTATGTCGCAGTAGAATCTTGACTTGGGGTGTCCAAGTTTGTTACAGCTTTTTCCACACAAGAAATAAATCTTTTAAAGTTACTTTTGGAACAAGCTTAAGGCCTCTACAAGAAGGTCCTTAAGTGATCTTTTTTTTGCACATACAAAAAATTGCCATGCATAGCACCCTTTGTATTCCCTTGTATCAGCTTTCACCCCACCCCTACCCACTATTTTCTTTTCAGTTCTTTGTACTTTTTGTACCTAGACCTGGTATTAGATTCACCACATGTAATCTTTTGGTCTCATATGTTATTTTGGCCTTTTGAAGACGTTAATATTACATTTCATTTCTCTCTCTCTCTCTAAGTTAAGTTGACATCACAGAAGATTTAAGGCTCCAACACATCTTTCTCAAAAACGTATTATTATTAGCACATCGTGCCAGAGTCTTTTCATGAGACACATTAAATCTCCATGGAGAGTGCGAAGTGTTATGAAATCCTATAGTTAACAGTAAACAAATACATTTTACTATTTAAACAACAAGGAACTCTCCAAACTAGGGTATAAATCATTAATAAAAATACCGCAGCCACTCGAGTAAGCTTGCCTAAAGGATGATCCTCTACTCCTGATGGTGTTCCCTCTAGGCCCAGTATGCGTGTACATGCACTCACAAAATGTCTGGCATAGTCATAAGTATGAAACCTGAAAAACACAGGTCAGAAGGTTAACAGAGAAATGAACTATCCACCAAACAAATTTCCTGACAACCAAAGTTGAATCTAACTTGTCACACAGCAGACCAGTGTCACAATTGAGTTGCAACCTTGGATACAAAATCAAACAAAAACTCAACTAACCTACGTAATGAAGTATGTTGAAAGTTTGGTTACCTGATCCCAGCTACAGGTGACCTACCTATGTAGTCATTTCCAGAATGCTCCGGAAGAGTTATAAGACTCTTCAACCTTTCTAATAGTTTCTTACAATAAAAGGCCCGGAACAAGGTACAACAGATTGAGGAACAGGGCTAATAAGAATAACATACACTTAGAAATAAGTAGGTTAAACGAAGGTGCAACAAAACATACCCAATCAAGTCAGCAGAAAGTACAGCTTTCAGCAATTCCGAACGGGAAGGCAAAGTTCTATATATTTCTGATGAAGGAAATGGGGTGTGCAGGAACCAACCTACTTTAATATTATTATCAAGCTCCTTTAGACATCTTGGAAGAAACATGAGGTGGTAGTCGTGGCACCAAACAATATCTCCTTCTCTATATACACTATATACAACGTCTGCAAACATGCTGTTAGCCCTCTTGTAAGCTTCGAACTGATCTTCCAAGCCCCTGGTGCAAGAAAGTCTATCTTCTTGTGGTAGACCAAGGTAATGAAACAGAGGCCATAGCACATTGTTGCAATAACCGTTATAGTATTGATGCACTGTCTCCTCATCCAGGAAGACTGGTACACAACGCTGCTCAGTAAATCAAAGATAAGAAAAATGTATCAAATTCAGATTCCATGCAGACAATAATCACCTTATTGAAACAAGCTGCAACAAAACTGTATCAGATTCAGATTTCATGCAAACACTAACACCTTATAGAAACAAACTTCAAAACGATATTGAGAGCAACGGCAGCTTATATGCATGTGTGTGTTGAAAAATAAGTAATAAACTCTTTGTGTAAAAGACAATAAATGCCTGCTAAAAGTGGGCATCGCTTAGCTAAAAGTCAGTCAAGCAGGCCATGGACAAGCTGCACCAAAGCGTTCCAAAAAACACTCTTGCCTGCTCATTGGAAAACTTCTTACAATAGCTTCAAGCAGGTGTGTAAATGTAGCTTGAAAAAGATTTGACTGCAATGTGCATATGATCAACTACTGCACAAAATGCTTTCAGAATACAATCTAGATTTTATTAATTCTTCCACTATTGCCAGTCACCTGTTCTTCCAATGCTTTAGTCAATGCACCTTGATCAGCTTCATCAACAACATTGACACCTGCCCACCCAATCCATCGTGTTTCAAATTGTCGCACCCCTGTAAAGAAATGATACCATAAATTTCCATAATTAACCATCACCAACAATAACAATCAAGTCTCTTTGTATAATAGCTAGATATATAAGCATGCATACCACTTGGAATGAATATATAATGCCTACAAATTACACAAGTAATTGCACATTTGCAATATTTGAGGCTCTCTACCTAGCGTTGTATGTCAAACTGCAACTTCTACAAGCTGCTCTTATGGCGTACTTGCAACTTTTTCTGCCTTCGAATCATTTTCCATACTGACAACAGCCTCATTTCACACAAAAACAGTCACATTACTTCATTCTTTCATAGAGAATGTTCCTTCAACTATACAAAGCAAAGAACAGATATCAAAGAGGTGAAGTTCTATTTGGGAGTGGGGGGGAGGCGCGTGCTAGGGCTATCGACAAGCTGCTGCTTCTGCTGCCGTGCCGCAACGTTCCCCGGTATCACCCTCTCTCCTTACCCATCATGACGGTTGCCTGCTCGCCCGCTGTGGGCCTGCACACGAAGATGTTCCAGCGGCTTCGAACATGGCAACCTTCTCTCTCTCTCTCTCTCTCTCTCTCTCTCTCTCTCTCTTTTCCTTCTTTTCAATCTTGGTGCACTTTTGGCCTCTAATGTTGGCTTTTGTTTTGAAAATAGCTGTGCTAGATGCACGAGCGGCAAGAAGACAGAACGTTTTTGTCAAGTGCAGCGGAATTGAAATAGTGACAAGATCTAGACTTTACACTTCCACAAATCTTTACTTCTTTCCTTGCTTGTGTGCTACTTATCACAAATGATGGTTCCTTTTATTTCAGAGAGAGAGAGAGAGAGAGAGAGAGAGAGAGAGAGGGAAGGAGAAGAATATTGTTTTAACGTCGTAGGAAACTATCCACACACACACACACACACACACACACACACAGACCCGATGGGGTCCCAACCAACCCTCTCAAGGGTCCCCCACACCATTGCCGATGTGGTATTATTTGCTTTTGATTGCATAAATGGAATTTACACACATGCAATACCTCAATGCAGACTCTACTGACTCAAATGGGGAATATCGTCGCGACAACTCTTCAAAATGAAGCACCTCCGGGGCTGATTTGATGCACCTTTGGATCCGTCTTGATGAGGGTCTGTTGATGGCCACCAAGGGGTAGATCTTGGGCTGATTTGCACTCCTTATTGAGAGGAATGAAGAGCTGAAAACGCAAATGATGGTGGGGCAAAAGATGGACAGCGATGGGAGCACTCAATGCGGTGAGGAAATGGCCAAGAAGAGGCTCAATGGGCTGCCAAAGGTCCGGGCTGCAGCAAGGAGGTTACCCCTAGCAGATCCAAGGCACATCCGGCGAGGAAAGGGGCTGAAAACTGAAAACACTCGGCTGCAGGGCCGATCCGGAGCGGATGGGGTCGCGATGAGATCCAAGCGCCAAGGCTGAAATTGCAAAAAACTGGCTGATCTGCAAGCGTTGGGGTTGATCGCAGAACGCAAGCTCTTCTCTTGCCGCTAGCTGATTTGAGAGAGAACAGTAGGGCTCTTGCTCCTTTTATAGGGGAAAATACTCCATATAAACTTTTTAAGAGTTTTTTTTTTCCGAGAAAGAGATCCTTCCATTAGTTAATAAAGCTGCCCATAGGGCTACAACCACCTCTGCTAGAGAGGGCTACAACAATAGCAAGGGGAGACTCTCCCAATAAAAAAACATAATATGTACAATGGGCTTAATCAAGAAATAGGAGTTTGGAAAAAGCCACATAGGTGGACGGTAGTGCCATCTAGGTGTCCCCCTGGACCATGGTGAAAAAAGGCCCTGGGTGCCAAGTCGCAGGAAAGCCTCTCTGCGCTCCCGGCCCTTGAGAGTGTGAATCAGCTCCATCCAAAAATCCCAAACAGTCTCTACCGGGGGGGATAGGACGAGCCTCAAAGATGCGAAAGCAGCGGGCCCGCCAAATGAACCAGAGTGTCAAGACACAGATGAGCTCCCAACACACCTCTCTCTCACTGCACCACTCCTAGGGGGTAAGCTCTGTGGCTAACTGTCACAAAACGGGAGCGTACACGAGCACTTAGAAAATCTGAAAATTATAATTCTTTGAAAACATGAGAGAAGGGAGAAGATCGACACAGTATTGGGGACCAGAAGATGGGCTGGTCCCCCCCCGTTAAGAGTATTCTTTTTATTCAGGGAGAATTCTTATACAAGCACGAGAACCCGAGTAAACCCCTCCGTTCTGTAGTCTTAGACCCGAAGGTCGTGCTTTCCCGTAAAGGGCTTGGGCACAAGGCCGTTCCTTCCCGTGAGGGACTTAGGCGCGAAGTGTACTTTCCCGTTAGGGACTTAGGCGTGAAGCCGTACCTTCCCGTAAGGGACTTAGGCGTGAAGCCGTACTTTTCCATAAGGGACTTAGGCGTGAAGCAGTACTTCCCGTGAAGGGCCTTCCCATGAGACGGGAGATTCCTGCAAAACAAACCACACAAAGCAGCAATTCTCAATGCGTATCAACACCTTATACCTGTCGCTCCTTGCTCAGAGAACCAACCTCCGTACTCAGTCGTCACGCGAGCACTTGCAAATTCTGTCGCCAGTCTCTGCTCCAGAATCCCAGCGCTTGCACTTCCTGCTGCTTCCGGCTTATCAAAACTGGAACGCTTGCTGCCCTTTTATAGGCTCTGGCACCTGGCGGGAATAGAGGCCCAAAAAGCAGAGCCAGCGCTCCTAGAGAGAGGAGAGAGAAAGATCGCAAATTCAACCCCCCCCCCCTCTGCGTAGCTTTTCTAGCACTGCCTTTTTTTGAAGGACTTGCTTTATTTTATTAATAAAGGCCCGGTCACTTAAAAGTGACCGGCCACTTTAATAAAATAAAGTGTGAACCTGTTCAAACTTTAAAAACTCACTTAGTCAATGAAAACAATGCTACACGGACACATTCCACGCGTCCCCGGGTGCAGGACACGACACAGATGCAATGCAGGCACAGACTCCTCGCGGGAAAACATCTGTCCTCCCGCGACTGTTCCTGCTTTTCGTAAAAAGCTTCATTGAACCCATCTTTATTCTTGTGCTTGCGTTCTTGCGCGTATTTTCTTACTCAGTTCGGATTTCCTCCTTAGCCTACGGGATGCCCCCTTACTGATGCACCCGTCACCCATCATGTGACGCATCAGAGGCACTCGTAACCCGGCCCTTTCCACCGAACTTACGGAAACTCCTTCGCGATGTTTACCGTCACCCATCAAATGACACATCAGAGTTGTCCGTTCCTGATGGCAGTTCCTGTAGCTACAATCTTTTTAACAATTCTTAGTGCACATAATAAAATATCCTAAAAAGAGATTTAATCATTAAAAATAAGAAAATAGTCCAATTAGCAACATCCCTCTGGCTTCTAAACAGATGACCTCAACTGTAGTGCTTGGACATATACCTCCAGTATCTCGGGATAAGCTGCTAATTCCTCATGTGTCATCCACTGAGCATCTAGATTCGAATAGTTCTTAAACTTAACCAAATACTTCCGTGTTATCTTTCCGGATTTGAGAGACCGCTCCTGATGACTTACTATCTGCTCCGGTTGGAGTATTTCTTCTGTTTCCTCAACCTCAGGAGATTCCTCAACGCCAGGCTGGCTCAGAGGCGGTCCCACATACGGCCGGAGTAAACTGACATGGAAAGCATTATGGATCTTCCAATTAGGCGGTAGCTCTAATCAGAAAGCGACATCATTCACTCGCTCAGTGATCTTAAACGGCCCATAATAACGGGTAGAAAGTTTTACCACTTTCCCCTTATGAGACGCTTGTTTCTTAAGTCTTGCCTTCTCAAACTTGAGTAAGACTAACTGTCCAACTGTTAAGTCTAGATTCCTTCTGTGCTTGTCTGCAGCTTTCTTATGCTTTTCCTGAGAGCGTAGGATAGCTCTCCTAACTTGCCCGTAGGCGGTGTCCAAATCCCGGACAAATTCATCTGCTGCAAAGATCTTATCCTTAGTTAAAAGGATCGGTGGAAGCAAAGGCTTACCATAGAGAATCTCAAAAGGTGCTTTCCCCGTCGATGAGTGTATGGTATTGTTATACGCATACTCGACAAGAGGCAAATATTTCTCCCAGTCAGATTGCCGGTCTGACACATAAGCTTTTACCATATCCAATATTGTGGAATTGGCTATCTCACTTTGCCCGTCCGTTTGAGGATGGTAGGCAGATGAGAAATTCAGCTTTGTACCAAGATTATCCATCAAGGCACGCCAAAAATTTCTTGTCATGCGAGGATCTCGATCGCTCACAGTAGACTTAGGCATTCCATGATGCTTAAAGATCTCTAGAAAGACCCTAGCCATATGATCTGCTTTGATCGTTTTCTTGACTGATATAAAGTGTGCTTGCTTGCTAAACCTGTCCACAATGGTCCAGATCGCGTCATTTCCAGTCTGAGTTCTAGGGAGGTCCATGATGAAGTTCATGGCAATACTTTCCCAAGGTTCATTAGGCACAGGCAAAGGTTGTAGCAACCCAGGCGTCTTATGCCGATCATACTTCACTTTTTGGCAAACCAAGCATTCCCTGACATACTTATCAATGTCTGCTTTAAGGCTAGGCCAAAAGAAATATCTTTCCATTGCTAAGGTCGTAGGGAGAATACCCTGATGACCTGCATAAGGCGAAGCGTGTGCTTCATCCATGATCTTCTTTCTTAATGGTTCCGCCACACATATGGCCTGATGGTGGTAGAGATAACCGTCCCGAATGGAATAGGGAAACTCATTCTCTCCACGATGTAGCTTTCCCCAGATGGTGGAGAAGTCTAGATCATTCGGATACAAATCCGGTAGTGCTTCTAATTCTTGGTGATACACCGAAGTGATAGCGTTCACCCTTGGCCGCCTAGACAATGCGTCTGCGACTACATTCTTACTCCCAGCCGTGTGAAGGATCTGGAAGTAAAACAGACAAAAAGTTTGCCCATCTCATCTGCTTTTCAGATAGTTTCCTTTGCGTAAGAAAATACTGCAAACTCTGGTGATCAGTCTTGATCACAAAATCCGCTCCTAGAAGATAGTGCTTCCAGTTGGATAAGGCGTGAATCACAGCCGTGAGTTCCTTTTCGTAGATTGATGCATGCAACTCTACATCCTTAAGCCGTTTGCTTTCATAAGCCACTACATGGCCTTCTTGGTTTAACACTGCTCCGATGCAATCACCTGAAGCATCGAGTGAACCTCAAATGGTTTCCTTAAGTCAGGCACTATCAAAATAGGTCCATGGCTTAGCAAGTACTTGAGCCGATCAAAAGCTCCTTGTTGTCTCGATCCCCATCTGAAAGGAATCTTCTTCTTTGTCAAATCATGAAGTGGTCCTGCTACATGAGCAAATCCTCGGACAAACCTTCGATAATATGAACATAATCCCAGAAAGCTACGTACATCATGTACCGTAGTGGGAATAGGCCAATCTTCGACCACTCGGATCTTGGCAGGATCCATACTCACTTGATTGTGAGAGACTATATGGCCGAGATAGTGTATCTCTGAGAGAAAGAACTCGCTCTTCTTTGCATTCACATGCAACTCATGCTTTCGCAATTCTTGAAACACTAAGTCTAAGTGCTTCCGATGTTCCTCTTCTGACTTAGAGAAGATGAGTATGTCGTCAAAGAATACTCCCGTAAAAGCTCGATACGGGCTGAAAATGCGGTCCATCATGCGATTGAACGTCGCAGGAGCATTGGTCAAGCCGAAAGGCATTACCAAAAATTCATATAGTCCAAAGGTTGTGCGGAAAGCAATCTTATGGACATCCTCAGGGGCGATCCGTATCTGATGATACCCACTCTTTAAGTCTATGCGACTAAAGATACTTGCACCCTGCAACTTATCAAGTATATCATCAATCCGAGGGATCGGAAAGCGATTCTTGATTGTGATCTTGTTTAAAGACGGATAGTCTATGCACATTCGAAACGTGCCATCTTTCTTCTGCACCAGTAGAACTGGAGAGCAATAGGGTGAAGCACTGGGCCGTACTAGCCCTTTCTCTAGAAGCTCGTTGACTTGCTTCAAAATTTCCTCTTGCTGAGCAAGACTTACCCGATAAGGGGGTTGATTGGGAGGCGAGCTACCCGGTATGAGATCTATGCGGTGATCTTCCGGGCGTACCGGAGGGAGTTCGTCAGGAACTGTTTCCGTGAAACAATCCTTGTACTTTTCAATAAATTGAAGACGCTTAATTTCCAGACTAGAGAGAGAGTCCCTACTAGTTTTATCCTTTGCAAAAATCAAGTAAGCAGAAACAAACTTCTTCATTTCTTTCTTAATGGAGATATGGCTTACAATTGGGAACTGCCGATCTCCTGCATCAGCTTGAATCTTTATTTTCTTACCCCCATGATCAAAAGTGAGGGTCTTTTCCACATAATCGGGAATAGGTGTCATGTGAAATGGCATACCCAAGATGATATCACATCCCTCGATGGGTGCCATCAAAAATGATTCGGGGTCCTTGTACTCGCCAATCCGAAGATTGAGCTGTCCTTGCACGGGAGTTGCATTGGTTGTCAACCCCTTGAATGCCGATCCAGATGTAACCGGTGTGCCAAGCTGAGCCGGTTTAAGGCACAAACGTTTTGCAGTATCCAGGGAGATGAAGTTATCCGTGGATCCTGGATCATAAAGAATCAATACTCGCTGGTTGTTCAAAGACCCCCAGCCCTTCAGAAGTTGACGCTTCCCTTTCTCAGATTCTGTGTTTCCTTGAACATCTGGAATTGAGTTCGAGCTTGGTGGTGCGGGTTCCTTCCTTGCTTTCTCTTGCCTCTTAGAGGCTTGTTCTTGCCGTTGCTGCTTTAGCGGGCAATCCGGTTTCATATGTCCTTTCTTGCCACAATAGAAGCATCTTCCTTCCTCTCTGAAAGTTTGAAGTTGAGTAGGAGAAAAATACTTAGTTCGCTTGCCAGTGCCCTCTGGCTTCTTAGAATGATCATCGTCCCTCGATGGAGGACGTTTTCTTCCTTGGCCCCCTTGGTCATCGTAGACCCCTCTTTGTCTTGCACGGTAAGTGCTATGCTCCATCTTTCTGGGCGTCCCAGTTGAGTGCAAATCCTCAGCAATGATTGTTGACTCCATCATCCTCTGAAGAGTATCATGCGGATACACCTTCATACTCTTTCGAAGCTGCGGTTGGAGACCCGCTTCGAATTTTCTTTTCTTTTCCTCGCGGCAATCTTCATAAAGGGAATGACCTTCAGAAGAACCAACCAATACTTGTCCCTATAGGTCGTTACTCTTTCATGTTCCTTCTGTCCCAGTTGAGTGCAAATCCTCAGCAATGATTGCTGACTCCATCATCCTCTGAAGAGTATCATGCGGATACACCTTCATACTCTTTCGAAGCTGCGGTTGGAGACCCGCTTCGAATTTTCTTTTCTTTTCCTCGCGGCAATCTTCATAAAGGGAGTGACCTTCAGAAGAACCGACCAATACTTGTCCCTATAGGTCGTTACTCTTTCATGTTCCTTTTGGGCAAGCCAGTCCCATTCCTTCCGTATGTCCTGCTCGAAGTCAGGCGGAAGAAATTGTTCATAAAATTCAGATTTGAAGCTCTCCCAAGTTCTGGCCTGAGAACCTTCCAGAATCTTGGCTAACCACCAATTACTTGCCGTTTCCTTGAGGTGCATCCCCACATGGCGTAATTTGGATTTTTCTGTGAAGTGCCCATTGGTAAAGGCGACTTCAAACTGTCTGATGAAGGACAGTGCTTTGGAGATGTCTCTCCGTCCGTTGTAGGTTTCAAACTTGATGTCCTTGTCGCCTGATTTGAAGACTCTCATGCGACGTTGAGACTTGCGACCATGCTTCTTGAATCGAGGCTTGTCTTTAGGTTGATGTAGGGTAGTGGCAGTAGTAGCTGCTTCCTTCTTCTGACGAGATGATCGAGAAGTAGAAGTATAATCAGGAGAGTAAGATGGAGATGAGATAGAGATGTCCTTGCTCTCATCTAGCAAAGAGAGTGCTTTTTCCCGGCCTTTCCTTGAAGTACGCCGTTCATTCCGATCCGAAGATCCTTTGTGCACCTCGGCACGTTCTTCTTCTCTTGCCTCCTGTGGTCTCACACCAACAGTGTTGTCTGGATGCTTGGCTGCATCAATTCCATTCGTTTTCTTCATTCCGCCCAAAAGCTTTTGGACGTCTGGCAACAGTAAGACTTGTTGCAACTCCACAAGCTGAGCTTGCACTTGTTGAAGCTCCTCTTCAACGCTTCTCCCTTGACTCGACATGGTTCTTCCCGTTCTTCCCGGAATCGTCCTTCTTTGCAGAGAAAGAGAGGAGTCCGAGCTCTGATACCACTGTCACAAAACGGGAGCGTACACGAGCACTTAGAAAATCCGAAAATTATAATTCTTTGAAAACATGAGAGAAGGGAGAAGATCGACACAGTATTGGGGACCAGAAGATGGGCTGGTCCCCCCCCCCGTTAAGAGTATTCTTTTATTCAGGGAGAATTCTTATACAAGCACGAGAACCCGAGGAAACCCCTCCGTTCTGTAGTCTTAGACCCGAAGGTCTTGCTTTCCCGTAAAGGGCTTGGGCACAAGGCCGTTCCTTCCCATGAGGGACTTAGGCGCGAAGCCGTACTTTCCCGTAAGGGACATAGGCGTGAAGCCGTACCTTCCCGTAAGGGACTTAGGCGTGAAGCCGTACTTTCCCGTAAGGGACTTAGGTGTGAAGCCGTAGCTTCCCGTTAGGGACTTAGGCGTGAAGCCGTACTTCCCGTGAAGGGCCTTCCCGTGGGACGGGAGATTCCTGTAAAACAAACCACACAAAGCAACAATTCTCAATGCGTATCAACACCTTATACCTGTCGCTCCTTGCTCGGAGAATCAACCTCCGTACTCAGTCGTCACGCGAGCACTTGCAAATTCTGTCGCCAGTCTCTGCTCCAGGATCCCAACGCTTGCACTTCCTGCTACTTCCGGCTTATCAAAACTGGAACGCTTGCTGCCCTTTTATAGGCTCTGGCACCTGGCGGGAATAGAGGCCCAAAAAGCAAAGCCAGCGCTCCTAGAGAGAGGAGAGAGAAAGATCGCAAATTCAGCCCCCCCCTCTACGTAGCTTTTCTAGCGCTGCCATTTTTTGAAGGACTTGCTTTATTTTATTAATAAAGGCCCGGTCACTTAAAAGTGACCGGCCACTTTAATAAAATAAAGTGTGAACCTGTTCAAACTTTAAAAACTCACTTAGTCAATGAAAACAATGCTACACGGACACATTCCACGCGTCCCCGGGTGCAGGACACGACACAGATGCAATGCAGGCACAGACTCCTCGCGGGAAAACATCTGTCCTCCCGCGACTGTTCCTGCTTTTCGTAAAAAGCTTCATTGAACCCATCTTTATTCTTGTGCTTGCGTTCTTACGCGTATTTTCTTACTCAGTTCGGATTTCCTCCTTAGCCTACGGGATGCCCCCTTACTGATGCACTCGTCACCCATCATGTGATGCATCAGAGGCACTCGTAGCCCGGCCCTTTTCACCGAACTTACGGAAACTCCTTCGCGATGTTTACCGTCACCCATCAAATGACACATCAGAGTTGTCCGTTCCTGATGGCAGTTCCTGTAGCTACAATCTTTTTAACAGTTCTTAGTGCACATAATAAAATATCCTAAAAAAGAGATTTAATCATTAAAAATAAGAAAATAGTCCAATTAGCAACACTAACTGGAGTGTAGGTCAACCCCCCTGGATCACTATCATCCTGCTAGTGGAAGCCAACTCAAACTGGAGCGCAGGGCCCGTGAGTGTGGACCAAGCTATAGCACGGGCTGTGGAGAGAGCCGGCATCACCCGAAGAACCCGAAGCCAAACTTGTTGTGCCATGGGGCAGTCCCACAAATATCGTCGATGACTCTCCAAAGGTGACCACAAGCTACCGAAAAGCCACTGTGCACTAGCCAACTCCCAACTACTGTAGCTTTGTGTGCAACTAGCCACTAGAACAAAGTGGCTCGCCTCGGTTGTCTGGAGTCCCACAACCGCGCCCAAAAGCCTAACAAGAACTCAGGTGTGAGACCCTCGACCTGCCAATGAAGTGCTGCAACACGACGAGCCTCTCTTCGTACTGCCAGTATGTCACACCCCAGTCGAACAATGTACTGAAATAAAGGGATCCTAGGCTGGTCGGCTGAAGAGAAGGGGTCTCGCCAAGACCACTATCCAGGGTCCCACTGCACTCGTGCCAAAGGGTAGCTCTCCCAAGCCCAAAGCCTCCAGTGGCCTGACTCAAGACCTGCTGAGTCACGATCTATGACACAAGTCCTCCGCCCTGGATCTCGAAGAACAGGGAGGGTACGGACTCTGAGCAAGCGCGAACTGCAATGAGGGCCTCCAGTCGCGTAAAGGCCCCTATCCATCTCAGAGTTGCTGTCTCTAGAGGAGTGAGCCACTCAGCTGGTAAGGCCTCCCTGATGCCTTGGCACATGCTCTGCACCCCTCTCATGCCCTCTAGCTTGATGCTCTGTACCTCCTCTGGCAAACCTGAAAACTGAAGCCACTCGCCTAAAGTGTGTGTTGGACCCCCTGCCATGGGACCCCAAGAAACATGAGGACTACTACCAACCAAGTGGCCTCTATCAGTGCTAACCATGGGGTTGCAAACAAGGGGCTGTCTCAAGCGCTCCTCCGTGCACATGGACTGGTGCTACTCCATGCCACTCCGCAACTGCTCCCAAGAGTGAAGCAAGCTCGCAGCAAATCGATCCTCTAGTCACCTGCTGTCACGTGACACATCGAACCCTATGTGTTCGTGGACAAGCTACAACATAACCAGGGTTCAGTTCAGTCAAGTCAGTCTAGAATAGGAAGTGATCTGGCACTTTTGTGAGTCTATTCGCAGACCGTGCATGTCCAGGCACTTGGAGTAGATGCATATCCTCTGGTTGCACACAGCATGATCATCAGATTTCCATCAAAATCCATCAGGAGCATTTTTACAGTGCATAGACCTATTTTCCCTATTTTTGACATTTTTCACTTATTATTTTTAAGTGACTTTTGTTGGGAACTAGGTAGGACAAATTTCATAAGTTTGTATATAAGAAACCTAGCGCTAGCACTTTCTGGCAGAAGAGGCAGCAAGAGCACCTTGCTCAACAGGCAACTTCTCAGCAAGACCCCCCACAAAGGCCTAGCGTTTTTGCAAGAGACAACAAAACCTAGCGTTTTTGCATCAGATTAGCCAACGTTTTTGCACTTGCAAATTCTCGGCGACAATAGATAGCAGATCAGCCCTAGCGTTAGCAGAATCCACAACGACAGCAAAATTCAGCCCTAGCGTTTTTGGAGCACCAGGACATTCAGCGTTTTGCAATTCCATCGCGACAGATTCAGCCCTAGAACCAGCATTTTCAGTTTTCAGCAGTCAGCTACCGCAGAAGAAGTCCCGAACCTCGCAGATCTCACCTTCCCGCAGCAGATCCTCACCGCACGGTCATATCCCGCGAAGTTTGCAGTTTCAACCTGAAAAACACAGATTTCAGCATCTGTGTTTTCAGAGCGTCGTCGTCGCATCGTCGCCATCGACATCGTCACCGACATAGAGTCAGAATTCAACAGAGAAAGATTTGCAGATTTCAGCCATTAACATTTCCAGATTTCAGCCCGTCTCCTCGTCGTCCTCATTGTCGTCGAATTCGTCGGCAAGTCCAAGCATTGTAAAGATTTGTGCAATCAATAGTAGACCGCTCTTGCCATAGAGAGTGGGGCCTTCGGAGGAGGGTTTGACAACATTGTGGTGTCGTATTCTTCTATCTCTATCTCTCAATCTCATGCACCTTCATTCACAGTGTTCATCACTTTGTTTGTGTCCATTGCACTCTCTCACTAAAGGAACGGAAGGCTCACCATTCCGCAAGTAAAAGAAACCCTTGAGCACAGTTCGGAGCACTCATCTTGAGCAAAGTTCAACATTCACTTCCGCTGCACCTTACATTGGTATCAGACCTTTGGCAACGTTCTGTATCACTCAAGGAAAGAACCACATAACTTTTTTGCTTGTTGCGGTCGCACGTAACCCCAGTCCTCTTGGACGTGTCGATTCCTAATCGTGTTTTTGAAGAGTGACAGGAAACCCAAGGAAGAAGGACTTGTCCAACCTCCCCTTGTCTCTCTTTTCACTCATTGAGAGCGGACCGTGCACTTAGCGGCCGGCCAATCGACGTGAGGTGGGAAAAGCAACCTTGGTGTGAGCGCAAGGACGCCAAGGGGTGCGCCCGCGGAAAAGAGCAGAACTCGGGTGAAGAGAAGATCCTTCTCTAACACAGATTGCAAGCAAAAGAAGAACCTCAAGATCGTCAAGAACCCAAGACCCACAAGAACCCAAGTTCCTCGTGAACTTAAGGACCCACGACTTCAATGGATGGTCATCACCCGAAGCAGAATGGATACTTCGCATGAAGGTGATGAGCATGGGAGTGGCGAAGAAGAGTTTTCCTCACCAAGAGGTTTTTCCGACCCTTCCCCATCTACGCCAAAGATTGCACCAGATCCTATGGGAGCTTTCGACAAGATGATGATGGACAGGGAGTTAGAACGCAAAGCAAGAAAAGCAGAAATTGATCGTAAGTACGAAGAAAGAATGGCAGCCATAGCGCGTGAGCGCGACGAAAGAGAAGTAAAATTTGATCACAAGGACAAAGAAAGACAAGCAGAATTTGATCGCGCGAACAAAGCAAGACAAGCAATGAACGACCGACACGTGAAAGAGATGTTGCGACTCTTTTCTCAAGTGCAGGCACAGATGCAAGAAATTCAAGAAAAGGAGACTCTCTCGGTCTCTTCTTCTCCCAAGCATGACACACATGATTTGCATGATGATAAGCATGATGATTTGCATGATGACCAAGGTGTGATTTCTCACGAGCATGATGATTTGTATGACCACGATGTGATTGTTCACGAGAATGATGGGTTAGTTGATACTGTTTCTAGTGAAGCTAACCTCATTGCAGATTCGATCAATAACCAATCTTGGCTCTCGAGTCAAGGTCCAAAGAAGCCCCTCGGGAAGAACCGATCTTGGCTCTCGAGCCTAGGTCCAGAGAACCCCCACAGGAAGTATTATATGTTTGAATGATTAGTCAGCAGGCATTGTTCAAGTGTTTCATTCATAATCGTTTCCTGTATTTTAGTCAGCGTCTTTATGTGATCCATTTTCCTAGGCATGACATATTGTACATTGAGCACATTTCACTCATGAATGAGCACGGATGTATGCGGATTGTTCATGGAAAGCTGAAATGTTTGCAGTCAAGGAAGTCACATTCAATGTCTCTTCCTTGGCATGACACAGTCGTAGAAAGAGCACAAGAAGAATTGAGCACCAAGCATGGGCATTTCCGTTGTGAATTGCCACAGTTGATTGATTTAAATCAGCAAGACACTCTTCGATCTCATTGTTTGCGTGTATGTGGTGAACGGTTTGGCACTCCGTCTATTTGTTCGTCTACATTGCATGCACAGTCTTTGAATAAGACGAGATTTTCTCCACTCACTCTACATGGAATGGGTATGTTCATGTTTTTGTGTTGGAAGTGGTTTCATGAATTTTCAGCCATCAAGATTCTTGAAGAAGATAGACGCATGACTATAGACGAAGTTGACGCATTGAAGGAGCTACAGATGACTTTGTGTCGCTTTCAGCGCGGCCCAAAGAAGAAAGCGTTGCAGACCTTTATGAAGTTCAAGTATCGCATGACCCACGCATCAGAGTGGGCCCGGCGAAGAGTCCTTTCCAGGATTCCAGATGCTATTGGCAATCTCCCTCGACGCCATACAGTTCGGTACCAATACCTCAATTTGAAAAGGAGGGGATGTCACGTGACACATCCAACCCTATGTGTCCGTGGACAAGCTACAAGATGACCAGGGTTCAGTTCAGTCAAGTCAGTCTAAAATAGGAAGTGATCTAGCACTTTTGTAAGTCTGTTCGCAGACCGTGCATATCCAGGCACTTAGAGTAGATGCATATACTCTGGTTGCACACAACATGATCATCAGATTTCCATCAGAACCCATCAGGAGCATTTTTACAGTGCATAGACCTATTTTCTCTATTTTTGACATTTTTCACTTATTATTTTTAAGTGACTTTTGTTGGGAACTAGGTAGGGCAAATTTCATAAGTTTGTATATAAGAAACCTAGCGCTAGCACTTTCTGGCAGAAGAGGCAGCAAGAGCACCTTGCTCAATAGGCAACTTCTCAGCAAGACCCCCCAAAGAGGCCTAGCGTTTTTGCATCAGATCAGCCAGAGTTTTTGCACTTGCAGATTCTCGGCGACAATAGATAGCAGATCAGCCCTAGCGTTAGCACAATCCACAGCGATAGTAAAATTCAGCCCTAGCGTTTTTGGAGCAGCAGGACATTCAGCGTTTTGCAATTCCATCACGACAGATTCAGCCCTAGAACCAGCGTTTTCAGTTCCAGCAGGCAGTTACCGCAGAAGAAGTCCCGAACCTCGCAGATCTCACCTTCCCGTAGATTATCCTCGCCGCACGGTCAGATCCCGTGAAGTTTGCAGTTTCAGCCCAGAAAACGCAGATTTCAGCATCTGCGTTTTCAGCGCGTCGTCGTCGCATCGTCGCCATCGACATCGTCATCAACATAGAGTCAGAATTCAACAGAGAAAGATTTGCAGATTTCAGCCATTAGCATTTCCAGATTTCAGCCCGTCTCCTCGTCGTCCTCATCGTAGTCGACATCGTCGGCAAGTCCAAGCATTGTAAAGATTTGTGCAATCAATAGTAGACCGCTCTTGCCATAGAGAGTGGGGCCTTCGGAGGAGGGTTTGACAACATTCTAGTGTCGTATTCTTCTATCTCTATCTCTCAGTCTCATGCACCTTCATTCACAGTGTTCATTACTTTGTTTGTGTCCATTGCATTCTCTCACTAAAGGAACGGAAGGCTCTCCCTTCCACAAGTAAAAGGAACCCTTGAGCACAGTTTGGAGCACTCATCTTGAGCAAAGTTCAACATTCACTTTCGCTGCACCTTACACCTGCTCAGATCAACTCTCCGCATCTCTGTAAAGATCCACCTGATCGATGGACTCCAAGGGCCTCCTGCATGAGGCACTCGAGCTCTCAACCACTGAAGCAACAACTCCTTCCAGGGCTCCTCCCCTGGAAGCAATCCTCTGACAACAAACTTCCCAAGAAGGGCTCTGCTCTGCTGTGCTAGGTCTATAATCCCCAGCCCCCCCTGAGAACATGGTAGAGTGATGACCTCCCAGGCTACTTTAGCCTAGGCTGACTGAGTGTCACGCCCTGACCAAAGAGAATTCCTAATCAACCTCTCCAACTGGCTAATACACAAGCTCGAGAAGATCCAGCAAAATGTAATGCACCACATAGTAGCCGACAACACCTGGTTGGCCATTACAACTCTACTTGCCAAAGAGAGTCGTGCCGAGCTCCAGTGTAGCAACTTCCTCTTGGTGGACAAGAGGAGAGGAGCAATCTGCTGCTCAAGAGACAAGTCCAGGTCAACCTGACAACCCAAGTAGCAAACTGCAGTCCCTGGGGGAATCCATCTGAAACCCTCACGTGGCGACCACTCAGGTGTCGGAGCACTGCCAACCCAAAAAGCAACTGTCTTCCTCGAGTTGAGCAATGCACCTGACGCCCAGCAGAACACCTCAAGAGCCTGCTGACATTTGTGCAAATTGGCCTCTTGGCCCTCCAAGTACAAGGCTGAGTTATCGGCAAACTCATCATCGAAGCTCATCTGCCCTAATAGGGAGCTCAAGGCCACGCAGGCCAACCTGCTAAGAAGTCAAGAATCTACTCATCGCCTCAGCATAGAACAGGAAGAGGAAGGGGGCAAGAGGGCAACCCTGCCTGACCAAACGCGTGAGTAAGAAGCGCTCCCCTTGGTCCCCTTCCAAGAGCACCTGACTGTGCGCACGCCTATAGAGATCTAACACACCTCTAATCCAAGCATCTGTGAAACCCATCCTGCGTAGAGTGCCCTCCAGGAAGTCCCAGTCAACTCTGTCGTAGGCCTTCTCAAAGTCGAGAAGGAGTATCACCAAATTCTCTCCTAGGATACTGCGCTCCTTGACAAAACTTGTCTGAGTCCCATGTATAATGCTCTCTAGTAGTGGCTGAATCCTCGAACTCAGAGCCTTTGCTAGAATTTTGTAGGATGAATTGAGGATGGTAATAGGTCGCCACTGCCGAATCTCATCCAAGGAGCCTCCCTCCTTGGGAATCAAGTATATCAAACCCTCACTCATGTTGTCAGGCATCTCGCCAGTGTACAAATCGTACTGAAATGTGCTGCAAAGATCTGAACCAAGTAACTCCCAATATTCCAAGAAAAAGTTGGGGGTCAAACCATCCTCCCCTGGACAACTACCATGGGGGAGTGCTCTGAGGGCCTCATGGAGCTCCTCTAGCTGGAGAGGAAGCTCGAGTCTCTGTCGCATATCCTTGGTAACAAGGCAAGGCATCTGTGCCCAAACCTGCTCTCTGCATGCATCCTGGCGCTCTAACTGAGGCTCAACTGACAACAGATCACGGTAGAAGTCAGTAGCAACTGCACGCATATCCTCAGACTCTGAGGCCACTGATCGTCAGGTCTCCTCAACTGACTAACACTAGTCTGCGCATGACGTGGCCGCATTGTCTCAAAAACTCCCGAGTAACTCGGTCACCCACCTGGGTTGCCTGTCGATGGAAGGCAAACTCATGGCGCCGCTCCTCGATGCTAGTTAGCTCCTATCTAGCCTTCTACATCTGCTCCTCCAACCATGGGTTGTCTGGATGCTGCTCCTGCATCCTCTGTAAGGAAGCAACGCCTCGTTGAAGACGCTTCTCATCCTCCCTGGCTGCACAAACGGGCTACAAACTCTTGAAGGAAGAAGCGACTAAGCTCTGCCAGTCCAGAGGCCACTCTACCAGCAGGGGTGTCCTGCGTGTCCAGACTCTCCAACCTAAGTGCCTCCACTCGCTCTCTAAGCTCTGGACCCAGCAAGATCTGCTCGGGGATGCGTAGCGTCACACCCCCCCCTCCTCTGTCTTTCTGTCACTGTGAGAATCACTAGCGCATGGTCAGAAAAAGTAGTCCCTGCAAGGATGCCAAAAGATCCCCCCATGTCACAAATGTGGTCACTAGCGTAGAAGCGATCTATCTGAGATAGATTCACTCCTCCTACTCTGCGATCAGAGCGAGAGAAAGACAAGCTGTATGGGGGCCTCACAAAGTCTGAGTGCTGCCAAACATCAGATACCCTCATAGTCATACATAACCGCTCCCAAGCTGCCAACTCAGCCTCGTGCACCATAGCATGGCCACCTCCAATCCTGTCAGAGAGGTCCTCCAACATGTTGAAGTGAAAGTCCCCCCCAACACACCATTGCTTTGCATGTGGCAGAGACTCAACAACATGAGACCAAAATTCTGCTCATGCACTTGCCACATTTGGCGCATATATATTCAGGAAACCCATGAGGCAACCCTGAACCTACATAGTAATCCATTGAGCTCTACCTGGCACAATAATACCTTTGCCCACAATGGCCTACAGCAAAAAATCCACAATAGACATACATACCCCTCCCTGGATACCTCCAGGTCCAAATGCAGCTCACCAAAACGTCTCATAGCAACCATGCAAAATCTGTCCACATCGTCTAATGCGGCTCTCACACAGATGATGCTCCTGTAGCATTAGAATATCAATCTCACTACCATCAAGGCATCGTTGAAGCTCCTGACGCAAGCGACCCCTCTGACGTTGAAACTGGGGTCCTCCTAATCCCTGCACATTCCATGAGACGATCCTCATGGAGTTAGAGAGAGAAAACAGATGCTGCAACAGCAGCCAACCTCGCTATCTTTGAGGCCAGTTTGGATGGGGAGTAATCCGCATCTAAGCGACCTCTAGACAAGTGCGTCTAGAGTGACTATCCCACCCAGGCCCAGGCCGAGCGTGCAGTAAGCCTACATCCTTTGTCCAAGAATCCTCATGTACATATACATAGCAAGGAGGGCTCTGAGCGTCAACAAACAAATGCACCACAATGTACCTACAACCTGCTGCATCCGACAGTGTCACGCTGAACTTGGCTAAAGACCAAAGTGTCTCTACCAAATCTGTCACCCCTAGGTCCCCTGTGTGGTGTGAGAACTCAATGACTTGGATCTGGAGCCAGTCAAGAACTGTGTGCAGGGCCCACTCTGTAGGATCCCTGTCGCACAACAAAAAGGAGAAACCCACCGTTGTATCCAGAGCCTCAGTGCCTCGAGCTGCGAGAAAGAGGAAGTGGACTTGAAAGCAAGCCTCCTCCACGTCGAGAGAAGAATCACCTAGGAATCGTGTGAAGTTGTGTAGTCGAAGAAGTCCCATCGTCTGCGAATGTCAAAGCTAGTCAAACCCCGAGGGACTGCTACAAAAAAGGAAGTCTGAACCAGAATTGACGGCCTCAGATGGGGCTGACCCTTCCGAGCCACGCGGCTCGAAGCGAAAGCACTACCAAGAGAACGCCTCGCTGCAGACATGTGTCCATTCCCCTGCGTCTGAGGAGGAGTGTGGGAGGGGTCGGGAGATGAGGTTGAGGGTCTCACCGGGGAGAGAGGGGGGGTGAAGATGGAGGAGGGGGAGGGGGTGGAGGAGGCGGAGCGGCGGAGTCTCAGGGAGGAGGAGAGGGAGGCGGCGGAGCTGAAGTGGGTGGAGCCTCCTCAAGGGAGTCTGGCTGAAGGGGGTCAAAACGGTTCCTGTCAGAACCCAGTGCTGCTGAGCTACAAGAGGTCAGCCACAAGGGGGAGCAATGTGACGAGCCCGTCCTTGTTGACGGCGGCTAGGCGCCTGCCGCCAACCGTCAGCCATTTGATCGCTGGCCTTTGTCGAGGTACCAGCCTGCATGTCCACGTGTCCGGAGTATATGGCTGCTAGGCATGCTCAACCTTGGGAGGCTGCTCATGCCCTGTGGGTCGAGATCTCTTACGAGGACGGGCCTTTGCCAAATGGCCCATCTATCTACAAATGAAGCACTGATTCGGGAGACCCGAATACTCCACAGTATGTCTGATCCAACTCCCACTCACACGAGGCAGCACTAAAGTGAGTGTCTCTCGAACAAGAACCCGCACAGTAGAAAAACCTGCGACCTTGGCCACAACTGAAGCTGCAGCGATTGGCGCAGTCTCAAGAAAAATGGTATGCCAGTTATGTTTTTCTCTAATCGTGTTTTGCAGCTCAGCACCCAATTACGCAAATCAAACGATGAGCGCAAGGAGGCTTTCATTTTCGGGTTGGACCACTATATCATGTTCGATGTCGAAGTCCTCGACCCAATCGATCTCAACAAGGCAGTAGCGATTGCTCTCGCACAGGAGATGAAGCACAACAAGGGAAAGCCTAAGGAAAACAAGACTTCCACAAGTACCTCTCAGACTTCTCAGAACCCTCAGAACTATAAGAACAGTAAGAATGGTAAGAATGGTAAGAACAGTAACTCTTCTAACCAATCTTCCAATATTCTCTCAGAAAAGAACTCTCCAAATGAACCTAAGGGTAAAGCTAACACAATTGCTAAACCTAAGCTCAATCCAGATGAAAAGGCAAAACAAGGAATTTTAGGAGGATACATCACGTCGGAAGAACAAAGCATTTATTCTAAGGAAGGTCATTGTTTTCATTGTCACATCAAGGGTCACATAAAAAGAACATGTCCTAAGCTTGAATCTAATGAAACTAAAGAACCCACAGAACCCACTTCCTCTGTCAATGCAATAAATGAGAACACGAGTATCACCCAAGTCTCTCATGATCCTCCCATTGATGAGTCTCTCATTAAGTGTTATGGTCATGTGAAGGGCCAGCGTTTTGTCATATTGTTTGACCCAAGCAGTATGCATGATTTGGTTAATGACTCTCTAATCAAAAGAGCCCGCTTGGAGGTTCGCAAGACATCTCCTTTCGGCTTCTCTCCCGGTATGGACTCTCTCATTACGCAAGAGTGCCTTGATGTTTTGTTCACTGTTCAACAACTGTCCTTCCGCAGAAAATTTGTAGTCTCTCCTCTTTCAAGATGTGATATGCTTTTGGGCATTCGATGGTTTCGTGAGCATAACTCTCTCATTGATTGGGCGGAGAATACGTTCACTTTCAATGCCAAAAGTGACTCTCCCCTTCTCATTCATGGAGAGCAAGTTGTTCATTCTTCATCTCTCATTTCTAATGTGCAGGCAAAGATTGCAAAGAATCCGGAAACGGAGACTCTCTCGGTCTCTTCTTTTCCAAAGCATGACACACATGATTTGCATGATAAGGATAAGCATGATGATTTGCATGATCAAGATGTGATTTCTCACAAGCCTAATAATTTGCAAGAAGATGTGATTGTTCATAAGGATGATGGTTTAGTTGATACTTTGTCTAGTGAAGCTAACCTCATTGCATATTCAATTGATCATGAAGAACTAATCTTGGCTCTCGAATCGACGTCCAAAGAAACCCCACAAGAAGTATTCTATGTTCGAATGATTAGTCAGCACGCATTGTTCGAGTGTTTCATTCGTGATGCTTTCCTGTATTTTAGTCACCGTCCTTATGTGATCCCTTTCATAGGCATGACATATTGTACGATGAACACGATTCACTCATGAATGAGCACGGATGTATGCGGATTACTCATGGAAAGATGAAATGTTCGCATTCAAGGAATTCACATTCCATGTCTCTTCCTTAGCATGACACAGTATCCGAAAGAGCACAAGAAGATGAGCACCAGGCATCGGCATTTCCATGGTGTTTTGCCACAGTTGATTGATTTAGATCAGAAAGTTGAGACTCGACCCCATTGTTGGCGTGTTTGATGAATGGTTTGGCACTCCGTCTATATGTTCATCTACACTGCATGCACAGTCTTTAAAGAAGGCTAGAATTTTTCCAGTCACTTTACATGGAATGGGTATATTCATGTTTTTGTGTTGGAAGTGGTTTTAGGAATTTTCATCTTCGGAGATTCTTGAAGAAGGTCGACGCATGACTATAGACGAAGTTGAAGCATTGAAGGAGCCACAGATGACTGTCACTTTCGGCACGGCCCAAAGAAGCAAGCGTTGCAAACCTTTATGAAGTTCAAGTATCGCATGACCCACGCATCAGAGTGGGCCGGCGAAGATTCCTTTCCAAGATTCCAGACGCTGTTGGCGATCTCCCTCGACGCCATACAGTTCGGTACCAGTACCTCACTTTGAAAAGGAGGGGATGTCAAGTGACACATCTAACCCTATGTGCACGTGGACAAGCTACTTCATGACATGGGTTCAGTTCAATTCAGTTAGCCTAGATTAGGAAGTGTTCGGGCACTTTTGTGAGTCTGTTTGCAGACCGTGCATGTTCAAACACTTAAGAGTAGATGCATATCCTCTGGTTACACACAGCATGATCATCAGCATTACCATCAGAATCCATCAGGAGCATTTTCCAGTGCATAGAACCTATTTTCCCTATTTTAGCCATTTTTCACTTATTATTTTTAAGTGACTTTTGTTGGGAACTAGGTAGGGCGATTTTAAAAAGCAAGTACATAAAGAAACCTAGCGCTAGCACTCTCTGGCAAAAGAGGCAGCAGGAACTTCGCGTTCAACAAGCACCTTCTCAGCAGGACCCCCCCAAGATGCCCTAGCATTTTTGCATCATAGCAAAGGCCTAGAGTTTTTCCCACAGAACCAACCCTGGCATCTATGCATGACAGATCAGCCTCGGCAACAACAAGAGACAACAGATCAGCCCTAGCATTAGGAGATTCCACAGCACCACAGCAGATCAGCCCTAGCGTTAGCAAATTTCCCACAGCAGACAGTTTTCAGCCCTAGCGTTTTTGGTTTGCAGATCAGCCCCGACGTTTTGCAGATTCACAGCGACGGAACACCAAGGTGCACCAGCGTTTTCAGTTTTCAGCAGTCAGACATCGCAGTAGAAGTCCCAAACCTCGCAAATCTCACCTTCCCGCAGCAGATCCTCGCCGCACGATCAGATCCATCGAAGTTTGCAGTTTCAACCCGGAAAGCGCAGATTTCAGCATTTGCGTTTTCAGCGTGTCCTCGTCGCATCGTTGTCATCGACATCGTCACCAACACAGAGTCAGAATTCAGCAGATAAAGATTTGCAGATTTCAGCCCTTAGCATTTTCAGATTTTAGCCCGTCTCGTCGTCGACATTGTCGGCAAGTCCAAGCATTGTAGAGATTTGTGCAATCAATAGTAGACCGCTCTCGCCATAGAGAGTGGGGCCTTCGGAGGAGGGTTTGACAACATTCTGGTGTCGTATTCTTCTCTCTCTATCTCTCAGTCTCATGCACCTTCATTCACAGTGTTTATCCACTTGTTTGTGATCACTTGCACTCTCTCACTAAAGGAACGGAAGGCTCTCCCTTCCGTAAGTAAAAGGAATCCTTGAGCACAGTTCGGAGCACTCATCTTGAGCAAAGTTCAACAATCACTTCCGTTGCACCTTACAAGAACCACCTGTGCCAACGCTATCCTCGTTCACGACCTCTGTCCCCGACTGCACGGCTCCGACTAGAACTGCGACCACACCTCCGGTGTACTTTTGAACAAAAACAGGAAACCCTTGGGTGCATCTTTTGAGCACAAGAGGTGTTGTTTTTTGAGCAACAATCAGGAAGCTTCCCTTGAGTACATCTTTCGAGCAACCAACATGGCCACTCGCGCCTCATCCTGAGGCAAGCCCACCTTTGCTGGGGTCGTGGCAACACCCCCAAAGATGGACAGCAATGCCCGCCTCAAAATGAAATTGAAAGACTCCGTAAGGAGAATGATGAGCTGAAACAAAGACTCATTGCCATCGAGGCTCGGCTCACCGCAGTGGAGAACGGCAAGACGGAAGAGATGGAACAGATGGAAATCAAGCCCAACAAAACAAAGGTAAAAGTAGAGGCCACCCTCACCAAGGCGGTCAAGAATCAAGTGCAGGAGGTCATCCTCCACAAGGTTGAAGACCGTGTGGCGTCCATGGAACGACAACAACAAGAGGATATCGCCCTCAATGCTCGCATTGGCGGGCTTCCAAGCGACTGGAAAGAAAAAGGGGGTCTCAAGTTCCATGAGTCCTTTTCCTGCATCCAAACAACAACCCACATGATACACTGGGATCCAGCAACAATCGCCTCCCTTACACACGAACATCGCACTAACCATGCAATCCTCACTTTCAAGACCAAGGCCGACCGAATCAAACTCCTTGAGCAATCGAAGCTTCTCAAGGACACTAAAATTTGGTTTGCAGAAGACCTTACACCCACCCAACTCAAGCAGAAGAAGACAGAACTACAAAAGATGTGAGAAGCGCGCACAGCAGAAAATGGGCAGATTATCGAGGAGGTAAAGCCATTATCCAAGAGTTTCGAACTCCTAAACCGGCTCCCCCCTCACCTACCCATCCTTACGTTTTGTTCATCTTATCTTCTCTTTTTTTTGTTCACCCATCGTTGGACCCTCAGTCCTTAACTGAGATGTATCTTACAATTCCTTCACTTAGAAGGAATCCTTTGTACTGTTTTGTTTTTCGGTCCGTAGGCCATATTTGACCTCCGTGGATGATAATTCAATCCATCTCTCTCTCTCTCTCTCTCTCTCTCTCTCTCTCTCTCTCTCTCTCTCTCTCTCTCTCTCTCTCTCTCTCTCTCTCTCTCTCTCTCTCTCGTTCGTCAAGTTCAGTGATTTTGCAATTTCTATTCGTGTGTTGCTATTGATTTCTCGATTGGAGTGTCCAAGCCTATAACAGTGGTATCAAAACTCAAAAAGATTCTTCTTCTACGTACAATACGATCCCTTCTGCAGCACACATGGGTTCTCACGAAGAATCAACAGAGACAACAACCCTCTCCACGGAGACGAAGAAAAGTTTAAACCCAACGTGGAAATTGCAGAAACCAAAGGAGATTTAGACAAATTTACGGCGGGGAATTTGGCTAGAGCGGAGTACAAATGTCAACTACAGGTTGATACTTGTGTAAAAAGATTGATCGAGTACTCCAGAAACCCGAAATATGTGATGTACCTAAAGGATTATCTGATTGATGAGATTCACTCAAAATGGCGAGAGGCCATTGATTCTCCTCTCGAGACGGGAAGGATTGCAGAACAGTGGAAATTGTACTCGCAGAAAGAGATGGATAGGGCTCTTGAAAAGAAGATGAACCAATTAATGAAAGGCTTGAAGCACTCTCGGAAGAAGAAAAAATCGGCGGATTTCCCCGGATATCTAGGCCAGGAGTCAACTTTCGAGGTGGTAAGCAGATCCAAGAAGCGTGTTTGTTTTGAGGATGACTTACATTTTTCTTCGTCTTCAAAGAGTTCCGACAGTTCGTCGTCCTCTAGTTCCAGTGAGGATGAGAAAAGGCCGAAGAAGCAGAGACAAGGCAAGAAAAGCAAATATCTGAAAAAGTTTAGAAGGCATGGGATGCCATCTAACAGTTCAAGGAAGGAGAGCTCATCCTCTTTTGACAATGAGAAAAAGAACAAGAAGCTCAAGGACGGGGGTCAAGCATTCAAGTTTTACACTTTTTCAAGCTACAAACACGTTTTCAGGCTACCAATAAGCCCATTGAGCCCTTGAGTTCATACAACAATTTGAAGTCACTTTCTCGGGAGATTGGTTCTCGGAACGCTCCAAGGTGCTACTTACTTGAAAGGAAATGCACAGACATGGTGGTCTACTCTGTTGTTACGCAAAGAAGCACCTAGGACGTGAGTAAAATTCAAGAAAATTTTCACGTCAACTTGGATATCATAAGAATATGAAGATGTCATCACCGCTTGGCATCATCTGAGAATGACTAAGAAAGACGCGTTGGATGACTACTGCTAGAGGTTTTGGGATACCTTTTTGACAGTGTCCTCGTTTTGGAGGATCACTTTAAGAGACCAGATTGAGCGGCTTTGATGTGGTTTGCCAAAGGAAATTTGACAGTATTAACTGCAACAGAAGTGAAGAGAATGAATTTGGGAAACCGGATAAAAGTTCGTCGTAGGATCCCAGAGAAATAAGGGAACCAGACGATAGTGCATCCGAGGGTTTCGGCGAACAAAGGGAACCAAATGAAAGTTTATTAGAAAATTTTGGAGAAGAAAGGGAATCAAATGATAGTGCACCTCAGTGTTCCGACGAAGCAGAGGAATCAACTAATGGTTCATCAGAAAAGTTTGACGATTGGAACTGAAATGCCAACGAACAGAGGAGGCCAGCAAGGCTACCAACAAGTCCCAGGGCACAAGAAAAGAAAATAAAGAGAATTAATTGGTAGAACAAAGAATTCCAAAGATCCAGATTTAGGTGCCAAGGACTGGGAGGCCAGCGGAGTTACCAATAGGTCACAGGGCACAAGAAAAAGAGAAAGGTAAGCTAGGTCCACCGGATAATTTGGTCAAGGGTACTTTTTGGCCCTCGATGCAGAGTGGATGGAGGAGGAGAGCATCGCAAATTCTCTTCAAAGAGAGATGTACCTTGAAGCTTTTGGATTATTAGCAATGTTTTGTGCCAAAAGTTACCGATGAATCAACATGTTGGATCTAGCGTGGTGCCGGCTGCACAAGAGGGGAGTCACATTGCCTAGATTGAATAAAGTCACTAATTTCTCTTTGAGATTTTGGGATACTAACGAGCTGACAGTATTTTGTGGAATGACTTTATGAACAGATGTGCACTAAATTGAAAATTTCCTTGATTGAATTGAAAACATGTGCTCTTTCATGTGTGTATTGTTAAGAGACATGTAGAGAAAGATCAAATGTCTGTAGCATTTTGTCTAATGAATGATTTGAACTTAGTTCATCTAGACATCTCTTAGAGATCAACGAGATTTGGATGTGATGGCTAAGTGAATGAAATCTGAATGAGATTCTAGTGCATCAAGATGTCTATCTGGATGAGATTCTAGTGCACCAAGATGTCTATCTGGATGAGATGACTGGATACTGGTGTGAGTGTCTCAAGAGTTCCGGAAGGATGAGATGGCTGCACATTGATCTAAGTGCATCAAGAGTTCTAGATGGAATGAGGTGGCTAGATTGGATGATCGAAACACAGTGTCCAATGTGAACTAAGTGTCTGATTTTGTGGATTGCATGTACTGTCTTATGGGGATGGTCATGAGCATGGTTTGCTTGATTGAAGAAAGGATATGAATCTGATAGTAACAAGATTTAGTAGATCGACATCCGTGAAAAGATCAACATGGTCTAGATGTGATTGCTAAATAGGTTACAATGATCTTGATTTGTATCTGAAACCCTTGACAGAAATGTGATTGATCAGTGCTGATGTCTTTATAGAAGTACTGGATTGATGGAGTCACGTGCATGAGTACATAGAGTCAGTGCCTATTGAAGATGAGCATCCTAGAGAATGGGTTTTATTTCGAGGCCACACCACATGGATGTATGCATGCCACACACTGTCCGCGTGTGGGAATTTGACAGCTCAGAATGTCATCACACAGATTCAAGATTGAGTCCAGCCAAGTTGCACGCATTCCTAGAGCAGACAGGACTTGCAGGCTCTATCAGCAGAAGTAGAGAGTAAGGAGCATTATGGATGCACATGCCCTTATAGGACCGACACAATGCTCGATTCACAATTTCACAGGGCAGCCCACACTAAGAGAGTTGATGAAGTTGAGAGAACAAAGTCAGCTGGGTTTTAACCTACTTGAGATACAAAGGCACTAAGAGTCACTCCTCCAGTCACCCACAACATTAGTACAAGGGAGCTTAAAGAGGTCGAAAGTGTATGGTGACTGTGTATGCATCCTATTATGGTTTGATGTTTCACTAATATTGTTGGGAAAATTGGTGTGACCTTTGATTGGCATATGTTGCATGGCTTCTTTTGAATTGAAAGAGTTGTTAATTTAAACGAAAAGTTTACCTCTATATCTTAGCCAATTTTCCAATGTTCTCGAAATTCTGAACCAATGAGCAAAGTAAAGACCATTTAAGTGAAATTACCATATGAACAATAAATCAAAAGTACAAAAACGACAATTGGAACAAATATCATAGAACTGGATTGATAACATACAGCTAACTGCCACACGCGTAGTTAGGAGCTCTATCAATCAAAAATAAAGAGAACAAAATAATACATCATAGCTCTACTTATTTAGTAAGTGTGTACTAATGTAGTTGGTGTATGTTTCTATTAGCTAGGTACCGTCCTCTCTAAACGTACGGAGTTTCCCGCAAGCAAGCCTCGTGATCTACACCATAAACATGGTATTGTATGTCTTTTGAATTCAGCAGTCAAGATTTGATGGAGAGCAAAGAAAGAACAACCAAAAAACATAACCCAATTGTTCACTGATCTTGTCAGAAGGAGCCATTATGGTGCAAGGTTTTAAACACAGATAACTAAAAACAAAGCAGAGAGCTCACCCAAAAGAGCACTAACCAATCCACCGGCACTGACTTCCAAAGACCAATTATTGCCCTTACGTGTGGCAGAAACAGGGAGGCGGTTTGCAACGACAAGCAGGCGCTGCCTGCCACCGTCCCTGACATCATTCATGCAGTTGGGCACAAGCTTTGACACGGAGTCCGGAGAAATCATAGGCCTCCCAATCCACCCGTCTCCTCGATACCAAGCCTCCCTATCGTGCTTGAGTTGCCTTTGCTGCAAAAGCCTCTGTACTCTTGAAGAAGCAAGAGAAGCTGGCTCTCCATGCGAATCATGCTTGCTTGATGATGAAAGCTGCTGAAGATGGTCAGAAACGAGGTACTCTTCATCAGAGAGAGAGGACGCACGTTCGAAGTGTGCTGCCGCAGCAGTGCGACCATTGCCGAGCTCATCAGGAGTGGAGAGGGAGAATCGTCGAGGTGGGCCGTCTCTGTGGCCAGATGACCTCCGGCCTGGCTGCTCGGAGGTGCTACCCTTCTGCAGGAAGAGAGAGTAAGGCATGGCATCTTTCTTCATCTGCCAATTAGAGTTGAGATTATGAGAGCTAAGCTAACCATGGACACTCAACTGTGCACAGCGCATGTGTGCATGGGAAACTTGATGATGCTAAGTGGCATCCGAGCTACCTCCACTGACTGTCGTTCAAACTGTGTTTTTAATCGGATAATGGCCGTACTATGAAAAGCAATGGTCCCTCGCTATTTATGTGAGCTGATGGAATCTTCATTTCTAATTACTACTCGGAAACCTCAAAGTGAGTAAAACCCACCCAAAAAACATATACAACGGAAAGAACACATAAATGTTCAGTTGTACAATATTCCTAAAAGCATTCATAGGAAAACTAATGTATCTCTGCGGTGATATCACCAACTTTAACTCTAAAGTTTGCCTAATAGAAAGCTTGAAGCACAAGAAGGGATCTACATTAATGCAGTGGAATAGTAAGCTCAATATCTGACCCACAAAGAAGACCACAAATCGTTGGAATGTAAGTGACGAAATGCCAAATGCCCAAAACCGTTTGTGGAAAACCATCACTAGAAAACAGAGCCACATACAAGCCGATATGCGGCGAAGGAAATCTCGAGTAACGCAGCAATCCCACAATAGGTGTGTTGGGAAGAAAGGGGGGAGACCCGTTGCTTAGAACACTTCAACAATGGTTCACAAACATCACCATCAACATGTCAAACTCTTTCCTCAATTTTCAAGCACACACACACACCTAAACACACACACACACACTAAAAGCATAGAATTGATAGAGACAAGTTGTAAGAAGGTGTAAGAACATGGAAGAGAAGATGTAAACTTAATTAAAGAGTACACACCAAACATAGAATAGCTTAAGAGAGGGGAGATGGAAAATTGAAAGCATCTATATACAAGAAATGCTTAAAATCATAGCCCCAAACTCACGGCACCTCTCTTATGGAGTTGATATTTGATATTTTGATTTATGATTGCTGCCAAAATTGGAGACCCCTCTTTTACACTTTAGTTTCACTTTAGTAATGAGTGGTACAGACTAGTTATTGCATGACCCTCTTAGGGCTTATTTCTAAAATATTGTGCAAGGATAAAATGACAGAGAATTATTATTTGACGGTACCTCCTCATCAATTCCCAAAGTTCCAATCTACAAACCATCATGCACTCATGTTAATCTACAAACCATCATGCACTCATTGTTAATAAAATCCAAATAGACAGCACATAATTAACCATTAAGTCAGCTATCCCAATTGCAGTTAACCACATGCAACAAGAGGGTGCTCAGTTTCGTAACATCCCTCACACCAGGGATAGCAATTGTCCTGAGTTGCTCACTAAAGAATCAACTGGACTGTGAGTGATGAAAAGTGTGGAGAAGGTATGGGAAGTTGCGGAAATTTTTTTCAGCCGTCCAATTGGCATCCTCTCGAGGGTGGCCTTTGAAGGTCAAAAGATAGCGGTTATAAACTGTGCCAATGAGTATGGTGGTGGTCTCGTGCTCAACTATTTGTGCAGGGATGAGTTGTTCTTCTTGGTCCACAAGTGAAGGTGGGTCCTCATAAATGTGATGTGTAGGTAAGGGTCCTCTGAAAGGTCTTAAAAAACTAATGTGGAAAGCATTATGAATGTGCCAATGTGAAGGTAGGTTTAAACAAAATTAAACATCATTGATCACAACATAAATTTTTAAAGGACCGTTAAAACGAAGAGCAAAAACATTAGTATCGACACTTTTGATCCTTTGTTTTCAATGCAAAGCATAACATAATCACCTTCTTTGAATTGGTGTGCCTTGCGGTGCTTGTTAGCATGCTTAGTGTAAAGTTCTTGTGAGTGTTTAATGGGAGAATGCACAGTTGCATAAATATCAAGAAAATTAGAAGTAAAATTATCAGCGGCAGGCACAATATGGGAAAGACGAGAAGTAGGAGTAGGCAGAGAATGACCAAAAACAATTTCAAATGGAGATTTACATGTGGTAGTGTGAGTGGTGTTGCTTTATGCAAACTATAGAATATGCAGGTAATGATTTCATTTCTTGGGTTGAGAAGAGACATAAGCTTTTAACAAGTCAATGATGGTGCGATTAGTGACTTCGGTTTGACCATTAGACTCAAGATGGAATGCAAAAGTAAAATCAAGTGTGGTTCCAAGATTTTCAAAAACAGTAGTCCAGAAAGCACTACAAAATTTGAAAACTCAATCAAACATTATACTTTTAGGCAAACCATGATGTGGAAAGACAGCTTTAAGAAATAGAAGTGCAGCATGATGTGCTATGAGTGTTTTCTTACAAGAAATGAAGTATTCTTGTTTGGAAAAGCGATCAATGGAATTCCAAATCATATCATGCTTGTGAACAGTAAGTGGAATTCCAATGACAAAATCCATTGAAATATGTTCCCAAGGTTTTTCAGGAATAGGGAGAGGGTGTCACAATTTCCTACCTATTGTTGCTTTGACCTTTTGACAAATTAAACAAGTTGAAACATACTGTTTAACATTAGCTTTCATCGTAGGCCAAAAAAAATCATGACATAAATTTTGGAAAGTAGCAGCAAATCCTCTATGTCCAGCATAGGGTGGTTTGTACAACTCTTCAATGATCAATGTACAAAAAGGTTTAGTTACACACATTTTCTGTTTATAATAAAGAAAGTTTTCTTGAATAATGTATTCCAAAAATGTGTGCACAGAGTTCTCAATCATGTGCAACCATATGGTTTTGAAATTATCATCTTGTGCATAAATATCATGCATTGAATCAAATGAAGTACCCGTAATGGTTGATAGGTTATTAAGAGAGGGTCTTTGACTCAAAGCATCAGCCACAACATTCTCCTTACCAAGTTGGTATTGAATGTTGGGTTGAAAACTCTGTATGAAGGCAATCCACTAATATGTCTAAGGGTTGAGACAGTAAATACTTGATACGTTGTTGATCAGTTTTGATGATTAAATCAACACCCATTAAATAGTGTTTCCAAATTTTCAAAGCATGTACAACAGCAGTTAACTATTTGTCATATGTACTAACTTTTGCTTCAGATGGTTGAAAGTTACGACTTTCAAATGCGAGTGGATGGTTATCTTGCATAAGGACTGCACCGATACCTTTTCCACTAGCATCAGTGACAACAACAAAGAATGGTCTATCAAATCAGGCAATTGCAATACTAGTTCATTTATCAAAGCATTCTTGAGTGCATTAAAGGAACTTTCTTGCAAAGCAGTCCATACATAAGGAGAATTTTTCTTTAGCAAGAGAGTGAGGTAATGAGATTTTTAAGCAAAGTTATGTTCAAGCTTCCTGTAATAACTGCATAGACCAATAAAAGAACGAAGTTCATGCAAATTTTTGGGTCTACGCCATGATTGAATGGCTTCAATTTTCTTAGGGTCTACATGGATTCCCTTACTCGATACAATGTGTCCGAAATATTCAATTTCATATTGGAAAAATCAACTCTTTTAAGGATTCAAATACAAGTGGTTGTGTGCAAGCAGTTCAAATACACGTGTTAAATGCTCTTTATGTTCTTGTTCTGATTTATTGAATACAAGAATGTCATCAAAGAATACAATCACAAAATCTTGATGGTTAATGGAAATTCTATTCATCATGCATGTGAATGTGGCTAATGCATTTGTCAAACCAAATGGCATGACATGAAATTCATAGTGTCCCGTTTGTGTTCTGAAAGCAGTTTTGTATACACCTTGATCAAACATTTTTGACTTGGTGATACCTTGATTTGAGGTCAATTTTGCTAAAGATGTTTGCCCCTTTTAGTTTGTCTAGTAGATCATCCACTATAGGAATAGGGAACCTATTCTTGATGGTGATCTTGTTTAAAGCCCTGTAGTCAATACACATACAAAAAGTCCCATTTTTCTTCTTGAACAAGAAGTACTGGAGCTTCGTATGGTGAACTACTAGGTCTTATAAGTCCTCAATCAAGCAAGTCAGTGATTTGAGTTTGTATCTCCCTGTGTGCAGTTGGATTTACATGATAAGGTGCTCTACAGGGAGGTTCACTACCCGAAATAATATCTATTTTGTGATCTTTTGGGCATGAAGGTGGTATTCCAGGTGGTAGATCATGCATGAAACAATTCTCAAATTGTGAGAAAAAATCATAATGTGAAGAGTCATGTGAGGTTTTGGTTTCGGTGGAAATTTGATTTACTAACACTAGGTATGTTTTCCCTTGTTTTCGATTGGTTCTTTTGGCTTGAGTGTGAGAAAGGAGTGGAAATTTTTAGTGTGCTAGTGTTGCTTGGATAAATAAATTTTTATTATTATGAGTGAGAGACATGGTATGTGTTTTATAATTAATCGGTGGATCAAATTCAACAAAATGGCAGTTCCAAAATCATATCAAGACCATGCAATGGTGCTACCAAAAATGTACGTGCTTGTGTAAATTCACAAATGCAAACTTCAACAGTGAATTGGGTTTTGCAATTAAAATGTTGATTATTAAAAACAATTTTGACCTTGTCAGGGGAAGAAATTTCAGAGAGAGATAGTTGTTGTGCCAACCATACAGAAATAAAATCATGGCTACTGCCATTGTCTAAAAGAATGATGACACTTTCACCCTTGACTGCGCCTTGCACGTTAAAGAAAGTTTGAGGATATATAGGAGTACCTGAAGATGGGTTGTCATCATGATCATACTCAGGATCATATCCCTCACCGTAATAAGCTTCACATGTTGTCGGGATTAGCATCTTTGATGAGCTTAACAATAGCACCGTTGGGGCGATTATTGTCGAAGGGTTTTTGGCTTGATTTTGGTTGACTCCATTGGATTGTCCATTGGATTGGCTATTGCTCTTAGCATGACTTTTTGGGCACTTATCTGCATAGTGACCATATTGAAAACATTTGAAACACTCCACCTTTTTATTACCATTAGAGTTTTGAGCAGGACTTTGGTTGAAAGAATTTTGGTTGCCTCGTTGCTGCGTGTTGTTGTTGTTGTTGCTATGAGGTTGAGAAGTTGTAGCAAAAGTGTCAAATTTGCGTCTCTTGAAAAAGGTACGGCTTTGACGTTTGTTCCTATCAAAGTTAGGAGAGAAAAAAGCTCTCTTGTTACGGTCAGTGTTAGCAGTTTGTTCGATGTGAGAGAGTTGTCCTCCTTTCTTCTTCTCCGCTTTAAGGGCCAAATTAATAGCTTTGACAGTGAATCTGGTTCCAACATATCTACCTCAACACCAATTTGTAGTGTTAAGCCAGATATATATTTATGCTTTAATTTCCTGCGGCTGACATGTTCAACAGCTTGCACTTGAATTAAACAGTTCCAAAAACGATCAGTATAGCCTTGGACATCTTCATTTCGACCCTGTCAAATTAAATCCCACTGGTGTCGTGCTTTAGCTTTATAATGTGTGGGAAAAAATTAAGGTAAAAATAGCTTTTTGAATGCATGTGAGGTACGTGGTCTTTTCCCATGCTGTTTGGTGACGTTCCACCACAGCGCATTGCTATTGGTAAGATGATTTGATGCACATTTACCATTTCACGTTCGGGAAAGTCTTCATCATGAACATAGTCATCTAATTGACTAACCCATGCTAGAACCGTGGTAGCATCTTTAGTACCATCAAAATCTTTGAAAGTGGAGGCTTTTCTGCTAATTTTGTTTTGCTTGGGTGCCGGTGCAGATTCTATGCGTGCAGAATGCAATAATTTATCTTCAAGCTCCTGCCTTCGCATGTGTTCATACGTGAGATATTGTTGCAGATTGGCAAGCTGCTCAGCAATTGTGGGTGCTTGTGGAAGGTGTGCCATGATTTCTTGCTTTTTTTTTTCTTTCCTTTTTTTTAAAAAAAAACTGTGTGTTTTGAAATTTAAAATGGCTATATGGAGATTTTTACAGATGCATTATGCAAATAAGTGAGAGAGAATAAAAGAAATGACAGAAATAAAATGTACTCAGCTTAAGATTGTGTTGGCGTCCAGTCTAGAATGGTAATGTGCAAGGAAATTGCTGAAAAGGTGAGCGGCCAAACGGTTGGTCTATGAGTCGATCGAGTTCGCGGCGTCCAATATCCCGTGTCCCCAAAAGATGATGGCAATAACAATTTAAGAATCTGGTCAGACTTTGGAGATGATGAACCGGTGATGGCTAGCTCCAAATTAATGTCTTTGACGTTTTCGGTAAAATAATTTTACTCTTCACGGTAAAATTTATTTTGTAGGGCCGACCTCCGTTATGTCACCCAAATTGTCATCTGGTATTGTTTTGGTGGAATAATATTAGGTAACTAGGCTCACGATAGTTGAAAATGGTATAGCTTGAGGGATCTTGAGCAATTCGATTGTGAATGAACTCTACTTGAAGGGTTTTATATATATATATATATATATATATATATATATATATATATATATATATATATATATATATATATATATATATATATATATATATAGCTTCGATTGAATGGGTTGCCTTTGACATTGTAAATCTGGCCAAAAGCTAATTGAAGAGTGCCCAATCTCTTTGAAATGACATGTGAAGATGGTCGATGAAGGAAGGCCAACTTTCGTGGTCGTGGTGGCCGACTAAGAGATTGTGGTTTGAATGGCTTCCTGAATTGGGAAGATTACTTGGGCGGTCGACCAGGGGTAAATTAAGGCCTTGCTTTTTCTTTCCATAAAGTGTGTGTGTGGACGCACTAACTTGAGAGGTTGACAGCATGCAGGTAGGAATGGCCAATAGCGTGCTGCAGAAAAGTGACGGGGACGCCTTCCAGAGCCGGTTTTAGGCCACGGGGCAGAAGAGGAAAGTGGTCCACAACCCAAGGTGCCCCTTGTGATGCAATTCCCCCAGGATTTGGTCGAGGTCCATCATAGGAGTATTCTGCATGCAAGGGTTGGATCACACTAGTTTTTTTGGGACTTTCAAAGATGGATAATTCTTCGACAGAAGCGGTTGCCGCCTTCGCATGGCTATTGAGCAAAGAGAAGTTTGTGTTGTCTTTGGGAAGATCTTCAGAATCTTTGTACTCCCTTGCCATAACTCCTTCTTCTCAAGGCCGATTTTCAATTATCGAATCTATACCACAATTAGCCAGGCTTCTTAAATTTTTTTGTGTCCTTGCTCTTCCGCCTTCAATGGCCAATACCTCCTCTTCAAAGTTCTTCTTCAAAATCTTCAAATCCCTTTCGACTTTTTGATTCTTGCTATTCCATCTTCACAATCCACAAGAATTAACCATCAATTGAAATGTAAGCTGACCATACCGAATCTCGATGTCATTAAGCAGATTTAATTTGTCACTTGTTGATTCGTAATTTCCTCAAACCTTTTGTGCTGATACCATTGTTGGGAAGAAAGGGGGGGGACCAGTTGCTTAGAACACTTCAATAATCGCTCACAAACATCACCATCAACCTGTCAACCTCTTTCCCCAATTTCCAAGCGCGCACACACACACACCTAGACTATGACACACACACACACATACTAAAAGCATAAAATTGATAGAGACAAGATGTAAAAAGGTGTAAGAACATGGAAGAGAAGATGTAGACTTAACTAAGGAGTACACAACAAACACAGAATAGCTTAAGAGAGGGGAGATGGAAAATTGAGAGCATCTACACAAGAACGGCCTAAAATCATAGCCCCAAACTCCACAACACCTCTCTTATGGAATTGGTATTTAATATTTTGATTTATTATTGGTGCCAAAATTGGAGGCCCCTCTTTTACACTTTAGTTCCACTTTAGTAATGAGTGGTACACACTAGTTATTGCACGACCCTCTTAGGGTGGGTTCTCACTGTCCTATTTACAAAGGGGCTTATTTCTAAAATACTGTGCTAGGATAAAATGATAGAGAATTATTATTTGCCGGCGCCTCCTCGTCAACTCCCAGAGTTCCAATCTACACTAAAATTCAAATAGACAACACATAATTAACCATTAAGCCAGCTATCCCAATTGCAGTTAACCACATGCAACAGGAGGGTGCCCGGTTTTGTAACAAGGTGGAAAACATTCTCTTTCGCAGTCAAGCAACGGACACAAGCAGAAGGGCACATATGACGTGCACTAAGAAAAGTGCCCACCGGAAGAACTCCAAGCAAACAGCGTCAAAGAAACAATCGCTCGCCATTGGCACTTGATCCCACCGATTCGGGTTCATATAAGATCCCATGGCCTTTAGTGTAAAGGAATTTCTTTGATTACCTCCACCCCTACCATGGCATCTCCCTCTCTCTAGTTGGAGAAAATTACCTCCGCCCTAGGATTGCATTTCCACCTCTCCAACTAGAAGAGCGTACAAAGGTGACCTGCTCCTCTCCCTTGCCACTCCTCTCCCCCTTGCATTGACAAGTACGGCCTAAGCTATTCATATATAATGTACAAAAAATTCTCTCAAAATTACAGGAGCTCACATTGTGCCATGTGGTACACAATCCCTCAAGGCTCCTTCGCTTTCATGCTTTGGAGCTCGTTCTTCTACATGCAAGATCCTCGCTTCTCTTGATGATTATTTTGCTAGTCAAGGGTTGTTGGAGAAAGGTGTTGTGAGGGATGTTTGTGGAGGGGGGTCATAGAGGGATGGGTGTAGAGGGGATCAGGAGGTGCACATCACATAGAGACAGGGATGGATGTCTTTTTGGTGGTGGAAGAGAATCTTGCGACTAATCAATCTTTTTTTAAGTAAGCCAGATAGGAAGTAGAATATAGGTGACTCCTTTAATGTAGCTTGAATGTAGGAAACACTAGTTTTGGCCTTTGCACGTATACCATATTGAAAATAAACGAGCTCTAAAGTTTTCTATAGGCCATCTCTTTAATATCAAAAGATAGTTGATGCCATTGGAACCAATAGCTCTTCTATTTTTCATGTATATGTGCATTGGCATATGAAGTGTTAAGCCTTAGACTTAGCCTATAGAAATATAATGAATGCCATGGACAATTCCTTGCCTTTTTGTAATAATTAAAGCATTAGGTTTAGGGTTAGAGGATAATACATCATGTAATTTTAGGGGATATGAATAGAGGGAGATTTTTTTAGATTTTTCTCAACTAACCAATCCAAAAAAAGAAAGCTCGCTTCACTCCAAAATAAGTTTTTTTGGAGCGAACTTTTCTCTCTCTCTCTCTCTCTCTCTCTCTCTCTCTCTCTCTCTCTCTCTCTCTCTCTCTCTCTCTCTCTCTCTCTCTCTGTGGATAGTTTCCTACAACATTAAAACTGTCTTCTTCTTCTTCTTCTCTCTCACTCCTCCCCTTTTGTGTGTGTGTGCGCGCGCGCGCATTGGAGACTATGTACTCAAAAAGGTTAGAGGGACATCATCATCGCTCTATGAAGGCTAGTCTACGTGATGCTAAAGACTAGAGTCCCCTACTGAGCAACAATCGGTTCTCCTGAGATCGGATCAAAGTACACCCATCATCCTTGATGGGAAGAAGTAGTCTGTCTCTAGATCAAGGCATGCCAATCGGGTGGAATGTCCTCTTCAATCTCTCCAAGGGTGCAGCTGTGAAGATGAATTCGATGCTCGGGTGCAAGACATCAACAACATCTAGAGATCCAAAATGAGATGGAAAAATTAACCCTATGGTTTGTGAACATTGTAGGAAGTAGCTATAAAGCTCAAAGAATATGGTGTGAAGAAAGGAGTGGTTATATGTGCAACAGCTTCACCAAGGAAAAATTGTTTCTAGGCTCCAATGCAACACTTGCATCCATGCCTTCAATGACAATGCAACTTGCATCGAGGAGCACTTATTTTGTGTCAATAAAAGTCTATTGGAATGTGGAGCACCAATTGTGGATATTTGGTTTCACTTTGTAAGCTACATAAAATAGAGCAAAGATAAAGGAGTGCATTCTATTAAAAAAAAAAGGTTGGGGCATATAGAGTGGGACCATCTAACCAAGCCTTGACAAAAGTACACGAGGACATTGAAGATGACAACATAAGTACCTTGAGGCAAAGAGGTCAATGTTCATAGGTTCCTTTTCCAAGTATCAAAGGATCAATGGAAGCGAGCCCAAGTGTAGATTAGATCCACCACCCTACAAACATTGCAGGTAGCATTCTAGAAGCAAGACTTGTAGGCATTGCACCTAAAGTGGACTAAGGATTTCATAGTATGTGGGATTTCATTCACCATCATTAGAAATATTCTTTTTAGGAATGCTTTGATTCCCACTATAAAAAAGGGCCTATTTTACTTGACTCCAACAAAATGTGCACATAATACATGGATAAGGTTAAGGAAATCATGAAGGAGATACCAAGCAAACAATGCTTGATTTTTTCTCAATGTTTGGTTGTACCGTAGTATTGGATGGGTGCACCAACTATAAGAAAAAACCATTGATCAATGTGATGGTCATTTGCCCCAAGGGATCAATTGGAAGAAATTGACATCTCTCTAAAGAGAATACAATGAACTTCTTAACAAAGGTGTATGAGCGCGCCATCAACTGGTAGTGATGGTAAACAACAATGCCTCAAACTACAAGGGTGCAAGCCTGGCCATTTAAAAATAGTACCATGGGATCACACATATACCATGTGTAACCTATACATCGAACCTACTGTTGAAAGATATTGGAATTATAAAGCAGGTCTTTCTAAACGCCAACCATGTGGTGAATTTTTTCAAAGAGCACCAATTCACATATGCACTATTTTGGGCCAAATCACCTAACAAGGCCCTCCAAATCTTTTGTGAAATTTTCTTACAACTATTTAGTATGTTTTGGACGGTCTCTTGGCTATTGATGCAACATTGACACAGATAGTTGCCAATCAGAGATGAGAGAGATGTCTCTCAAAGTATCCAAGCTATTAAGCCATTGCTAAAAAATGCATGTCTCTTGTCCAATCATCTATTTTTTGGTGCAATATAGAGAAGGTATCCAGTATAAGCAATCCTTATGTGAAGCTCTTAAGGAATGTCAAAACCAACAAACTTGTAATTGGCAAGGTGCATTGCTTGATGTGTGAAGCTATCAAAAAAACAAAAGAATTAAACCATGTTTGCTGCTAGAGAGAAGACGTGTGTAGCGGGGGCTGCAAAAGTTTGTTGGGCCCATATGCATACACATTTGCATGGGGCGAAATTTTTATTGGACCTGATCATGTCTCTAGCAAGTAGTTCATTGGAGACTTCAAAAGGTATGCGAGCAGTTGCTCCCCAATAACGAGGGTAAAGGGGTTTTCCACCAACATATTGATTACACCAATAGAGAAGGTAGATTTGGAGATCCCTGGCACATTGAAGCAATCAAGAATCATTCTGCTATAGTGTGGTCGAAGGAATATGGGGGAGACAAAGTGGACTCCAGCATGTGGCCATTCAAGTGCTATTCGTTGCAACCTCTAAGGGTAATTACGAACGCAATTGGTTTGCATATGATTTTATTCACTCTAAGTGCAAGAATTGCTCAAACCTTGAGTGCACCAAAGAGCTTGTGTATGTCTTTTATAACATGCATTTAATACATTCCCCATCAAAGATTGCGACACATGACCACTTCCACCCACCACAAACCCATAAAAACCTTGCTACCAAATGATGAAGTGATGATGAGATGGATTGGGATGTGGCATCAAAATATTTTCACTTAGGAGATTGATGATCTAGTACTGTGATAGACAGGTTTCAAGAGTGATCTACCTAAAAGTTGAAACAGTTGGAATCACTTTATAAATAAAATGTTGAGCACTCTTTGACTTTTCATTATTCAAATTAATAATTTACACATGTAGACAAGTTTCTAAAGTAAAAAAAGGTACAAAGACTTACTAAAATGAATTGTCTATTTATATAAATACTAGAAATCAAAAAATAGGGGGTCAATGGTAATCAAACACATTACGATATACAGTGGTTCATATGTCTTGATGCTTATACTCATCAGCTAGAGGATCATCAATGCCAAATACATCATTCTTTGCAATAGCTATAGGTGATAGAGGCCATAATTTGCCTCGTATCTTGCTATAGTCACTTCAAGCTTAGCTATGTGTGTGTCTTTCTCTGTGAGCTTCATTTGCAAAGATGCCGTGCTCTCTCCTTGGCTTGCCAATGTGGCCCCTTGTGTGGCCATCTCCACAATTTGGTCATGCTCCAACGGCAAGATCAAAACATGAATATTTCTAGGGGGAGGGGGGTGCCTCTTCTCTTTTGCATAACTATCCTTTCCTTATCCCTTCCCAAGCCAACGCCTCCATTGTGTGGGTGGTCCCCCCAATTTACCCTTCATTCCAAGATATCATATACAAAAGTATGTTGGATGAAATACATGGCAATCTAGTTGTTGTTTGGCTCAGTGTGCTATTTTTGGATAAATCACAACAACATCCCTCTTGCCATACTCTTGTGCTAAGTTGTAAAAGCTTCATTGGCGATGTGTGCTTTGCATGTCTTTAGACCTTCAAGAGAGTGGACTTGAAAATCATGGGAGGCAAAGTTATCAGAGCCCCTTCAAGGTAGTAGGCTCTTCCTTGTGGCCCTCAGGCTCCACCTCCTACCCAAAAAAGGCTTCAATGAGTCCAAAACATCAACAAAAACAAAATAAGCAACATCTACTACTTAATCCAACAACTTGAACCATTCATCACAAAGATGTAGCTTATTCAACCAGGTAATGGTAGATAAGAATAAAATCAATAACGATGGATCCCATTGATGAGCATGCCTTCAAGAAAGTTTACAATAAAATTTAACACACACAACTTAAATCATTCATCACAAACATATCACTTATTCAACAAGATAATGGCAGACATCACAATCAAAAGACGTAGAAGAGAGATGTAATCATTGATGATTCCAAAAGTTTATAAAAATGAGGTTCATGATGCAATGATTATGCAATAGCTATCAATCATTATTTGTTCATAAACCTGCAATGGTGAAAATGCACGGTCTAACCATTTTAGGTTGTACTTTGATACCCACTAGAGGTAATTGGTGTCGTCATCCTAGGGAAAGCACTTCAAAAATTCCAATATATGGCTCAGTAGTGCATAAATATCCTATGATTTGGTATAAATTGGTGGGCTTGTAGACATGCATTATGGTGCAACCCACCAATACCTCTTCTTCTACTCTTCACATGTAGATGGCTGCATGTTTGGCAAATCAAGAAATGACTTTGCGGTGGGATAGAGGGTAGCTTGCCCCCAATCATGGAAGCCTATGTAGATGCCATGCCATCCAAAGTAGAGCAAGATGGTAGTGCCATGGATGTCATCGTGAGTGTATTTTTTGTGCATGCAAGAAGGCGATGGTGTGTAGCAATCCATGAATAATTCTCTCAATATCGTTCTCAATTGCTCAATAGTGCTCTTGACATCTTTCAAGGCCTTACTGTATTGGAGGTTATTTCCCTCCTTCTCTAATTGCTCAATTCTACAAGAAAAATACCAAGAGAGCTAGGCATTAGGTAAGGGGTGCAAGAGCTATTGGGACCCTTCATGATTCACTCAATATTACCAAGTGGGGCCATTAATCTTGCTACAATGGATGGACAAGGAATGCTAAATTGGATAAGTGGTCGCAGACTGAAAAAATATCACCTACCATTGACACAAAAGATGCTCGAAAGGGCACATGCAGCAAAAAGAAATAAGGAAAAGCAACATCTCGAGATTCAACAGGCACATCAAGAAGCAAAGAGCAAGCAACAAAATGGAAAAACACAATCTATCAGATTATCAGCATTGAGGAGGGTGGAACAAATATGGATCCATACATTGCGGTAAAGTTAGGAGCTGGAATGTTATCGGTTCATGCGTTGATCAAGTCTGGTGCTCATATGAATACGATTAGTTGGAATCTTTATCGGCAAATTCCAGAATTGATCCTACAACCCCTACAAATATTGTTTACAGGATTCAATGGAACCATTAGTATCGCTACAGGTTTTGTGGAGCTCAAAGTACACATCAACGGATATGAATGTCCCCATGACTTTTTTGTGCTTCCACCAAATGCTTTGACTAATCAATTGATACTAGGCACACCATGGCAATGCAAAGACAACGTGTGTTGGGGTGAAGGCACTGCGCCTTTGCCTGGGGCCAGATGTCCGGTGTCCAACCGCCCACCCACCTGTGTACATAACCTTATTCTTTCTATATGAAGAACAAGTCTTACTTCTTGAGGTTGCTCCACCCACACCGTCTTGTGCTCCTGCCCTTCCCCGCACGCACGACACCGCACCGTGCACGCATGCATCCGTGCACACGTGCACTCACAAGTGGTATCAGAGCTGCGACGACGAACCGTGCACACGGCTTTGACACATGTTAGAGAGGCAGTTCCAATGGCAGTTTATGCCATGACGATGATGTCATGCGTGCCTCGAGTGTACCTCTTGCAGATATGTTGATGGACAACACATTTCCTCCACATTGGTTACTAGATAGCGATGTTGCTTTCCACATCACACCATGTACTGAGTGGTTTAACACATTTTCTAGTGGGAGTTTGTTGGGGTAAAACGTTGCACCTTTGCCTGGGGCCAGACGCATGTTCGGCCGCCCGCCGCCCACGTGTGTACACACCCTTATTCATTATATACATATGAATAAAGAGCTCCTCACTCTTAGTTCCTGAGGTTGCTCCACCCACACCGTCTCGTGTTCCTCCCCTTCCCCGCACGCACTCACAAGTGGTATCAGACCTACGGTGGTGAACTGTGCGCCCGACTGCTTCTTGGCGAGAGACACGGGAGTGACAAAGCTTGGCCATGGCGGTAGCATATCTGGCTTGATGGCATCGGATCGAAGCTCCTCGGTGAGCACACGGAGGAGATCGGGCGAGATCTCGGCTACCCGGTGTGTGCAATCCCCTTCTTGGCCTGGAGGGGATCTTGATGATTCTCTAAGAATCTCAGCAAGAAACATGGGAGAAATACAACAGCTCTCGAGAAATACATGGAGCTTCGAGTGCAAGCAAATCAAAGGCCTCAGTTGAATGCAGAGAATCAGAGAGTGGGTGAGCATTTGGAGGCAATTGTAGAGCAATGGGGAAATTCCTCACAATGCAAAGCTTGAACTTGGCGGCAATTGAGTAGGCAGTCGACAAGCATCTGCAGTAGCACCGAGCGGCAAGAGGAGAAGCAATTGAAGGGGGAAATTGGAGCTTCCGAGCAGAGAGAGCACATCAGGTAGTAGCTTGGATCTCTGTACGAGCGAGCGAATCGAGCAAGGAAAGCAGCCAGTGCATTCGGGCAACAGGGAGTCAAGAGATTTTGAGAGCTTTAAAGAAGCTTGAGACATCGAGTGCTTCAAGGACCTGAGTGCAATAGGTAGTGGGCAGCCAAGCACCAAGTAGGTGTGGTGGTGTTTGAACACACACACACACACACACACACACACACACACACACACACACACACACACACACACACACACAAACACTCAATTGCAGTGGGCAGAACCGAGAAAATCGGGCGATGCCAGGTGATGCCCAGGCTTACTCGTCGAAGTCAGACAGAGTAATGGATAGTCAGACAGAGACCTAGTATCACACCTATAAATAGGGTCCATTACTTCATTTGACAGGGAATGATTTGGGAATGTCTTGAGAGGTCTTGTGAGGACTTGGGCACAAACACTCAATTGCAGTGGGCACAAACACTCAATTGAGTGTTTGACTGCGCAATGGATAGTCAGACAGAGACCTAGTATGACACCTATAAATAGGGTCCATTACTTCATTTGACAGGGAATGATTTGGGAATGTCTTGAGAGGTCTTGTGAGGACTTGGAGAGTGACATGTTATTGTACTAAGCTCTTGTACTCTTTTGCCTATAAGCTCAGAGAAATCCTTTGACCCACACTGTACTTTGTTCTAGTTGTAGTGATATGAATATAATCCAGTTCTAGTTCTGTTCCAGTTCCAACCCATGTATCATTTCCATTTTAGTTACTATTACAAATTTCTGGTTCAGTACCAGTGTCTTTGTTTGATCTATTGTATGAAGTTTGTTGGTCTAAACTGACAACTAACTCTTAACCCAGCTTGCTTGAAATTCAGTACCAGTGTCTTTGTTTGATCTATTGTATGAAGTTTGTTGGTCTGAAATGACATCTAACTCTTATCATAAATGTGGTGCAGACAATCATTGGAAAAATGAATGCCCAGAGCCTGGCAAGAACCTCAAACCAATTGAAGCTTATTGATCTCATATGAAGCTTCCCAGTTTCTCAATGCACCCTTAGATCACACCAAAGTAGTCACCCTCCAAAGCTCTACAAATTCACGTCTCACCACCTTGGGCACAATCACTTTGCCACTTATCACACACTAGACATCAACTCTGCACTTGTCCATGTTGGCCCCAACTTTTCAATGCTCCAACATTGCTATGTTAGGTTGGGCTTGGATGAAAGCTACCAACATTGCTATGTTAGGCTGGGCTTGGATGAAAGCTACCAAATGAAATATTGACTCGGATACTAACCATGTCCCTTTTCGTACAATGAAGGGTTTGATCACATTGCCCTTATAGACCACAAACACCGAAGCCTTCTTGCTAACTACAATCCACAAGCCATCCCTACCACTAATAGTTCATCAAGAGCTTTCCCACTTCTTCCATGGCCGGTATGATCATGAGGCTTCCACTTCCCAACCATTTTAGCTCAATCAAGAAGCTCCACTACCCATATCCAAGCCTTGTTTGCCCACTCAGCCAACCCAATCTCCCAACCACTTTTGACCCACATCATTGATTCTCAACCAAAAATGCCCAAGATCACCCAATCTCCCATCCTCTTTGGACCCACATCATCTATTCTCCACCAAAAATGCCCAAGATCACTCAATAGTGGGTACCCAAACCATTTTTGTTGGCTCAAAACTATTACAAAGGTCATAATTTGTGTAGATTTCCAAGCAAAACCTTCTTTGACTTCCCAACCTCACCCATGCCTTACCAAACTCCATTATCCTAGTTAGCCGTGCACCTCAACTTACAAAAGGTTAATCAATTGTATTGGCTACCCAAAACCAAAATTCCATACCACACTATTGTAGTTTACTTACTTTAAAGCCATGATCAACCATTTTAGAAAGAGCACGATGTCTACAAGCTTTGTTTGGGATGCCCCTACCAAAAACCATTGTCAAGTCACTCTCCTAAGCTTGGAGCACTATAAAAGTTAAGAGTTGGCTACTTGATCCAAAATGCAAACAATTCCCACTAGTATTAACATAGCAACTACTCATCTGTAATAGGCTTGTGACTACTAGCCCTTTTTACTCCTTTGGTGTGATATACTAATCTAGCTGGATGATCAAATGCTATTATAGTTTCTCATGCAAGAGGTGAGCATAAGAGTCTAACAACCAATGCAAACAAAAGTAGGCTAGTTTTATTTCGATCACAACCGTAGTGGTCACTTTTCCTTGCATTAGGTACTTTTCTATCTTCCTATCCATGCACTCACATTGCATCAACTCTCGATGGTGTCGAGACTACACTCACTTTTCCTTGCATTAGGCACTTTTCTATCTTCATATCCATGCAGTCACATTTCATCAACTCTCGATGGTGTCGAGACTACACCTACTTTAAGAACGGGGAAGAAAACTGCCATGGACCCAAAAGACAAAGTCACCAAGAGTTAGAATCTGAGCAAAAGATATTTTAAGCAACATTGACAACCAATACTTGGAGCACACAAACAAAGTCACCATGAGGTATAATCTAAGCAAAATAGAGCTGAGGAAACATTGGCCTCTTAGCTTTGAGAGTAGAGGAATTAGAGAAAGTACTTTTGTGAAATTACTTTGTGATCTTAGCGGGTGAACTTAATTGATGGTAGCAACATAAACATACCATTTGGTTAACTTGGCATGAACAATACCTTTGCAAGAGAGAGAGTTTAGAGAACATGAAAACAGTTGAGGACCAGATTTATGTGGAGCCGGTCCCCCCTCCAATAGGCATTTGTATTATAGTTTCTCCCATCAAGAGAGACTTGTTACAATAAAACCTTTGTGTTCCTTATGACCTAGGTGATGCAAAGAAGATGGAAATCTTCATGCATCACGAGCATAACATAAACTTTGTGGAAAGCATTAACTATCCCAAGCCTCAGTCCCAAGACCTCAAACACCTTTGAAGGTAGAGAGAGCTAGCAAGGAATGAGGGTAGGGAAGAGGAAGATGAAACATTTCATAGGAGAAAGAATTAATTCCTCACTTATCATCACTCTTCTTGCTAGCATACATAATAGCATAGTAATGAAGATGGAGAAGATGGCAAGCTTAAGCATTGAAGCATGGATCTTGGTTGGATTTGCATTCCATAGCCAAGAGTGTTGGTGTAGGCTCTCAACCGCTCTACTAGCTTGGAGAAGGAGAGGGAGCTCTTGCACTTTGCACAATACACAATGAGAGTGTGTGTGGGAGAATATACCCCTCAAGCATGACCCCTACTTGCTTTGGTCGACCCCCTCTTCTAGCACAAGCTTGAAGCTCATTGGACCTCTGCAAGCTTGGCCAATCACATGTAGGATGCATACCAAGAAAGCATGCTAGCCTTGGGACAAGTGTCCCCATTTTACCTTTGAGAGAGAGGACTTGATAAATGCAAAAAAAATTAAATTAAATATACTTAATTATCATTGGACCCCTTGGGAGGCCAACCAATAGGCTTTGGACACTCCTTGAGGGTAACCTAGCTAGGGTCTTGATAGGGAGAGAAAGTGTTCAAGCAACCACTCCCCCTTCTTGCATGGCTCACCCCCTCCTTGTAGGGATATGCTTTGACTTTTGTGACACCTCAAGCCCCTCAACCTTGGGCCCATTTCTCACCACAAGCACAACCCTTAAGCCCCTCAAGCTTGGGATGAGTTCCCACCTCAAATACAACCCTAACATCTCAAGCATGATAAGCACCTCAAGCATCTCAATCATCAAGCACTTCAAGCATCTCAGTCATTAGGCATGACAAGAACCTCAAGCTTGGGCCGGGTTTCCACCTCAACCACAACCCTAGCTTACCTAAGGTCAAAAAAAGTAAAACACTAACTATTGGAGGTCTTTAATGAAGCTAACCCTAAGGTCTTTTAAGCTCCATTGGTTAGCCTTGCTCTTTGACAGAGCATCTCTCATTTGGACCCCTTTACCATTGGCCCCGTGTTGAGATAGATCTGAAAGCACATGTCTATATTCTAACTCTTGTTCCCGTTTATTCTCCCACATTAAATGATCAGTTTAATATGAGAAAAGCATTTGGGTTGGTTAGATATTAAATTTTATGACATTACCTATCCATACGGATATCATCTTGAGAGATAATATGACCTAAGTATTGAATGTCTTGAAGGAAAAATTCACTTTTCTTTTGGTTGAGAAAAAGCTTGTTCTTCCTCGATGCTTGAAACATTACTTGGAGATGTTGCTTATGTTCCTCAAAGGACTTGCAGTAGATGATGATATCATCAAAGAACACTCTAGTGAATTTGCGGTAGGGTCTAAAGATTTTCTCCATTAGACGATTGAACGTGATTGGTGTATTAGTCAAGCCAAAAGGCATGAGTAGATATTCATAAAGACCAAATGTTGTGTGAAACGCGATCTTTAGGATATCTTCATCCACTATTCTTATTTGATGATAGCCACTTTTAAGGTCAAATCCTACTGAAGTAGGTAGAGCCTTGTATCTTATCAAACAGATCTTCTATATCCGAGGCACGGAAAATCTGTTTTTGATAGTGATATGGTTTAGTGCTCGATATTCCACACACATAAGATATGTACCATCTCTCTTTTGCACTAAAAGGAATGGAAAACAAAAGGGAGAGTAGCTAGGCCTCACCATCCCTTTGCCTACCAATTCTTGTACTTGCCTCATGATCTCCTCTTGTTGAGCTTGAGAAACTCGATAAGGAGGCTTGTTAGGCGGTGAGCTTCCTAGTAGGAGCTCAATTCGATGGTCATCATCCCCTCATTTTGGAGGTAAGTCCATTGGGATATAATTGATGAACACATCTTGGAATCCTTTTAGAAAATTAGACAAGTCTAACTCTTCTTGATTCTTAGCATTTACATTTGATGAAACATTAGGACCCATTAGGGACTCTTTGACAAAAATCATCAACAAGTGGTATAGTACGACCAAACTCACTAGCACCTATATACATGTTCTTTCCGATGTAGGTGAAGTAGATTCTCCTTTCAGAGAACTTCATGTTGGCAGCCATGTGGTTGAACCATGGTGCCCCTAGGATAGCATCCTCATGTTGGAGAGGAGAGATGAAAAAGTCTTCTTTGTCGACATAGCTTTGGACATGGAGCCTCAACTTCACAATCAAGGGAGTAACGGAGGCTCGCTATCCCTTGAAAGTGGTGTTGGCCCTTACAACATCTCCCATCTCAAAAGCTTGAATGCCCAACTTGGTGGCCAACTCCGTTGATATAAAGTTGTGAGTAGAGCTAGGGTCAAACAAGATGAAGGCATCATGCTCCCTTAACTTTCCCCAAGCATAGGAGAGAGGTGCACCTTTGCAATGAGCATCCTCTTTCGGAGCTTCAATGCTGGAAGCCCTAGGAGTCTCATTGCGAGCATTTTTCTTGGGGCAAGAACGATACCCATGTCCTTTCTCGCTTTGAAGGTGGAGAGAGCTAGCAGGGAATGAGGGTAGGGAAGAGGAAGAAGAAACATTTCATAGGAGAAAGAATTAGTTCCTCACTTGTCATCACTCTTCTTGCTAGAATACATATAGCATAGTAATGAAGATGGCAAGCTTAAGCATTGAAGCATGGCTCTTGGTTGAATTTGCATTCCATAGCCAAGAGTGTTGGTGTAGGCTCTCAACCTCTCTACTTGCTTGGAGAAGGAGAGGGAGCTCTTGCACTTTGCACAATACACAATGAGAGTGTGTGTGAGTGTTTGTGGGAGAGTATACCCCTCAAGCATGCCCCCTACTTGCTTTGGTAGACCCCCTCTTCTAGCACAAGATTAAAGCTCATTGGACCTCTGCAAGCTTGGCCAATCACATGTAGGATGCATACCAAGCAAGCATGCTAGCCTTGGGACAAGTGTCCCCCTTTTCCCTTTGAGAGAGAGGACTTGATAAATGCAAAAAAATTTACTTAAATCTACTTAATTATCATTGGACCCCTTGGGAGGCCAACCAATAGGCTTTGGACACTCCTTGAGGGTAGCCTAGCTAGGGGCTTGATATGTGTCCTATTTGCCTCTTGGGCAAGGGGTGCCCTTTGGGAGATAGAGTGGTCAAGAAACCACCCCCCCTTCTTGCATGGCTTGCCTCCTCCTTGTTGGGATATGCTTTGACTTTTGTGACACCTCAAGTCCCTCAACCTTGGGCCCACTTCTCACCAGAAGCATAGCCCTTAAGCCCCTCAAGCTTGGGCTAGGTTCCCACCTCAAGTACAACCCTAGCATCTCAAGCATGACAAGCACCTCAAGCATCAAGAACTTCAAGCATCTCAATCATTAGGCACGACAAGCACCTCAAGCTTAGGCCGGGTTCCCACCTCAAGCACAGCCCTAGCTTACCTAAGGTCAAAGGACTTTTAACACTAACTATTGGAGGTCTTTAATGAAGCTAACCCTAAGGTCTTTTAAGCTCCATTGGTTAGCCTTGCTCTTTCACAAAACATCTCTCATTTGGACTCCTTTACCATTGGCCCCGTGTTGAGATAGATCTGAAAGCACATGCCTATATCCTAACCCTTGTTCCCGTGTATTCTCCCACATTAAATGATCAGTTTAATATGAGAAAATAATTTGGGTTGGTTAGATATTATATTTTATGACAAAGTCAAAGTAGTATCAAGAAGGAATGCAAAAATAGGACAAATTTGAATAGGGATCAACAAATAGACCAAAGTAGCTTGTTAGTGGATCACTGCGATCGAGCGTCTACAGCATAGCTATTTGGCACTAACATAATGTCAATACTCAGAGAAGCGACGCAAATGGGACACGGAGACTCTTTGAGGGTGTCAACTGCGATAAGTGAACCTACGGAACAAAGCCATCTCTAGCAGTAGCAAATCTATCACTCTCTTCTCAAGCAATGTGTCTATGTCTTGTCTCACCGCTCTCGATCGTCACGCCATTTTGGCACTCAAACAAAGTCCAAATGCAACAAAACTTTAGGAGGAGGAGGTCTAAGAAACCTAGGGATACTATCCTACCAAGTCTGTTTGCAATCCGGCAAGGTACCAAAATCACAATCCATCATGATCAAGGTCTTGAAAACTGCATTAGAATAGTTTAAAAAGGTTGCCCTATGATCTAGGAACATTCTCCTATGGTCAAAACATCAAAAAACAACCATTAAAGCACTCAACATAGAAGATTTAGCTCGTAGATACGCTGTTGTGAATCGCAAAAAATTGAGAATGATTACACTTAAATTAAAGAGCAATAGACAAGGAACATAATGCAATTGTCGGAAACGAATTTGAATTACCAGAGCTCAAGAAAAATGGATTACAAGTCACATGAGAGTAGCCGCTCTCAATCGTACGTTTCAAACTCCAAAACCTTTGATAATGAAGATTATGCTCAAACTTACAAAATTGAGTTTTATACCTAGGACTTCTTTTGGCTAGTGGTCGGCTTACAAGGCTCAAACGCAGAATTGGACTTTACAACACAGATTTTTCAGATTGGCTCAAAAATCTCTCGGCTAAAATCAAAGTTCCTCATATTTACAAAGATTTTGTGAAAAAATAATAATGGGACTACAAAGCTGGCGACTTTAAGAAGAGGTCGTTGACTAGGAGGGTGTCCATCTGGTCTACTTGCTAACATTTCCCCCTTCCTAGCCATTGCACATCTCGTGCAAGTTTAGTCTTCGGCTTGATCATAACTTGGTCTTCAGATTGAGCTGCACTTGATCTTGAGTAGTGAAACGTGCACTTTTCGAGGGTCATTGTGATGTTTCTGAATTTCTCTGCTTGGATTTCCAAATCCTTGAAAGGGTTGTTCATGATTGCACTTTGGTAAGCAATGTGGCTAGCTGGCAGACCTTTTGGCATGGGGTTGAAGATGGTGGAGTCTATCTTAAAGAATCCTATCATGAACGCCTCCTCAAATGTTTGCTAGTAATGCGAGGGTAGGAACATGACTCTTGCATGCATCCCCATGATGACATTGCGACTAGGGACCTCTATCTCCATATTCAAACGGATGCCCTTTGTTCCGTCAAGCAATACCTGCCAAGGGTTCTCAGATGTTTTGATGCCCTCAAACGCAGTGATGCAGGTTATGATCATCTTTGCAACCTTCACTAGCATCTGGCATGTAAGGTCAAGGACATCGTGCATTTGGTTCATCACGGGTTGTAGAGTATGTACAGTGTATGATTCTGTTGGCCTATAGTTGTTGATGGGCTTTGAGAAAACAAGGATATTGAGCACTAACGGATGTTTTTTCTGCCAATTGTAGTAGCTTTCCCACGATCGCTGTCTTGGAATTGGGAAGTAGGTGGAGTCAATCCTGAGGTGTTGAGGTGCATTTTTGTACATAGTTCGTCTTGTGGTCATTTCTTGAACCACTTCTTGCGATAGAGGGGTTGATTTTCCAAAATGGTCAGCACTTGATCTATTGACAATGGCATTTCTTTGTAATCCCCCTTCTTGTTTGGCTCTAATGCTGGCAGGAGCTTCTTTTTCCACAAGAGTGCCTCTTGTTTCATGTGAGGTAGAGGAATAATTTTGTGGCCTAAATTCTATACCACTTCATCAGGTTTGATCATAGCAAGGCCGCTAATTCCAATACCTTCAACTCATATTGCATGTAGTCCTTATGAGAGGGATCCAAATTTTTTTCTATTTACCACAATCTCTTCTCGTGCATCCAGAACATCCTCTGTGTCATTGAAATCATGTAGCCCAACCTCAATAAATGTACTTGGTAGATCTAACGGGGGTAAGTTTACCCTCGTGGTCACTATCTCTATTGCTGGTGTCTACTAGACTAGAACAATTTCTTTTGCTTGTAGGGAACTGATTGCTAACTCTTTACTCTTTAGCTCTTGAACATTCTTCTTGGCTTGGGCAGCTAGGTCGGCAGGTGCTTTAGCTAGTTGTTCTTTCAATTGTTGGATCTCTTGATCCTTCTGAGCTTGAATAGCCACATGACTAGCCGTCATAATCTATCTATCATACTTTTCTTGGGCTAGCTCAGCTTTCATTGCATTCATCTCCTCAAGGATGGGAGCTGGAGCCTTTGAGGTAGAAGTGAAAGCCGTAGTATCTTGGATTTTTAGGAGCTTGGAGAGAGTGTGCTTAATGATGTCATAAGTGTCGCTTAGCTTTGCATTTTGTTGCTGCACCTTTTGTAGCTCCTCTTCCAATATTTGTTACTCCACTTGCATTTTTGTGTTGGTGGCTATATGCTCTTCAAGTGCCTTGGAGTAGCTCGCAACTTGTCTCCTTTCTTTGTGCAGCTCTTCCTGCAACTTTCTTTGACTTTCTGTTAGACTTTCAAACTGCTATTGCAACCGTTTGTTTTCTTATTTTACCGCTTGGGCCTTTGCTTGAGCACTTGAAGCATCCAACTCTCGTAGGATGGATATTGCTCTTTGATAGCAAAACTACAGTTTTATGGCATCTAAATGCTGCTCCAAATCAAATTCTCTGATGAGCCGGTTGCCATCCTTGATTACTGCTCTAGTGTGCGATGACATTGGGCCTCATTCTTGAGTGCTTCATTGTTGTGAAGTCCCATGCCCTGGCCCCTTCTTTTCTTATTGCTCTTTGGCTTCGTCTTCATCTCGTTCATTTAATTAAGAATGTTCAATCTTTCCAGATTCCTCTTTTTCTTGGTCTGCATTCTTCTTTTGAGACTTCTGCTTTTCCTCAAGTTCTTTCCATTCTGGAGGAGTCTGTTCTTGGTTTGCATCCTTCTTTTGAGACTCCTATTGGTCTTTCTCTTCAAATAGATGGTCATCAATCTTCTTTATTCTCTGTAGCAGCAAGTGGAGGTGTGGTTAACGTTGAAGAGAATTGATGTGTGATCTCCGTGTAGCTTTCTTGAGGATCTCCAACCATCTCCTCTCTTGGTGGTTCTTCAATTGCTTTATCCTTGCCCTTAAAGGAGTCCTCAAAAGACTCTAAATCATCGAGCTTTGGTTTCTTAGAGTCTTCCTCGACTCATTGCTTTACTTTTCTCTTGAGTACCTTGTGGATGTGCTTTAACATGCTGTCGGCGAGCTCCATTGCTTCTACTGTCTTCCTTCTCTTGTATTGCTTTATCTTCTCAAGTTGCTCAGCTTTCCTTTGCTCAAGTGTCTTGTCAAAATCCTTGTCGTCTTTGTCATCAGCTTTTGAACCCTCTTTATCCATTTTTATTTTGTCTTTTGCCATCTTCTAGCATCGTTCCTCTCACAATCTTTGAGCTTCTTCCATAGATCTTTGTGTTTGCGTGATGGGTATCTGCTCTGTTGGTCTGCGCTTGACTCTCACTAGAGGAATGGTAATATCTTTCTCCTCATCTTCTTCTTCCTCTGTATTCGTCTGGAATTTGGATGACGTATCTTTGTTTTTTGGTTTTATATCACCGCTCAGTTGAATTTTCAATTCCGTGGCTTCACTATCTATCCCCTTTGTTTAGAACTTTGGCCTCTCATTCTTCTTTTGGTTGAAGTTGATGAAGATCCACCTACCGCTTTGACAGAGTGTTTGGCTTTGTGAAGTAGATCAAGTTGAGACTCTGCAGGTGGTAGTTGGTCTATCATCCTCAGAGCTTGGAAAGCAATCCTCGTCAGAATGGGACCTGCATTCATGTATGTCTTATTGTGATCATTGCTCTTCAAGTTGGCTTCTACTAGGTTCTCCAAAATATAGTTTCCGAGGTCACAAGGGATAACCCTTTGCTTTGCCAACCCCATAGCCATGACAATTGCAATGTGGAGATTTTTCTCTGTATATCATGTGGAATTCTGGACCTTCAAATGTTGAGAGATTAGTCGCAATGGCAGCTCTATTTCAATGTAGATGAGGTCCTTCTTGTAAATTTGTGGCCTTGTTACTTGATGAATGTCTTATCATTGTTAATGACCTTTGTCTTTAAGAGAAGATTGTGGTTGCCTAGTGGTAGATGGAGGGATTGGTTGATTAGATCACTCGTGACTCTGACTTTCACCGTAGCTCCATCTTTATCTGTTAGGGTAGCCTCTTTGTTGTACTGAATGGAACTCACCAACTCATGAGCTCTCTGAATGTCTATTCCCCAAGGAGGTAGCCTGAAGAAGGTATCTTGTTGTAGGCATCACGACCCTTCAATCACCTCCCGTTGTTGGTGTAGAGTCTATAGTTCCTTTGGAAAGATAGTAGTCTTTACTTTAGTTCCATAGGCCGCTTGGAACTTTCCAATGAAAACATTGGCTGGTATCTTTGCTAGTTTTTCTTATGAAATGTGTGCTTTCTTGTTTGAGGAAATGTCAACCACTTGATAGGGTGCAGCTTCCCATTGATTTTGAGGTCTTCTACGAGGCATTCTGGCATCAAAAAATCAGATGATTAGCTTCTAAATTTGGGCAAAAAGTTGTCAAAAAGGTAAAAAACATGCAAACTTGACCATAAAGTGAACAATGAGCATAACCTAATCAAAACTTGACCAAACTTGATCAAACTTCACGAGTGCATTTAAGACAACTACATGCACTAGGTCTTGTGATTACAGGTCACGTTTAACTCTGAGAGGTACATGGATCTTGATCCATGTTGGAACACATTTTGAAGATTTGATGACACCAGCTGAGTAAGCATGTTATGGGGATGCTATGGTTCAAATCTTTTTAAATTTGGATAAGTCGTTGGAGATTCATTTCATTTCTTGAAAATTTTCCATAGACGTAGAGAAATTTGGCATTTTGGCTAGGGTTTGGACATCCAAATGGCTTGAAACTTTAGGATTATGGTTTTTGTGACAAATAGGAACTGATGGTATAGTTCTAGCTGGGAAAACTCAAAAAGCTACATGGATCACGATCCATGTGTCGCCTTTTGAGGTGAAACTTGGTGGACATGTTCTTATAGCCTATCATAATACACTGGTGAAATCTTTCCAATTTGACAAGTTTTTCCCAAGTTTTCTCAAATTTTTAGTTTATAATCCAATTTGGTCCGACTTTGCCATATTTGGTTTTGGATGATAATTTTGATCCATCTTGGTGACCATTCCATTTGAGATTTTGCCCATGTGATGATTGAGACTTGTAAAAGAACCTTGATTCTAGCTATCTATTGATTTTCACCCAATTTGGAGCTTGTTTGGACCTCCCAAGTCCTCTGGAAAATTTGGCCCACTTTGTAAGAAAGTTTTGCTTTCTTCAAGATACTTTAAGCTCACTAACTCTTTTTGACACCAAAACTTTGCTCAAGACCACAATTTCTGTCACTGGCACTCTGAGACTGCCGAACCTAACAATTGACTCACTTAAAAGATTAAACACTAAAATTCTATCATATTTCACAATCATTGATCTATACACACAGCCTACAACCAATTTCTGGCAATTCTTCTTCAGGGGGTCATGGATCGCGATCCATGTTTGGAAGCCATTTTAAACAAAACTTTAGGGCTAGCTTCTCAGCATGTTCCCTAAGCTAGTCATCCACTATTTTTTGAGTTTGAATCAAGTTTTCACTTCATGGGTCAAAATGACAATTTGGAGACTGACTTTTCAATTTTACTTGATTTTTGGTGGTCCCAAGGTCCATTTTGCTTCAAATTTGTAGGGCACACTTCCCTAGGTAAGGTGAAACTGGGTGCACCAAAATTTCCCTATTTTGACATGTTGGGGGACATGGATCACGATCCATGTCTAACAACATCTCAAATCTGTGATTGTAGGAGTGGATTGGCGCTTTAAGGGCTCCACTTTGCACAGCTTATTGTGAATTCTAAGGTGGGGGGATATGGATCGTGATGCATGTTCCCTTCTGGAAACTGTGATTGCATGGCCAGATTTTGCTAATTAAGGAGATCATTCCCATGATTGTTTTTAAATTCAAAATTGGATATTATTTGCCCATCCAAATACCCTTGGACAGTTTGCCCTAATCCCGTCTTTGATTTGCTTGACTCAATTTTTTGTGCATTTTGTTTTGTGTTTTTGGCAATTCACAAGTATTTTAGCTCTAAAGAGGATCATACATGTCCAATCCAGTGAAATGTGGTTGTTTGGTGTGGCAAAACTCCGACAGAGTTCTCTAAGTTAAAAAAGCCACCTACCTTTCTCTCTGAACATGTCTGATTGCAAATGAGGTATATCTTGCCCATTATGTGCTTGGCTTATCCCAAATGTGAAGTGTATACTTACTTTGATTGCCCACATTTTCCATGACATACCACCTGCGGCTCAGACAACTCATCATGTGGATGCCCGGTCATTAATTGCTCTTGATTTTGCAACTTTAATTCGTTGTAGGTTGGTCCAAATTTTGACATGTGCCAAATATTTCCATATTTGACACGCTCAAAGCTCTTGCTTTGTAGATTTGACATTTGCTTTTTGAACTTGAATCCGATCTTCTTGGCTCTGTTTATTGAATTTTGATCTTTATTAGGTTAAAAAAGAAAGAAAATTACTAAAAAATATTATTACCTGGCCAAAAATTTAGCCAAAATTATTCCTCACACATGTATGTACATACTCTCATTCTAGGCATCTCACTCATCAAAATTTGTTAGTATGGCTCATTACTATGCTTGATAAGAGTCAAATTTTTCTACACAGCAATAAAAAAAAGCAAAACTTTAAGCAACAAAATACACTTTATACACTATACACATGATCTTTCCATATCTTGTAGCTTAAGATCTTGCAATATGTTGCTCTAGCTACTGTTACTCTCTCCTTCTCAATTTGAGTAATCCTGGATGAAGGTTTGTGCTATGTGCATGGGTGCAAACAACGTGTCTATGCAAGGCCGTGTATTGCGTCCCTAGAATGCTTATGGAAGAGATACAATGGGTAAACTATGATGTGCAAGATGCGGGTATTGAATTTTTTTTTCCAGTGGTTTTCATAGGAGAGGTTTCAATGAAATTGTGTTTTTTGAACAAAAGTTTTAGAAGACGAATCGCCCGTTCTTTGATGGTTGGTTTAGTGGGTACGTTTGGCGAGTTATTGATTTGGCTTGGTTTAACTTTGGGTACCCACTTGAAGACTGGTGTTGGAGACTTTGAAGATGGTGGTCGGTTTGATTGTGTGGGTCTCCATTGCCATGCTAGTTGTTGTGTGCTTGTTTTGGGATTCCATTTATACTTGGGTGAACTGGATGAAACATTAGAATACAAATTTTTTTGCGAAAAGATAATGTCTAAACTTTTTGATCGTGTGGATCATTTCCAATCCTTCTCTTTTTGTGGTCATGTAATTTCATTCCGCATTATTGAGTTTACTAGAGTAACAAATTGGAAAATCCATATTGTTCTCTCCAGGTTGTGCTAAGATGCATCCAATTGCATAAGCCAACGCATCTACGTGGAGATGGAAGATCTTGTTCCAATCAAGAGCTTTCAAAATTGGAGCAAAAATCAATCTCTCCTTCAATTGTTGAAATGCTTTGCCACATTCTTCAGTTCACTCTTGTTTTGTAATGAAAGCATAGAGAGATTTTGCAATGACTAGATACATATGGATAAACCTTCGGTAGTAGTTGCAATGGCCCATAAAGGCTTGCGCCTTTTTAACTTTTTTGGGTCATGGAAGAGAAACAATAACTCGTATCTTCTCAAGATCTGTGGAAATGCCATTTTTAGATAGAATGTGTCCTAAAATCTTCCCTTGTCTTACCATTAAGAAACATTTTTTAGGGTTTACCATGAAGATCTTGTTTCAATCAAGAGCTTTCAAAATTGGAGCAAAAATCAATCTTTGCTTCAATTGTTGAAACGCTTTGCCACATTCTTCAGTCCACTCGAGTTTTGTGATGAGAGCATAGAGAGGTTTTGCAATGACTAGATACATATAGATAAACCTTCGGTAGTAGCTGCAATGGCCAATAAAGGCTTGTACCTCTCTAACTTTTTTGGGTTGTGGAAGAGAAACAATAACTCATATCTTCTCAAGGTCTGTGGAAATGCCATTTTTACACACAATGTGTCCTAAAATCTTCCCTTGTCTTACCATGAAGACACATTTTTCAGGGTTTAAGCAGATGCGATAAGTTTTGCACTTCTTGAAGATCTTCTTCAAGTGCTCAACATGCTCATTGCTCACTAGGTAATGCACACACAAGTCATTCATATAGATTTCTAAGAATTGTCTTAGATATTCCTTGAATGGGTAACTCATCAGCCTCTAAAATGTAGCAGGTGCATTGGTGAAACAAAATGGCATCACCCTATAAGCAAATATGTCCCATTTGATTGCAAAGGTAGTTTTGTGCTGATCGTCTAGCTTTATGGTGAGATGATTATAACCCGAAAATCCATCAAGAAAATTGTAAGATTCCTGCCCGCGACTCTCTCAATCACGTGATCTGTGATGGGTGACGGATAGTTGTCTCTTATCATGGTAGCATTTACCTGCTTGAGATTCACATAAACTCACAATTTATCGTTCTTTTTGGGCACTACCACAATAGGTGATACCCACTCCGTGTGCTCAATTTCGTAAATAAACTCTGTTTCCTTAAGCTTGTCTATCTCTTGTTTGATTTTCTTCGCAAATGTTTCATTGTAAGTATAGGGTTGTTGTCGGTGCAGCTTAGCATCACTCTTAAGCGGTATCATATGTTGACATATGCTCAAGGCCACTCCCTTATGATCTTTGTACGACCAAGAAAACACGTCTCTATATTGCTTGATGGTAGCTATTAAAAGTTGCTCCTCCTCTTCCGTGATATCCATAGCTATGTAAGTAGGTCTCGGTTCTTTCCCTAGTTCAGTCATGTTAATTTTCATTACATTCTCAGGCCCATTATACGATGTACCTTGTTCCTAAAGTTCCATCATTGGTTGCTAAATCACAATTTGTCTATCCTGGATGGTGTAGTTTTTATAATGAGAGGGTGTGTCAAATTTCTCTGTGTTGGACTCCTCTTCACTGTCCATCTCAGTTGTCCAAACTTCTTTCAGTGTCCATTTCAGCTTTTGGTATTCGTGTTTTTGTTCAATTTTGGATATTTTTGTTGATGTTTCAGCTATTTCCTTGGGTTTCTTTTTGCTTTGCTTCTTTGGATTTGCTCAAAAAGTTGCTAGTTTCAAAGGTTTTCTAGTGATTTTGTTTGGAACACAGTCATCTGATCCCACGAGCATGAGGTACTGTGTTTTGTCATTAATCGAGGCATTGGTTTTCCAAATTGATTTCATTGTTTTCTTGCTCATCTCTTTTGTCTTCTCAATTTTGGGTTAGGAAACTCATAGAAGATTGGCTCATCTTGTTTTGGTGCGCTTCATTTCCTGAGCCACTCAAGAGTTCATCTTCAAGATCGTTCCCTAATCACTTCATGAATCACGAAACTTGTCCTCATTATCGTCACTAAGATCTCGAATAGAAACCTCATCAACTATTCATTTATGATCAATCATTTTACTAGTTTTTGTCGTCTCAGTCTCCTCTTTTGGTTCCAAGATAGCATTACCATCTGGAAGGGAATTATGCCATAGCCATCTTTATCGCAAAATTTTGTTGGGGTTATCTCATTTACGCAAACATCTAGAGTCACCAGTATTTGTTCTCATCCAAAGGGTTCAAACAACTCCTCTAGAAATGGCTCTTTTATATAGTACTTATCTTTTGTCGAGCGCTCTAAGATACAATCTTCCTTTTTCAAGCTTCCACACTCCGATGCTCTGCAAATCCAAACATGCTCTTCCCTCATCAATCAAGCAGGCAATTGTGTTCCTGAATCCATTGTTACATCAAAATTTTCCATCAGGGTGCGATTTACATCTTTGTAACTACGATCCTCTTTGTTATGGCCTTGTGTCACAAGTAGAGGTGGTCATAGGCCCAATCTTGAACTATTTTTAGTTGACGCATGAATGGCTATCCCAAAAAAACCTCAAAGTTGTTGCTTTTTTAAAAGTCTACTACAACAAAAGTATGCTCGTACTTGATTCCACAAGAGGACACCATAATTTTTTCAAGCATTCCCAAGTCTCCCTACAAATCTGTCTGCCGATTGCAACTTCATACATGTTTTCTTGAGAGCTGATCTTTCCCACTTCTCCCATATATCCTTGGTTGCAATGGCTATTGTCTTAATTCTCTTGTACTCAAGTGGTAAGGTAGTGTTTCCTTCTTCTCCTTCATAATAATCACCCACCTTATTCACTAGTAAATGCTTTTCTTTTTGTTTCTTCGGCTAAGTTGTTTCCATGTTTTCATCTACAAGTTTATCCTGTGGAGGGATTTTCAACCCTATCTTTTTCAAGTTTTTGCTTGTTTGACCCCATAAATGTGGTGTGATTCTCAGAAGTTCTACAAGAGTAATGGTATATCTTATAGGGGAAGACATCAAGTCATCATGTGTCAGCCATATGTGGAATTGGATTCCATTGAGATGGAACAACCCTCACCTTGGATTTTCTCTTGTGCTCCCCTATAAAGGAAGGTTGTACATGCCATTGGTAATGTTGATGGTGGTCGATGGCCCGTGGGTGGTGGATTAGCATAGTCAATATCGCACATGCCACACACACACACACACACACACACACTTGGTCACTGCATCTGACTATGCTGGCTAGTTCTAGTTACACTAACTCAGTAGTATTGCTACCTAGACTATGTATATAGCTCATGATGTACCCAACATACTTCTGGTAGTGGACTAATCCTTTTGCTGCATAATTACAAGTAGCCTACTCTTAGCATAAGGCTCTCCACCATAAGATTGATTACTAAATTAAGATTTGAACTCCTTGTTCTTAGCTCACTATGCTGACTTGATGAGCATGGTCGTATGAGTGCCTCTTATAAGCTCCTCCTGGCATAAACCAATGCAAGGTTTTTATTCAATATCTGTTGCCACACTTGTAAACTACCTCATAAGGTGGTTTTAATTAGACCCTTCATTCTGACTATTACTTACACTGCTGTATTGGTTAGCATGGGTTAGTATGGACCAATATTTTGAATATGAGCTCAGTGGGAGCAATCCCTTAAAAAATATTTAACCCATAAGTATGAACCACAAAAAGGCTTGGTGGAAGCAGTCCCGTAAGATTTTTACCTATTGGAATCAAGTGATGGGTCACCTTCCCATTTTTTCCTCCTCTCGCCACCGATCCCCTTCTGATGATGATTGGCGGCTTGGTGATGCCTGTTGCTCTACCTTCTTATAAAATCTCCTCCTTCTTAGGGCTTGCACACGATCCCGATGAAGATTATGCGCCATGAATGGCTTGTAGGGGGTGGCCTTACCTGGCTTGCTAACGACTACTGTCATGCTTCTCTGACCCCTATATTAAGGTGAGGGGCTCTTTCCTTCACTTAGACTTGGGCTTTCTTGGCTCTTTGGAGAAAATCGAGTGATTACTTTTTCTCACAGGTTGCAGAGCACGGCCATACCAAGTATGTTGTTCGGGGGATGAATGCTGACATGCTTCTGACACATACACAACTCCTATATTAAGGTGAGGGGCTCTTCCCTTCACTTAGACTTGGGACCGTCTTCTGTCTATTAGCATACATGAAAAATGGAAATATTTTAGATTTTGGGCAATGTATACTACCTTGTGCAATCAACATGATATGGGCAACATTGGTCGTACTAGTAATGAGAGAACAAGTTGTCATTGGAATTATACTTGGCTTTCCCTTGGCACCTGGGAGATTATTTTGAGAGTACTTCTACTCACAAGTTCTATATTTCCTTCAAAATATCAGGTTTTAGAAAATCTATTACTCTGTTGATGATGATGACAGGTTTTTCTTACTTTAGCATATTGAAAGAGAATGGGTTTTTTGCTGGTTTCCGTCCAGCTCACTGTACTTAGAAATTTATAAAAAATCTATGCAATCTCTGTAGTAATTGCTTATGAAAAATTGGTTACATACAACCTGTGGTGGGTTTTGGTATGATAACAGAGGGAAACCTGATGGCCGTGTGACTGGCTAAACTGGATTGTTTATATCAGGTGCTTCATTATGCAGATACCTTCTACGTACTATGTTTAAGATTGGAAACATAATTTTTTTTGCTGGCTATATTGATAAAAGATCTGGTCTACAACTCATTTATGCTAGCCTTTTAATCCTGGTCTCTACATATGGATAATAATCTGGTTTTTTGGTGCTTTACTACCTAAGTTTGTTATGATGTTATGATTTGGGAGAGATTGTTTTGACTTACATAACTTCTAACCTTCACCTACTGCTTGGATATCTGACTTAGATCTGGTTTTTTACATACATGTTTCACTACATCTAGTGATTGTGCTACCATAAAATATATTCTGGTTTTGATACTTTACTGTTTGCTTTGACTTACAATAAATCAAACCTTCTACTTGTTGCTTGGATGTCTGGCTTAGATCTGGTTTCCTTTTTTTCATATATACACTACATCTAGTTCTTGGTGATGGTACTGCCATAAAAACCTTATATATATATACATATTCTGGTTCTTTATGCTTTACTACTTGAGATTTGGTATAAACTAAGATTCTAACCGAGATGGGTATAGTGTTACTCTGGCTGTGGCTGATACTTCTCTGGCTTTGGCTAGTACTTCTCTCGCTTTGGCTGGTACTTCTCTGAGCTGATGGTTCAGCTTTTACTTTAGTTTCAAAGGGAACTCTTTATGGAATGTAGTATAGTGCTGGAAAATATGCATAACTTGCTGCAAAATATTGGATGACTCAGTGACTTCAAGTTCTTGATAAAAATTGGCCGAATGATAATCCTAGTTGATTCTAGCCTTGAAGGGCTGGACCTCGAGGAAGAGTGGGGAAATACAATACTGAGAAATATACAATACTAAGGTGGGGGTATTTGTTTGCTTTGATTTACCTACACTTTGACTGCTGATTACTGGTTGGCCTTTTTTGATGTCTGGCTTAGTCCCGAAACTGTTTTACAAATAGCTCACTTGGGTTTTTTGGTGGTACTTTACTACCTAGTTTTGGTGCACTGAGTAGTTGGAAGTTTTACTTGAAAAATCTAAGAAAATATATTTTATGATCTAGGCAGATTTGCTCACTTGGTCCCTATGGTTTAACAGAAATAAAATATCAAAATTTGGCTTCAGCACAAAATAGGTTGCATTTCTTCGGGCCAAATATGGCTTAAAACTGGATAATTGTACTTCGGGCTTGCTCACTGAGCTTGGAAAAAACTATCTAAAAAACTTTTTGTTTTCATACAATGTTTAGCTAAAGAAATACGTTGAATGATATGGTATAGACAACTGCTTCTCACAGTAAATGGTTGTTATAAAGAAGAACTGTTATTAACATGTGAAGCAATTATGGTAGGATTACTTTGTATGCAGAAAAACCATCTACCTTAATGTATAGGACAATGGCTAGTCTAATAATTTTTCGGTTTGACATGGATAACAATTGATAGGTTCTTTGAAGCCTGCCATACGCAGCCAAGTCTAGCATATCTATTGTCTTGACCATATGGATGCAGGTGAGAACTCTATCTTGGCTTAAAAAGGTTTAGCTTGCTGCATCCGACTTTGAAAACACTTGATGATTCAACTGGGATAATTCTGATACCTTTGTATAAACTCATTTGGAATGATACTTCATTCTTATTATGATGTACAGTTATGAATCAAAGACTAAATTGTTTCTATACTAATCTTTGCTTAGACATCTATAGCCAGTCGTCTTTTGAACGTCTTGTTCCTTGGTGTGTATTTATACAAGTAAAACAACCACACACACACACACACACACACACACACACACAAACCTAGTCGCACCTACCCATAGAACTATATAAGGAGGCTATCTCCATGAACCATGGCATCCTATGTTGAAGGATAACTAGCTCCTTGTATTCCTACCTACTAACTCTAGTTGTCTATATTACTATCTAAGCTCTATTTTGAGAGCACATGAGTGGATGACGCTATCACTTTGTGATAGTGCTAATCCAAATCTTAGTTTTTTACTAATTTACTTTGCACCGTATCTCTCTCTACTCTCATTGCTACAAGATCCTATTTGTTCTACATTTCTTACACATTATTGCATTGCCACACACACACACACACACATATATATCGCTACCTTATAATCTAGTAGGGAAGAAGTAGGGATTATGAAGAGGATTGATGGAAGCAACACAATAAGCTAAGTAAAGGGATAAACAAATAATAAGTATTTTCATTTTTGTTTTAAAATACTTAGAAAGTTTGGCAATGCATTAGAGATTTTATTTTTTTATCAAAGGAAAATATCTACATTAAATGAAGATGAAGGGAAGCCCTTTCTTGCACTATTTTATTTTTCTCTTTAGTTAGCTAGTTGGTGCTTATGAGTAAAAGAAGTTCATGGACTTACTAGAATGAGTTTGTGGTGCTTATGAGTAAAATAATTTCATGGACTTACTAGGACAAGTTTGTGGAAAATATCTACATGAAATGAAGATGAAGGGAAGCCCTTTCTTGCACTATTTTATGTTTCTCTTTAGTTATGTAAGTTAGCTGGTGCTTATGAGTAAAAGAATTTCATGGAATTACTAGGACAAGTTTGTGGTTCGTAAGTGGTGTATCTAGGTAGATTTGACCGTTTTCAAAAGAGATATGCAATAAAGAAGAAGAATTAGAGAAGTTTTGATTGTTACTATATTATGGTAACAATCAAGAGAAAATGAGACATTGAGAGGTCTTGAGAGTAAAGAAGAAAAATTAGAGAAGTTTTAATTGCTACCACATTATGGTAGTGTTGAGAAGATTGCGCTTACAATTACAAGTGGTAGCTCTTTCACACTTTTGAATGCTTTGTATGTATGTGGAATCAAGAGAAATTTATTGTTAGTATTTGCACTTGCAAAATTTGTTCTTGTAGTCAAGTTTGTGATGACAACATGTAATGTGCATGAACTTAGTTTTGGTGATCCTATTTTGGCATTTGACACTTTGTTTTGTGGGCTATATAAACTCTAGCCCTTAAATGTTTAGAAAATACACCGTGTGTAGTTTTTGATTTGAAGGCTATTTCAAATACAAAACTTTCTCATGCACATTTTGGTCGTCTTATTTTTGCCAATGTGTTGCGTTTGCAAAAAATTGATATGGTTGCGTCATTGCCCCATATAGTGGCACCATTGAAAGATGTATGTGAATGATATATTATGGGTAAAATGTAGCGTTTTAAACTTTCTAAGGATTGTTCTGTGTGGACCACTTGCATAATTAACTTGTTCACAATGACATTTGTGGTTCGATGCATGTTCTGTATTTGCGGAATCATTATTACTTTGTGACTTTTATTGATGATTACCCTAGGAATGCATTGGTGTATCCAATCAAAGAAAAGTCCAAAATATTTTATGTGCTGCAAAATTGTTTTGCTTATGGCTGACTAGTTGTATTGCGACCACCCTCCATTTTGATTTATGTCTAAGAATTTCTATGCATTTCTAGTAAGTTATGTGATAAAACATTAATGTACAGTGATGGATACCCCTCAGCAAAATGGCAATGTTGAGAGAAACACAAGTCACTTATGGAGATGACACAATGTACGATCAAATATAAGCTTTGCACACACATTTTGACTTAAGACTGCAAATTGTGCTTCATATGTAATAAATTGGTGTCCCACTCAAGCGTTACAATCTATCACTCCAGGTGAGGCTTTGCATGGCAAGAAGCCATCCATTGGTCACTTGCATGTGTTTGGTTGCTTGATGCATGCTTTGGTGCTTACGTCGGTGTCACACTAGGACACCCACCTGCCTGCGTCTCATGGGTAGTTGTCCGTGGGCGCTTGGGTTTTATGTTGACCGTCAAATTTCAAAACATGTGAGATTTGTTTGCGGGAGACCTGTTGAAGATGGCGGCACTCATGAAAACTTGGCTAGGGTCTTGAGTCGAGCCATTTAATAGCTTGTGTCCTCCTTTTTGCTGGCCAATATGTGTACGGAGAGCATATATCATCTCAACATGGATGCTAATTGCCCGCCCCAATGTGACACATGCCTTAAGCAACAATGCAAAAAATTGGATCATAAGGTTGTGAAATGTATTTGTTGGTTACAATCTAGAAAACAAAATGTTGGATGTAATTGATGAGGATAGGGCTGACAATGAGCACGCTAGAGGTATGGCAAGATGGTTGGTGCAATGTGATAAATCCGATGCACCTTTGTCTAGTATAGACGTTCATGTTCTTAGCATGCCTATTATGCATCATATATTTATGTTTTGGCTAGTATGTATGATGAGGGAAACCTTTATCATTTGATGAAACAAAAAATTCAAAAAAATTGTTGGTTGCAATTCAATTTGAATATGATACTATTGTGAATAATGACACATGATCTTGTGTGTGAATTGGCTCCTAGAAAAACTGATAGCGGTACTAACTAGGTTTTCAAGTTGAAAAATAAGCATGATGGTAGTGCTGATCATTCTAAGGGTGGACTTTTGGCAAAAGAGTGTGCCTAAGTGAAGGACATTGATTTTGATGAGACTTTTTCTTTTCACTTTTTGTATGACTACCATTCGTGGGATGTGTGCATTGGTAGCTCATAATGGTCGGAATGTACATCAGTTGGATATAAAGACTATGTCTTTGAATAGTGATTTTCACGAGGAACTGTATATATTACAACCTTGTGGTTTTTCTCCAAAAGGGTAGGAAAATAAGGTGTCAGGCTTACAAAGGATTTGTATTGTCTAAAGCAAGCTCCACGTAGGCTGATATGAAATGATTCATACTTACTTGGTTGCACATGTTCCAAGTGAGAGCACTTTATATGTTAAGCATGTGCTAGTGTGCTAGCAAGCTAAAGAAAAATGCAAAACTAAATGATAATGATCAAACTCTAACACTTAAATTAGTGTCTAGTCACCCACCATTTGATTATAGGTCTTGGCATGAACTTGGATTCGAGTTCCAGGTGAAGAGGAAGCTAGACCCTCCTCTTATGCCAAGAATCAAGCTCCAACAAGACACACTCACTTGTGTCGTGGTTCACATGGATGCCTTGGGAAATGTTTACAAAGTGGCACCTAATCCACTTGCTTATTACACCATGAAGACATTGATGTTTTTGATAAGAGATTCTCTCTACTTGGAGGTACAAAGCCAAGTCAAGCCAAAAGACCTTGATCTAGACAATCTGGCACCGACAAATGTAATCCTATCTTGGGTGGGTAGTCCAAAAGCAAGTGCTTGTTACCATATACATGTGGTAGTGATGTGTGTGAACACACTAGGACCCCCGGGGTATTTTTTCCCTCTTTAGGAGGTTTTTTCCCCCCGTGCATTGTATATACGCCCATCACTCTAGGGCTATCTATCTTTCCATTGCACACTAAGTAACATACTCTCTATTGTGTGCCTTGAGCTTCCTTCATCTTCTCCAAGATGTGTGCATTTCTCTGCAACCCTAATTCCAACAATTGGTATTAGAGCAGGTTACGTCCTCCTAGGCTTAGCCGCCAGCTGCTCCAGCATACGCCTGCTCACTTTCTCCGATTTCACTGAGCTTTGGCAAGCCTTCGCAGGTTGACAAAAGTTTTGCGTTGGCTCATAGAGCTCAATCTACTCAGATTTTTGATTCGGGCTCATTTCGGCCTCCGTTTCCACTGCAGACAGGTCTGCACAAGCAATTTCGTCATTTTGTGCAGAATTTCTATCAGTGTCATTTTTTGCATAACAGGTGCCTTACAGTCTTCTACGGTTTGTGCTATATAGCACATGTTGTTCCCGCTCCGTTTCTCCTATTTTCGGGCAGTTTTCACATTAGGTGCAGCATTTACCATGGCTGACAACAACACAGATGTCTTCAAGATGTTTGCTGATGAGGACAAGTTGGATGGGGACAATTACCCTATGTGGGCTTATATGATGCAACATGTTCTTGTGTCAAAGGGTGGCTGGAATATTGTGCAGGGCATTGATGTACGTCCTGGTTATGAGGATGTAGGCGATGTTGAGGATGTTGCAAGTCTTGTTGCAAGGATTGCTGCTATTAAAGTTTTTTTTCCTACAGTAGAACAAGCTCGTTGGGATGTAAAGGATGCGCAGGCTCATGCATTGATTGCGTTGTCTGTGAAGCGCACCATTGTTCCTGACATCCGTTCATCAAAATCTGCAAAATAGGCTTGGGATATTCTAGCAGGTCTTTATGCAAGCCGCAATGAGGCTAAAATTGCTTTGCTACGTAAAGAGCTGGAGTCGAAGATTATGCATGAGGAAGATGATATGGACACTTTTCTTGCTGGTGCCAAGGATATCAATGAGCAACTTATTTCTGCAGGTGAATTCATTTCAGACAGTTCCCTTGTGCAGACTCTTCTTGACGCCTTACCAGATTCTTACCAGACTTTTGCTAGTACTTGGAGACTTATGACCCAAGGAAATCCAGAAGTTATCAAGTTTGATGCATTATGCACATTGTTGTTGCAAGAGTCACTTTCCAAAAAAAACAGGACTAGAGAGCGTGCAAGTGAACATGCTTTTATTGCTTCTCAAAGAAAGGGTGGTAACAACAATGCAGCCACTTCTTATGGTTCTGCTACGAGTGGCAAAACTTCTGTTCCTAATGCTTCTGCTGGAAGCAATTCGTCTGGAAATTCTGGTGATAAGGGCAAAAAGAAGATGCGTTGCCATTATTGTAAAGCTAATGATCACTTGATCAAGCATTGTCCCAAGTTGAAGGCCAAAGAGCCTAAGAAGAAAGAGGGTGGTTCCACTGCAAATGCTGGTTCCACTACAAATGCAGCCATTGTTGAGTCTTCTGTGAAAGGAGACTGTGTTGCTGATGTTGATGCAAAATGGGCTTTTAGTGCAGAGTGCACTTACAATCCTGCTGTCCTTGATGCATGCTTGTCAGTTTCTACAGATTCACATGTGTGGTATTTCGACAGTGGTGCTACAAAGCACATTACCTCACATCGTGAATTGTTCACCTCTCTCGAGTCTGTCCCTCATGGAAATTCAGTCACTTGTGCCAACAATGCCTCTTATCCGGTTGAGGGACTTGGAAAGATTGTGCTTACTGCTGCTAATGGCAGTTCTTTCACACTTGTTGATGCACTTTATGTACCTGGGATCAAGAAGAATCTCTTGTCTGTATCCGCACTTGCTAGACTTGGACTTGTAGTCAAATTTGTGGATGACAGGTGCACAATTCATGATCTCAGTTTTGGTGATGAAATTGTTGCATCTGGCCTTTTGTGCCGTGGGCTGTATCAGCTCACTTTATATGACAAGTGTGGATAAAATTTTGCAAATGCTGTTGCAGATTGAAGGGCTATTTCAGATGCAAAACTTTGGCATGCATGTTCTTGTCATCTGAATTTTGCGAGTTTGCTGCGTTTGCAGAAATCTAATATGGTTGCTTCTTTGCCGCCTCTTGAAGCACCTATCAAACATGTTTGTGAAGGCTGTATTCTGGGTAAAATGCAGCGTTATAAGTTTCCAAAGGATGGTTCAGTTAGGGGCACATGCAGGTTGGAGCTTGTGCATAGTGATGTTTGTGGGCACATGCAAACTCCGTCCTTGGGAAATTACCTGTACTTCGTGACTTTCATTGATGATTGCTCCGGGCATGCATGGGTATTTCCGCTTAAAGCGAAGTCCAAAGTTTTTATGTGCTTCAAACAATTTCTGGCTATGGCTGAAAATGTATCAAAATGTACTATGAGCACCCTCCGTTTCGATTGAGGGGGGGAGTATATGTCTCATGAACTTAATGCATTTCTGGCTAGTCGTGGGATAAAACGTCAATGTACAGTGCCTTATACACCTCAGCAAAATGGTGTTGCTGAGAGGAAAAACAGATCACTTACGAAAATGGCACGATGTATGGTCAAAAGTCAAGCTTTGTCGCATTCTTTTTGGCTTGAAGTCATCATGTGTTCCACTTATGTACTAAACAGGTGTCCTACAAAAGCTTTGCAATCCATAACTCCATATGAAGCATGGCATGATAGAAAGCCTTCTATTGAGCACATGCGTGTTTTTGGCTGTTTGGCATATGCTTTGATGCCACAAACACAGCGCAGAAAATTGGATGATAAGGCTCTCAAATGTAATTTTGTTGGTTATAGTGCTGAAAGCAAAGGTTACAGGTTGTATCATCCGCAAAAAAAAATGTATTCTGGTCTCATGGGATGTAGTGTTTGTGGAAGATTCTGTTCAGCCCTTGCTGTCATGTACTAGAGACAGTAATGTAAGCTCACAGGACATTTATGACACTTTGTTGCCTCTTTTTAGTGGTGGAAATACAAATGTAAGTTCCAATGAGGCAAATGTACAGCCTATGGGGGCTTCTAAAAATGTTACAGATCAACCTATTATTGATGCAGATGTACATGATGTAGTTGATGAGGAAAGGACTGAAAATAAACAAGCTAGAGGTATGCCAAAATGGCTGGTGCACACTTTGCGTGACAGTAAATTGGATGCACCTTTGTCTAGTCGTACTTGTTCAAGCTCTCGGCATGCATCTTATGCATCAGATTGTTATGCTTTGTCTGTGTCTAGCTTACATGATGTTGAGGAACCTCTATCTTTTGATGAAGCACATAATTCAGAAAATTGGATGGTTGCCATGCAATCAGAATATGATGCACTTGTAGAAAATGACACATGCACTTTATGTGATTTGCCTCCTGGAAAAAAGCCATTGGTATGAAGTGGGTTTACAAGTTGAAACGCAAGCCAGATGGTGAGATCATCGCCATAAGGCTCGACTTGTTGCAAAGGGTTATGCACAACAAAAAGGCATAGATTATGAAGAGACCTTTGCTCCCACTTGTCGTATGACTATTGTGCGTTTTCTATGTGCATTGGCAGCTCATTTTGGTTGGGATGTACATCAATCAGACATTGTTACTACTTTTTTGAATGGTGACATATTTGAGGAAGTTTATGTAACGCAGCCTCGCGGTTTTGTCAAGAAAGGACAAGAGGACAAAGTGTGCAAATGTAACAAGGCTTTGTATGGGTTGAAGCAATCTCTTCGTGCTTGGTATGAGAAAGCTGACACTCATTTGGTCAAACAAGGCTTTCGTAACAGTCCAACAGAAAGCACATTGTATGTAAAGCGTGAGGGTGATGTACTTCTCATTGTGGTTCTTTATGTAGATGATTTGCTGATCACTGGACCAAATGAGAGACATATTGCTGAATTTAAGGCTGATTTGCATGCTACTTTCAAGATGAAAGATTTGGGGTTGTTGCATCATTATTTGGGCATACAGTTTAAGTAGTGTGATGGTGGTATTGCCTTGTGTCAGAAAAGTTACATAGAGACATTGCTATGTAAGTTTGGACTCGAGGATTGCAAACCTATTGCCGCTCCCATGGAAACAGGTTTGAAGTTGAATCTACATGATGCTGGAGATCCTGATGATGTCACTCTTTACCAAACTGTTGTTGGCTGCCTCGTTTATGTATGCAACACAAGGCAGTCAATGGTTTCAAAACCTTTATTTTCTTTGACCCCGGAGCTACAGAGAACTTCATCCATCCATAATTCTTAAAGCAGATGCACTTTGATTATGATGCAGAGGGTGGAGAAATTGAAACTGAGCTAGCCACATGGAAAACTTAGAAAGTAGTACCGCTCATTGGTGCTCTTCTAGTGGCTATTCAAGATTATCATGGAAAAGCTGATTTCCACATCATGAAGTTGGGCAATTGTGACGTTCTATTAGGCATGCCTTGGCATGACAAGAATGATGCTACTCTCCAAGTCTAAAACCGAACCATCACCGTGATGCAGAAGGGCAAGCCAATTGTCCTCAAAGTTCGGTGTCCGAACAAAATCCTGAATGAACTCTCTAGTTGTTTTATAGCTAGATACTTTTGAGCTTTGTTTGAGAAAGTATTGTTTGAAACTTTGTTTGAAATGGATGGTATCTATTTTGAACCTATTTTGGTGCGGATTGGAAATTGTTTGACTCTGGTTTTATACTGGTTTCAATGATTGGTGATTTTACTCCTAGGTGGAGAAGTGAGAAATATTGTTTTGGTATTGTTTGAACCTCGAAACGACACAGGCCGATGCCTGGGGAGCGTTTCGTTGTATGTTTGAAAACCTCCGAACGACGTAGGCCAATGCCTGGGGAGCATGCTTGTAAAATAATTGTTGTTGTGACTCCCGGCCCGGACCTAGATGGTTATGCGGGAGGAGTATTAAGAAGTCTGAGCAGTGGTTACTCTCAGCACCTCCAAACGATGCAGGCTGCGGTCTGGGGGCGTTTGGTTGTAAAAGGCCTCTATATCTTTCGGCCCGGACCTTTTTAGGTTATGCGGGAGGAGTGATGAGGGAGTCGTTGAATATCTTCCGGCCCAGACCTTGTTAGGTTATGTGGGAGGAGTGTTCATCGGCGGCTTTATGTTTCTATGTCTCGTAACATGCATATGTGAGCATTTGTGTTGCATTGTGATGTGCCAACCACTGAATATTCCTAATTGAATGAGATTTCCTGGGTGTGTAATTTTAGTGCATCAAGACACCCGTGGAAGATCAGTACGGTCTTGGTGTGATGGCTAATTTTACTACGCCGGAATATCAAGAGTTCCGATCTGGAGAAAGGAGAAGCTAACTCCTTGATCAAAACAACCAAAAGGAGAAGCTAACTCCTTGATCAAAAGAGCCGAAAGGAGAAGCTAACTCCTTGATAAAAAGAGCAAACTGATTGTCTCTCGGAATGACGCTCGGAAATTTTTGAAACTAAACTTGAGTTGTTTTGCAGATATGCTGTAATCACGGACGATTACTCTTTTTCAAGAAGGGGAGATGTAACAAACTGCTGACGTGTCAAATTTGGCCTAAAGAATGGAGTCAAATTACAAATGTGGGCAAGGGACCTAAACCCTAATTTCTGCCAAAAACCCTAACTGTTGAAACCCTAATTCTAGAAACCCTAACCCTAACCCTAAGGGCAGCGGATAGATTTTGAAAATTGCGCTAACATGATGACGTGGCAGGCTGTACGGATTTCCGCGTTTTGCACTAGCTGATGATGTGGCATGCTGTACGGATTTCCGTAAATTGTGCTGGCAGCTTTTTGGCTTTCTTTTGAACCAGAGGCTTTTGAGTTTTAAAGGCTTTTTACTATAACTGCTTTTTAGGCCAAGGGCCTTTAAATATGAGGCTAGGGCTCATTCTCTGGCATGCTTCCTGAAGAAGGTTTCAGAGTCTGGAGTACCTGCTTGTACTATGTTGATGCAATATCAAGAAATACCAAAAGGGGCACCAAGGTTTGGGGCCAATACTCTCTGGGGTGGAATTCCGCCACTCCGTGTCGCGTGTTGTCTCTCTCTCTCTCTCTCTCTCTCTCTCTCTCTCTCTCTCTCTCTCTCTCTCTCTCTCTCTCTCTCTCAGTTCAGTTGTTATTTGAAGTGCTTAAAGTTGTTCAGTCTGTTCTTTTCTATTGGCACGTGGTGTCCGTCTTGTGACAACACCTTTGTCTAGTCGTACTCGTTCAGGCTCTCACCATGCATCTTATGCATCAGATTGTTATGCTTTGGCTGTGTCTAGCTTACATGATGTTGAGGAGCCTCTATCTTTTGATGAAGCACAGAATTCAAAAAATTGGATGGCTGCCATGCAATCAGAATATGATGCACATATAGAAAATGACACATGGACTATATGTGATTTGCCTCCTAGCAAAAAGGCCATTGGTACGAAGTGGGTTTACAAGTTGAAACGGAAGCCGGATGGTGAGATCGATTGCCATAAGGCTCCACTTGTTGCAAAGGGTTATACACAACAAAAAGGCATAGATTATGAAGAGACCTTTGCTCCCACTTGTCGTATGACTACTGTGCGTTTTCTATGTGCATTGGCATCTCATTTTGGTTGGGATGTACGTCAATTAGACATTGTTACTACTTTCTTGAATGGTGACATATTTGAGGAAGTTTATGTAACGCAGCCTCGCGGTTTTGTCAAGAAAGGACAAGAGGACAAAGTGTGCAAATGTAACAAGGCTTTGTATGGGTTGAAGCAATCTCCTCGTGCTTGGTATGAGAAAGCTAACACTCATTTGGTCAAACAAGGCTTTCGTAACAGTCCAATAGAAAGCACATTGTATGTAAAGCATGAGGATGATGTACTTCTCATTGTGGTTCTTTATGTAGATGATTTGCTGATCACTGGACCAATTGAGAGACAGATTGCTGAATTTAAGGCTGATTTGAATGCTACTTTCAAGATGAAAGATTTGGGGTTGTTGCATCATTATTTGGGCATACAGGTTAAGCAGTGTGATGGTGGTATTGCCTTGTGTCAGAAAAGTTACATAGAGACATTGCTATGTAAGTTAGGACTTGAGGATTGCAAACCTATTTCCACTCCCATGGAAACATGTTTGAAGTTGAGTCTACATGATGTTGGCGATCCTACTGATGTCACTCTTTACCAAACTGCTGTTGGTTGCCTCATTTATGTATGCAACACGAGGCCATATATTAAGTTTGTAGTCTCACAGGTTAGCAGATTTATGCATAGCCTAGGGTCTAAGCATTGGCAGGCTGTCAAGAGGATTTTTCACTACCTTAGTGGCACTTTACATCTTGTCTTGTTTTATCCCAAGGGGGATAATTGGTGCCAGATTTATACGCTTTTTCGGACTCAGATGGGCTGGTTGTTTTGACATGCGAGTGTCCACAAGTGGTTTTTGTTTCATGCTTGGCAGTTCATGTATATCATGGTCGAGCAAGAAGCAACCTACTGTGGCCGCTTCGAGTTGTGAGGCTGAGTACAGGGCAGTCTTCACAACTACGGTTGAGTGTGTATGGCTCAAAAGCCTTATGGTTGATTTGGGTGTTGGACAAGACACTACCAACACTATCTACATTGACAGTCAGAGCGCATTGGCAGTTGCGAGGAACCCAATTTTTCATGCTTGCACAAAGCACATTGAGGTGCATTACCACTATGTCAAGGAGAGGCTCTCAGCCGGAGAGATCAGCTTGGCTTATGTGCCAACACAGGACAACCTTGCAGATATTTTCACAAAGGCATTGTCTCGTGAGAAGCTCGAAGCTTTCCGCAAAGCTTTGGGCTTACTCCCCTTTGTGGACTAATCATGTCCTCAGGGCATGGCACTTCCCTTTACTCATGTGCCAGCTCTCGTTCACCGCATCACTCCAGGGGAGATTTGTTACCATATACATGTGGTAGTGATGTGTGTGAACACACTAGGACCGCCGGGACACTTTTTCCCTCTTTAGGAGGTTTTTTCCCCCATCATTGTATATACGCCCATCACTCTAGGGCTATCTATCTTTCTATTGCACACTAAGTAACTTACTCTCTATTGTGTGACTTGAGCTTCCTTCGTCTTCTCCAAGTTGTGTGCGTTTCTCTGCAACCCTAATTCCAACAGTGCTTGGTTCTCTAGGCCTTGAAAGATAGGTATTATCAAGCTAGACTCAAGAAATCCAAATAGCTTATGCAAAGACCTAGCACTTATCCTAAGTATTTACCTCTAAGGCCACCTCCCAAATCATCACTAAAGAAGCAAATCTTGCCTCAAACGACAATAAATCTTCTTCGATCCCATGTCATGGAGCAACGAGCAAATAATTCCAAAATTGACGAAGTGCAAAGTGCAAAATCCTCTAAAACGTTTGCAAAAGAGATTCAAAGGAAATCAAAGGACAATTTTGCATTAAATGATAGTAGTATGTGGTCAACTAGTACCAACAAGGGTGATAATTATTTGGACGTTATTCTCGTAGATACCATTGAAAAGATGAAAGAGGAGCAAGCCAATCTAAAGATTATTGAAATATATATATATATATATATATCTTGTTTAGAACTTTCTAAAGCCTCTTTGATAAGGGAGAAGACCTCTATAAGGGAGTTAGATGCTAACTCGGCAAGTGCAAGAGACAAGTTAGTAATGGCCCATAAGCTAAAGAACAACATCAAGCAAGCACCACAAAATAAAAATTTAGTGGAAAGAGGAAAACCCATGGTCTCAAAGTACATTACAATTGGCATTCACAAATAACAAGATATGGAGTTGCATTGCCAAGCACTCCTAGAACCACACTCAAAAGTCCAATATGTTTTTAAATCGTACCCAATGCAATTTAGGATGGCATGATCTTGTAGAGCCATCTGTGGTCATCACAACTACGAGGCATGATGCAAAAGAATGCCTTGGAGCACTCACAATCACTATGAACCTTAACACCCATAAATTCAATGTCTCATTCTATGTGCTCAATAGTACACAAAGTCTAAACGGTTTTGTCCCAACAAGGGGGGATGAACCACAACAAGCTACTCGAAATCTCACATGCTATATCCTCTATGCCACTGTAGAAATAGAGGCAACAAATGGAGACCAATAATGAAATTGGAAAGCAGGTGCTTAGAGACACTCAAGATTAGGGGAAAAGTGGGTTAACCACACAAAAGTAGGTGCTTCAATCAACTAAAATCTCCTACACTAATCAAGCACCAATCCTTAAAGTACTTCTCCTTCCTCAACAAAGGCATCTATAAAAGTGCATCCAACGATCAAAGCAAGTGACTTATTCAAAATAAGCATAATGCAACTAATAAATATTGTAGACGTGATGGTAGAAGCAAAAAATTGCCATAGGATCTTTACTATCATCAATGCAACTCAAGTGTCCCAAAAAAGCTTCTTGCAAGCCAACAAGATGTAGCAACACCTTGTCAAGCTAAAGCAATTTGAATAAACCTGAACACAAGCGTTAAACCTTTTATGAGGAATTCAATAGTGTTTCAATGTGTGAATGGCTTTAGTTTAAGGTGTACCACGTTGCCTGACAAATATGCAAAATCCAACATGTCATTTGAAAACATTGGGAATCTAGTTGGTAAGCCACCAACAACAACCAAGCCTACCAAATGTGCAACAAATTTTTGTGGCACAAGCAAGGGAGTGATTGACCTCACCATCAGCTTAAAGGATTATCTAGAAGTAGGTCAACTTTAGGTGATGGACAAATCACACCTAGTGGAGTGGTTCTTAATCACCAATGTACACCTTAATACCAATGTTATAGAGGGACTACTATTCTTGTACTATCCATCATGAGAGACAACAAACAATTTCTACAAGTACCCTTAGTGTAGTACCGTGTCTTTCGATCAAAGTGGGATCCAATGCAAATTACAATGCCAATGCCTCCCAATGCCAAGCCAATCATCACTGACAAGTGCAAGGCCAAAGTGGATCAAGAACCCAAAAATCTTTACAAAAATAAATCTACTGAGTTACCCATCAAACTTTCAAAGCAATTAGAAACCAATGAGGGGACAAGAAAACCATCAACAAGAAGAAAATCAAGGCACACTTCAAGGGACTGAAGAAAATCAAGTTGAAGCACCAACCCTAGCTAGCCAAGAGCTATTGAGGACTCATGGAGTGGTGAGAGCTAGGTTATAGCAACCAAAGGAGCAATGTCAACTCTCAATACTGCCAATTAAGCTGTTGACCAATCTTAAAGACACATATGGGCTTGAATGCCTATGCTCAACCTCATTGTTGTGCTAGAATACAAGACTTAGATTCAGCTAGGACTCGACCTAAGCTTCGATATCAAGGTGAGCCCATTACTAGCTTCAAAATGTTTCCCATCAGTGTATAGGCAAGCTAAAAACAACATTCTCCATAGGTACTTACATTACAAGCAGCAAGATGATGTGAGAGATTCTTTTCAAAAACCAACAAATAATCCTGGTATTTTTGGGGATCACACCTCTGTGGTGATTGGTTCGTATATTCATCTTGAGGATGTGCCCTTGAGATGTGTATTTGAAATGGAAGATTGTTTTATTGTGCAGAAGAACATGGAAGCTTATCAAATATTGAAACTACACTTTGACAATTGAATGAAAGATTTCTTACATTGAGACTCACTAACAAACACTTGCTTATGGGATTTTTAAAGGTACTTTCCAAGTTGTATAATAATGATACTTAGAAAAGGTGCCCTCAAGCCTTAATATTGTGTAATGACACTAGAAGCTTTAGTCATCGGTAGTTGCTGGCCTACAACAATCTGTAATAATTGAGCGGCTCTCTCCAATGGTGCTAATCTTCTAAGTCTTGATGTACTATACTACAAGCCTCATGGGTTTCATCATTGTGTGCCATTGGTTGAGGCTTGTAAGCACATTGTGGATCTATTTATAGGTATTGCTAGTCAATTTCAAAGCTACACATATGTCCATGAATTCATCCAAAAAGGTGGCGGTGGCAACCAAAACATGTATATTACCTTTCTACCACTATGCTGAAAAGTTAGAACTTCATTTCGATACTTTAGGCTAGCAGCCACATGATCAAACCATGGTGTACCCAAAATCACATCTTCATGCTTCAAACGAGAGAAAATGAAATTCTGTTGGTCCATAACCTTGCACATAAAGTTGGATCTTCTCAATCGATTGATTGACTAGTACCTCATGCCCTTCAAAACAACCATCTTCATAAGCTATGTATCCCATAAGATTGGCTTGAATCCCAACTTTGTTGTCATGAGATATGAAATTGTGTAGTATAATCACTATCCAAAAGAAAGGAAGTGTACGTTCATTTTTCCATAAACATTATAGGTGTGATCCTTGTTTAAATGTTTTGGTTGTAGAGAAAATTCTTGTTTGAGGCCTCAAAAAGTAAATCCCTAAGGCAACAACTCCCTCTATATTTATTCATTCCCTAGAATATCAATAACAACTCCTTGTCCTCCTTCCTCCTTTTTCTAGCTAATTAGTGGATGTTTCCATTTATGGTGTATCCTAGAGTCCATACCATCCTCAAAATGAAGACAAAACCATGATGTTCCATTAGTATTATATTTTTTAAAATGAAATTCTAAGCTAATCCAACTTTATTACTAACAATTCTAAAATTGCATAACCACAATTAAATATAGTTCAATAAAGAGAAGCATTGGATATGAATAAGGGACAAAAGACAAAAGGAAAAGAAGAAGAAGGATGCACTCAACAATGAGGTTTGGCAAATAAACCTAACGTTTTTAGTATAGGAGAGCAACTTGTAACCAAACAATTATTGCAATTCCCCATCTTAAAGGCTCCAAATTACATAGGTAAGTAGCCCTAAGGAGAGGGAGTGGGACTTTGGGTAAAGATAAGCCAATAGCAAAAGAGTCAAATTTTTGGGATTGGTAATCAAAGAGATCATCATTTTAGTTGTGGGGGAGGGAGGGAGAGAGAGAGAGAACGCTCAAAGGGAGTTTCTTGGTGAATATATGCATGCTATGCCTCTCTCAATAGCTTTGGAAAAAGAAAGGGAGACAAAGACACTCCCAGAAAGAGGGCACTCCCCAATTCATGAAAAATTTTACCTCTAAAGTTTTATTTTTGAAAAAGCAGGTGTAAGCATCCACTTTTATGTAAGCATGCCTTTTCCCACCAACATTGTGTTTGACCTGACATTATGGGGGATAATGTGTGTTGTGAGAAGCTTCCCTGACTACTTTGGACCCCCCCCCCCCCCCCCCCCCCCCCCCTTTTCTAAACTTTGAACTTCTTTCCCCCCCTTTCACAATTTTTTCTCATTTCAATGACCACTTTTGAGGTTATTTCCTTGTCCATACTCTTAGAGATCTTCCTTATAGCTTGCATTTTTTGAAGGTAAACTTTTCAAGACCTAGCATTACCATTCTTGCTAGCTTTATGTATTTAGGCGTTCCAAATTATTATCTCTCAAGCCTAGTGAGAAAAGATCATGTTTTTAGCCTTAGTTTTCCCTTCATATCACTGTCACACTTTTTTACTCATCAAAATAGAACTTACATAATCAAAATTTTCAACCTCTTATTAAAAAATCATTTTGATGACACATGCAAGGTTTTCAAGCTAATCTGGTTCTATTAATACTATGATCATACAAGAAGTTGATGCAATCCATCAATATAATTAAAGATAACTTACTATTAGCAATGATCTCTCTCTCTCTCTCTTTCTCCATTCTTCTTGTATGTTTATAACATGAAAAGGTAGGATGCATTTTGATGAGACTATTAGCCATTGTACATACACACACTTTCCATGGTGCACAAACACAATAATTTTACAATTAGGTCTTTCAATGCCAACCAGGCCTTTCAGAGACAACTATAAAGCTCTCTCTCTCTCTCTCTCTCTCTCTCTCTCTCACACACACACACACACACACACACACACACACACACACACACACGCGCGCGCGCGTGCGTGCACACGCTCGCACACGGACGTTTTTTGAGCTCAAGACTCATGAGATAGATGTATGAGGTCTCTTGAGATAGTTCCTACATTGTTAAAAACCTTCTTCTTCTTCTTCTCTTCTTCTTCTTCTTGTTTTCTCAATGTGTGTGTGTGTGTGTGTGGTCTGTCAAAGTACTTGTTCCACACTAGTTTACTACAAACTAATGACCCCTTGGTCCATGTAGGAGGACTTGATGGTAGCTCACGTGGTAAAGTCGATCACACAAGAACAAGAGGTCTAGTGTTTGAATTTGTATCTTATGGTTGTTTCACCATGCTTATGTAGCCAAAAAAAACTTATTTTGCGAGCTCGTGGCAAAAACATGAGGGTACGTAGCTTTGCCCATGCTAGAGAGATAACACAAATGGGTTGTTTAACACATTGTCGCTATTGCTTTGATATATGGTGTCATAATCTAGGCACCAAGACTTTGCCCTTATGGATTCATATGTAAACCATATAGAATGCTTCACATGACATTGCTTGCTTGGAATTTGCTACATACGTGAAGGTGGTTGAGGTTTGATTCAAGAGAATATGCTTCATATATAGAGTCACAGATATGCATGTGGATGGTCCTCACAAATGACACATAGGGGATGGGGAATCATTGTATTATGATTGATGGCATAGTGGCTTAGTCACACTCATCTAAACATAGAGTGCTTGTCCGCTTCTCCACATAATTTACATGCACCCCACATCCACCTCTCCTAGAGCAAGGGGAATCAAGACTTACAATCAGAGTTATGCCAATGCTATTTATAGGAAACATGGACCGTACCCAATGAGTTGCCGCCGCTCTACTACATCACCTAGCCTATGAGAAACTCAATGGTATTTATGCAAAGATTAGGATCCATGGATTTGTATGTCCCATACACTACCAAGGTGGCCATTAGTCAGCTTAGACACCAATTGGAGATCAAGCTGACCAAACAACAAGTAACCCCGTGGAAAGAAGCTAAGCAAATTCTACCAATAGGAGCTAGAAATTGAGAAAACTATGTTTGGAAATATAGAGCATTCAATGTAAAGAGATAACACACTATTTTGAGACCCACTATAATAGCCTATGGAGTGGATGTTGGGTGTCACCATGTTCAACTCCCACCAATTCTTCAAAAGCACTTAGGAAGGGATCATTCGGCTAATTTTCCACGCTTTTGGCGGAGATACATAGACCTAAGGAGGCGTCTCAGTAGAACATAGAGATGTGGACTCTCCATGAAAGCACTACGTTCAAGAGAGGCTAGCACACATCCATTATAGAGAGAACATAGAGATGTGGACTCACCATGCAAGCACTACATTTAGAAGAGGCTAGCACACATCCATTGCAACCCAGGGAGGATTCCCCTCAATCTCTTTACCTCCATCATTCATGTATAGCATCGTATTAGTATGCATGGAGCTAGTTAGGTTGCATAACATCACTCTCTCTCTCTCTCTCTCTCTCTCTCTCTCTCTCTCTGGCTTCCATTTTTTCTTGAAAAATGTTTTTGTTTTTTTTGGAGGGCTGAGACTAAATTTTCGATCACTTTCTCTAACATCAAAAACATGTGGTTTTGGGCAAAGCTTGCCATCGATTAGTGTTTTATTGGGAGAAGATTATTGTTAGCTATCTAAAGAGATTCCAAAAACCTAAATTCTTTATCCACCCCTAACGATCGAAGGGGCCCTCCTCACTTCTTTAATGCCAGTTTGTAAAGCCACCACCCCTCTCTTTCCTCTCTTTTCTATGTCTTGCCTCTCCTCCTCCACCCCCTTCCTCTCATGTTTCTTCATCTAGGGACTTTGAAGTGCAGATCTCTTGATGAAAGCACCTCATTGTGGTAGATGGCTCCGGGTGAGGCGAAGAGGAGAGGAAGGCTTTCTTGCTATAAAATATCCTTGTTTGGACTCCTCTCTCTCTCTCTCTCTCTCTCTCTCTCTCTCTCTCTCTTAATTTCACTATACAAGGTATGGAAGAGGCTTTTGCGAATCACACAAGAAGCCAAGGAATTATACCCATAGAAAAACCACGATTGAGTGTTTTTTAAACTGACCAAGATTATAAAATCCTTGCTAAAATTCAAGCTCGTCTTGAAGAAGACCGGTAAAATTGCACAAGTTTGGATTTAGATACGGGAAAATGATTTAAACTTTAACCTTAAAACGTTCTTTGGTTAGAAAAATATTTTTAGCGAGCCATGGATAAGCCTTAGAGCTTGTTTACATGAGGGGTTTGTTGTTGTTGGCAATCGGCAACTAGCCATCAACAATTTCCTTGGGGATTCAATTTTCAAGCGTAACTGGTTTTTATAGGTTTTTCTTCGTGCGCAACACTCCTTCCCAGTGCTCATGCCTGTAAACGCAAAACGCTCCCGCCATGGATACACAACTTGCTTTTGTTCTCTTTTGCGCTCCACCCCCCTAGCATGGAGCAGGCTCGCAACAAGTGCGCAATAATTTTCTGGAAGTTTTGCATGTGAACTTAAATAAATCGCAACTGGGAGGAGAATAAGCTAGAGAGGGGGAGCGGGTTGCGCGATTCATGTGAACTAGCTCTTAGCATTCATGGGCTTTAATGTTTGAAAAGCCAAATCACTAAAAGCAAAATCCACGGCGCAACCCGTGTGAAGAGGACCTTCTCTGCTATTTCGATCACTGCTGGTCTTTTGCATTCATCAGGCTATGGCGACAGCAGCAGTGGGATTTAGGTCCAGAGACGATCACAGGAAGCGGTTGGAGTTGGAAGAAGCTCGTAAGGCCGGGCTCGCTCCTGCTGAGCTCGATGAGGATGGAAAGGAGATCAACCCTCACATCCCCAGGTTCATGTCCTCTGCACCATGGTATCTTAAGGCAGACAGACCCAGTCTCAAGCATCAGCGCAAATGGAAATTGGACCCGAATTCCTCCAAAGATTGGTATGACCGCGGCGCAAAGGTCTACCAAGCTGAGAAATACAGAAAGGGTGCGTCAACTGTGGAGCCATGACTCATGATAGCAAGTCTTGCGTGGAACGGCCATGCACGCTGGGCGCAAAATGGACAAACAAGCACATTGCACCTGATGAAAAGATCGAAGATTTTGAATTGAACTTTGATGGAAAACGTGATCGGTGGAATGGGTATGATCCTGCATCATACATCCAGGTCTGTAATTCTTATGAGGCTAGAGATGAGGCAAGAAGGAAATATCAGAAAGAGAAACAGCTGCATAACCTTCAAGGAAAAGATGGTTCTAAGGTATTGGAGTTGCAGGAGAGCAAGGAAGAGGATGAAGATCTTGAGATGGATGAGGCAAAGGTTGACGAAAGCAACCAAAGAGATTTTGCAAAGGTGGAAAAACGTGTCCGTACGACTGGAGGAGGAAGTACTGGAACTGTTCGGAATTTGCGTATTTGAGAAGACACTGCCAAATATCTACTCAATCTAGATTTGAACTCTGCATATTACGATCCCAAAACTCGATCCATGCGTGAAGATCCGCTTCCAGATGTGGACCCGAATGATGGATTTTACCGTGGAGACAATCAAAACAGAACAAGTGGCCAAGCACAGGAATTCAAGTGGCTGACTATCCACTCCTGGGAGGCGTATGCAAAAGGCCAAGATATACATATGCAAGCAGCACCCTCACAGGCAGAGCTGTTATATAAAGAGTTTACGATAGAGAAAGAAAGACTGAAGGGGCAATTGAAGAAAGACATCATCGAAAAGTACGGAAATGCTGCTTCTGAAGATAAGCCTCCGATGGAACTGCTTCTTGGTCAAACTGGAAAACAAATGGAATACGACAGAGCAGGGCGAGTAATACGAGGACAGGGAAAGGCAGTTCCCAAGAGCAAATATGAAGAGGATGTTTTTATTAACAACCACACATCGGCCTGGGGTTCATGGTGGAAGGATGGAAAGTGGGGTTACAAGTGCTGCAAACAAATGATTTGGAACAGTTATTGTACGGGCTCAGCGGGTATTGAAGCTGCTGAAGCTTCGGTGGAGCTTATGAAGGCGAACTTGGCTCGGAAAGACAGCCTTCCAACCGCCCCGGTTGTTCAAGAAGAGAAAACCTTGGCAATGTGGGGTACAGAAACGTCTAATGAGGAGTTAAACCTGGACCCCAAGCTTCTTAAAGAAGCATTGAAGAGGCAGGATGAGAAAAAGAGGGAAGAGAGAGATGAAAGGAAGCGGAAGTACAATGTCACTTGGAATGACCAGGTTACGGTGGAGGACATGGAAGCATACCGAATGAAGAAAGTGCACTTTGATGACCCAATGAAAGATTTCTTACATTGAGACTCACTAATGAATACTTGGTTATGGGATTTAGGAAGGAAAGTGTCTTTCTAGTTGTATAATTATGAGATATGTACAATATGACGAATCGGCTGACGGAAAGATACTTCAAAGGTTGCATTCTGGTATTTGGGCAATACCATTCCTAACCTTGTGTTGTGGGTTGTATGCTGAGGGTGATCAGTGAATTCAAAGTTTGTGTGTGCAGAGATCACCCTTTTTGGCTTTCTTAAACAAGCCTTAAGAGGAGAAGACAGCTAGGAGTACATTTGAAATTTGAATAATTCCTTTAATGATTGGGCCTACCTTTTCATGTGAACAAATGAATTTTTCTTTTGTTTATAGTTATTCGTTGGGTCTCTTCATTTCATAGCCTTACATGGCTTGACTTCCCTTTTGTTTTATTGTTTTAGAATGCCAAAGTGAATCGTCACCTTCACAAGAAGATTTAGAAATTTTCTCATGTAGGAAAATGGAGTCTTTCTCAGTGTTTTTCATACAATGCATAACATCATGAGCTTCTGCTCGAGAGGCACCGCGTACCTAGCTAGGTATGCGGCGCCTCCCTCACAAAAGCGCATGATGTTGAGGTAAGTAACAATGTGGGAAATATTGTGAGAATTTGTCCAAAACTTCTTGTGCTTGTTGTGCAAGCACTAGTTGCTCCTTAAATTGAAAAAAACAAGGTAAAGAAAAGAAGGTGTAAAAATTCACACACAACATTCTTTAGAAAACCTCCTTTAAAGAATACAATGTCTTTCGACTTTCCAATAACATTTACACACAATAGACTTTACTTTCTTTAAAGACTCTTCATTTTGGTATCTTTGGAAGTTTTTTTTTTTTTTTTTGGGTATAAAGATAAAGACCATACATATGCAAGCAAACTCCAAAGAGAAGAACACTCTGAAGGAAAGATGAAGAAAAAGAAGACACAAATGTAAAATGACCAACATTGGATGCACACTGGGCCACCTCTTTATACATGTAAAGACATGCACAATCATTTTGCTTTCCCATTTCTTCAAATAAGAGCTCAATCCCGCAGAGAGATAGCAGGATATCGCATGCTTCTAGAAGGTGAAGGCACGATGTGGGTGTGTACATTTTGGCTTCATAAACTTTGATTTTGTAAACTTGCCCTTCACCTAAGCAATTTCAGATGTCTTGTAAGGATTTTTAATTTTCTAAATTTGTGGAGACCTAGTTTAAATAGCTATCTATTCAAATCAGTAGAGACCTACTTGCTATTTGATGAGCATTTGTCTCCTAAATTGGATACATTCTCATAACATGGTGCAAGGAACAAGAAAACACTGCAAAATCTTTCTTACTTTCTGATGTCGTGAAGCCCTTTATTTCCTACACCATCACCCTTCACTTTTGTATGTTAGATGTTTTGAAAGGTTTTGTACTTCATAGATACTATGTATTTAACTTTGACCATCACTAGTTTGAGCCAGTAAAAGGTTTGCTAGTTTGACTCCAATTAGTATCTTGCATGCAAACAAATACAACCTTGATTGCATTGTAGGAACAATCCTAAGAGACCTATCCAACAAGGAGGGAGAGAGAGAGAGAGAGAGAGAGAGAGAGAGAGAGAAGCTTTTAGCATAGTAGGAACAGACCTCAAAGATCAAGAGACCTCAAGTGTTGTACTCAACACCTAATGAAAAGAGGGAATTTGGATAGCCAATCTACCAGCTTGGGTGTGAGAGAGAGAGAGAGAGAGAGAGAGAGAGAGAGAGTTGCGGAAGAGATACACAGCAAGAGAGATGCCCTAGAAAGAGAGACTTTATCTAAGTCTAGTAAATGGAATGGTCTATGAGACTAAAAAATATACAAGATGAGTTCTCACATACAACAAACTTGTTGTCCACTATAGCATGGCTGTGAAGTTGTGGATGCTATAAGATGAAAGGTGCTATAGTGATGGAAGCAGTGTTCGCAAAAATTCAGGCTTTAATGTATTTATAACCATCCACAATTGCAAAACCGGCTAGAGTCTGAGCTTGCCTTGAAGGAAACCGGCAAAATCTTACAAGTTTTAGTGTACATACCTGCAAATGCTTCAGATTTTGGCTTATAAACCGGAAGAGTTTTTAATTGTGCCATTATTTTCTTTGGATAGAAAAAATGTATTTGGCAAGCCCTGCATGGAAGTACATGGGGACCCTCGATGGCGCTACAAGAGCAGAGCCCCATAGACCCTCTGGCTGTGAAGGTTCTCGAAACATTTGGTTAATGAAAAAGGAGCCCTTTACACTCTTCACTTGTAGGTACAAAACTTTAAAATTGAGAAAGAGACAAAAAGGAAACCTCAATGTGGTGCATTCCTCCTAATGACAGTCCTATAAGAAGAGACAGAGAGCCCACTTTGCAAGACATCTACACACAGAGGCAAGCATCAAGACTTGAAGATTGAACATTATATTCATTGATAAGCATGCAGATGCATTTGGATGTTTTCTAGCCAAATGATTTACCATAGCATCTTGCCTTAGCAAAGGGAAAATGATCCACAATGGTGGTTGTTGAGAGACATCTTACCATTAGACAAGTTCTTCTATCATTTCATTGTTGGGTGCACCATAACTTAACCAAATTAGCACCTCAAGTGCTTCGTGTCATCATAATAGATGCTGCCCACCATGATCGTAATGTGTTCTTGTCGACAGTGCATGCCAATTTCCGCAACCTCCATTGTTGCCTTCAATCACTGAGGTTGAGATGGTTCCAACTCAATGTTGTCAATGAGTCGTACTCGACCAAACCATGCCGCTACACACAAGACAGCTGGGCAATCGACAAATTGCAAAGGTCGTAATGACTCTTGTTCAGATATCTGAGAACAAATTTGAATTTTTATAATCAGCAATATCACCACACAAGCAAGGGTAAGCCATGTTTAGTTGAATATTTGTAAGAAAAATTACCAAAATACCCTCAAAAATTTGCGGAAATTCCCAAAATACCCCTCATTTTTTGCCAAAATTCTCAAAATGCCCTTACATTTTTCCAAAAAAATCCCAAAACAATCATTGTCAGTCTCGCAAAGACATTTTTTCCTCGACTGTTTATGGGTATTTTAGGAATTTTTGAAGTTTTTGAGGGGTATTTTGGGAATTTCCACAAACTTCAGGGGCATTTTTATAATTTTCCCAAGATTGTAGCATAAGCTAAACTTGCATTTTAAAACTCAGGGGTATGACATCACCGACCTCAATGTAGTCCACTCGTCCAAAGGCACTGGTTATCTCTTGTTTTACCAAGCTGACTAAAGAAGAGACATCTACAATTCCATTCAAAACTGCTTCCTTGACTTGCATTAGAGATCTGCTGATAGACAGTGCCTGCAGCACATAGAAGGCAGGTGAATTTTCTACTAAACAACATCAAAATCCAATCTATAACCACAGAAAACCAACCTGCAAGCGCTCTGCTGAAGAAAGGTAAACATTTCGGGAGCTCATTGCTAGCCCATCCTCTTCCCTTTGTAGATCACATCCTATGATTTCAATTGCAAAATCCAAGTCTCTCACCTTCAGCACCGATGATACTTGAAATCAACACAACGAAATGTATCATTACAGTGAAGCAAACCCCAATGCCACAGAAACCTAACATAAATAAATACCATGCGGCAAATAACTCGCCACTGCTGATAATCCTTCTTTCCAAAAAGAGCCACATCAGGTTCAATTATGTTGAAAAGCTTAGTCACCACTGTTGCCACCCCTCTGAAGAAGCCTGGCCTACTGCGACCACATAATGGCAACTCAAGCTTCTCTACTCTTACCCATGTTTCATGTCCATGGCCCCCTTCTTGTCTTTTCAGATTGAGCTCCCTTTTGTCATCTATGGTCTCATTCGGAGCTTGTTGTGAAGACTTGGTAGTGCTCTCTAACAGCCCTGTTCCACTCTGGTTTGCATCTCGTACATAAAGATCATGCGGGTTGAAAACTGCATCGACACAAAAGGGCTGCACTACCAAGGGGACACTAGATGTCAAAGTGAGGAAGACCATACAAAAGCATTGAACTTGAAAGCATGTAAGCTAGAGCAATAACACTAGATGCATTTGTTACTGTCAAAGAAGGCAATCATCGCACTCAGACATGCTAAGCTACACAAGTGCCTCCCTTAATGGCAATTATCTTCTCGACATTTCATGGCAAAGCTAAGCACATAATTTTTTGGCATGTGTTCAAACAAATCAATGACATGACATGCTCACAAATACCATGCCACAACACATGCACAGACAAACATACCATCTGAAGCAAAAGGAAAATTGAATCAACTTCAAAAACACACTTAACCTGTAGCTTGTTGAGATCCCCCTGGACGTCCCTTGGATATTGGCCAAAATCTTCAGTTGGGGAAAATTGGGAAGGGTTGACATAAATGGAGACGACAACCACATCAGCAAGTTGTTTTGCACGTTGAACCAAAGAAAGGTGGCCTGCATGCAGGGAACCCATGGTGGGTACCAATGCTACTCTCTTGCCAGCTCTCTTCATTGCCCTTGACCACTCTCGCATCTCATTCTTCTCTCGCAACAAGTCCATTGCAATCCTGTTACGACAATGCCCTGTTTAGGCTATTAGAGTTCAGAAGAGAGAAACTAAAGAAGAGAGCTAGTGCAATACTATTTTTAAAAAAGTGTTCAATATATATATACCTTCATAAGTTCAGAATAGTCTGAACTCACGAATTATAAGAGGGAACAAAGCACTCATATAAAACTATAAAAGCAAGGGACACAAGAAAAGAAAAGAAAAACAAAAACAAACAAACAAACTAAATCACTTTGTTTGTTACGGAACAAAACTAGATAAAACAAAACATTATTAACTTAAAAATGTTTTTAGAAAAGGCATGTGTAAAATAAGTTGACGCAACTTACTTGGCTTCAAACGAGTACTCAACTTTAAGCAAAAAAGAATAAGACATCTTAAAAACTCAATCCTAGAAATCAAACTTCACATAACAACTTCTAACGGAACACATTCTTAAGTCCTTAGGTAAGCTAAATACGAAATCGAAAAATGAATACTACTACAAACCTACGAAGAGCAAAGAAACAAACTTGACAATATTTGATCTCAACTTCCCTGCTTGTCCAAACAGGAAGAATAAGATTATCACCTTTATCATGCATAGCTTGGACAACAGCTATGACATCCCTACTCACGTCGTCACTGCCAAGAGTAGGTGTAGGTTTATATAGAGGTCATTCATGCTTTGAACGTACTCTACAAAACCAACGAGCTGAGTTTCTATCACCCTCTGGAGGTGATGGGCATACTCAGCCATGATAAAGGCTAGCTTTTGTCAAGCTATAGTAAAAATACTAGAAGCGCTAAAGATCAAAACAACAACATAAGGTGTTATTAAGTCAAAGAATAAGTGGGCTTTTTAGCTCCCCACTTCTATTGAATTTACTATTGATTATCTTGAACATTCCAAAGGAAGAAACATTAAAAATAAACTTACTACGATGCAAAAATGAACAAACGTTTTTCACGATTCTTTTGAATGAATATCCTTTTTCAACTAGTAAAGAAATAAGATGGCAAGATTGAACAACAAAAAGTAGATTTACTAAAACAAAGACGAGAAAATCTAAATAGTTAAGAGGAAATGACACCATACTTAGCTAAAAGAGAAATGTGAGGCATACGTATGATTTTTAGATTGTCATATTCTGGTTCAAGGCGCTTATCATAGATATCTACTTCTAATCCCAAGGGAGTCTGAAAAATCAAAAGGTCTAAAAACGCAAAACAATCACTATTTGTGGTACAGTTAAGTTCACAAAACTCCTTGGGATAAATTCCTCCGCCTACAGAATTCGAATTCAAGTACATAAAATCTTGAAAAGAAGGAACGTGAGGGACAAACAGATCATCTACAAAGCGTCTTACATTGCATAACTTCTGCAAAAATATTGGGCAAGTGTTAGCAAGGACAGAACGCTCCATAAAATCAAACTCATAGGTAAAAAGATAGAAATTAGCAAGAAAAACAGCACAATTGGTGCCCATAGGGATACCAATTGTTTGCTTGAAAAGAGAGTCGCCGATGGTTATATATAAATTGTCCAAAAGAAAATCTAACCAAGATATGATGTCAATGTCATTTACAATCCTGGTGAATCTCTTTCTTCCTTTGTCTACATCTACATTCTTATTTTTCAGCCATAAGAAGTCAAAGTTCAAGGCTAACTTTTCTACTAGCAATGCCTTGTACCTATCCTTCTCAAGCTTGTACGCAAAAACTTTTGAAATAAGAGACTTGACTCTAAAATTAAGGTCCTCCAAATTTAGCTTCGTGTATAGCGTTGTAAGTCAAAAGTTTGGAGACATAAAGGAGAAGATTTCCCCTTAAGGCTTCTTGAAGAGTTCAAAAACTCAGGAATCACACCTACTGAATCATTTAAAATCCAACTTGAATCGGTAGGTACCTCTGCTTCCTTTAGCATATTTTTCCACAATTCATTTACGCTAGGTAAAATGGCTTTGAAACAATAACTAAGCTATTTGGAAACCTTGGTCAAAGAGGTGTTACAAGAAGCAGCTATAAATCTAGGCTTTATAGGGTTCTTGTGGAACTTCCAAACGGTAGGTAATTTAGGCTAGCACTTGAAACCAAAAGACTTACAAAAGTCTTGATGTTTCAAGATAACCTCTTGCATTGAAAGATCACAATTCTTTCAGAGTCTGAGAGTTTACTTCACCTAACAAGCTAATAACCATTATCCATTGGGAAAAACCGACCAAAAGAAGCCTACTGATATCAAACTATTCTTTAAATTACTCTACCTTAAGGTAACAGAAAATTTCAATCTGCAGGCTAGAGACCTTCCCTTGAAGATGGAATTTCAGCTATATGGAAAATGTAATGAACATTATTTATTGTGAGCTTGGGCCAAGTGAACAACAACGATCAAAAGATCAAGGAAATCTTTTGAACTTACAACTAAAACAAAAATAGGTGATATTAATAGTATGTCAATAGAGCTCCTATTTTTACAGGTCGACACAATAATATCTCAAAATGTGATTGAAATGTCTTTCATGTATGTTGTGAACGCAAAAAGACCCTATTCACACTATGAGGGGCAGTCTCCCAAAAGGCATGCACCATTCACACTGGCTAATGAATATGTTTTCTCCCTGTGTATGTAATCACCAGCCAACAAAATAGCACAGTGACCAACACACCAATCCTTGAACTTACAGGCATGGAGTCCATGTACAATATCCAAAGCTTCCAAACATTGCCTTCAAAAGGCCAACGTACCTATGAGACCAAAAAATTCCAAAGTGGTGAATCTAGTACAATATATGAGCACCAAGGGGGAAGAGGGGGGGGGGGGGGGGGGAGAGAGAGAGAGAGAGAGAGGCATAGACATCATATCCTGCTAGCTGCTGGTATCCCTCTGAATCTACCAGTCTCAATCTCAATCTCAAGCTGGTGTGAAGATGTCCATATCTGACCAATGGCACACTGTTACCCATGAGATAGATGTGTATCCATATAGCTCGGACAAATCACAAAACCATCCCCTGTGAGTTGAAGAAGATGCTCTCTATAGAAAGCCATCTTCGTGCTCAACTCCTGTATCGGCTCTATCCATGTCCTCTTGGTGTCCAACTCGGTCAAGTCTTGGCGAATGAGTCTAGTATATCTCCACCCGTGTTAGAGACAATGATAGTGCATCAAGGTACTGGAAGGGAGGCAAGTTGTTCATGCTGAAGCCATGTATCTGGAACCACGATGAGATCTGTGCATACCACACACACACACACTCTCTCTCTCTCTCTCTCTCTCTCTCTCTCTCTCTCTCTCTCTCTCTCTCTCTCTCTCTCTCTCTCTCTCTCTCTCTCTCTCTCTCTCTCTCTCTCTCTCTCTCTCTCTCTCTCTCTCTCTCTCTCTCTCTCTCTCTCTCTCTATATATATATATATATATATATATATATATATATATATATATATATAGAGAGAGAGAGAGAGAGAGAGAGAGAAATGAAATGTTATATTAACGTCTTCAGAAGGCTAGAATGACCTATGAGACCAGAAAGTTACAATGTGGTGGATTTGATATAAAGTCAGAGTAACAAAAATGACAAAATAAAATGCTATGGAATCCGAAACAGCTAGGTGTGATCTAATCAACTAGGTGGGATAGCTAAATCACAGATCACAAAAGATCCACCATCGGTCGCTGGCGGATCTCATCAATCTCCTCCATGGTCAATAGCCTCACCGGGCGTCCTGCATGTCGGGCCAAAGTGATCCGAATCCTCTGATGCAGCCTCCGTTGATGTTGTGTAGTCCTCCACAGTCGTGGGCGTTTGGATCTCCCTAGCTCGGTCGCTCGGTCGATCAGTGTGCCTCTGGTGTGAGGCAGCGAGCTCTCCTGTGGTAGTAGCTCCTTCGGGTGTCCAGTGTCTGCTCTAAAGAAGTCTGTGATCCGTCTCTGCGACTAGCTGGCCTCTCGAGTCTCCCCTCATCAGTCTCTCTCTGTGTTTGCGAAGCTCGAGCAAGAACAGACCCAAGCATCTCTGATCCTCGTACCGCATGACTTTGGAGAGTGGTCGGAAGCCTTCTCTGAACAAGCAGTGGAAGTGGCCGTGTATCTTACCGCATGACTCTGGAGAGTGGTCGGAAGCCTTCTCTGAACAAGCAGTGGAAGTGGCCGTGTATCTTGTAGTAGACGGGGGCAATGGCATGTGTAGTGCAACTCTGTCTTAGGCTCCAGGTCACACAGGAGGCATGTCCTGGCCTCTGCTGGTACTCTGTTGTATCTCCCAGTCTCGATCCGCAACTGGTGTGAAGATGTAGATGTGCGTATCTGGCCAATAGCACATCGTATCCCATGAGACAAGTGGGTGTCCATGTATCTGGGTCTCGTCACAAAACCGTCCTCCGTGAGCTAGAGAAGATGCTCTCTGTAGAAAGCCGTCTTCGTGCACAGCTCCTGTGCTGGCTGTATCCATGTCCTCCTGGTGTCTAGCTGAGTCAGGTCCTGGCGGATGGTGATCTCGAACTGTGTGAGAGTCAGAGAGGGTGCCTCCAGTGACTATTGGAAGGGGGGCAGTCTGTCTATGCCGAACCCATGCGCCTGAAACCATGATATCATCTCCCCATACCAGCATGATGTATCTCCCTGCATGGCTAACTGTCGAGAGGACTCAAGTGCAAGGCGGGCATATCTGTTTCTGGGAAGTTTCCACATGCCGTGTATGAAGGAGACCGATCTGGTGAGCGCCTCAACCACTAGTGGGGGGGCAGCTAGCTCTGCTCGGTTAATGGCACGTGGTACTGAGGCCTTGGCTCTAATGAGCCATGAGATCATAGAGACTAGTGGCTTCTCCATGTCCCCCCATCCATCAGTGCGACCTGTCCTCCCATGATGGTCCTATGAAGGTCTCCAAATCTCAGCTCCATAGAGCAATGCACAGAGAGAGAGAGAGAGAGAGAGAGAGAGAGAGAGAGAGAGAGAGAGAGAGAGAGAGATGAAATGGAATGTTATATTAACGTCTTCAAAAGGCCAAAGTGACCTATGAGACCAGAAGGTTACAATGTGGTGGATCTGATACAAAGTAAAAGTAGCAAAAGTAACAAAATGACAAAATAAAAATACTATGCTATGGAATCCTAAACTGCTCGGTGTGAACTAACTAAGCAGCTAGCTGGGATAGCTAAATCACAAGAGATCCCGCATCGGTCGCTGGCGGATCTCATCAATCTCCTCCACGATAGAGAGAGAGAGAGAGAGGAGAGAGAGAAATGAAATGAATTGAAATGTTATATTAACGTCTTCAAAAGGCCAAAATGACCTATGAGACCAATTTGTTACAAAATGGTGAATCTAGTACTATGTCTGGGTACAAAAGAATTAGAACAAAGATACTACTACTAGAATCCATCCCCATCTGCACTTTGGATGTCGAGAGAGTATGACTCGAATCCTCTGATGTAGCCTCCGTCGATGTCATGTAGCCCCTCTCCTCAATTGTGGCTGTCTGGATCTCCGTAGCTCTAGTGCTCGGTCGATGAGAGTGCCGGTAGTGGTCGAATGAGTGTGGGCCGAGCTCTGCAGTGATGGCTGCTCCTTTGGCTTTCCCATATCTAGTGAAAAGAAATCTGTAATCTGTCTTTGGGACTGTCTCTCTCTCTCTCTCTCTCTCTCTCTCTCTCTCTCTCTCTCTCTCTCTCTCTCCCCAGTAGAGAGAGAGAAATGAAATGAAATAAAATGTTATATTAACGTCTTCAAAAGGCCAAAATGATCTAAGAGACCAATCTGTTACAAAATGGTGAATGTAATACCATGTCTGGGTACAAAAGGACTACAACAAAGATACTACTACTAGAATCCATCCTCATCTGCACTCTGGATGTCGAGAGAGTATGGCTCGAATCCTCTGCTGTAGTCTCCGTCGATGTTGTGTAGCCCCTCTCCTCAATCGTGGCCGTTTGGATCTCCATAGCTCCAGTGCTCGGTCGATGAGAGTGCCGGTAGTGGTCGAATGAGTGTGGGGCACTAATGGCTGCTCCTCTGGCTGTCCCATATCTAGTGAAAAGAAATTTGTAATCCGTCTCTGGGACTCTCTCTCTCCCCCCAATAAAGTGTCTCTATATCTGTCTAACTGTCACAAAGTGATGACGTGGCTACTCTGCAGAAACCCTAATTTCTGCCAGAAACCCTAATTTTGGCGGCAGAAATGCTACATGGCAGCAGTACGGACTTCCGAGTTTTGCGGTGGGATTTATGGGCGCTCGCTTCATCAGGGATGGGAAGTGCTTTGGATATGGGGAACATGGACATATCTCCGCGAAGTGCCCTAAAAAGGCACCGAAAGGACAGAATGACAAGGACGACGACAGGCCTGAGAGTTCGAGAGCAGCTAAGGAACGTGGAAGAAAAGGCAGATGAAAACAAGACTGGTTCCAGATTGTGTGGGTACCGATCCCAACACCATGGACGAGAGTACAGAACTTTGCCGAGCTTGGGGCAAAGTGAAAGATCAAGAGACCCTGATCTTCTTTGATGGAGGAGCCAAGGCCAACTTCATTTCACCGGAATTGGCGGCGCGGCTCGAGATCAACTCCCGATCGGATGGGACCACTTGCGGAGGCAGTTCTAGCGGCACCCGGCAGGGACGTAGCCATTGCACCTGTCATTGGCAAACTTTGGTTGCATTGTCAGGGGTATTTGGGGCATGAGGACTTTTTCATAATGCCTTTGGAAGGTTGTGATGTTCTCTTAGGGATTCCCTGGTACCACAAGAACAACGCCGTGGTCAATAATCGGGCGAGGAAAGCAACATTGACTACAGAGAAGGGCAGAACCGTTGTACTTGATATTAAATTGAAGGGCGGCTTCGGCCAGTTCTAAATTAATGAAATCCAGTCTGTTTGTTTACTCGATCTTTATGAAAGAATTGAGCGATAATGATAGGACAAATATGTCTAAACTTGATAAAGAACGCCAAGATTTTCTCCACTCTCATGCCGATTGCTTCTCAGAAGGCCTACCAGGCGAGTTACACCTGCTCGTCCTGAAGATCATACCACTGATCTGATACCTGGAAGCACACCACCGAACCGGCCACATTACCGTGTGAGCCGAGCACAGAATGAAGAGATTATGAACCAAGTGAAAGACCTCTTGGAAAAGGGTTTTGTCTAGCCTAGTACTTCACCGTATTGCTCTCCAGTGTTGTTGGTTTTGAAGAAAGACGGATCTTGGAGAATGTGCATCGATTATAGAGCTCTCAACAAAATCACCATCAAGAAAAGATTTCCGATTCCTAGGATCGATGATATACTCGACAGATTACAGGGATCCTCGTGCTTTAGCAAGATTGATCTGAAGAGTGGATATCATCAAATCAAGATCGCACCGGGAGACGTCTACAAGACAGCTTTTCAGACGACTTTGGGTTATTTGAGTTTTTGGTGATGCCTTTTGGCTTAACCAATGCTCCTGCGACATTTAACCGGATGATGGACAAGATTTTTCGAGAGTACAGGCTATTTGTTGGCACTTTCTTTGACGACATCATTGTTTTCTCCAAGAATGAGGCAGAACACAGAGATCATCTGCTTCAGGTCTTTCAGGCATTACGAGATCACAAGTTAGTGATTAATGCAAAGAAAAGTGAATGTTTGCTACCAGAGATACACTTTTTGGGACACATTGTCTCAGCAGCAGGAGTGCAGATGGATCCGGCCAAGATAGAGACTATCCATGATTGGCCCGATTTGAAGAAGGTCCATGAAGTTAGAAGCTTCTTGGGACTATGTTCGTACTACAAGCGGTTCATTCGAAAGTTTGCAGAGGTTGCTTCCCCTTTGCATATCTTGACACAGAAAGGAGTCCCTTTCTAGTGGGGACCCACAGAGGTGACTGCCTTTCAGACATTGAAAGAGAAATTGACTACGGGACTAGTTTTGACTTTGCCGGACTTGCAGAAGTCATTTGAAGTATATTGTGATGCTTGTGGTCGTAGTCTGGGTGTGGTCTTAATGCAAGAAGGCCATGTCATTGCTTACGAGAGCCGATTGTTCTCAAGGCCGGAGATGACAGCACAGATTTATGAGAAAGAGCTTTTGGCGGTTATCCATGCTCTTACTCAATGGCGGCATTACCTACTCGGAGAGGATTTTACTGTCTTTACAAACCATCAGAGTTTGCGCTACTTCTTGTCACAGAAGCAGCTCTCGGAAAAGTAGATGCGGTGGACGAACATCTTGTCACAATTTCACTTCCAGATTGTCCATGTGCAAGGACAGAAAAATGTGATGGCAGATACTTTGTCTCGGAAGCCGTTGGTTTTGGTTATTTCCGCGATACATCATAGGAGCTTCGAGGATATGGTCGACCAGTATGCCACAGATACAGACTTTGCAGACGTTTTCACACGGATACAAGATGGGGAGACAATAGCGGGATATTCCATTCGGGATGGCAACTTGATGAGAAAAACCATGTTGTGCGTTACACAGCCGTTGAGGGAAAAGGTTATGACTGAATGCCACTGTCTATGAAACCGGCCCGTAGGGCGGTAGACGTTAGCTTTCACCCGATTCTTTAACACTTGACTTTACGACACAAAGCACTGTCTTGAAAGGAACCTGTAACTGGGAATGAGATTACACTTCAAAACAAAAGCACGGCCAGGAAGCTAGAATGCTTCCAAGCAGACAGCGACACCTGTAGGCCCCAAAGGTTGGCGCCCCTTTCGGTATAGCAGAGGGAATAAAAACCTATGACTTTCTACAAGCTGTCCCGCATAATCCGGGCTGAATTGCACCTATTCTGGTCCGGTTTCGGCAGCATAACTATACTAGTTCCCTTCACAGTCAGTATCCCCACATAATAGAGGGCTTTCCCGACGCATACGGACACTTTGCAAGAACTTGGCGAGAATCTGCAGCACACTGAATTCTCTGTTTTCTGCTCCGAAAATGCGCCAGATACCTCTACAGCGGTCCCCTCGCGTTCCCGAACCTCCTGGGGTATTAGGGACCGTTTAGGGCCGAAACCCTAAACCTGCAAAAATACACAGCAGACTGTAATTCCCTGTGGCTCCGTTTCGCGTGCCGGTCACATCCGTAGGAAGTCCTCGAGCTCCCGCACCGGTAGGGCTACTTGCCCTTGATTTCGCACGTGAAACCTCTCCAAATTCACCTGTACCTGCGGGGGATTAGCCACTAGCTAATCCAGTACCTGTGCAAGAGGCTCTTGCCCCGGCAATCGCGCATGAACCGACATAACTGTACATTGGTCAAATGAAAAGCCCACTAGTGGGGCATAACATAATTGCTCGTAGTGGAGAGAGAGAGCAGTGCGTAGCGTGCAGGGCATCACTCCTCGCACCGCACTGTACATAAGAGGGAAAAGAAGCACTCCATAGCTCTTAACCTGTGACAAAGAGCTTGCAAATGAGCCTCCCAGCTATAAGTTCAGCGCCACTTTTTCTTGAGGAAAGTGCACAGAAATGTGCCAATTGGCGCGTTTACAGGCCATTTCCCGTTTCGGGGATGCCGCCTTAAAATCTCCCGACCGGTTGCCGAATTGACTTCGCGGCAAGGTAATAAAATGTTCCCCTTGTCATACCAGAGGTAATGACGCGAACACATTTTCAGGTCCAAAATAGCAGTTCCCTAAGTTTTAGGAGATGCTTCCATGGCACTCACACTGGTCATCTGACCATCAATCACCACTGGAACCACATCAAAAAGTGCAATGTCGGCCAACTATCATGTGATTTACACTCGTAGCCCCACTGTGGCTAACCTTAGTCCATTTGCCCAACTTCAGTGCTCACTGGCCGTCCGGCCTAGACTCTCACTGTCCGCCTCACACCCTGCAACTTGGGCATTGGCATTTCCAGAGGGATGCTATAAAACAAGTCAAATAAAATTCCCCCAAAAAGAAATCAACAAGTAAAGTTGCCACAAACTCGTTACCTACCCCCCTCTTGAAATCGCGAACGTTCTCGTTTGCATGAATATCAAATATCAATCCATTAGTGTGTACAACACTTCGTGGACACCGTATCACGGCTGTCAACCTTTTCGTGTGTACACACCTGGTTAACATGGTACCAGACATACATGCTATACATGCTCATGTTTAACACTCTTGTGTATTCAACCACCCCCCCCTAGCGCAAGTCTCTTTCCTTTTGACCTTTGCTCTTCTTGAGTTGGAGAATATGTAGGTGGTAAACCAAAGGCTTCAAGGTAGAGCTGCAATACATTTGGTGTCACCAGCGTGTGACTACTATCTATCCTTTTTGTTGATTTCTTTCTTATTATTTATTTACTTTCACTTTTTGGAAACACACCTCGGGAAATCTAACTGCCCTGCATTGCATAGCTAGTGTGGAACTGTCCAGAGGGAGTCCAGGCCTGAGGGCAAGAGAGCACTAAGGTTGGACAAGGACTATGGTTAGCCAAAGTGGGGTCATTGACTAGCCAAAGTGGAATCCTTTGCTACAGAGCCTACATTTCAGTTTTGGGTGTGGCTGCAGTGTACAAAGGGGATCAGATGACCTAGAAAGATACAATGGTAGCATCTCCTAAAATTTAGGGAACTGGTATTTTGGGACTTGAAAATGTGTCCGCATCATTACCTCCGGTATGACCAGGGGAACATTTTACCACTCTACCGCGAAGTCAACTGGGCAACCGGTCAGGAGATTTTTAGGCGGCAACCCCGAAACGGGAAATGACTTGTAAATGTGCCAAGTGGCACATTTCTGTGCAGTTTCCTCATGCAAGACAAGGTGGCGCTGAATTTGAAGGAGAGAGGGGCTCATTTTCAAGCTGTCACAGGTTAAGAGCTATAGAGTGCTTCCTTTCCCTCTTATGTACAGTGCGGTGCCAGGAGTGATGCCCTGCACATTACGCACTGCCCTCTCTCTCCTCTATGGCAGTATGTTATGCCCCTCTAGTGGGCTTTTCAATTGACCAATGTACAGTTGTGTGGGTTCATGCGCAATTGCCGAGGCAAGAGCCTCTTGCACAGGTACTGGATTAGCTAGCGACTAATCCCCCGCAGGTACAGGTGAATTCGGAGAGGTTTCACGTCAGAAATCTTGTCCGATTCAAAGGGCAAGTTGTCACCAGTGTGTGACTACTATCTATCCTTTTTGTTGATTTCTTTCTTATTATCTATTTACTTTCACTTTTTGGAAACACCCCTCGGGAAATCTAACTGCCCTGCATTGCATAGCTAGTGTGGAACTGTCCAGAGGGAGTCCAGGCCTGAGGGCAAGAGAGCACTAAGGTTGGACAAGGACTATGGTTAGCCAAGTGGGGTCATTGACTAGCCAAAGTGGAATCCTTTGCTACAGAGGCTACATTTCAGTTTTGGATGTGGCCGCAGTGTACAAAGAGGGTCGGATGACCTAGAAAGATACAATGGCAGCATCTCCTAAAATTTAGGGAACTGCTATTTTGGGACCTGAAAATGTCTTCGCGTCATTACGTGCAGTTTGACATGGGGATCATTTTGTTACTCTGTGGCCAAGTCAACAGAGGCTGCAGGTGAGATATTTTTAAACCCGAGGGTCTAAAGCGGGAAAATGCACAAATGAGTGACACTTGGCACTCTGAGGCCAGTTTACTACTTATAGAGAAGGCAAAAACGTGATTTATAGCTGGGAGGCTCATTTTGCAAGTCTCTGTCACAGGTTAAGAGCTATGGAGTGCTTGCTTTCCCTCTTATGCACAGTGCGGTGCCAGGAGTGATGCCCTGCACGCTACGCACTGCCCTCTCTCTCCCCTTTGGCAGTATGTTATGCCCCTCTAGTGGGCTCTTCATTTGACCAATGTACAGTTGTGTGGGTTCATGCGCGATTGCCGAGGCAAGAGCCTCTTGCACAGGTACTGGATTAGCTAGCGGCTAATCCCCCCGCAGGTACAGGTGAATTCGGAGAGGTTTCACGCCAGAAATCTCGTCCGATTCAAAGGGCAAGTAGCCCTACAGGTGCGGGAGCTCGAGGACTTGCTAGGGATGCGACCGGCACGCGAAACGGAGCCCGAAACAGTGAATTACAGCCTGCTGTGTATTTTTGCAGGTTTAGGGTTTTGGCCCTAAACGGACCCTAATACCCCCAGGAGGTTCGGGGATGCAAGGGGACCGCTGTACAGGTGATCTGGCGCATTTTCAGGGCTGAAAACAGAGAATTCAGCGTGCTGCAGATTCTCGCCAGGTTTTGCAAAGTGCCCGTATGCGTCGGGAAAGTCGGTCAATGCGTGGGAATACTGACCGTGAAGGGTTCTAGTACAGTTATGCTGCCGAAATCGGGCTGGAACAGTGGAAATTCAGCCGAGTTTGTGCGGGGCAGCTTGTAGGAACCACAGCGTTTATTCCCTCTTTTGAACAATAAAGAAATACCGAAAGGGGCGCCTAAGTTAGGGGCCAATCTGGTGTCTGTCCACTCATACAGGTGCAATCTAGCAGCCTGTATCCCTCTCCCCTTTGTTGTGTCTTGAAAGTACAGGTAAAATAGACGACTAATAATGGGTGAAAGCTAAATCAAGGTTTAAAGTAAAGTCTACCGCCCTTTTCGGATTGAACAGGCCGGTTTCATGGTTCCATCGACGGGATTAAATCACTTTTTCCCATAGAAGTGAGCCTTGGTCAGTTTTGGGCTTGAAGACACAGGGGATCATAGACCAGACACAGGGAATTGTAATTATGGCTGACAGACCAGATGATGTGACTGAAGAGGTTTCCTCTTCACAGGGTCAACAGACACATGAAGTGGGTGAGTCCTCAAGACCACCACAGACTGATGATGATATATTCAGGACCCAGTTGGTTACTGCTGTGGCTATGTTCACACAAGTAATGCAGAATCCGAGGTTTTTAGCCTTTCTGCAACCTCCTGTTCCGTCTCAGCAAGTTGGGTCACTGGATCATATTCAAAAGCCTGTTAAGGCTCGAACACAGGTGATTCATACCGCACAGTCAATGGAAACACCTGTACACTTGACGGAGAACATGCAGTCTCCACAACCTGTGCCTAAGGTGCAAGAACAGGTGGCTGAGATGCCAGTTTTTCAAGCTGTACCAGTTCAGCCCGCCACCTTTCAACAGCCTATAGCTGGTTCTAATGGGCAGGGAAGCAACCTACAGGCTATGCAACAGGTCTTCCCACCACCTTCAGTACACCCTGGCTATTTTGGAGGTGGATCGGTATTTCAGAGCATGGCTGGTCATGCACCTGGAAATCAGTTTTATACGCCAGGAACAGTGTTTGGGGGTGCTCAAACGATGATGCCTAACCCCATGTACAGTGTCATGGGTATGCAACCAGGGTTTCAAAGCACTCAGGGACAATGTGGGATGCCACAAGCAAATTTTGGTATGGCTGGAATTACAAATCAGCAGCCAAATATGGCATTTCCAGGTCAAGTTAATAGCGGCCAAGGAACACAGATGAACCCTATTAGTGTTCCCATGTTTCAGTCACTTCCATATGACAATTTAACGCCGCTGGAGAGGCCAACTCCGTACAAAGAAGGTGGCAAAGGAGTGTCATTCACGACCTTTACAGGGTTTGATGACAGGAAGAAGGCTCTTTCATTCCTCCAGCAGTTTGACAAGGCCTATGCAGGGGGAAACTTTACAGAGGCTTCAAAGGTCCGCAAGGCAGCCACTTTCTTGACAGGGAATGCAGGACAATGGTGGACAACTTTATTGCTTCAAGGGCAAGCTCCGTCCACATGGATTTACTTCAAGCAGATTTTTGCAGCAGCATGGTTATCTGATGATTTCGAAGCAGATGTCATGACAGAATGGCACCAGCTTAATGCTGCCACTTGCAGAAATCTGGATGATTACAATCGGAAGTTTTGGAAAGCTCTACTTCCAGTAACTTCCTATAGGTTTGTGCCATTGACAGAACAGATAGAAAAATACTGTTGTGGCCTACCCAAAGGATTGAGAAAATACTGCACAAAGACCAAAGTCACTACTTTGACGCAGCTCATCGAGGTAGCAAACACTGGCAATGGTTTGCTCAAGGGAGAAGATTGTGAATTTAACACTGGCGTCAAGGCAGGATCAGGCAAGAAAAATTCAGCCAAGAAGCACGTTCCCAATGAGGCTCCTAAAGGGACTCAGGAGTCGGCTAACACAGGGAAAGACAAAGCTACGACTGAATCAGAAAAAGGACCAGCAAAGAAATGGAAAAGACGTTTTCCTCGCAAGTCAGAAGAGCAAAAGAAGGTCCTGAGGACAGAGAACAAATGCTTTATATGTGAGCAGCCTGGCCACATCGCTTACAACTGTCCTACAAAGAAAAGGCCAGCTGATTCTGAAGACAAGGAAGACAAGAAAGGAAAGAAGCCCATGGCTGGTCTAGTGCCAGATATGGTGGGCGACAAGCCAAATTCAGATGCAAGTGAGCTTTGCAGAGCATGGGGAAAGGTTAGGGATCAAACAGTGCTTATCTTCTTTGATCCAGGTGCCAAAGCCAACTTTATTTCCCCAGAATTGGCTTCAAAGTTGGGAATCAGACCTGAAGAGATGGGGTATACAGCAGAGGCAGGTTTGGCATGTCCTGGCCATACAGAGGCTGTGACACCCATCATTGGAAAGTTGCGTCTACATATCCAGTCCTATGTAGATGCTGAAGAATTTTACATCATGCCACTGGACGGATGTGATGTGTTGTTAGGTATTCCTTGGTTGTTTCGTGTACAGGGAATCATGGATGCCTACAACAAAAAGATCACTGTACAGAGCAGAGGAAAGACTCACATTCTGGATGTAAAGCTTAAAGGGGAGTCTATTCCTACTGTATCAGCTTCTGCTATTACTTCTGTAATGAAAAAGCATCTTTCTGCGTACTTGGTTTTTGCACGTGAAGTGTCAGATTGTGATGAATCAAATTTATCTGTGCTAGATAAAGAAAGGTCAATGTTTTTACAACAGTATAGTGACTGTTTTTCCGATTCATTACCGTCTCAATTACCGCCAGAGAGACCCGAGGACCATGCGATAGATTTGGTGCCAGGCAGTAGCCCACCAAATAAGCCTCCGTACAGGGTTAGTGCGGCTCAGCAGAAAGAGATAATGGGCCAAGTACAGGAGCTGTTAGAAAAGGGGCTGATTCAGCCCAGTTCATCTCCATTCTGTTCTCCAGTGTTGTTGGTGCAGAAAAAGGATGGCTCATGGCGTATGTGCATCGACTACCGTGCACTGAACAAGAATACCATCAAGAATAGGTTCCCTATACCTAGAATTGATGATATTATGGACAAATTAGAAGGAGCAGTTATGTTTAGCAGGATAGATCTAAAGAGTGGGTATCATCAGATCCGCATTAGATCAGAGGATGTGCACAAGACTGCTTTTAGAACGACGTTTGGCCTTTACGAATTTTTAGTGATGCCCTTTGGTCTCACAAATGCTCCTGCTACGTTCAATAGGATGATGGACAGAATTTTCCGTCCACACCAGCAGTTTGTTGGTACATTCTTTGATGACATGATAGTCTACTCAAAGAATGAAGAGGAGCATAGGCATCACTTGGCCATTGTGTTCAAAGAGCTACGCAGTCATAGGTTGCTCATCAATGCAAAGAAAAGTGAGTTTTTTCTGGAAGAGATTCACTTTCTGGGACACATTGTCTCAAAGGACGGTGTCAGAATGGATCCTGCAAAAGTCGAAGCGATCAAGTCATGGCCAAATTTGAAGACGGTGCATGATGTCCGAAGCTTTTTGGGACTATGCTCCTATTACAGAAGGTTTATTCGAAATTTCGCTGAGATTGCTTCACCTTTACATGCTCTTCAAAAGAAGGCAGTCACCTTCAGATGGACACAGAAAGAGATTTCAGCTTTTAATCTCTTAAAGGAAAAGATGACTTCAGATCCAGTCATTGTGTTGCCGGATCTTAGGAAGTCATTTGTGGTCCAGTGTGATGCCTGCGGTAGTAGCATTGGTGCTGTGCTAATGCAAGATGGCAGGGTAGTAGCCTATGAGAGCAGAATTTTGCAAGGGCCAGAGATGACCATGCAGGTCTATGAGAAAGAGTTACTGGCTGTGATTCATGCGCTCTTAAGTTGGAAACACTACCTGCTAGGTGCAGATTTCGTTGTCCAAACGGATCATCAGACCTTGCGATACTTCTTGACACAGACAAAGTTATCTGAGAAGCATATGCGATGGGCAAATATCTTGTCCATGTTCCATTTTCAGATTGTGCATGTGGAAGGCAAGAAGAACGTTGTGGCTGATGCCTTGTCAAGAAAGCCACTAATTTCAGCTGTGTCGATTCCTTATCATCATGAACTTGATGATATGAGAGAACAGTATGCAAATGATGAAGATTTTGCAAGGGTCTTCGAGCAACTAATGGATGGACAACGTCATGAACACTATCTTCTTAAAGACGGGTTCATGATGATGCATGGCAGATTGTGTGTCACAAAGCCATTGCGACGCAAAGTTATGGAAGAGAGTCATGTCCCACCGTATGCAGGGCATCGTGGTATTGATGCTACAGTTAAAGCGGTAGAGACATTCTTCTATTGGCCTACAGTGAGAAGGGATGTGGATGCCTTTGTGCGAGAATGCCTAATATGCCAAAAGGTCAAGTTTGACAGGCAAAAGGCACCAGGGTTATTGCAACCACTACCTATTCCAGATAAACCATGGGAAAGTATTGCTATGGATTTTATCTTTGATCTTCCGAGAACGCAGACAGGAAATGATGGTATTTGGACCATTATTTGCAGATTCAGCAAACAGGCTCATTTTATTCCTGTCAGGAAGAAGATAAAGCCAGATCAGATGGCACGCTTGTTTATGAGCAATATTTTCAAGTATCATGGCATGCCACAGTCGATTATTAGCGACCGTGATCCACGCATGACTAGTTTGTTCTGGAAAGGCTTGTTTGAGAATATGGGTACCACGCTCAAATTCTCTTCGTCATTTCATCCTCAAACAGATGGGCAGTCAGAAGAGGCAAATTCTACTGTCCTAGATCTGCTGAAGTGCTATGTGTCAGAGCATAAAGGAAAGTGGGAGCAGTATTTGCCATTGGTGGAGTATGCATACAATAATACAGTGCATTCATCAACTGGCAAGGCACCTTTTGAAATAGTTGAAGGTGGCAAGAAAGTTCCTCCCATACTGCATACAAAGGACAAGATATTTGAAGCAGATAAGTATGTTCAGGACATGGATGAAATGTACAAGAAGGTCAAAGTGGCCTTAGAAAGGACTCAGGCAAAGCAAAAGAAAGCAGCTGATCGTCACCGTCGTGAAGTGGTATATTCACTTGGTGATTGGGTGCTTTTACGCTTTGAAAAGGCAAGGTTAAAGAAGATGAAGGGCAAGGAAAGAGTGTTTCCAAAGCTCAGCATGCGTTACTATGGGCCTTTTCAAGTGTGCGACATAATCAGTGATGTTGCATATAGGCTGAAATTGCCTGACAGTTGGAAGATTCACAATGCGTTTCATGTGAGTCTTCTCAGACCCTATGTGGGTGATGTGCCAGAAGATATACCAGCTGAAGATCAGCCGGAAGTCGAGGAACTTGACGAAATCTTGGTCCCTGAACAGATTTTGGCACACAAAGAAAGGAAAGTGAAAGGCAAGGTTGCTAGGCGTTACTTGGTAAAGTTCAGAAACTATCCACCAATGGATGCTAAGTGGATGGAAGAAGGTGAACTTGCAGAGTCACCAACTGTGTTATCACTTTACCTGGAAGCCTTCGATTTGCAACCTACCTTGACCCCTTGAGTTTCAAAGCTAAATGGATTGTCAGTGTGACAATGGCTTTTGAAACAAATGATGTACATGGTATTTAAAGTGAGCTCAAATCAAATACCTGTTACATGAATGTTAGAGCTGTACAGATTGTCAGTTTGGCAATTGCTCTTATGGAATGTCCAAAAGTTTGGTTAGTGCTATAGAAGTGAGTATTTCTTGTCAGTCTGTCAAGGATACAGTGATTGCTTCTATTAAAGAGTACATGTGTAACTGCATTCTTAAACTGTCGGTTTGGGTATGCTCGCAAGTGTTACGAGATCCAACGTGTACTATAAGACAGTGGCAAAATGTGCAGCTACCATTTTGTCATTGGAAAGTTAGTGACTCAAAGCAATGGCAGAGTGCGAAGCTACCACTATGTCATTGGGACAGGGTTCACACGCAGGCAATACATGAGTCGACGAGGTGTTGAATACACCAGGGTTGACAATGAGCATGTATGTGTCGTATATGTGTCGACAGGTGTTGACAGTAAGCATGTACGACATAGATGCAAACGAGGACGTTTGAGATTTCAGGAGGGGGGTATGTCACCAGTGTGTGACTACTATCTATCCTTTTTGTTGATTTCTTTCTTATTATCTATTTACTTTCACTTTTTGGAAACACCCCTCGGGAAATCTAACTGCCCTGCATTGCATAGCTAGTGTGGAACTGTCCAGAGGGAGTCTAGGCCTGAGGGCAAGAGAGCACTAAGGTTGGACAAGGACTATGGTTAGCCAAGTGGGGTCATTGACTAGCCAAAGTGGAATCCTTTGCTACAGAGGCTACATTTCAGTTTTGGATGTGGCCGCAGTGTACAAAGAGGGTCGGATGACCTAGAAAGATACAATGGCAGCATCTCCTAAAATTTAGGGAACTGCTATTTTGGGACCTGAAAATGTCTTCGCGTCATTACGTGCAGTTTGACATGGGGATCATTTTGTTACTCTGTGGCCAAGTCAACAGAGGCTGCAGGTGAGATATTTTTAGACCCGAGGGTCTAAAGCGGGAAAATGCACAAATGAGTGACACTTGGCACTCTGAGGCCAGTTTACTACTTATAGAGAAGGCAAAAACGTGATTTATAGCTGGGAGGCTCATTTTGCAAGTCTCTGTCACAGGTTAAGAGCTATGGAGTGCTTGCTTTCCCTCTTATGCACAGTGCGGTGCCAGGAGTGATGCCCTGCACGCTACGCACTGCCCTCTCTCTCCCCTTTGGCAGTATGTTATGCCCCTCTAGTGGGCTCTTCATTTGACCAATGTACAGTTGTGTGGGTTCATGCGCGATTGCCGAGGCAAGAGCCTCTTGCACAGGTACTGGATTAGCTAGCGGCTAATCCCCCCGCAGGTACAGGTGAATTCGGAGAGGTTTCACGCCAGAAATCTCGTCCGATTCAAAGGGCAAGTAGCCCTACAGGTGCGGGAGCTCGAGGACTTGCTAGGGATGCGACCGGCACGCGAAACGGAGCCCGAAACAGTGAATTACAGCCTGCTGTGTATTTTTGCAGGTTTAGGGTTTTGGCCCTAAACGGACCCTAATACCCCCAGGAGGTTCGGGGATGCAAGGGGACCGCTGTACAGGTGATCTGGCGCATTTTCAGGGCTGAAAACAGAGAATTCAGCGTGCTGCAGATTCTCGCCAGGTTTTGCAAAGTGCCCGTATGCGTCGGGAAAGTCGGTCAATGCGTGGGAATACTGACCGTGAAGGGTTCTAGTACAGTTATGCTGCCGAAATCGGGCTGGAACAGTGGAAATTCAGCCGAGTTTGTGCGGGGCAGCTTGTAGGAACCACAGCGTTTATTCCCTCTTTTGAACAATAAAGAAATACCGAAAGGGGCGCCTAAGTTAGGGGCCAATCTGGTGTCTGTCCACTCATACAGGTGCAATCTAGCAGCCTGTATCCCTCTCCCCTTTGTTGTGTCTTGAAAGTACAGGTAAAATAGACGACTAATAATGGGTGAAAGCTAAATCAAGGTTTAAAGTAAAGTCTACCGCCCTTTTCGGATTGAACAGGCCGGTTTCACAAGTAGCCCTACAGGTGCGGGAGCTCGAGGGCTTGCTATTGATGCGACCGGCACACAAAACGGAGCCCGAAACAGTAAATTACAGCCTGCTGTGTATTTTTGCAGGTTTAGGGTTTTGGCCCTAAACGGACCCTAATACCCCCAGGAGGTTCAAGGACGCGAGGGGACCGCTGTACAGGTGATCTGGCGCATTTTCGGGGCAGAAAATAGAGAATTCAGCGTGCTGCAGATTCTCGCCAGGTTTTGCAAAGTGTCCGTATGCGTCGGGAAAGTCATCCAATGCGTGGGAATACTGACTGTGAAGGGTCCTAGTACAGTTATGCTGCCGAATCGGGCCAGAACAGTTGAAATTCAGCCAAGGTTGTGCGGGGCAGCTTGTAGGGAACCACAGCTTTTATTCCCTCTGTTAAAGAATAAAGAAATACCGAAAGGGACGCCTAATTTAGGGGCCAGTCTGGTGTCGGTCTTCTCATACAGGTGCAATCTAGCGCCTGTATCCCTTTCCCCTTATGTTGTGTCTTGAAAGTACAGGTAAAGTGGGCGACAAATTAAATGGGTGAAAGCAAATAAGTTTAAGTCTAAGGTCTACCGCACTTTTTGGATTAAACAGGCCGGTTTCATTTGGTGACTCTAACAGTTCACTCTCTTCCATCCACTTTGCATCCAAAGGTGGATAGTTCTTGAGCTTCACCAAATATCGCCTTGTAACCTTGCCTTTGACTTTTCTTTCCTTGTGTGCCATGATCTGTTCTGGGACCAAAATTTCATCAACCTCTTCAACTTCTGGCTGCTCTTCAACTGGCATATCCTCTGGCACATCACCAATAAATGGTTTGAGAAGACACGTGAAAGGCATTGTCAATCTTCCAGTTCTCAAGCAATTTCAGCCTATAACTGACGTCACTGATCTTCTTTGTTACTTGAAAAGGCCCATAGTAACGCATATTAAGCTTTGTAAAAAGACTTTCTTTACCTTTTCGCTTCTTTAAGCGTGCCTTTTCAAACCGCAACAGTATCCAATCACCAAGTGAAAACAACAATTCACGACGATGGAGATCAACAGCTTTCTTTTGCTTTGCCTGTGTCCTTTCAAGGGCATGCTTTATCTTCTGGTACATTTCATCCATATTCTGTACATATTGATCTGCCTGAAAGATCTTTTCCTTGGTATGCAAAATGGGAGAAACTTTCACATGACCTTCGACAATTTCAAAAGGTGCTTTGCCTATTGAAGAATGCACTGTATTATTGTCTGCATATTCAACCAACAGCAAATACTACTCCCACTTCGCCTTGTGCTCTAACACATAGCACTTAAGCAAATCCAAGACAGTAGAATTTGCCTCTTCTGACGGCCCATCTGCCTGTGGATGAAATGACGATGAGAACTTAAGCGTAGTGCCCATATTCTCAAATATGCCTCTCCAGAATAGAGTTGTCATCCGTGGGTCATGGTCACTGACAATCGACTGTGGCATACCATGGTACTTAAAGATATTGTACATAAAGAGACGTGCCATCTGATCTGGGTTTATCTTCTTCCTAACAGGAATGAAATGAGCTTGCTTGCTGAATCTGCAAATAATGGTCCAGATTTCATCATTCCCTGTCTGTGTTCTTGGAAGATAAAGATAAAATCCATTGCTATGCTTTCCCATGGTTTATCTGGAATCGGCACTGGCTGTAAGAGCCCTGGTGCCTTTTGCTTGTCAAACTTGACCTTTTGGCAAATCACGCATGCACACACAAAGGCATCCACATCTCTCCTCAAGGTCGGCCAATAAAAGAATGTCTCAACCGCTTTCACTGTAGCATCTATACCACGATGCCCTGCGTACGGTGGGACATGACTCTCTACCATGACCTTATGTCGCAATGGCCTAGTGACACAGAGTCTGTCATGCATCATCATAAAACCATCTCTGAGGAGGTAGTGCTCATGACGTTGTCCTTCCTGTAACTGTTCGAAGATCCTTGCAAATCTTGGTCATTTGTATACTATTCCTTCATGTCATCAAGCTCATGATGATAAGGAATTGACACAGCTGAAATTTGTGGCTTTCTTGATAACGCATCAGCCACAACATTCTTCTTGCCTTCCACATGCACAATTTGGAAGTGAAACATGGAGAGAATGTTTGCCCATCGCATACGCTTTTCCGATAGCTTTGACTGTGTCAGAAAGTATCGCAAGGTTTGATGATCCATTTGGACAACAAAATCAGCACCCAGCAGATAGTGTTTCCAACTTAAGAGGGCATGAATCACAGCCAGTAACTCTTTTTCATAGACCTGCATGGTCATCTCTAGCCCTTGCAAGATTCTGCTCTCATAGGCTACTACCCTGCCATCTTGCATTAGCACTGCACCAATGCTACTACCACACGCGTCACACTGAACCACAAATGACTTCCTGAGATCTGGCAAAACAATGACTGGATCTGAAGTCATCTTTTCCTTTAAGAGATTAAAAGCTGAAATCTGAAAGTGACCTCTTTCTTTTGCAAAGCATGTAAAGGTGAAGCAATCTCTGCAAAGTTGCGAAAGAATCTTCTGTAGTAAGAACATAGCCCTAAGAAGCTACGGACATCGTGCACAGTCCTTAAAGCAAGCCATGTCTTGATTGCTTCCACCTTCGTAGGATCCATTCGAACACCATCCTTTGACACAATGTGTCCGAGGAAGTGGATCTCTTCCAAGAACTCGCTTTTCTTGCCAGTGATGAGCAATCTGTTCCTGCGCAACTCTTCGAACACAATGGTCAGGTGATGCCTATGCTCCTCTTCATTCTTCCAGTAGACTATCATGTCATCAAAGAATGTGCCAACAAAGTTCTGATATGGACGGAAGATCCTATCCATCATCCTATTGAACGTAGCAAGAGTATTCGTAAGACCAAATGGCATCACATCACTAAGAACTCGTAGAGACCAAATGTCGTTCTAAACGCAGTCTTGTGCACATCCTCATGCACATCCTCAGGCCTAATTCGAATCTGATGGTACCCACTTTTAAGGTCGATCCTGCTGAAAATCACCGCACCCTCTAGGCGGTCAAGAATATCATCAATCCTTGGAATAGGAAACCTATTCTTGATGGTATTCTTATTCAACGCACGGTAGTCAATACACATGCGCCACGAGCCATCCAAATTCTGTACTAAGAGCACTGGAGAGCAATAGGGTGACGAGCTAGGCTGAATCAGCCCTTTCTCTAACAGCTCCTCCACTTGGCTCATAATCTCTTTCCGTTGCGCCTCACTAACCCTATACGGTGGCCTATTTAGTAGGCTACAACTTGGCACCAAATCAATCACATGATCCTCGGGCCTCTCCGACGGTAGTTGAGACGGTAATGAATCAGGAAAACAACCATTAAACTTTTGCAAAATGCTAACCTGTCTTTATCTAACACAGATAAATTTGACTGGCAACTATCTGAAACATCACGTGCAAAAACCAAGTATGCAGAAAGATGATTCTTTATTACAGAAGTGATAGCAGAAGCAGATACAATAGGGATTGACTCTCCTTTTAGCTTTACATCCAAGATGTGAGTTTTGCCCCTATGCGGTACAGTGATCTTTTTGTTGTAGGCGTCCAAGACTCCATGCACTCGGAACATCCACGGGATCCCCAACAAGACATCACATCCTTCTAGTGGCATGATGTAAAACTCTTCTGTGTCCACATACGACTGAATATGCAGACGCAGCTTTCCAATGATGGGAGTAACGCACTCTGAGTGGCCGGAACATGCAAATCCTCCCTCTGTGATACCTCATCTCTTCAGCTCTGATGCCCAGCTTCATAGCTAATTATGGCGTGATAAAGTTCGCTTTGGCACCTAGATCAAAGAAGATAAGTGCCATCCGGTCTCTAACTTTACCCCACGCTCTACATAACTCATTGGCATCTGTACTAGGCCTGTCGCCCAACATGTCTGGCACTAAACCTGCCGAGGGCATAGGCTTCTTTCCTTTCCTGTCCTCTTTGTCATATGAGTTAGCTGGCCTTTTCTTTTGTGGACAGTTGGTTGCAAAATGACCAGTCTGCTCGCATATAAAGCACTTGTTTTCAGCCATCAAGACCTTCTTTTCCTCGGGCATCTTACACACATAAAAGGCTTCCTTTTCTGCTTCCTTGCCTGCGCCCTAGAAGTCTCGGCTGAACCTTTGCCTTTATTGAACTTAGCTGGCCCCTGGGACGCTTCAGGAGCCGCTCTCGTAAAGGGCTGCTTTGCTGAATTTTTCTTTTGCTGCCCTCCTTTCTCGTTGCTCGGAAACCCACTGTCTTCTCCTTTCAACAAGGCAAGACCAGTGTTAGCAACTTCCATAAGCTGAGTGAGGATAGCCACTTTGTCCTTGGTACAGTAATCACGAAGCCCTCTAGGCAACCCACAACAGTACTTCTCTATCTGCTCTATCAATGGCACAAATCTGTAGGAGGTCACTGAGAGTAATGTCACAAAGTGATGACGTGGCGGACAGCAGAAACCCTAATTTCTGCCAAAAACCCTAAAATTCCTGCAAACCCTAATTTTTGAAAATCGCGGAGGCTAAAAAAAAAAATTGTTTTTTTTGTTTTTGGAAATTTTGAGCGACGCAAATCTCAGCTTTTTGCTATGATTTGGAAGAAAGAAGAGAAAAAGAGAACTTGCTTTTTACTGACTCTCATTGAGAGAGAGAGAGAGAGAGAGAGAGAGAGAGAGAGAGAATCTGCTTTTGCTTTCAAGCTTTTGGGGCTCTGCTTTTGGGCATCCCTTGTAATCTTTAAATTAGTGATGAGGGCCTCACTTCTCAAAGCATATAGACGCAGAGTCTGAGAGTGAAACCCTAACCGCTCTTTTGTACTTTGATCATTGATTAATACATAAAGAAATATTGAAAGGGGCGCCAATCTTTGGGGCCAATATCTCTAGGCACGGAACTCCGCCGGGCCAGTGCTAATCTATTGTGATCTGTGAATTGTTTTAAAGTGGTTATTTGGTTTTGTCACGATTGATTCTTGACTTGGAGTGTCCAAATCTGTTACAATGGTATCAGAGCACGGCCGATTTCTCTTCTATGGGAAATCCGATCCCCAATTTTTTTTAATTTTTTTTTTCCGCGGCACCTATGGCTTCACGCAAGGATCAGTCGACTCCCTCTGCATCTGGAGATGCGGGCTGGGATCACAACGAAGATTCAGACAGAGAGTATGGCCCGCCTCGGCCTACTCAAGCGGAGCAAAGAGAGATAAAGCGTCGTCAATTGATCGGCGATGCAACAAAGATGATGCTCAGTTTTACGAAGGATCTAAAATTGGCAAAATATATGAGCGAGACTTCTTTTCAAGAAGTGCATGCACAGTGGAAGAAAACCACTACACCACCCCCGAAATCTGCTTTCAAGAAACCTTCTAATCCCAAATAATATTCAAAGAAGGAACTAGAAGAGGTGGTTGATGCACGGATTGCTCAGCTTTTTGACGCACAGAAGAAAGCCAAAAAGCATGGCAAAAAGCAAAAGAAAAGCACTAACTTTCCAGGTTATTTGGGTCGTCAGTCGACTTTTGACAAGGCAAAGAAACAGAAGAAGCGTGTTCGATTTGAAGGAGTACCCAGTTCTTCTTCTTCTGACAGTTCTTCTAGCTCTTCGGATTCGAGCGAAGAAGACAGAAAAGGTAAAAAGCGAAGCAAGAAGCAACGCTTCGGAAAGGGCAAGAGAAAGGCAAAGAAGGCTAAATCTCGCCCAGAGACTGACAGTTCTAATGAGGACTTGTCTATAGACAACTCGGATTCCGATGACGGAAACTTTTATGCAAACAAGAAGAATTTTTACAAAGCTAACCAGTATGACTTTCTCGAAGATAAAAGCAAGAAAGTCCGAGAGTTTAAAGAAGGTGCCACTCGATCAAGTTTGATACTTTTTCAGGATACTCAGATGCTTCGGAGGCTTTGTCTTTTATACAGCAGTTTGACATCGCTTTCGCGGGAAGACGCTATTCAGAGCACTCCAAGATTCGGAGAGCTGCCTCTTACTTTAAGGGGAATGCTCGTACTTGGTGGTCCACGCTTCTTTTAAACAAGACTGCGCCGGTTAAATGGCTGAAATTTAAGAAGCTTTTTATTTCTTCTTGGTTGACGGAAGAATATGAAAGAGATATACGAGCTACTTGGAACCATCTTCGGATGACCAAGAAAGATACAATCAATGCTTACTGTGAAAGATTGTGGAGCTCTTTTCTACCCGCCTCTTCATTCAAGAAGATCTCGTTCAGAGAACAGATTGAGCGGTTTACCTTGGGTCTACCTACAAAGATCCGAGATCACTGCTTGGAACAGAAGTCAGCTTCTATTCAGGAGTTGATGAGTCATGCGAAGCGGGGCTTTGCCATTCACTTTGGCAGTCTAACCTACCCCACACATGAGGCCATGACACAACGAGCCGAACAGACTTCTGGGAATGAAAGTAGAAGGAAAAAGAGCAACCCAGAGAAGAAGGATGCACGACCCAAGCTTACTCCTCAGGAGAAAGCTCGCTTCATTAGAGAGGGGAAGTGCTTTGGATACGGGGAACATGGACATATCTCCGCGAAGTGCCCTAAAAAGCACAGAAAGAACAGAATGATAAGAACGACGACAGGCCTGAGAGTTCGAGAGCAGCTGAGGAACGTGGCAGAAAAGGCAGATAGAAAAGCAGAACTGGTACCACATGGCGTGGGACTTGCATCGAATCAAATGAATGAAAGTACAAACTTTGCCGCTTTTTGAGGCAAAGTGAAGGATCAGGAAGCTCTTTTGAAGGAGCCAAGGCCAACTTCTTTTCACTTGGAATTGGCGGCTCGATTTGGAATTACGCCCGACAGACTGACGCCACAGGCGGAGGTAGTTCCATTGGCACCCGAATGGGATGTTGCCATTACACCGAGCATTGGCAAACTTTGTTTGCAATGACAGGACACGCGAGTGACGTCCTATTCAGGATCCCTTGGTACCACAAGAACTACACCGTGGCTGACTATCGGGCCGAGAAAGCGACTTTGACAAATGAAGGGCTCAGAGATTGTACTTGATAAACTTCAGTTTCTTTACTCATTCTTTTGGGAGAGAACTAAATGATGAATAAAGGTTGAATATGTTTTGACCTGAACAAAAGAACGCCAAGATTTTTCTCCACACTCATGCCGATTGCTTTTTAGAGGGCCTGAAGATCAGACCATTGACCTGATACCTGGAAGCACGTCACCGAACCGGCCACCTTACCGTGTGAGCCGAGTACAGATTGAAAAGATTATGAACCAAGTGAAAGACCTCTTGGAAAAGGGTCTTGTCCAGCCTGGTACTTCACCGTACTGCTCTCCACTGTTGTTGGATTTGAAGAAAGACGGATCTTGGAGAATGTGCATTGATTATAGAGCTCTCAACAAAATCACCATCAAGAACAGATTTCCGATTCCTAGGATCGATGATATACTTGACAGGTTACAAGGATCCTCGTGCTTTAGCAAGATTGACTTGAAGAGTGGATATCATCAGATCCGAATCGCACCGGAAGACGTCTACAAGACAGCTTTTCGGACGACTTTTGGGTTATTTGAGTTTTTTTGGTGATGCCTTTTGGTTTAATCAATGCTCCTACGACATTTAACCGGATGATGGACAAAATTTTTCAATAGTACAAGCTATTTGTTGGCACTTTCTTTGATGATATCATTGTTTTCTCCAAGAATGAGACAGAACACAGAGATCATCTGCTTCAGAGATACACTTTTTGGGACACTCTCTCAGCAGCAAGAGTGCAAGTGGATTCGGCCAAGATAGAGACTATACGTGATTGGCCCGATTGGAAGAATGTCCATGAAGTTGGAAGCTTCTTGGGACTGTGTTCGTACTAGAGGCGGTTCATACGAAAGTTTGCAGAGGTTGCTTCCTCTTTGCATATCTTGACACAGAAAGGAGTTTCTCGTGGGGATCCACAGAAGTGACTGCCTTTCAGACATTGAAAGAGAAATTGACTACGGGACCAGTTTTGACTTTGCCAGACTTGCAAAAGTCATTTGAAGTATATTGTGATGCTCATGGTCGTAGTCTAGGTGCGGTCTTGATGCAATAAGGCCGTGTCATTGCTTACGAGAGCCGATTGTTTTCTAGGCCGGAGATGAAAGCACAGATATATGAGAAAGAGCTTTTGGCACTGATCCATGCTCTTACTCAATGGTGGCGGCACTACCTACTCGGAGCGGATTTTACTGTCTTTACAGACCATCAGAGTTTGCGCTACTTCTTGTCACAGAAGTAGCTTTCGGAAAAGCAGATGCAGTATACGAACATCTTGTCACAGTTTCACTTCCAGATTGTCCATGAGCAGGGACAGAGAAATGTGGTGGCAGATGCTTTGTCTCGGAAGCCGTTGGATCTGGCTATTTCCGCGATACATCATAGGAGCTTAGAGGATATGGTCAATCAATATGCCACAGATACAAATTTTGTAGATATTTTCACACAGATACGGGATGGGGAGACAATAGTTGGATACTCCCTTCGGGAAGGCTACTTGATGAAAAAGACTATGTTGTGCGTTACACAACCGTTGAGGGAAAAGGTTATGACTGAATGCCACTGTCCACCTTTTACGAGTCACCGCGGCATTGCTACCACCATGAAGGGGATAGAGAGATACTTCTTTGGGCCGAGACTCAAAAAGGATGTGGAAGAGTTTGTGCGAAGTTGCTTAGTATGCCAAAAGGTCAATTTTGACAGGCATAAGGCACAGGGATTGTTAAAGCCTTTCCCCATATCCACCCGCCCCTGGAAAAGTATTGAACTGGATTTCATTTTTGATCTCCCGAGAACACAGAAAGATCACGATGATTTTCTGATTACATGGCACGTCTGAGACGATTGTCTCCGACAGAGACCCCAGATTTATGAGTTTGTTTTGGAAGGCAATTTCGGAGAACATTGGCACACAGTTGCAGTTCTCGTCATCGTTCCACTTGCAGACTGACGGGCAATTTGAGATTGCCATTTCAGTGATTTTAGATTTATTGAAGTCTTGTATCTCGGATCAGAAGACTCAATGGAAAAAGTACTTACCTTTGGTGGAATTTGCCTACAATAACACGATACACTCTTCGACGGGGAAGACGCCATGTGAGATTGTTGAAAGTGCTGCGAAGGTTCCATCCTTCCTGAGCACGAAAGATTAGATATTTGAAGCGGATGAATATTCGCGACATTTGGATACAGCTTTTGCCAAGGTTCGCGAGACTTTGCAGGAGTCTCAAGAGCGACAGAAAAAGGCAGCGGATCGCCATCGTCGCGACTTGAAACTGAAGGAGGATGATTGGGTGCTCTTACATTTTGAGAAGGCACGCCTAAGAAAGAAAAAGGGAAAGGAGAGGCTTTTTCCAAAGCTTAGTATGCGATACTACGGACCTTTCCAGATTATTGAAAAAATAAATGATGTCTCCTTCCGATTAAAACTGCCAGATACTTGGAGGATTCACAATGCATTGCATGTGAGTCTCTTGAAACCTGTTAAGGGTGATGTGCCTGATGATGGGGAGCCTGATGAGCAACCCGAAGTGGAAGAAAACGAGGAGATCCTTGTTCCTGAACAGATTTTGGCACATAACGATACGAAGAAAGGTAAAGTCCGAAGGCGGCTCTTGGTTAAGTTCAAGAACTTTCCTGCATTTGATGCCAAGTGGATGGAGGAGGAGGACCTAGCAGATACTCCTCGGATTGTGAAACTTTACCTCGATGTTTTGGTTTAGCATAGTCTACTCCAAACGGAACCCAGAATTCAGCTTGGCCGGAGATCTGGTGCAGTGCGATGCACAAGAAGGGAGTCACTCTGCTCCCTTGTCAACAGATGCCTCGATTTTGATACTAAAGTCACTGATGTCTCTTTGAGCTTCAGGGATACTGATAGCTGACAGTATTCTGCTGGATGACTTTATGAAATGGAATTCCTGATAATGATACTGATTTGTTTCTTCACTTCTTTTGAGTGCAAGAACTGATAGAAGAAATGACTGCAGCATTTTGGTCTGATTGATCTCGAATAGACATGGTTGCAATAGCGGTTAGTCAATCGGACATCGATGAGGTCCCGATTGGACCTAGATGTGATTGCTAGCTACATTGCCGATAAATCATGATCTAAGATCCAAATAAATGTTGTATGTCATGTGATGTCCTGTGATGTCTGGTGATGTCCTGTGATGTCGTGTGATGTGACTGTCGATTCTGTACATGTGCTAGATATGTGTTCCTAGTACATAGGTACTAACAGTCAGTGTCTGCTAAGACGGTTTATGGTTTTTGTCGGTTTTGAAGGCGTAATCGCGGTTGATTACAATGCTTTCAAGAGGGGGGTATGTCACAAAGTGATGACGTGGCGGACAGAAGAAACCCTAATTTCTGCCAGAAACCCTAATTTCCAATATCGCGGAGGCTTTTTTTTTTTTAAGCTTTTTTTTTTTTTTGAAAATTTTGAGCAACGCAAATCTCAGCTTTTTGCTATGATTTGGGAGAAAGAGAGAGAAAAACAGAACTTGCTTTTTACTGACTCTCATTGAGAGAGAGAGAGAGAATCTGCTTTTGCTTTCAAGCTTTTGGGGCTCTGCTTTTGGGCATCCCTTGTAATCTTTAAATTAGTGGTGAGGGCCTCACTTCTCAGAGCATCTGGACGTAGAGTCTGAGAGTGAAACCCTAACCGCTCTCTTGTACTTTGATCATTGATTAATACATAAAGAAATACCGAAAGGGGCACCAATCTTTGGGGCCAATATCTCTAGGCACGGAACTCCGCCGGGCCAATGCAAATCTATTGTGATCTGTGAATTGTTTTGAAGTGGTTATTTGGTGTTGTCGCGATTGATTCTTGACTTGGAGTGTTCAAGTCTGCTACAGAGTAACGCTTTACAGAACCTCCTATCGTACTCCAGCAAGCTCTTGCATGTAGCCAAAGTAAGTTGGTGCCAATCTGTCATGACGTCGGCTTCAAATTCATCTGATAGCCAAGCAAATGCAAACATTTGCTTGAAGTAAACCCAAGTGGCGGGTGCCTGTCCCTGCATTAACAATGTCATCCACCATGTGAGCACATTGTCCTTTAAGAAAGTGGCAGCTTTTCTTACTTTAGAGGCTTCTGTAAAATTCCCTCCTGCATAAGCTGTATCAAACTGCTAGAGGAAGGTAAGAGCCTTTGCTTTATCCTCGAAGCCACTAAAGGTGCTGAACTTCACAGCTGCACCTCCTTCTTTGTATGGTTTTGGCTTCTCTATTGGCGCCGAATTGTCATAGGGAAGCGTCTGCAGCATGGACACTGTAGTAGGGACCATCTGTGCCCCTTGGTCATTGAGATTCTGCATCAAAGGTGCCATATCTGGCTGCTGTCCAGAAAAACCAGCCATGCCAAAATTGACCTGTGGCACCCCAAATTGGCCCTGATTGCTCTGAAAGCCTTGCTGCATGCCAATAATACCATACATGGGGTTTGGCGTCATGCCATGCATACCCCCAAACATTGTTCCCCGCATGTACTGTTGGTTTCCACGCGCATAACCAGCCATACTTTGAAACACGGATCCACCCCCGAAATACCCAAGATGTACCGTGGGTGGTGGAAAAACCTGACGCATTGCCTGGAGACTGGTTCCCTGTCCATTCAATGCAACATTTTGACCCTGAAAGGTGGCGGGCTGAACTGGCAAAACCTGTAGAGTAGGAATCCTCGCCACCTGTTCATGGTCAGTAGGGACCTATCTAGGAGCCTGACGTAACTCCGCAACATGTGAATGCTCCCTATCCTACTCAGTGGCATGGGGGACCTCGGCTTGAGCCTCAACGGGCTCTGTACGCTGAGGGCATTCCCTTGCCTGCTGTGACTTTTATGGTGCTTGCAAATAATCCATAAACCTGGGATTCTGCACAACTGAGTGAAGACATTCACAGCAGCAACTAATTATGTCCTGAACGCATCCTCTTCAAAGTGCCCAGTCATGAACCCTTGAACATGTTCTCGCTGTGCATTCACACGAACAATAGGCGTAGACAGTGGCAGTCGTGAACTCTCACCAACTTCATGCTGTAAAGGAATAGCCTGTCTACCCTGGGAAGAGGAACCCTCTTCTCTAGCATTGTTTGTCCTGTCAGCCATAGTGTAATTCCAAGTTCCTGTGCTTTGTGTCTTCGCCGCAAACCAACCAAGGCTCACTTCGTAAGGAAAAAGTGATCTTATCCCGGCGAGGGAACCATGGAACCGGCCCGTAGGGCGGTAGACGATAGCTTTCACCCGATTCTTTAACACTTGACTTTACGACACAAAGCACTGACTTAAAAGGAACCTGTAACTGGGAATGGGATTACACTTCAAAACAAAAAGCACGGCCAAGAAGCTAGAATGCTTCCAAGCAGTCAGCGACACCTGTAGGCCCCAAAGGTTGGCGCCCCTTTAAGTATTTCTTTATTCTTTAGCAGAGGGAATAAAAACCTGTGATTTCCTACAAGCTGCCTTGCATAATCCGGGCTGAATTGCACCTATTCTGGTCCGATTTTGGCACCATAACTATACTAGGTCACTTCACAGTCAGTATCCCCACACAATAGAGGGCTTTCCCGACGCATACGGACACTTTGCAAAAACCTGGCGAGAATCTGCAGCACGCTGAATTCTCTGTTTTCTGCTCCGAAAATGCGCCAGATCACCTCTACGGCGGTCCCCTCGCGTCTCCGAACCCCCTTGGGGTATTAGGGACCGTTTAGGGCCGAAACCCTAAACCTGCAAAAATACACAGCAGGCTGTAATTCCCTGTTTCGGGCTCCATTTCGCGTGCCGGTTGCATCCGTAGCAAGTCCTCAAGCTCCCGCACCTGTAGGGCTTGCCCTTTGAATCGGACAAGATTTCGCACGTGAAACCTCTCCGAATTCACCTGTACCTGCCTCGACAATCGCGCATGAACCCACATAATTGTACATTGGTCAAATGAAAAGCCCACTAGTGGGGCATAACATAACTGCTCGTAGGGGGGAGAGAGAGAGAGAGAGAGAGAGAGAGAGAGAGAGAGAGAGAGAGAGAGCAATGCGTAGCGTGCAAGGCATCACTCCTGGCACCGTACTATACATAAGAGGGAAAAGAAGCACTCCATAGCTCTTAACCTATGACAAAGGGCTTGCAAATGATCCTCCCAGCTATAAATTCAGCGCCACTTTTTCTTGCATGAGGGAAGTGCACAAAAATGTGCCACTTGGCGCGTTTACAGGCCATTTCCCGTTTTGGGGTTACCGTCTAAAAATCTCCCGACCGGTTGCCCAATTGACTTCGCGAAGAAGTAATAAAATGTTCCCCTTGTCATACCAGAGGTAATGACGCGAACACATTTTCAGGTCCAAAATAGCAGTCCCTAAATTTTAGGAGATGCTTCCATGGCACTCACATTGGTCATCTGACCATCAATCACCACTCGAACCACATCGAAAAGTGCAATGTCGGCCGGCTATCAGGTGATTTACACTCGTAGCCCCACCGTGACTAACCTTAGTCCATTTGCCCTACTTCAGTGCTCACTGGCCGTCCGGCCTAGACTCTCACTGTCTGCCTCACACCATGCAACTCGGGCATTGGCATTTCCAAAGGGGTGCTTTAAAACAAGTCAAATAAAATTCCCCCAAAAAGAAATCAACAAGTAAAGTTGCCACAGGCTCGTGACAGTCCACCTTTTACGGGTCACCGCGGCATTGCTACCACCATGAAAGGGGTAGAGAGATACTTCTTTTGGCCGGGACTCAAGAAGGATATGGAAGAGTTTGTGTGCAGTTGCTTGGTATCAGTGTTCGGGAAAAATGTGTCTCAGCTTAATATCGTGCTGTTTTCAATTTCGAAAATGCCGGTTGAGGATGAGGGGAAAAGGAGAAATTCCGTTGCAAAAAAGAGAGAAATAGTGTAAAAATCCAAAAAAACAGCGTAATTTTCTAAAATTTCCTCTTGGCAAATTCAAGGAAAGGAATTTTGTATGTGTGGAAAAATGATTTTTCCCGAACACTGCTTGGTATGCCAGCAGGTCAAGTTTGACGGGCATAAAGCACAGGGATTGTTGCAGCCTTTACCCATACCCACCCGCCCCTGGGAAAGTATTGCAATGGATTTCATTTTTGATCTCCCGAGAACACAGAGTGGTCACAATGGTAACTGGACTGTTATTGACAGATTTAGCAAACAGGCTCATTTCATTCCAGTGAAGAAAACAGTCAAGCCGGATCACTTAGCGAGACTGTTTGTGGCCTAGACCTTCAGATTACATGGCATGCCTGAGACGATTGTCTCCGACAGAGACCCCAGATTTACGAGTTTGTGTGGGACGACAATTTGGGAGAACATTGGCACACGGTTGCAGTTCTCGTCATCGTTCCACCCGCACACTGATGGGCAATCTGAGATTGCAAATTCAGTGGTTCTAGATTTATTAAAGTCTTATATCTGAAAAAGTAACTACCTTTGGTGGAATTTGCCTACAATAACATGATCCACACTTCGACGGGGAAGGCGCCATTTGAGATTGTTGAAGGTGCTGCGAAGGTTCCACCCTTCCTAAGCACGAAAGATAAGATTTTTGAAGCGGATGAATATATGCGAGACTTAGATACGACGTTTGCCAAATTAAGTTCAAGAACTATCCTGCATTGGATGCGAAGTGGATGGAGAAGGAGGACCTAGCAAATACTCCTCATATTGTGAAACTTTACCTCAATGCTTTTGGTTTAGCATAGTCTACTCCAAATAGAACCCAGAATTCAGCTTGGCCGGAGATCTGGTGCAGTGGGATGCACAAGAGGGGAGTCACTCCGCTCCTTTGTCAACAGATGCCTTGATTTAGATACTAGAGTCACTAATGTCTCTTTGAGCTTCAGGGATACTGAAAGCTGACAATATTCTGTTGTATGACTTTATGAAATGGAATTCCTGATTATGATACTGATTTGTTCTTGACTTCTTTTAAGTGCAGGAACTGATAGACGAAATGACTGCAGCATTTTGGTCTGATTGATCTTGAATAGACATGGTTGCAATAGGGGTTAGTCAATCGAACATCGATGAGGTCCCGATTGGATCTAGATGCGATTGCTAGCTACATTGCCGATAAATCATGGTCTAAGATCCGAATGAATGTTGAATGTCATGTGATGTCGAGTGATGTCCTGTGATGTGACTGTCGATTGGTACATGTGCTAGATGTGTGTTCCTAGTACGTAGGTACTAACAGTCAGTGTCTGCTAAGACGGATTATGGTCTCTGTCTGTTTTGCAAGCATAATCAAGGGTGATTACAATGCTTTCAAAAGGGGGGTATGTCACAAACTGATGACGTGGCTACTCTGCAAAAACCCTAATTTTTGCCAGAAGCCCTAATCTGCAGAAACCCTAATTTTGGAAACCCTAACCCTAACTGCTGCTGAAACCCTAACTGACTGAAACCCTAATTTTGGCGTCAGAAATGCCACGTTGCAGCAGTACGGACTTCCGGGTTTTGCGGCAGGATTTACGGGCGCTGATTTTCAGCTTTTGGGCGACGCAATTGAGCATGAGAGAGAGAGAGAGAGAGAGAGAGAGAGAGAGAGAGAGAGAGAGAGAGAGAGAGAGAGAAATTCCCTTGCTTTATTTTTAAAAACTCAAGTGAGTTTGTGAGAGAAAAAGAGATTTTGCTTTATTTCTGAAGCTTTTGGGACTCTGCTTTTGGCATCCCTTGTAAACAATAAATAAGCGGTTTTGGGCTCACTTTGCAGAGCATCTGGACGCAGAGTCTGAGAGTGAAACCCTAACCGCTCTCTTGTACTTTGAACATTGATTAATACATAACAAAATACCGAAAGGGGCGCCAATCTTTGGGGCCAATATCTCTAGGCACAGAACTCCGCCGGGCCAGTGCAAATCTATTGTGATCTGTGAATTGTTTTGAAGTGGTTATTTTGGTGCTGTTGTAATTGATTCTTGACTTGGAGTGTCCAAGTCTGTTACACTAACTCAAGTAGATATAGCCCAAGACATCTCTGATCCTCATAAATCATGACCCTAGAGAAAGGACCGAAACCCTCTCTGAACAAGCAATGGAAACCGCCCCATATCTCATAGTACATTGTGCAATGACATATGTTATGTAGCTCTGTCTCTGGCTCTAGCTGGCATAAGCGGCATATCCTGTTGTCTGCTCGTATCCAGTTGAATCTACAAGTCACAATCTCCAGCTGATGTGAGGATGTGCGTATCTGACCAATGGCACACCGCAAACCATGACATGTGTGTCCATGTAGCTGGGTCGAATCACAAACCCATCTCCTGTGAGGTGGAGAAGATGCTCTCTATAGAAAGCCATCTTTGTGCCCAACTCCTGTGGCAGCTCTATCCATGTCCTCCTGGTATCCAGCTGGATCAGGTCCTGACGAATGAGTCTAGAAATCTCCACCCGTGCAAGAGACATCGAGGGTGCCTGAAGAGAGTACTGGAAAGGGGGCAACCTATCTATGGTGAAGCCATGCGTCTCAAACCATGATGTTATTTGTGCATACCAGTATGAAGTGTCCCCCTGAAGAGCTAACTGTCTAGAAGACTCAAGGGTCAGTCTAGCATATCTGTCTCTAGTAGTATCCCACAAGATGTGCACAAAGGAGACTGATCTGGTAAGCGCCTCAATCTCCATAGAGGGGCAGCTAGCTCTACTCGAATGATAGCGTGGGGTAGGTAGCAAGGCTACAGTGTCACGGGCACGGGACAGGCAGTTAGTCACAGTTGGGCCAGGTTTCACACTGGACGGACTCTCTTGTCAGGTCGGTGACGGTGACACGTGGCAAGGATACGGGTGGTGGTCCAGTCGACACCGTGGCCAATGCACCACCTCACATTTCAGAGTAGGCTTAGCTGGAGTGGATATTTTGCAGCCGTTGGTAGCTCTTCATGTTTTTATATATCCATAGCTGTTTGGGTTTTGGAGGGACTTTTCGTATGGTTTAGCGTCTAGTCTTGGTCTCGAGTCTAGAGTTCTCACGCCATTGGCACTCTCCCTGCACGTTGGAGCCTCGACACCCCCATTGTACCTTGAGTCTTGAGCTTGGAGCTGTGTGTGCTGCCAACTAGAGTTGTATGGTTCTTTGCGCTTGTCGAGTTCCATTGAGTTGAGTCTGCAGTCGTGTTTTGAGTCGTATCTTGTTTTGAGACATACTTCGCTTCTATGTTTGAGTCATGTTCCTGTGGGATGTTTCTTCTGTTGAAGTGAGGTTTCATGCATACTGCACCAAGGAGCACCCACTCTAGAGAGCACCACACCTTTTCCTCGCTACAGGTGCTCTCATTTTTGGCACGCCAGGTGGGACCTCAACTAACGTCTCACTCTGTTACGCCTACGGGTCGAGGAGTTAGCTAATTAAGTTTAAGCTCTCGTCTGTGTTTGTCTGAGACTCTGATCTGGTTTGGTATCGTCCAGCTTCCCTCTGCCAGCTTGGACTAGTCTCTCGCAGTAGTCTCTCGCAGCAGATTAGGATTCGCGCAGGCTGGACAGCTGCTATCCACACAGACACACACGATTCCCCACACGCACTCTCTCTGTCGCAAACGGGAGCGCATAACAATATAAAATACATTCGGATAAATAGAATTTATCACTTATTACTGAAGCCAGAGGATATAGAGAGAAATAAATAGAGAGAGATAGAGAGTGAGAACATAGACACAGTACTCGGGACCAGTAGATGGGGAGGTCCCCCCCCGTAATAGTATCTTTATTACTGAGGAGAAGTCTATACAAGCACTTGAACCGAACGTATTACCACGTTCGTTCTAGAATAAGACTTGATAGTTCCTGGAAGCCTTAGCTTCCGATTCCTAGGGCAAAACCCTATTCCAAGGAACTTCCGTTCCTTATTCCAATTCCTCGAGAATCAAGGTTCTCGCCTCTGGATCTCACCTTCCAGACTCAGGACATGGCATCCCTGCAACTCTTTTCCAACTCTCTTTCCAAAGTCCTCTTCCCGCAGAACAACTCTGCTTTCCTGGACACAAAGTCCTTACTTGGGAATCCCAACTTCCGGATCACAACTTGAGAGACTACCTCTCTCCGATCCGTGGATCTACTTCCCAAACTCGGGTACAAAACCCTTGGGTTGATCTGGCTCTAGTTCCTCAGAGCGCTTTTCTCTTGCAGAGGCTCATGCCTTCCTCTGCTCCTACTCCCTCACGAAGAGGAAGTACACCTGCAATCAAATACTCAAAGATCTGAACATGAAAATCGTTACCTTCAAAGTCTCGACGCTCGAAAAGCAACTCGATTCTTGAAAAGCAATTCCTCGGAAGAGATCTCTCCATAGAAAATCCTCTCTTCCAATCCTACACACAAAAGAGGTGTGTTCTCGGGTTCCTTCTCGTAAATCAGCCCCGTCTATGATGTTTATGGGCTGAAAACAGAGAAAAACAGCAACTTGTCGCGATGGAAACACGCTTCATAGGCACTTCTTCGCGAGGGAACTCGCGCACTGGGTCTTGGCGACATCTGGTACACTTGGGGCAGCCATGGGCATCACCGACAACGTCTTCTTTACGGCTGAAATCTGCAGCAGCATCTCCTCCTTGCAAAGATTGGTCCTCCTCTCTGAGTGAGGGCATGTGATGCTTTTATAGCTCCTAGCCACGGGCACGAATAGCTACTCGCGTAGAGATCACGGCCGTTTTTTTTTTCAAAAAAAAAAAATTCATCATTTTTTTTTCCGTTCTGCCAGAAAAAGAGAGAGAAAACGCTGGTTGATCTGTTGCCTTATTTATCAGATGGCTGCCCACTTATTAAATGGGCGGCCGGCGTATTTTAAAAAATAGTCTGAACCTGCCCAAAAACTCAATAAAACCTTATAAGTTAAAAACAATGCTTTCACAGCACTTCCCAGGCGTCCCCGGATGCAATCACACGCACAATTGCAATGCAAACATAACTTCCTCGCGGGAAAGCAGATGCTTTCCCGAAAACCAATCCCCCTTTCTCAGAAAGCATCTGTTTTTCCTCAAAGTTTTCTCTGAACCCATCTTCATTCGAGTGCTTGCTTTTCCTTGTACACAATTCTAACACAGTTCGGAATTTCCTCCCGACTATGGATATTCCCTATCCGATGCACCCGTCACCCACCTTGTGACGCATCAGGAATACCCATCACCTAGTCCTTTCCTACCGAACTTACAGTACAATCTCCTTCACGATGCTCTATGTCACCCATCCTATGACGCATCAGAGATGTCCGTTCCCGGATGGTCGGATACTTCTTTCCGATGCTCCCTGTCATCCATCCGATGTGACGCATCAGAAGTACCCATTCCTGGTGGCCTTACAGATATTCCCGTTCTCAGTGTTCCCGTCATTACTTTAAATGACACACTAGGAATACTCTGTACTCGGATGTCTCCAGTGAGAAAAGCCCTCTCACTTAAAATTCCAATAATTCATTTAGAATTATTTTCCCTTGGTGTTCCAAGCGAGAAAACCCTCTCACTTATAAATCCAATAATTCATTTAGAATTATTTTTCTGTAAGATAAAGCCAATTTAGCAACACTCACATGGTATCAAAACTCAGGTTGGGTGCATCACCTTTCTGCATGAGGTTCTCCTCCCAAGGGATTAGATCAGCTAGCGTTTCTGCAAATCTGCCATCGTGTTTACACCAAGAGGGGGGGCGACATCCGTTGGAGGATATCCATCGCAAAGACCTCATCCTTCCCCTTGCGTTTTTGCTGGAGTAAACCATATCTCTACCCTCCCCCATCAGAGCTGGCCCTTTTGGGCGTTTTCGTCGCCGGAAAACCCCTCCCTACAACCTGTGTTTTCAACCAGATCTGCGTTTTTGGCAAACAGCAGCATTTTCAGCAGAGGGGGGCAGCGTCAGCCTTCGCCCACTTGCCAACTTGGATCTTGCCTACCCCACCGGCTTGGCATCCGGTGCCTTGCCGGCGACAAATCCTCTCAATCCTTTAGATTTCAGCCATACTTCCCTGCTGTTTTCTCTGTTTTTAGCCCATCGGGGGCAGTGACAATGATTCACCACCTTCCGTACACCCTCTGCACCGCTCCGGACCCTCCCGGGAGCGTACGAGCACGCTGAAAATTGCTGGACAGCAGCGTTTTCATCACCTCGCAGTTGTGTTTTTGGGTGGACAGCAGACACTTGGCTTGTGTTTATCACGGATGATGAAGTTACCTCTTGCCAGGACACCATTCGGTGGTGGTCCGTGCGGTCTCTCAATGACTGCTGCAGTACACGGTATCTTCGACATCGGCTTGATTATCTACGGGCGTACGATCCTTGGGAAATCCATTCATTCCAGCCATCATTCGGTGGTTGCACACTCTAAAGGGGGTGGCGACTTGTGGTTTGCTACACACACACCTATGCACTCATCACGAGAGAGATGGCCATGCTCATGGCATATGGGATTCCCACATTCCAGAGAAGACACCACCATCTTGGGTGGACAAACACTTACCACTTGACCTAGACACGTCAGATCACTTGCTTACGCAGGAGCATCTACATGGTCTTAGGGAGAGGGTCTTGGATCTCTTCTTAAACACGTTCATTGCTTGGATCTACAAACTGGAGTGGGACTTCAGTACTTTGGACTCTCTTTAAGAGTTTAACCGCAAGATGCGGGAGATCAGGCATCATTATGCACCTACATCCGGAGTCACCTGGAGCTTGGCTTGGATGGTAGTGCAGTTGCTCTTCTACACTCCTGATCTTTTGGATTGCTACCTTCAAAGTTTCTTACACTCACCCTCGATAACCTTACAGAAGACTTATCCCCCGACCTGGACAGTAGGCCACTCCCAGCTCACTCACATTGAGAGCCACACCGAGTTGCGGTTTGGTGGTGTTGTTGGTGCGGATTCTGTTTTGGTTGACACCGGAGGATTAGAGGCAAGAGATATAGGCAAGATGGCGCAAATAGTTTAGTCTGACCACTTCTCTTCTGAGAGGATCTTCATAGCGCAGACTTCTCAATCTAGCTTCCCTACTTCTACAGGATGATTACGGTGCAAACAGCTTGGTTTGACCACACCCCTTCTCAAAGGCCCTTCACAACGCAGACTATTGAGTCTGGCTTTCCCCTCATCTTGGAGTACCCTACCTACTAACAGGAGAGTTCTACCAAACATCGAGCGAATTTATCCGAGCAAGATCAGAACCGAGCAAAGTTACCAAGTGAGTTTCTCACGTATATATATACATCTTTTCTAAAAAGAGACATGAGAGAGAGAGAGAGATTTCTCTAAACCCAAACAATAAATGTCAGCACCGTTGCTCCCCAATCATGATTATACAAATCTAGTCGTCCTTATACATGTCACCATTGCTAGCAAAAATATGTTTTTTTTGAAACTTAAATATAGATCAATTGAATAGCTTAGTTTACAAAGATGGAAGATGCGACTCCTTTCAATTTTGCATCATTGTTTGGAAAAATCTAGCAGACGTCTAAAAGGCCATAATTTGTTATCATCAAGCTCACTATCCAGAATCGTCAAGCCAAGGTCGTTGTGGTCCCTTCCACTATCTGTGAGGGATCCAATTTGGACGGCATCTCTACTGGTTTCCTCTCCTTTCTTTTTGTTGCTTCCGCTTCTGCTCCTGCAACCCTGCGTTGCCCCCCCCCTCTCTCTCTCTCTCTCTCTCTCTCTCTCTCTCTCTCTCTCTCAAGAAAAACCTTTTCTGAAATAACTATGCAGCATCCAACAACAATAGGAGATAATTTAACATCAATACAATATGTCTATCTGAACCGGTGCAAACCTCACAATTAAAAAGTGTCATTCTTTGCACACTTACATATGCAAGAACATGCCATCATAGCCCACAATAAGCATGACACATTTCAGTTGTATGTATACAGCACGCTCTTTGAGAGAGTTGAGTTTATTTTGAGAGAGAGAGAGAGAGAGAGAGAGAGAGAGAGAGAGAGAGAGAACGGCACCTTGTCAGACACCTGCGCGCGCACACAACCTCAGAAGAGAAGCAGGATCGATGGCTGAACGTGCACAACAGGCCAAGGAGGCACGGACGAGACGAAGTAATACAGCCAGGAGAAGACCGGGCAAGTCCGCGAGCAAACCCAGGGAATGGCGGAAAGTGCCCAAGAGGCGAAAGGTACGGTTGCCGACACCCTCGGCAAGGCAAGCGAGGCTATCAAGGAAGCTATGAGCAAGGTTACGAGTGGAGGTGGGGAAGACGGTCCCCGCAACTAAATTTTCTAGCGAAAATTACCCTCTAATCTTGCAAAGTACCCCTCAAATTTCAAAAATTCTCAAAATACCCTCAATATTTTGTCATAAATTCCTTTCATATTTTCCAAAATTCAAAAATACCCTGGTCGTGAGATTAAATTTCTCCAAAGTTAATTTTTTTTGTAGCTTTTCATAAGAAGACTGATTGTCTATCAATACAAGATGCTCAAGTTAGAGGTTGAGTTGGTTATGTACGCTTTGGAGATAAATCGTTTCATTATTTTTAGACATAATCGACTATTTTTGCGAGGTACTTTATAACAAATTACATGCTAAGCACTCAAAACAGATCTGAATTGTCAAAAAAGAATAAAAATAAGAAAATCTTGAACAATCCGGCCAAAATAGATACAAGGGTATTTTGGGAATTTTTGAAATTTGAGGGGTATTCTGGGAATTTCCACAAATTGGAGGGGTATTTTGGTAATTTTCCCAATTTTCTATTTAAAGAAAAAGGAAGGCAGTTGCGCGGGTGGGCTGCGTGCATGATGATGATGTGCAAGACAATTTCTATGCAATAAAAAAACAGTTTCTCTTTGATGGATTGCAATTTACTCCAATGTACAAATGGTTTTGTTAATTCTTGGGATTTTGTACATACGATTTTTAATTCCGGAGAGAGAGAGAGAGAGAGAGAGAATCCATCACTTGCATTCTGCACCTCTAGAAAGGTATTCACTAGTCAGCTTGAGTCTACCGTAGTACTGCAATGGCGAGCTCTTCTTATGTGGCTAGCAACAAGGGTCTGGCATTGTTGCTTTTTGCCATGCTTTTGGTGATGGGGGTGGTGAGCCTCGCGAACGCGCGTGGGGACAAGGGCCACTATGGCGGCAAGGACAGTGGTGGTTATGATCAGCATGGCGGTCAAGGTGGCAACGGCAGCTATGGTGGCAAGGGCGGCTATAACAGCGGCCATGGAGGCGACCATGGCAAGGGCCATGGGGTAGCAGCTATGATAAGGGGCATGGTGGTCATGGTGGCCATGGCCCGCATGCCTAGCTCACTAGCTTCCACAAGCACCACCTATAAGCACTCGCTAGTCCTCTCTTATATCTAAACTGCCAGGTCTCTTTAACAGGGTTGTGGGTTGAGTGGATTGCTCTCTCTCTCTCTCTCTCTCTCTCTCTCTCTCTCTCTCTCTCTCTCTCTCTCTCTCTCTCTCTCTCTCTCTCTCTCTCTCTCTCTCTCTCTCTCTCTCTCTCTCTCTCTCTCTTCGAAACCCTAAGGAAGCTCCCTCTCTGTCGGACGCACCTCTCCCCCTGGGCGAGGGCGGCCCCGTGGGGGGGCGTCAGTGCCCTGCGCCGCCCGAGAACCGAGCTGACCTGCTGCTCAATGCCCTGTTGCCGCTCTCGCTCTCACTACCTGCATCGACATAACCCCCTGCCGCTCTGCACGAGAGCGTTGCTGCCGACCCGACTACACACACCCCCTGCCGCCCGACCCACTACACAGAGAGGCTAGGGACCATTTTCTCATTTGAATTTATGCCTAAGCCCCTACCTTAAACCAAAATAAGCCAATTTTTCTTGCTTGAGTGCCTACCATGGCCACTCGGGCCTCATCTCGAGGGAAGCCCACGTTTGCCGGCATCGTGGCAACACCCCCAAAGGTGGACAACATGCCCCGTCTGCAAAATGAAGTCGACAGACTTTGCGAGGAGAACAAAGCTTTGAAGGAAAGGCTCGCATCGATCGAATCTCGACTCACCACAATAGAGAACTCCAACAAGGGAGAAATGGAAGAGAAGGAAATCAAGCCCAATACGAAGGTAGACATCACCCTCATAGAGAAGGTCAAGACGCAAGTGCAAGATGCCATCTTCCGCAAAGTTGAAGTTCATGTAGCGTCCACGCTATGCGAACGACAGCGTCAAGATGATCTTGCTCTCAATGTTCGCATCGGCGGGCTCCCGATTGATTGGCAAGGAAAGGAGGACCACAAGTTCCACGAGTCCTTCGATCGCATCCGAACAACAACCCCCATGATACAATGGGATCCAGCAACAATCACCACTCTTGCTCACGAGCATCACACTAACCATGCAATTCTTACCTTCAAGACCAAAGCAAATCAAGTCAAGCTCCTTGAGCAATCAAAGCTTCTCAAGGACACAAAAATTTGGTTTGTTGAAGATCTTACACCCACTCAACTCAAACAGAAGAAGGCTAAAGTCCAAAAGATGCGAGAAGCGCGCACAGCAGGGAAATGGGCAGTGTATCAAGGAGGTAAAGCCATCATCCAGAAGTTCTGAACTCCCAAACCGGCTCCCTCCTCCTCACCTACCTCATCTTAGGTTTTGTTCGTCCCACCTTATCTTTTTCACCCTTTTTTGTTTTTCCACTCCTCGATGGACCCTCTGTCCTTAACTTTTTCCATTATGATTGTTTCATGGTGCAATGGTATTCTTTTAGCTCGGGGTCGGAGACCTTACACATATACCATAACGTGTACACAAATGGCAACTTCTACTGAGCCGTTTGTGTCTACAACAGTGTGGGTTTACTTGCCTTTAGGAAATGCTTTCAATTTTTTGATGTATCATAAGCATGTAAATGTGCACCCGCTTGGTGGCTGCGGCTTTGGTTTTGTGATTCGCTTTCAAGTGTAGGGATACCTGACGACACATATATACGGTCCTGTCAGAGGCATGTTTTTTTATTTAAAAAATCATTGAATGGTGGTATCCTCTTGCAATACTAGATGAATGTTACCTTGAATTTCTTCTTTTTTTAGTTAAAAAAAATGATCGAAGTTCTTCTTAACACTTGGTGAAGGACACTATATGGTATGGTTGACCTACTTGTGGGTGAAAAACAACAGCTTGGTATTTGTTTTAAAAGCTGCCACAACCGTTATTCTATTGTTGATGTGCTTATGGGTTTGGTACCAAGCTTACTACTCTTGCTCAAATATGGTCTATGCCGTTTTAGTGTTGTGATCCTTTGTAAAACTGCTCAACTTAGCCGAACATGGTTTAAAATGGTTGGTTGTGAAACAGGGTTCTGACTGATTGTGGCCAATATGGTTAAGAGTATGGTTTTGTAAGGTTGTGGATTATAGTAGATATGGTTGTAAATCATCCGCTCATGAAGCTGTAAATGGTTGCTTATTACATCAAGGTTATGGGCCATGGCGGCTCTCTTTCTTAGCTTTTGGAACAAATGTGGAACCATGGAATATCTCATCTATATGTTGTATCTTTTTAGGGGATTAGCACTCATACTTACTACCTTGCATGTGGTTTTGGCTCCATCTCAGGAGGTGTAGGACTTAATTACTAACATCTTTTTATGTTATAGGTGACTCCAAAGTATAGGTTGACTGCATGTATGAGCACTATCACTGACCCTAAAAAAATTAGTGACAATTAATGCCAAACTCTGTAAAAGTCAAGAAACAGGTATATGTGGCCCACTTCGAGGCTAAATTGCCTCATAAAACTCGTCTCTGGCCTTATCTCATGAGAGCTTGCAACGCAAAAGGGGCTCCAAATGTTTTTTCCCCATGTAAATGAAACCATTTTTGAATATATGAGTAGCTTTACCTTTATTATTATTTATCCTTGAAAGAAATTTAGTTGGGTGACATCTATAACATGTGGGATACCCAAGCATTGCCTGCATACGGTGTCAATGCTAACTAAAAGTTGTGTTGTTTCCATGGGTGTAGGTGAGGGTTACCTTCTCAACTATGGTTTTCAAAGTTCCTTGGCTTGAAGATGGTGAATTTATATATCTTCAGGCTCTTGATTTTCTTGTATAAAGTCCAGTTTATACTATGAATGGGAATTATACCACCTTTTCATTGACATAGTTTCTAGTGTCTTTTGTAATTTGAAAGGATTCTTTGGTGTTTATGTTATATTGTTACTGAAACAACACACACACACACACACATGGATCTATGAACATTGATCTATACTCACATGTGCAATTGGCATCTAGGCAAGATGCATCTCAAGGTGATCTGGCTTGAGGTCAAGTCTCTCTCCTCCCTCTTGGCCGTGGCTTCTCTTTCAATTACAAACAAACTTTTTTCAACATGGCCTACCTATATTAGGTGTTGGTTGGTTGGAGATTCATCGGGCCCTTTGGAACCATTGTGAGCAAAGAGATAGGACATATTGGAAGGTCGTTCCACTTCCCTTACAATGTATGAGAAATATCGTTTATCTTCTCCTCCTTCCCAATACTCTCTTTGTGGCATTACATGCCTCAATGGATCTAGAAAGTCCAACATCCTCAACTATGAAGACTACAATGAGATCACCAGCTATTTCTTCAATCACTTCTCATTACTTGCTAAAGAACAATATAGCTTCGTGTTTCTCTTCTATCACTTGCTAGGTATTTCTTCCATTGTTTCTCTTATTCTTTACATGAAGTTGCTCCTACAATCTTGCTCTTGTTGGAATTAGGGTTGCAAAATTACACACACAGCTTGAAGAAGACAAAGGAAGCTCAAGGTACACAACAGAGAGTGTTTTGCTTAGTGTGCAATGGAAAGATAGATAGCCCTAGAATGAATGCGCGTATATACAACGCATGGGGAAAAAAACCTTCTAAAGAGGGAAAAGATACCATGGCGGTCCTAAGTGTGTTCACACACATCACTACCACATGCATATGGTAAAAAAATCCCCCCTGGAGTGATGCGGTGAACGAGAGCTGGCACATGAGTAAAGGGAAGTGCCATGCCCTGAGGACATGATGAGTCCACAAAGAGGAGTAAGCCCAAAGCTTTGCGGAAAGCTTCAAACTTCTCAGGAGACAATGCCTTTGTGAAAAGATTTGCAAGGTTGTCCTGTGTTGGCACATAAGCCAAGTTGATCTCTCCTGATGAGAGCCTCTCCCTGACATAGTGGTAACGCGCCTCAATGTGCTTTGTGCGAGCATAAAAAACTGGGTTCCTTGCAACTTCCAATGCACTCTGACTGTCAGTGTAGATAGTGTTGGCAATGTCCTGTCCAACACCCAAATCAGCCATAAGACATCTAAGCCATACACACTCAACTGTAGCTGTGAATATTGCCCTATACTCAGCCTCACAACTAGAAGTGGCCACAATAGGTTGCTTCTTGCCCAACCATGATATACATGAATTTCCAAGCATGAAACAAAAACCACTTGTGGACACTCACGTGTCAAAACAATCAGCCCAATTTGAGTCCAAAAAAGCATGTAAGTCTGGCGGGGCAATAATCCCCCCTTGGGATAAAACAAGCCAAGATGTAAAGTGCTACTCAAGTAGCAGAAAATCCTCTTGACAGTCTGCCAATGCTTAGACCCTGGGCTATTCATCATTTTGCTGACTTGTGAGATTGCAAACTGAATATATGGCCTCATGTTGCATACATAAATGAGGCATCCAACAACAATTTGGTAAAGAGTGACATGTGTAGGATCACCAGCATCATGAAGACTCAATTTCAAACTTGTTTCCATGGGAGTGGCAATAGCTTTGCAATCCTCAAGTCCAAACTTACATAGCAATATCTCTATGTAACTTTCTGACACAAGACAATACCACCATCACACTGCTTAACTTGTATACCCAAGTAATGATGCAACAACCCCAAATCTTTCATCTTGAAAGTAGCATTCAAATCAGCCTTAAATTGGTGTTTTATCCCACGACTAGCTAGAAATACATTAAATTCATGAGACATATACTCCCCCCTTGATCGGAACGGAGGGTGCCCATAGTACATTTTGAGATATTTTCAACCATAGCCAAAAATTGTTTGAAGCACATAAAAACTTTGGACTTCGCTTTAAGCGGAAATACCCATGCATGCCTGGAGTAATCATCAATGAAAGTCACAAAGTAAAGGTAATTTCCCAAGGACGGAGTTTGCATGGGCTCACAAACATCACTATGCACAAGATGCAACCTGCATGTGGCCCTAGCTGAACCATCCTTTGGAAACTTAGAACAGTGCATCTTACCCAAAATACAACCTTCACAAGCATGTTTGGCAGGTGCTTCAAGAGGTGGTAAAGAAGAAACCATATTGATGTAGCAAACTAGCAAAATTCAGATGACCAAAATGTGCATGCCAAAGTTTTGCATCTGAAATAGCCTTTGAATCCAAAACTACATTTGCAAAATTTTGCCTACACTTGTCATACAAAGTGAGCTTGTACAGCCCACATAATAGCCAGATGCAACAATTTCATCACCGAAACTTAGATCATGTATTGTACTTATGTCATCCACAAATTTGACTACAAGACCAAGTCTAGCAAGTGCAGATACATACAAAAGATTCTTCTTGATCCCAGGTACATAAAGTGCATCAACAAGTGTGAAAGAACTACCATTTGTGACAGTAAGCACAATCTTTTCAACTCCGTGAACCGTATAAGAGGCATTGTTGGCACAAGTAGCTGAATTCCCATGAGGGATAGACTCAAGAGAGGTGAACAAATCACGATGTGAGGTAATGTGCTTTGTAGCACCACTGTCAAAATAACACACATGTGAATTAGCAGCAACTAGCATGCATGCATCATGGACAATAGGATTATAGGTACACTCTGCATTAAAAAGCCCATTCCACATCAACATCAGCATCACAGTCGCCTTTCAAAGAAGACTCAACAATATTTGCATTTGTAGTGGAACCAGCATTTGCAGAGGAACCACCCTCTTTCTTCTTAGCCTCTTTTGCCTTCAACTTAGGACACTGCTTGATCAAGTGATCATTAGCTTTACAATAATGACCACATCTTCTTTTTGCCCTTATCACCAAAATTTCAAGATGAATTTCTGCGAGCAGAAGCATTAGGAACAGGTGATTTTCCACTCGCAGAAGAACCATAAGAAGTGGTTGGATTGTTGTTACCACCCTTTCTTTGAGCAGCAATAAAAGCCTGTTCAATTGCACACTATCTAGTCCTTTTTTTTTTTGGGAAAATGACTCTTGCAACAACAATGTGCATAATGCATAAAACTTGACCACTTCAGGATTTCCTTGGGTCATAAGTCTCCAAGTACTAACAAAAGTTTGGCTAGAATCCGGTAAGGCATCAAGAACAATCTGCATAAGGGAAATGACTTCACCTGCAAAAATAAGTTGCTCATTGATATCCTTGACACCGGCAAGAAAAGTGTCCATATCATCTTCCTCATGCATAATCTTCGACTCCACATCAATGCAATTTTTGCCTCATTGCGGATTGCATAAAGACCAGCCAAAATATCCCAAGCTTGTTTTGCAAATTTTTCTGAACAAATGTGAGGAATAATGGTGCGCTTCACAGACAACACAATCAATGCATGAGCCTACGCATCCTTTACATCCGAACAAGCTTGTTCTGCCTAAGGCAAAACAAATCTAACAACAGCAATCCTTGCAATAGCAAGACCAACAACATCCTTAACATCGCCTACATCCTCAGAACCAGGACGGACATCAGTACCTTGCACAATATTCCGTGTACCCTTTGACACAACAACATGTTGCATCATGTAAGACCACATAGGGTAATTTTTCCCATCCAACCTGTCCTCACCAGCAAACATCTTGAACACATCTGTGTTGTTGTTAGCCATGGTAAATGCTACACCTGATGTGAAATCTGCTCGAAAAGAGGAGAAACGAAGCCAGAACAACACGTTCTATATAGCACAAACCATAGAAGACTATAAGGGACATGTTATGTAGAAAATGACACTAACAAAAATTCTACACAAAATGACAAAATAGCGTGTGCAGTATCGTCTGTAGTGGAAACGGAGCCCAAAATGAGCCTGAATCAAAAATCTGAGCAGACTGAGCTATACAAGCTCAGCCGAATTTTGTGTCGACCAGCGAATGCTTGCCAAAGCTCATAGAAATGGGAGAAAGTGAGCAGGCGTGTGTTGGAGCTACTAGCCACTAAGCCCGGGAGGATGCAACCTGCTATGATACCAATTGTTGGAATTAGGGTTGCAAGAAAACACACATAACTTGGAGAAGACAAAGGAAGCTCGAGGCACACAACAAAGAGTGTTTTACTCAGTGTGCAATGGAAAGATAGATAGCCCTAGAATGAATGGGCATATATACAATGCACAGGGGAAAAAACCTCCTAAAGAGGGAAAAAAATGCCCTGGCGGTCCTAAGTGTGTTCACACACATCACTACCACATGTATATGGTAACAACTCTTCCTCAACTCTTGTGCTCTAGGCATCTATACTTGCTGATGATCCCATGACTAATAGCATTGATTTGGCTTTATTTTCCTAGTTTTAAGTTTGGTAACATAATAAGACACAAAAGTGTCCTTTTAGGGTTTTGGAAAAAAACTCAATACTCCTTGGATATGCTTGAAGTTTCAAGCGTCCTTACATGAGGTTAATTGCAAGAACCCATTCTACACAGAAAAAATAAGTAGCATGCATATTTCTTGATTCTTAGGTCATGACAAGCTTCCAAAGCCAATGAAGTGCTACATTTCAATAAAAATAGCATATTTTCATGAGTAACCCCATCCTACACCACATAGAGAATTTTTCATGCAATCACTATATTTTTCTTGTTAACTGGAATGGGTTGCTAATGTGTGTATAAGGTTGCTATGCTACTTATGTTTTTTATTGTGCATATAATTACAAAAGGTTGCATTTTTTGTATCATGTGGACCTATCATCAGTGTTTGCATGACTACTATTAGTACACTTGCAATGCCTACCTGTCAGTTTTGCCCACTACAATGTATGTTGCATAGTTTGTAAGGCCCCCATATGAGGAGAAGCCAATAGTGGACATATATTTGGTGGATTCTAGCTTGCACGCTAATGAGGTCTTTATTTGTAATGGTGGATGGTACTAAGCAAATTCTCACCGGAAAACTTTGGCCAGACGGCAACCGAAAAGCAATCAAAAAATAGCTAGCCAATGGTCCGTAAGTCAATGGCCGATGGTTTGTGGTCTTTGGCCACTGGTCGGATTTCAATGGCCGTTGGTCGGCATTCAACGGTGAGTGGCTGAGTTCTACTTGGACTTGGCTACATAGGGGCAGCCACACATGGGCATATAGAGGCTCCCTTGCATCTATATAAGGAGGCCTTCTCCATGAGCCATTACAGACACATACACATCCTTATTGAAGGATAGCCAGCCCCATGTATTCCTACTTGCTCTAGTTGTCTAAATCGCGATCTAAGCTCTACCATGAGAGCACTTGGGTGGATCACGCCATCATGTTGTAATAAGTGCTAATCTAAATTTTTGATTGCCACTAATCTATTTTGCACGTATCTCTCTCTACTCTCCTTACTACTAGATCCTATTGTGTTCCATATTTCTTACAATTACACCTATATTTACTTATTTGTGATTTATATCAGTACACCTTGGTAACTCACTTTCATATTAACACCCACAAAGCATCAAAAACATCCAAAAAAAATGCTTTCTTATGATAATTCTAGACATTACAAAGCACAAAAATTCCATGAACAGAAAAATTGGCTTCCACATTGTGGTCGTCTCAATCTCTTTAAAAAGTTTATACTTGTAGACAAATTGGTATTGTATACTTAGGGTTTGACGTAAGCTACAAATCGACTATGTTCATTCAAGAAATTGAGAAAAATTGGACATAGTACATATCTTATTCAAAATAAGTCCAATTTTGGTAAAATGTAATATTTGTTCTGACTTTGTGCTGTTAGCTATTGGGGGCATTAGGTGTCCCAAAGCTCAAGAAAGATGCAAAACATAGTGATGAGTCTGTATGCATAATCAAACTTGCCTTTCTATTGCATATACATTGCCAAAAAATTGATCAAAAGTGTGAAATTCATTAATAAATTTGCATTGCACGATTTTCATAAATAGTCCTTAACTTCAAATATGTTGAGTATCCATATATTAGAAGTTTAAAAAAAACCTTTATAATGGTGAAATATACTTATTAGCCACCTAGAACTCACTAAGAGGCATTTTAGGGTGGTCTATGGCCAATTTTATGAATAATGGGCAAAAACAACACACATTTCTTTTTTGGCATAATATAGGTTGAAAAGTGTTAATGAAAGACAATTTCAAAGTTGGAATCCGTACGCCAACAAAATTCCAAGTTTTTTTAAAAGCTCATAAGATATCTTTGTGGATATCAAAACTCTAAGACCTCATTATCATCTCGGGTGATAATAGATCAAAAGTTGTTTGGGGAAAGGGGGGGATCTTGTTAACCAATAGTTTTTTTATCATCACACTTGCCTTTATGTATGTAATATTACCATCGCAATGAAATCAACTCTCAAAATATAAGCGTAGTACTCTTGAACGAGGAGTGTTGTCTGGGATGCTGATAAGGATTTGTACAACTTGTGGTGATGCATTTTCTACTGTAGTGCACTGAGATCATGAGCCACTCTTCAAACTTAGAGAGCAAAGCGGTGACTTACAAGGATGTTCATATTCATCTACATTACCTTTTGATGGCTTGTAAAATGTGCTTGATGAGCTCATATAGTTAACCTATGTTTAACGTAATCTCACAAATTTTGAGATTTACCTCTAGATTTTAAAATTGAAGGTGGGAAAAACCTCTTCAAATATAGTCAATAATGTCTCATACGTAGGCTTATTAAGTTTCTAAAAATATTCTTTTCCAACCTATAACTCAGCCTGGGTAGGTTAAGCTTCCACACTATGAGCAATAGGTTGATCTCAAAGAGACACACACACACACACACACACACACACACACACACACACACACACACACACACACACACACACACAGATGCAAAGTCAAAATAATACTGAACTTTGTGTATGAAAATACATGGTCATCAACAATGGTATTGGTGACAAGGAGGAAGTCTCTTAGCTACAAGGTGATTTGGATTTGAAGGCATTGGCATTGCATCTTCAATGTAAAGACTTACATGTAAGAAGACATCCTCATCAAAGATCTTTTTAGCTAGCGTAACCTTGAAATAACATGAACACATGCATCCTTCAATAACAAATGATTCATTTGGAAGCATCCATTACTTCATTACGAATAGCTTGTACGCCACACAAACTTATCAAATTCAAAACATTTTGCAGAACCTTCTTAGTCAGCACCTCCCTTAATGTGCAAGCTTTTGGTGCATCAAGAATAGACAAGTCTTCCTTGCTGAGGCAACTATGTAATCAATTCACTTGATCAGTAGCATACTCACTACTAAATGCCTCTTGAATGAATTTCTTGACACAAGAAATACACCAATCAACTCAAGTTGAGTATTAATGAGATAATTCATGAATCACAAAGATATTCACCTTATTGTCACCATATACTCTTTGATTGTTGAATCCTTTCAGTCCATTCTTGCGTTTGCTTCCTTAAGGTCTCATGAATTGATGAAGTCGTTGTCGAGTATGCACGTTGTGCAAAGTATGTGTGTGCCAAGAGGGTAGAGGAGAGATAGAGAGAAGACTTAGTGGGTGGAACCATATACAATGTGTATATGCTTGGGCTCCTTATTACTTATAAGAAGAAGATGAAGAATAGGCTAAAGTTAGTATAGCAAGTTAGTTATGCGGGGATCATTGTGAACCTTTACCACAAAAATATCCCACTTTAAGGCCAATGTGTTCGTAAGTGGCCATGATTAAAGTTAGTATGTTCGTAAGTGGCCATGATTAAAGTTAGTATGTAAATTGTGAAGCATGACAATAGCTTTACCCTTGGACAATTGTGTTCACCTAGGCCCATTAGGTTGATTGTCAGAGAATCTAATACTTACTTTTAGATTGAATAAAAATTAACAATGAAAGGAGAGGGTTTTCCTTTAAGAGAGAGAGATACCAAGGAGAACATAGGTTGTGCTAGGCTAATTTCTTTACAGAAGTACACATTAAAAACACTTTAACCATGCACATAATTTAAAGAGAATAACCAATTACGATTGACAACTGATCGGATGTGCTTGGAGCTGGTCCCCCCCCTAAAGGACTATTATGATCCTCTCAAAAGAGATCTTTGTTTAGATAAATGTTTGTGCTCTTGCAGGGACTTGCTTGAATCAAGAAGATGGTGTCTTGAAGATTCTATGGTATTACCCTCCTTCCCAAACCCTAATCACCCCAACTGGAGAGAAAGAAACTGCAAAAAATGAGGAAGATGAAGGTGGAGAGAAGTATTTTTCAAGCAAGAAAATTGATATTCCATGTACACTTGCTCATGGGAAAGCTCTTAGCATAGCTTAGTAATAAAATACTAGAGATAGAGAAGAAGAAACTTTCATTGGATTGGATTTGTATCCATAGCCAAGAGCTTGAGCATAGAGTCCGTCTCTAGAGCTCCCATGACAGAGGGAGAGAGCTTGATTTTCCAATCTTGGGCACTTGAGAGTGTGTGTGAGAGGAGAAAGTCCTCTCTTTTATAGCTATGCAAGTGTGCATTAGAATGCTTCACACTTGATCAATGAGGTGAGAACACCTCTCCTAATGCAACTCAAGCATGCTCCAACACTTGTACCTCTTGCCCTACATACTAGGACTCGCCCCGCCTTCTTGGGACTCATCTTGCCAAGTGGAGAAACCACACATACTCACACTCACTTGTTTCACACAAAGAAAGCATGTGCTACCTTCTTGGACATGTGGCCTAGATAAGCTTAGTAAAGAAAGATTAGAGTCAACTTACCAAATGAGGAAGGGTTGATTTAACCTTAGTCTTTAGATTTTCCCTTTCATTTAATAAAAACCATAAGCCTACCTTTTTATTAATTAGCTCGGGTATACCTTGGAGGCTTAAGAAGCTGACTTGGAGCTACAACCTACCTACTAATTTAGGACGTGCTAATTTAGGATAAGCTTTGGTAAAAATAAAACTCACCCTTTGGGGCATTAAAACTTCCACCTCCTGTGCAAAACCTTAGCACAATGCTTTGGAGGTGCTGTCAAGTTGTTCGCAAAACCTGCTAAATTTAGACATTTTGTGGTAAGTTAGAATTGAACCCTAAGGCTCCCAGACTTCATTCTTAGAGTTTAATGAGTTATTCTAATGATTTGAGCTTAGCATATTTACTTTTATTTTTAGACTCCCATAATTGCTCTCGGTCATCTCCTTTGTCCCGTACCTTTGATCAAGGTTGACTGGGATACAATTATTCTTCCTTGACCTATAGTTATGACTGAGATAATTAGTTAGCAATTACCAATGCTCTTTTATGGACTTTTCTCTTCTGGTCCTAAGCCTTGACCGGGTTGGCCCATTCGCAATTAATCAATTACACTTGTTCTCTTTTTATTTTCCCTTGACTAAGTGGCCAATTTAAGCTGAAAAATACTTTTAGAAGGTTAAAGATTAATATTCATGACATTACATCTCCCTTCAAATCATAGTCGTCCTCGACTATGGGGTGGAAAAAATAAAGTCATAGCTAGTCTTATTGCTTTGGGTAGAGGATCCCTTTTACCCGTTGATATTATTCCATAGTGGTGAGACTAATTCCACTTGGTGCTTGGAAGGCTTAGCTTTTGCAAGCATGTATTTACTTAGCCCTAATCATGTTTCATAATAGATTGGAAAATTCTACTAGGTGCTTTAGAGACTTAGCTATAGCAAGTTTGAATCTTGGTATGCATACATTAAAACTAAGAACATTTAAAACAAGAAAAAGTATTTATAAAATATACTTGTTCATACATGATTCTTACCTTTGTAATTATTTACAAGGTTTACATTATCCTTTAGCTAGGTGGATGCCTTGCATCTTCAAAAGGATAATTCTTAAATTTGAGAAGATAATGTCGGATAATCTTACCAATTCTTAAAACCTTGTCTTCATGTTGTAGGATACTCTCTAGCTCTAGGATCTCTTCTTGACCTCAAACTCATGTGGTTCTTCAATTATTGGTTCTTTGGGTGGCTCGCCCTTATAAGGTTTCAAGAGGCTCACATGAAAGGCATTATGGATGAGGCAGGTACTTGGTAACATTAAGTTATAAGCTGTTTTAGATCAATGATAGTTGAATTTTCTATCTCACTTTGGCCATCCGTTTGTGGGTGATAGGCAGAGGAGGGTTCATAAGAAGCACATTCATGTGGTCCTCTCTCCCCTTTTTTGGGATGCACACAATTCCACAAGAAGGATTTCCCACGGAATTGAGAGCCCAAAAGGCCCCTTTTGGCTTTGGAAGCTATTCCCATTACAATCGAGGAGAAATTGAATATACAAAGGTTTTTCCAAATGTTTGTTTCCCACCACGTAGCCGCCATAAAGACAAAGCAATGTATGTATGTATCCAATATTCTAAGATTATTAAAGCCCGAGAGACCCAAACCATGTATCTGCACAAAAGCCTTCGCATTTTTACAAACATTTGCATTCACATTTTGCACGAACACAAAGCACATCACATGGCTTCATAAAGATGACAAAAAATTTATGAAAGGATCAAATACTGCTCGGCATTGGGTAAGACCATCCTCACACACATTCGCACAAAAACCTGTTTTATATGTTATGCCACCATCGACATCTACTTTGATGATCATGACATAAATTTTTGAGGGGAGGAAAAGCATCGGCAATAACAAAAATTTGCAGCCGACATCATCAACACAACACAAATGCTTTGACAATTTGCAATAGGACTTCACCTTTGATAAAAAGCCCCATTTGTATTTTGATTTTACCTACCACCTAGTTGCCTACAATTATCTAGGGGAGGTGAACATCTTTGATTTTATACCAAGTTGAAAATTCTCTAGGGAGGATACCTTTGTACTTTTGGGTGCTACTATGACACACACAAGGAGACTTGTTGAGGTGTGTGACACATCCGCACCACCACAAGTGAGAACCCTCTCTAGTTTGGAAGCCCACACATTTGACATCATTGATTATGTCATTGGATTCCCTCTCCCAAGTCTGTAAAAGAAGCTTAAGCTACATTTTGTATCCAAATTCTGATCCAAGCTCTACCCATTATTCTAGCCTGCTTTGTATCCACCATTTGCATATGAGTCTAATCATCATGATTTTTTGCTTTTGTTAGTGTCAACTTCTCTCTCTAATCTTTCCTTGTAATTAACTCACTAATCATATCATGAACAACTCACTCACGTTTCGACCATAACAACATTCCCATTAAGTCTATTACTAACACCATTTAACAATGCATCACCCTAGCCATTTATTTGGCATGGTTGTCATTGCTATAATGCCATTGGACCTTAGCTTTCAAGGCCAAAACTTGGCCTATTTATTTGTGAATCTCTGGTAATTATGTCTAATTAGTTTTCCTTAATAAAAATAAGAATTTAAAAAGTGGTTATTTTTAACGACATTAGATACTATTAGGAACTGCCAATCCCTCTAAGGGGGCCTCCACACGGAGGGGATAAGAAATTAGTTGTTACCCCTTGCTCCCCCACTAACTACACCCACAAAGTGTGCAATTAGATATTGTCTATCTAATCCCCCCTCCTCATGAATGTGTGAATATAAAGAGTGTCAAATAAAATGTCTTCTCACCCATATCTTACCATTACTGGTGGCACCTAAGTACACAAACACTACTTATGTAACAACTAAAAGTCATTAAAACTATCTTCATATGTTTGATTGCATGCTCCAATATGTTCTTATGGCTGCAATGTTAATATGTAAGAACTAAAAGTCAATAAAATAATAAGTATCTCTTCATCGATTGGTTGATAGATAGTTAGTTGATTGTGCAAATGATCCTACATGTTCTTATGACTCACAATCTATAATAAAATGCCTTAACATGTTTTAGAATTAAAGAGTTGATCACTTTGATTAATCTAAACTCATTGACTTTAGAGCAGGTCGGTTAAAGGAGATAGAGGAATAGGGAGAGCTATCATTGGCCAATTGGCAAGTGTGCATGAACACCCATGGATATGGTTTTGGGGGGAGGAGAGAGAGAGAGAGAGAGAGAGAGAGAGAGAGAGACAAAACCTTTCTTACAAATCAAGTAAACATTTCAATCGATGCCTAGTATATTAGGCATTCCTAATGGCTTCAAAAACAAAATATCCACTACCTACATAATGCAAGGACACTCTAATGAGTGAAAAACATTGAAGAGAAAATAAGGGATAAGAGAAACACAAATGTACCAATGTCCACTCAATTATCCCTTTATATGAACTCAAAAAGTCTTTTGACTTTTGACCTTCCCGTGTCTTTTCATTTTTATTTTTTTATTTTTTTGGGAAAAATCACAAGAGTGAGTGATGTTATATTAGACATATCAACAAAAAATTACAAACACCACCCTAATCAACCACTCGAGCCAGGGCACCACAATCCAACATAACCATACTCCATAGATACACTATGATAATTGCTCGAACATGGGAGGCAAGCCCAATTAACAGATAAACCAAAGACCAAACATAGTTACAACTGCAACAAGGACCGGGTCCAAGCCCCCATCACCTAAGGAGCATGCACGGGTTGCCATCAAGGATTTTTAACTATTTAAATGAGTAGAAGGGAAAGATTTAAATAACATAGCTATTTAGGGACTCCCAATCTCAAAAAAATAAAAATCCTTTCCAAAGGTCTTAAGTACATAAGTGAAGGGCATCTATGGTTACAATCCATAAAGGTGGCATGTAAGGTCACGATTGCAGCAACAACAACAATAAACTTCACTACCCGCAAACCTACAAGAGGCTGTGTGTGCACATGCGTGCACATGTGTGTGAGAGAGAACGAGAACCTCAAATGGTCACAATTGGGAATACACGATGATGTAGTCATTGTGACTCGTGAGCTATGGCGAAAGCCTTTATTGGGCTCACAAAGGAGAGAGCGTTTGTTGAAGAAGAGAGAGGAGAGAGGAATATACAGAGCCATCCCTGGCCAATTGAGAAAGGAGGAGAGTCTATTGGTGGGCTGCGTTCATCTGCTTGTTGATGCAAGAATGCTAAGGCAATGCCTCCTCTCTCTATCTTATTGTCGGTAGGTGGTGCCTCTCTCTCTCTCTCTCTCTCTCTCTCTCTCTCTCTCTCTCTCTCTCTCTCAAGAGTGGAGTCAGGTAGCTGCAAGCTCCGATTGCATTCTCTCTCTCTCTCTCTCTCTCTCTCTCTCTCTCTCACACACACACACACACACACACACACACACATGCACACACACACACGCGCGCACACGCACACGCACACACACACACACACGCACACACACACACACACACACACGCACACACATTTATACTCTTATAGTTATATAAGGCTGGGTTCAAACTGAACCGGCGGAAGAAACAAGCCTTCGCAAATCTGCCGCCGCCTAGTGTGAACAATGTGGAGGAGGAAAGGTGAAAAAGTGAAGGGGGCTGAGAGAGGCCATCAACACTTCCGAAGGGGGGGGGGGGGGGGGGGGGGGGGGGGGGGGGGGGGGGGAAAAATGGGGGGGCCCGGTGGAAGAGTGCCTCAACTCCAACCAATCAAATTTCGCCATGGAAGATCGACGCCCCTTTGCATTTTTCTTCCGCCGCCTAGTTTGAACCCACCCTAAAACAAACCACCCCCACACACCTCCAAACCTACCCAACCCCCCCCCCCCACCCCTGCCCGCATCTTACTGGGTCACTTAAGTGATATGACTCACAATAGGACATTACCCTGTTAAAATCATGGGGCCTAGCCATTGAATAATAAAAAATGATATAAAAACCCCCCTGGAGAGCCGAGCGTGAGTAATGGTTTTTTTCCTCATTAGGCCGTGAAGGCAACCTCTCTTCCCTGGCTTAGGATCTCCCCATTCATGGGTATCTGCATGCCGTTCTGTGCTACCACACACTCACAAGGAAGTGCGGCCTGAATCACTCATTACTCCAACTCAGAGGATGTGCACACCATCCTCCTCCTGCTATTTAAATAGGTGAGGGCGCATCTCTGCCCCTCACTTAGTCAGTGTTGTTCTACTGTGTTTTTCTGAGAAGTCTTACTGCCCGCTTCACAAAGAAGAGCTATGGAGCTCACCACTCAGGTATCTCAGGTTTTTTCCTACCCTAGCTTACCTCGTTACTAGTTATACTGGAATTTTGTACAATGTGCTTTCTTTTGCTATTTGTAGACAATGTAAGGTAAAACATTATATGTTTTAGCATGGTGGCAGGTGTTTTCACCTTAGACATTTTCTGCCTGCGTTCATGATAGGTCTTACAGCTTCGAGGTATGTCGGTTTTCAAAGTGTGTACAACTGGTGTTTTTATTGCTCTTGAATGATAGGTTTTATCATTGCACTCAAGCATGGAAATTATGGGTAAGGATTGGTCGGGATAATTTGGCATTCATTGGAAAAGGAGAAATTGGGTTTTTTTCTTGGCTAGCTTAAAACTGGAATTCAGTTACTGTTAAAAAAAAGGGGGGGGGGGGGGGGGGTTTCCCGAGTCCTAACCAGTACTGTAAAAGTAAGGGGGTATGGTTTGGGATTGGATTGATTATCATGGGTAATGGTTCAATGGTTATTTGGTGGTATTATAAGCTTATAGAACTCATCGTTTTGGTTTTTAAAGGAGTACTGTAACATGGTTTTTTACGGGTGCTAACCAATACTATATGAGTTCTCTTGCTTTATTGAGGTAACTGCTTAAAGAAGGTATGGTTAGGGATTGGATTGTTAAGCATGGATAACAGTTCACTGGTCATTTGGTGATGATACAAGCTGGTAATACTCATCGTTTGGTTTTTTATATAAGGAGTACTGGTTTGGCTTCATACGCACTGTGTGCGGGGTTGGTTGGGCAGGTTGCATATGTTTGCTGTACAAAATCTGGAATTAGGTTGTCTATTACCTTTGTCACACTTGTTGGTCAGTTATACAATTTTGTATATAAGTACTCCTTGACCTGTTGCACCCGATGCTTTGTAACATACCCCATTTTCTCTTACTTAAGAGCCTTTACCTAGTTAAGGTAAGTATACACTATGGGATTGTTTTTTTTTACTACATTTAACTGCATATCATGTACCCCTTGGTTTGGCATGAGGAGGATATGATACCGGATATCTTCTTGCGTAATAACTGATACCAGCTCTATGGTTTTTGGAGACTTGTCCTGGCGGTTGCATATAGATTTTGAATTACTTGGTTACTTCAAGGGCTCCTTGCCACTTAATGAGCTGAGAGATTTATCTAATAATAGTCATACACACCATAGGATGTTTTAAATTCCATATACCATGATGAACATTTAGCTTAATTGATCTAAAAACAAACATAAACTAGCTTATTATTTTTGAACTATAATAGAAGTCTTTTTTGAGATTCAGTTAAATTTCATTAATCTTGAAGGATTTATTGATAGGTGACTATGACACTTGGATTAGAAGGGGTGGTGGCCTTCTAATCAGAATGATGTTTTTTTAGCTAATAACTTGGGTTTAAGGAAAAAGACGAGCATTTTTATATCACTAAGCTTGTTAAAATAAAAAAAGTTTATAAGATGGACATGGATAACAATTGGTATGCTCCATTGATACCTGTGAAACACATCCAAGGCTAACTAAAGAGTTGTTTTGTTTGGATGGATGCTGGTAAGGACTCTATCTTAGCTTAGAAGGTCTTTTTACTTTGGCAAGCTATCTTACTCTGGATGGAACACTCACTGATAACTTGGGAAGTTCATTTACTTTCTGCTTACTGAAACGGGATCTCTTTCCTACAAACATTGTACTTAAATGATTCTAATACTGATTTTTTTTTCTACATATCTAGTCCTTGTTCCATTGCCAATTGTGAATGTAAAATTCACTTATGTCTTATTATCTAAGATTTATTAGCTACACACACATCCTATACATAAGGTTTTTCTTTCAAGAAAAACCGGGATGCTGGCTTTGGAAATTTTCTTCGAAATTGAGTTCTAAGTTGGACCCACAGTTTATAATCCCTTGACTGGTTGACTGGTGTTAGGTGGTCCCTTTTTAGACTCTTTTTCTGGTCCCTTGCACACGGCTACTATAGTCTTTGACTTTGCCGGTTTAAGGTTTGCAGGCCCAAAAATCACATTTACTGTTTCTACCTTTATTTATATTTACATTGTTCCCTTTTTCACGACTGCTTACCCTATAGAAAGACAGCTCGCATGAGCACTAATCACAACCCTGAGAATCATGCAAAGATTCTTGAATAGATTAAGCTTTACCTTAAGGGCCGTAAACCAAACAATACCTTGGCTGTTAGAACTAGACCCTTCCTCTCTAGGAAGGCCAAAGATTGTATTACCTACTATGAGAAAAATAAGTAAACCTCTCCTCATTATTTTGCAGACTCTTGCTCTCTCACAAGGACTGGAACTAGCCTCGGAACCCCTCTCAGTAGGCACTTCTCTTGTTCTCAGATGTATTAGCAGGTCGGATGCTTCTCAGCTAATTTATGATTCGGCTCTTACCTCTGACAAGAAACTATCTGTCTTACATATGTTGTCTTTTAATGATTGGGTCAAGATTTTAGCTACTTTGGATAAAGACTCCTTGGAGGGAGTAAATTTAATTTTCCAATACATTTTCCAACTTCCTCTTTTATCCTCACAGTATCAGCAAAGCTTGCTCTTTTTTCCTCCTCTGGTGCTGATCTATCTAACTTTCTTAGGAAATTATGTCAGCTTAATCCCTCTTTTGTCTGTGCACCAGCCACTCCATCTATTCCTCAAACTGGTGGAATTTTATGTCGGGATAGTGCAGCCCTTGAAGCAGTTAAGGAATTTGAGAGTTCTTCTTGCTTTGCCGCAAGAGAGCGGTAATGAGAGCTACATAGAGGTATTCACCACGAAAGCTTCTGAAGAGCGCGTATATCGTGAAACGAGAGAGAAGATAATAAGCAAGTAGAGAGAGAGTATCCTTCTTCTTCTTCTTCTTCTCGAGAGAAGAGCTTATGGAGATGGTGATGAAGCACTTGCACCACTTCATATAATAGATACGTATAGCCTTGCAATAGTAGACACAATAGACGGCACTAAAAACTGAGCACTCTATGACAATTTATAGGTTCTCCAACTGCCCGGAGTGTATCACCAGGATAAAGGTAGCCCTAGATTTGTAGCTCGGAATAGCTTCCTTCTTTTGGGAACTTTCCTCAAAACAAGTCTTTGCTTTTGGTGGTCAACTTTCCCACTTACCATTCAATTTTTATAGCAAAATTGGCCAATTGAACAATATTTGGCCAATTAATGGAAGCCATAGTTAGACTATGCCGCACCGTAATGTCCAGACATAATTATGACTTTCCCGTACTGCCCCGACATATTTATAGTACCGCTTTTCATAATAATAATTCTCGTAAAAATCCCATTTGGTCCCGTTTTTGCTATGGGTGACCATTTTTAAATCCGACAGAGACTAAAATTAATATTTTTATGTTTAAGTCATCATAAAAAGCACATTGCTTTTTGAAAACGCCTAAAAGCTAAAAATAGCATTAAAAAAAAACAAAATTTTCTAAGATTGAACCATGGGTTCCCCTCATCCACTAAAATAAGAAAGCGAACTCGCTTTTCACTAAAAAGCACTAAAGATCATGAAAAGCTAAAAATAGTGCAAAAAGCACTCAAAAAGCAGATTTTTATAAAATTGGACCATAGCTTCCCTGGAACACGTAGATCAAGGATCCAACCTTGTTTTTTTTGCAAAAAAGCACCTAAAAGCATGAAAAAGCTAACAATAGCGATTTTTTCCAAAACTGAACCAAACGTTGTCTAACCTATAGGAACATGGAAATGGCCTTACTTTTTACTTTAGAACCTTTTAATACTGTCAATCAAGCATCTTAAGTCAAAATTTGGCAAATAGATATTGAAAGCTATTTTTCTTATTTTTAGAAGAGACTCAAAAATTGGGGATCTTGCAAGCTACTAGCAAAAGTAAAATGACAGACAAATGTGTGTTCTTTTAAATAAGACGTGCAATGGACTCCATAAGATTGTAGCTGGAAGCAATCACAACCAAATTCCAATAATAGTGTGTGTGTGTGTGTGTGTGTGTAGGCAGTAACAATCAAAATTTTAGATAGTCTTTATTTAAAACCAAGAAGTCAAAGAAAGTAGTAAAAGAAAAGTTGTTTATTAATGCAAATTCTACACACTATAGTGCAAGTCCTAAAGGATGCAGCTTTGTAAAGCAGGGAGGAATTCCAAAGATCGAGCAAGATTTGTCGAGCAAATAAAAAAGCGAGTCAAAGAGCATAGCATATATTTCATTGTCAGCTCTTGATACATTTTTTATAATAGTTAATCTCATGTGAGCTTTCATAAATTTAGCAAACACTAGCTATGCACTATTTCTTTGACTACACTATCTCTGCATTACAGTAATGGTTGAAGTTTCTAGAATGTTTTTTGTAGTTGTATAGCTTCCATTTTGGTGAAGAATGTTGTGATCATATAGACCAAAGAATGTGAAGTGTTTTCTTTGAGTAAATTATTGTCTTGTTATTGTGATAGTTTTGCTTGAATGTAAGTATGAATTACAGAAATTAAGCTGAAAGCTGATGAAAATGATTTCCTACAGTATATCACCTTCCACAATATAATTCTTTATTAAGAGTAACTACACTCTTTAAACATGGACTCTTGATATTGGTGAGTGGCACTCTTGATTGCTTTTGAGGAGGTTGGAGTCAATGGAGTTGGTGCCCCCTCCTATCAATACTCTTGATCAATTTTGAATATGAAATATATTAAGAGCAACTACACTCTTCAAACATGGAATCTTGATATTGGTTAGAGGCACTCTTGATCGCTTTTCTAGAGGCCGGAGTCAATGGAGTCGGTGCCCCTCCTATCAATACTTCAATAATATTAGCTCACCTACACTTAAGATGTGGGTCTTATGTTCATTCTTTCACCAGCTAATTGCACCTTTGCTTGACTATCAGTGGTCATTGTGTATATATATATATATATATATATATATATATATATATATATATATCTAATTGCAAATCAAAACATTTTTGTATAGTGAATATACCCCAAATATCTATTGTATAGAGAACTCTCTGGCTCTTTTTATCATAAACAAAACCATCTTTGTGTATATATCCAACATTAATACATAGCGTGTTCTATGAATCTAAGATTTTAGAATTGTCTCTACGAGAGCACTCATGGCCAAAGGTATGCAATGCTCATTTGTGTGCCTTCTTATGTGAGTACTCTCCGTGCCTGCCTCCCTCATGAAAGGAAGTTCCTTGCATCTCTAAATATTTAGTTTCATGCAACCTTTTCTTCCACAACCACCCATCATGTATAATGCAAGGATACAGAAGTGGGCATCAAAAGGGTTGACTAATTTTTTTAGGTTCCATGGCCAACTAGGACAAAGTCCTTGGTTACTTGTCATGCATGTATGTTTATCAAGAGGCTAAATATACTTTGCAATGCTTGCTAGCTAGCCTTGAGCAAGATTGATGATGGGCAGCAAGCATGAAGGCTATCACACAGAAGTAAGAGAAGATACCCACCATCACAAACCTATCGGATTATCCTATCTCTCTCTCTCTCTCTCTCTCTCTCTCTCTCTCTCTCTCTCTCTCTCTCATGCATGACATCTCATGATCTCCGCCTCATTATTTCATCACCTTGAACATCTCCCCCCCCCCCCCCCCCCTCTCTCTCTCTCTCTCTCTCTCTTTCTCTTTCTCTCATAACTGTACTAAGACTCGCAAGTCAAAGGTTTCTTGCAGAGCCTTTTGAGAATTTGAAAAACCCAAAATCATTATGATGCACATTGCATATCAAAATCTCTCTCTTTCTCTCTCTCTCTCTCTCTCTCTCTCTCTCTCTCTCTCTCTCTCACACACACACACACACACACACACACACACACACACACACAAGTAGAATAATTTAGTTTCATGTTTCAAATACTCAAAACAAACCAAGTAGGCATCCACCCCTACACACAACACTGTGCCGGAAGCATCCCACAACGACAAGAGGAGAAGAGTCATGGAGAAAAATCTTGGTCCCATGACATTGTTCATCGTGAACAATAAAACTCTTATAATCATAATTGAAACTACATGGCCATAAAGTCGTTCTACATGTTGCAAACACCTTTGTCACATATTCCAAGCCTCAAGGTCGTTGTAGATGATCCTACATCCATTAAACTAACCTAGGAATACTTCACAAACTTATTGTCCTTGGAACAGATGCAAAAGCACTGATTACAAAACATTATATTGTACTTCCGTACAACCCATGAATATTTTCACAAACAGGAAAGGTGAGGCCACACGGGAGCCTGTGCTCTATGTTTTGGGGTGGGAATTCGAGATTGCAACGAGCCCCATGGCCGACCCAGAAGCCTAAAGCTAGCGTGGAGAGAAGGCGACACTGCTTTACAATGGATGCTAAACAGCTCCTCCCCCCCCCCCCCCCCCCCCCCCCCCCCCCCTTCTCTCTCTCTCTCTCTCTCTCTCTCTCTCTCTCTCTCTCTCTCCCTCCCTCCCTCCCTCTCTCTCTCTCTCTCTCTCTCTCTCTCTCTCTCTCTCTCTCTCTCTCTCTCTCTCTCTCTCTCTCTCTCTCTCTCTCTCTCTCTCTCTCTCTGGTCCGTATGGAGGTTTGCCAAGTCAAACATTTTATGAATACGAGAAACCCCCAAATTAGGGCGAATCATTGTGTCTTGATTTAGAGGGGGTTTTGGTAATAGGGAGGAGGCAAGCCATTGCATTGGCCGCCATCTCTCTCTCCCTCTCTCTCAATCAAACACTCATACACCACTTTTTTATAGCACAAGTGCGTTTGTATTCCTTAGAGACAATATATCAATGAAGGTGCCCTATACCCTTGACACATGGAGAGAGAGCATGAGTTCAAGAACCACTTTCTTAGAGACGGCCATCCTCAGCTTCTCTGCAAGCAATGTTGGTAGTATGCTTCAATGCGCTCTCTCTCTCTCTCTCTCTCACGTGTTGTGTGGTATACCAAGTAGGATATGAAAAACTGCAAAACCAGGATACGGCGCAGAGAGTGGTATACCAAGTAGGATATGGAAAACTCCAAAGCCAGGACACAGTGCAGAGAGAGAGAGAGAGAGAGAGAGAGAGAGAGAGAGAGAGAGAGAGAGAGAGAGAGAGAGAGAGAGAGAGAGCAACATCAGCAGAAGAATGATGCATGCAACCTCTGTTCCCCTATCCGTGTGTCACAAGCAAAAACGTGTGCATGCACACAGACACACACCCCACACATACCCTCTCCCAACAGATGCGCATTGTTGGCATTGCTTCCTTTCTCCATCTATGCTCCAAAATAGACTGCCTTCTACCCTCACACACTGCATTGCTTGCCCGCTCCATGTCCCTGCCCGCCTCTGCGATTTCCCACATACTCTGAATGAACCACAAACCCATCAAATCAATCCGCAGATTTATTTGGGAGGGTTTGAGATCCACGTTTCAAAGTAAATATGAGGTGCCCAATTGTTTTAAAAAAAAATTCAGGTAGAAGCTACGAGGACTCTCTCTCCCCACTCTTAGCAATTTGGGCAAGCCATGACTCCAATTTGCATGAGGCTCCTTATCTTAATGCGAGAACAAAGGAGTGCTAGAAGGGGATCATGAGGCAGGAAGTGCCAGGGCCATGGAAGGACTATGGGTTTCCATGTGTTGGTGAGTCATAGTCTGTGAGTTGAGGTTGGGGCTATGAGTCTCCATGTGTTGGATACTTGCAGGCTATGAGTGGAGGTTGTGGGATGTAGGCTACCGTGTGATGACAAGGAGTGGAGGGAAACCTCTAAGGGAATGCTATAAGGCACAATAGGCAAGGAGTGATGAAGGAAGTAATGAAGTGAAAGGGCGAGAAGGGTTAATTATCTCCCGAGTCCCAACATCCCGAGTCCCAACATCTCTCTCTAAAATAAGAAAGCGAACTCGCTTTTCACTAAAAAGCACTAAAGATCATGAAAAGCTAAAAATAGCAAAAAGCACTCAAAAAGAAGATTTTTATAAAATTGGACCATAGCTTCCCTGGAACACGTAGATCAAGGATCCGACCTTGTTTTTTTTGCAAAAAAGCACCTAAAAGCATGAAAAAGCTAACAATAGCGATTTTTTCCAAAACTGAACCAAACGTTGTCTAACCTACAGGAACATGGAAATGGCCTTACTTTTTACTTTAGAACCTTTTAATACTGTCAATCAAGCATCTTAAGTCAAAATTTGGCAAATAGATATTGAAAGCTATTTTTCTTATTTTTAGAAGAGACTCAAAAATTGGGGATCTTGCAAGCTACTAGCAAAAGTAAAATGACAGACAAATGTGTGTTCTTTTAAATAAGACGTGCAATGGACTCCATAAGATTGTAGCTGGAAGCAATCACAACCAAATTCCAATAATAGTGTGTGTGTGTGTGTGTGTTTGTGTAGGCAGTAACAATCAAAATTTTAGATAGTCTTTATTTAAAACCAAGAAGTCAAAGAAAGTAGTAAAAGAAAAGTTGTTTATTAATGCAAATTCTACACACTATAGTGCAAGTCCTAAAGGATGCAGCTTTGTAAAGCAGGGAGGAATTCCAAAGATCGAGCAAGATTTGTCGAGCAAATAAAAAAGCGAGTCAAAGAGCATAGCATATATTTCATTGTCAGAGAGAGAGAGAGAGAGAGAGAGAGAGAGAGAGAGAGAGAGAGAGAGAGAGAGAGAGAGAGAGAGAGAGAGAGAGAGAGAGAGACCCTCTAGTGGTGCTAGCACACCTACAACATTGAGAGAGGGAGACATACACCAAGACCCAATATCTTCACACACGTGGAAAGAGCAAGAGAGAGAAACACATTTTGTTTTCTCTTAATTGTTTTATTCTCCTTGAAACAAAGGGATCTTGTGAGGGTCATCTTTATAAAGAATTTGGCCCGGACCTACCTTACCCCTACTTGAGGTCCTTCCATTTGTAAGAATCTACAAAGATGCTCACATGTCTCCCAAGGGAAAAATCTAGAGGGTGGCACAGAGAGAGAGAGAGAGAGAGAGAGAGAGAGAGAGAGAGAGAGAGAGAGAGAGAGAGAGAGAGAGAGAGAGAGAGAGAGAGAGATGTCATATCTATGATGGTGAGGCAAGAGACAGAGAGATGGATTTTTTTCAGTGGTCAATGTTGATTGTTTCTTTTTATTCCATCAATGATGGACGGCTTATGGGTCGCCAGTTTGTGCCTGGTCAATTGAATATGGAAATTGTGCTTGGTCTATTGCAGTGATATCATGAGATGACCATCTTCCATTGATGCTTTGCATCTTATGGGTTGTGACTTGTTAGTTTGTGCCTAGTTGATTGAATATGGCAATTGTGCTTGGTTTGTCACAATGCTATCACAAGATAGACATTGCCCTACGACTGCATGTTGTCCTCCTATGAAAGAGCTACAAGGCATGGCACATATTAGACCAAAGGGAGTGCATCAACACCTCTAGAATTTGTGAGCTAGATTGTTATTCTGGTTGTTGAACTCTCTCTCTCTCTCTCTCTCTCTCTGTGGTGAAGGTCTTGCTTGGTTTTTCACTTTCTCAAGAAATCTTTCTCGGTGAATGGTAACATTCTAAAGCAGGTACCAATATTGATACCTACCACCATCACAACAAAACACATAATTAGTCTTATAGGTTGAATGTATTTGTTATTACACTTGCACAATTCTTATCCATGTTGACCCAAGCTTGCACTAAAAATAGCACTTGGTTATACATGATAGATTATTTTCATTTTCTTCTTTCAATCTAATGCTTTTCATCAACTACTTTTACGGAATTGAAACCTCACACCCACACACGCATGTCGCAAGGGTTGAACGATAGTGGGCATGCTTAAAGCCACTACCTTTATCTCTATACCAACTTCCCTTGACAACCATGGTATGTTCCTTTTCTTAAGTGTAACATGGGCCGATGAATTGCTCAAATAATGTGTCCAATTCCATAGTCCTACATAACACCTTAAAATATATCTCTCTCAACTACTACGTATCCATGGTGATAAGATTGTTACTGCATGGTGTGCCCTTCCTTCTTTAGGTATAACCTCCCAAGAAATCCCTCTACTTTATAATTAGTGAAGGTGTAATGTACTTGCGCATGTGAAGTACCATAAACTAGATTTGATTATGGATAGTGGGAGTACATGTTATTGTGAGATATACTCCTCAGGTTTTCGTGAGGGGAGGTAATCGAAGCTTTTTGCAAAGCTTTGGGCTTACTTCCCTTTGTAGATTGATCATGTCATAAGGGCATGGAACTCCCCTATACATGATGTGATAGCTCTCTTTCATAGCATCACTTCCAGGGTAGATTTTTTACCATATATATGTGGTAGTGATGCGTGTGAACACACTTAAGACCATCATGGCATTTTTCCCCTCACTAGGAGGTTTTTTCCCCTGTGCATTGTATACGCCCATCATTCTAGGGTTATTTATCTTTATTTTGGTGCACGAAGCAATTGACCTTCTATTTTGTGCCTTAAGCTTCTTCATCTCCTCCAAGTTGTGTGTGTTTCCCTGCAACCCTATTTCCAACAACAACTAGAACCAAACCAGCTATTACATGCAAGCTGAACAATAGCCAATGCAAAATTTCACCAGATTCTTCATCAAATGCATCCTATGTCATAAGTAGTATCATCAATGGTAGGTGTTAAAGCAAGTAATATAACCCGTTATTATCATAAGTGAGAAAGTTTAAAATAGGGGTAAGTGGTAAAGAACCAAAATTTGCAAAGAATGAGTACATCATAAAAACCCAGAATGTACCAAGTTTTTATAAAAAACAATAAGTTCACAATTGATACATTGTGAAGGTAATCAATGATCTACTTTTTAGGACCATAAGTGTTAGCATATTTTTATGCTTGCGAAATTAGTACTAGGCATAGTAGGATTCAAGAGCTAGGAGTGATATTGGCCATCAGAAAGTTGCATAGATACCCAACAAGAAAAAAAAATCAGAGATAAATCTATAACCAAATGATATCCAAATAAAAGTTCCTACATAACTATTTTTGATCAAAGATGACTGTAGCCAACCTTCAAATAAGCAACCCAAAATAAGTGAGAGTCAACTATCAAACCAGGCCAGGAGTTATATGCAAACAGACCACCAATTGAGCTTAGGTCCATAATCATTAGTAGAATTAATCAAGCTAGAGAGACCTAGGTCAACAATCAGGCTCATTGCAATTGGTATGCAAAAAGAGATAGTATCTCATTATTCATACAAAGATTCATAACCATTTTCATAAGTAGCAACTCATTCTAGAGATAAATAAATGATAAAGAGACCAAAGTCAAACTAATAAAAGGAAAACATCCCAACCAGTGACCAAGCCATTTGGCACATTATTCCTACCTTTCACAAAGGATAGAATTAGAGTATTGCCAGCGTTTGAGGGAAAAAAAATCCCATTGGCATCAACTTTTTAGCAATAACCATAAGTACAATACATAATTGCAAACACAAATTGCATGTAATAAATCATAAGTTTATCTAAACAAGGACCTTTGAGGAGTAAGTGCCCTCCATATACTCCATGTGAAGAGGAGACAAAAGCACCCCAAGTTTCCAGATAAGGCACTACGAGTAAACTTTCAAATCCACTCTTTCCATGTAGCTAGGAGATCTAAAAATAATAAATGATCACTTTAAAAAGCTTCTCTTTCTTTCTTTAAATTTTAAGAAAAGTAAGACAAAAACGTCCTAAGTCTAAGTGAGGGGTGGAGGACCCTCACCTTACATAGTGACAGCAAACTAGAAAAACTAGCATCCACTTTGTGCAAAGCCTTAATGTGGCATCCACTTTGTGCAAAGCCTTAGTGTGGAAATCATCCATCTCAACATTCAATAAGTAGAGAGAAAGCAGTAAGTGATTCCGTGCACAATCAAGAGTACCATGGTGGGAGCACATCAATTAACAAGTTAATGACTGTAAAATTGATGATTAAAGAAGGTCAAATTCGTAATTCTAAGTTCTACATAGTGAACAAGTATATAAGGTATGATATAGAAAACACCCAAGTTTTCAAAATCATACCAAAGTGAATGCCAGATGCACAAATTAATGCAAGCAATAAAGAATTTCAACAGGTACATTCAATGGAGAGTCAAGCCTATCAGCCAATTGAAGGGAAGGGAGACGTCTATAAGTGGTAGAGATGTGAAGTCAAGCCAAAAGGTAAAGGGGAAGAGAGAGAGAGAGCAGATAGATCGTGGCTTGTCACACAAGGAAGGGAACATGCTAGTAGAAGAGAGACAAAGACCATTGATGATAAAAATGTCCTATACTTAGCATTTTCCAACCCAATAAAGGGGAAGTATCTGATCGAGGTTGAGGAAAGTGCAAGGTAAATACTAACGGTAATCACCCAGAAGACAATATAACCATCAGCTCCATCATGCATAATATAAGCCAACTACTATAAACAACTAAAGGTTAGCAAGGTGACACAACTACTAGCAAAAGTAAAATGACAGACGAGTGTGTGTTCCTATAAATAAGACGTGCAAAGGAGTATTTAAGATTGTAGCTGGATGAAGCAATCACAACCAAGTACCAATTATAGTGTGTGTGTGTGTGTGTGTGTGTGTGTGTGTGTGTGTGTGTGTAGGCACTAACAATGAAAATTTGAGATAGTCTTTATTAAAACCCAGCATGTAGTAAATGAAAAGCTGTTCATTAATGCAAATTCTACACACTATAGTGCAAGTCCTAAAGGATGCAGCTACATAAAGCAGGTACCAATATTGATACCTATCACTAGCACAACAAAACACATAATTAGTCCTATAAGTTAAATGTATTTGTTATTACACTTGCACGATTCTTATCCATGTTGACCTTTCAAGCTTGCACTAAAAATAGCACTTGGTTATACATGACAGAATCTTTTCTTTTTGTTCTTTCAAAATAATGCTTTGCATCAGCTACTTTTACGGAATTGAACCCACACACCCACACACGCATGTGGCAAGGGTAGAACCATAGTGGGCATGCTTAAAGCCACCCACCTTTATCTCTACCCTTGACAACCATGGTATATTCCTTTTCTTAAGTGTAACATGGGCCGATGAATTGCTCAAATAATGTGTCCAATTCCATAGTCCTACATAACACCTTAATATTGATCTCTCTCAACTACTACATATCCATGGTGATAAGATTGTGACTGCATGGTGTGCCATTCCTTCTTTAGGTATAACCTCCCAAGCAATCTCTCTACTTATAATTAGTGAGGGTGTAATGTCCTTGCACATGTGAAGTACCATGAATTAGATTTGATTATGGATAGTGGGAGTACATGTTATTGCGAGATATATTCCTCAATTCTTTGTGAGGGGATGTAATCAAAGCTTTGGGCTATGTCCTAAGGGCATGGCACTCCCCTATACACTATCTGCCAACTCTTGTTCATAGAATCACTTCCAGGGTAGATTTATTACCATATATATGTGGTAGTGATGCGTGTGAACACACTTAGGACCGACGAGGCATTTTTCCCCTCACTAGGAGGTTTTTTTCTTTGTGCATTTGTTGGACGGATACGCCGCAACGGACGTTAGCATAGCGAGAACTCACCTAACATATAATGTCAGCTAAGGACGAAGATCGACCCGCAAGCGCGTGGAAGCAAGCATAAGGTGTCAACCTACACTCGATCGACTCCTAACTAATTCCTACAGAGGTCTCTACCAATTTTCTAAGTCACACAGCCTTCAAGAGTGCATAAGAGGAAACTTCCTACAACGCTTTCTAGAGCCGAACACCCATCAAACAATCTCGAAACACCATAGAACTTGAAGGAGACCCTACTAACACCAATAGGTTGCTCTCCCTAAGATTTATGAACCAAAATCCCAACCCAAAACACCCGGTGCAAAATCACGTAGGATGTCTGGCCGAAATTTGCAGGTCTTCGTTTCCGAAATCTAAAGTGCCTAATGTGTAGTTCTACTCAATGTGAACGCGTGGATATGGTGCAATGCAAAATCGGACAACGTATGCTCACCAAATCACCAGATGAAGCTCGTAGAAGGAGCTCGCAAAACCGGACCGTACGTGCGCAATGTAGGTATCGGCGCATAGCTCTCGTCGGGGGCAACACGTTGCACTTCTCCGCACTCGATTCCGACCACCGGTGCACACGTAGCGTCAAGATGAAGCTCACACTCTCTCTCGTACACAGTACGCTCACTCACAGACTTCAAAACTTATTTTTTAAAATGACAAAAGGTTTTTCATTAAGGTCAAAAAGTGGTATATATACCTTACAATTCTCAAACCCTAAAGTTCCAAATCAACCAACTACTCCATCTAACTATCAAAACTGGGATACAATCTGGAAACTTCTGTAAGTCCCAATATTTACAAGGTGAAAAATCAGGTTTCCTCAATAAATGAATAATTACAAAAATAATAATCTTCCGAGTAGTTAGTTGCCTTGGGTTGTGTCCAGCTTCTAACACTCCCCCCCTCCTTGCTCATGTCGTCCCCAACATGGCCGCTGATCCGCTTCTTCATCGTATGGTTTCACGCATCTTGATCAGTGATTCGTATCTTGCATGCAGGTTCATCATTGTTGGGCCAAAAATATCAGTGTTTATGGTGAAGAAGCCTTTGTAGAACGCTTCTTCAAAGGCCTGGAGGTGATAGGATGGTAGAAACATTATCCTTTGATACAGCGCATGTATCACCTCCTTGGAAGGCTTACCAGATAGATCATAAGCGCATCTGTAAGTATCTTGGAAGAAGAAGATAATGTCTGTCACGTGGCCTGGCTTGAATGTCTCAAATACTGCTAAGAGGATTTTGCAAATTTTCTTCATCATGATGCACGTAAATTTAGGTGAGCCAGTGAACAATTTTATGGTGCCCGTTAGGGTTTTCACCATGTATTGGACACTTATTCTCTCACCTGCCTTCAAGCCCGGCAGCTTAGGGTAATTTAGCCAAGTGGGTTGGCTCCTTTGTGAGATCTCCTGAGCTTTCCATGTCCTGATCCTTGGCAGAGGACAAAAGCTGAGGTTGTCTCTGATGTTTTTCGGTGCCTCTACCAAGTGGATTAGGTATTGTGGGTACTTTGTGAGCCTGAGAGTCAACAATTAGCCTGACCCCTTTTGGTTGGGAGGTATCTGTGTTGTAGAGTGGTACGGTCGGCTCTTCTCTTATCCGCTTATTGATGGTGGTTGCTTCATATTTCAGCAATGGATATGGGAGAGAGGGTTGAAGCCATTCGCGCCTGAGGTTGCTGGCGTCAATCTTCTGAATGGTCATAGACTTGAAAACCCTCTGCTCCCACTCCAAGGATTCCTTTGTTGTCTCTCTGATTTCCACCTCTATTGCCTTCCTTAGCTTCTCTTCCTCCTCTTGTGTTAGATCTTGTGGCTCTTGAGAGGATCCTTCTAGGATTTCCTCTTGCATAGGCGTGTGCACTGGATCTGCCACATTTTCTAAATCGATGCCCTCATTGGCTGCTGGCCCTGTGCCCTCTTGATCTCTTGCTTGCTGTCCTCTCACCTCCTCTATTTGCTTTCGTAGTTTCTTTTTTGCTAATTCAGCTTCTTCGCCCATATTCACGAGGAGGTCATTTAATTCGGCGTTTATCCTCTCCGCCTCCTCGAGCTTTCTTTTTATACTTTCTACTTCCTCTTGCAGGGCTTTTTGGTCTTCTTCCATTCTTGTTTGCATGACAATAGAACCTTCTGCCATCATCAATCTTTGATTTTTCTCTAGAGTCAGCTCCTTCTGAAGTTCTTGCATCTTTTCTTCATAGAGTTGACTTTTCGTAGTGATGTGAGTCGAGCTAGTAGCTCTGACTCTGGCCGGGGATGCCTGCAGCCTCTGGATGGTCTGATCTTTCACTTTGAGCTGGTCCTTGAGCTCAAGGACCTCATCCTGGCTGGCTTCTTGATCTATCTCCGCCTTTTCTTTGGCGTTTCTCATGGATTCAACTTCTTTAGATTCCTCACCCAGCTGTAGGGTCAGGTTATCCCTTTCCCTCTCGGCATTTATCAGTGATTTGTTGAGTTGCTGACATTCCTCTTCAACTCTTTGCATTCTTTGTGCTGTTGCCTGATTTTCTTCCTCCATTGCCTGGCATCTTTGCAATGCCCTTGCTAGGCTGGCTTGTAGCTCCGCTTCTCTCTCTTTCTGCCTTTGACTCTGTCCTTGCAAAGTGTCTACTTCCATCTTAATCTTCACTTCAGTGGCTTTGAGAGCTGCAATCTCATTTTCTGAAGCCATGGACTGCGCTCTCAACTCGGTTAGCTTCGTCATCACCACATCCCAGTCGTTGGAGGGCGGGTGCAAATCCACTGTATCTGTGGCAATTTCTTTTAGTTCCACTAGCCTGATGCCTTGCATTTGTTCTTTAGGCCCTGTGCTTGCCAAGCCGAATGCGACTTTGGCAGTCTCTTCTTTTGTGTACCCTGCAGCTAGCAGGTCCAAAAATGTGTTATATTCTTCGTTTGGCTTTGTCCCCTCACTCTTGGGTTTAAACTCTTCCCTTTCCTGGCTTTGGTCTCTCTTGGGCTCCTCCTGGCCTTTGTGTTTGTCTTCCTCATCTTTGTCTTCTTGTGGAGGGCTGTGAGGAGGTGGTGAGGGCGGGGGGCTGGGTTTAGGGCTGGCTGGTAGAGATGTAGGCTTTCCCTTTAAATCTCTGTCGGCTTTAGTTTTTCTTTCTCTCTCTTGGCTCTCTTGCTCATCTAGCAGTTTCTGCCGTATTTTCTCCACTTCCTCCTCTGTGAAAGGTACATGCGGTATATTCTGTGATGCGGCATCAAGAATCTCAAAATTTTTGATATAATCCTCAAATCTGTCCCTTTGCACTCTTCGGGATGATCCTGACATTGACTCTAGAGATGGCTTCCAGAGTTCACTCAGATCACCTTTAAGGGCTCTCTCTGCTCTGAAGCTCTCCATCAGCCGCTCTAGTCTAGCCGCTTTTTGTGACCTTGTTTCTTTCACCGGCACTTGGGCAAACTCTTTCTTTCCTTTCTTTTGCTCTGGCTGCTCCTCTTGAACAGGTTCTAACCGTCTTTTCAGTCTCGTGGCAACCCTTGGTGCTCTTTGGGGCTCGTCTTCTTTGTCTTCTTTTAGCCTCAGCCAGTCGTTCTGAGACGGGGGGTCAGGCCATCTTCCTTTTGCGTGCAGTGCCCCATACATCACCTTAGTGATTAGTTCTCCTGGCACAATATATGTTGGCTTCTTGTTACCCATCTTCACTAGGTTGTCATGTATATATGCTGCATAATTGATTATTTTTGGGGTGCCTTTCGTCATTGCCCAAGTGAATGTCATGGCAATTGCACCTGGCGGCATTTTGTACTTTTGTGGCCTCTTCGTACACATATGGAAGTATTGGTTGTACAACTGACTCATGACTGCCACTCTTGGGTTTGCAATATCTTCAAAGGTGTAGTTTCCTTTCTTCTCATTGTACACCTTGACCTCATCCCTTCTTTTAGTTACACTATCCCCGTTGTTGGAGAGGTCTAGTGCATCGGCTACAACCTGCTCAGTGATGATTATTTTTGTTTCTGGCCTGCCTTGTAGATCTGTTACTTTGGCCACTCCATCTTCTTTGATGGTTGTCACAAACTCCCAGACTCTCTTTATGTCCACCCCTGCCGGTACTGCTTCAAAGTAGTTGTGGAGATCAATCTTCTCCAAGTACCCGACCATCTTGCTTCTTACGAACTCATCGAGTTCTCGCGGAAGCATTGGTAGCTCGATCACATTCCCTTCAGTGTTTTTGAACACTCCTTGGTAGATCTTTAGGTCGTTGGACTCTAACATATCTTCTTGGATCCATGTGCTGGTGGGCTTTAGTGTTCCTTCTGGTATTACGAAGGGTTCCACTTCTTCTAGGTAATCCTTGATGGTCACTTCGCGGCTGCCATAGATCCTGTTGCACTCAGTAGTCCGAAGTTAGCGTTTTTTCCATATTAGCTGAGAAACTGAGTTTTAACTATCCAAATGACTTGAAAATTGAAAATAAAGCTTAGAAGGAACTTGTGAAACTGTGCATGTGCTCATAGTGCAAATCTGGCAAAAAATTTCCATTTAGACATCCTACGCGTAGGATGTCTTTTTCATCAGAATTGGTTGATACTTGACATGCTGGTAGTTCATGGCTTATGGAACATGGCTATGTGCTTGGATATGGATTTGGGCATCAAAAAGTGGATTTTTTGGCTGATTCAGGCTTTAGGTCACAAATTGGGTAGAAATTCCATAACAGGTAGCAATTGATGTCCAAATGGGTTGAAAATTGGTATATGGGTTCATTGCACCATGGTATTGGCTCCCATGATGTCACTCTTTGCACAGAAGGTCCAAATTATGCTGGAGACATCCTACGCGTAGGATGTCTTTTTCGTGAAAATGACATGAGATTTGTTCAGTGGGTAGTCCTTGGCCTATGGAACATGGATATGCTCTTGGATTTGGATTTGGACAAGGATTGATGCTTGTAAGATCTTGTGTAGTGTTTTTGGGCTCAAAAAAGTGTATCTTGAAGGTGTTGGGGGTCAAAAATGATTAGAATGGCTTCAAAATTGATATATGAGCTCTTGATGATGAGTTGATTGGATCTGGAATGGACAGACATCCTCTGTAGGCCAAAAATGTCAAATAGACATCCTACGCGTAGGATGTCTATTTCACCAATTTTTGCTTCTGACCACACAGATTGGTTGGTGATGTGTTGGTGAATGTGTTGTGCAAGTTTCATGTGATTTGGACAAGATTTGGTAGGTCTATGGCCCATTATTGCCTCTATGCCCTAACTTTGCGTTTTTTCATGTATATGAGGTCAATTTCGGTCCAAATGTGATGAGACTTGGTGGATAGCATGTAAAGGTCATTTAGAAAATGTGTATGATGAAAAATGTTGGTATTTGTGCCCAGAAATGCCCTTGAGACATCCTACGCGTAGGATATCTCCTGATGATTTTTTCATGGATTGTGCTCCTAGTGCCTGCAGGCCCTTGGTCCCCCTGAGTCTCTTTTAAGCCTAATTTCAACAAAAAAGTCAAATGGATAGAAATTAACTCCCTGTGTGGACTTCAGAGCCTCCGAGCCGTTTTCTGACTTTTGGAGTGTTTTTTGGCGATGAAATCTTGATATTGGTCTCCATAGCTTCCCGATCCCCTGGGGATCCTTGCCGTATGGTTTTTGTTGACTTTGGCTTCACCGGAGCTTCATTTGGCAATTTGTCGCTCTAGAAGCACCCGTGGTTGCATTTACATATCTTCGATGATTTGTGGTGGTCTACCACCACAGGACTTGGTTGTTGATGGTCTAGGAAAGCCGCTCGTGAAGTTTGGTGGCAAACGGGCATGTGGTTTGGTCGCGAGAGCAATTTGACGCTTTGTGTGTCTGATGCCGATTCTGAAGTTTAGTGCCGCTTTGGGTCACTTTTTGGTCCTGCGGGTCACATAGACTTGTCGAGCATGTCAAGATGCTCCTACCCATGAATTTTGGTAGCATTTGGTCGCCTTTTCGCCGATTTTCCATTTGGTGGCCTCTTGTGGGTTCTAGGAATTAGGGTTTTTTGCGATGGTTTTCTACTGCCTTTGGACATCCAGGACTGGTCTCCTATGCTAGGGTAAGCTGCCGATGAAGTCTTGTTGCTTTTGGGTCAGCCATTAGGTCGCCGCCTCTACTTGTAGGTCTCTACCGCCCGCTTTGTGTGTGAACCCTACGCTAGTTTTCGCGACAGAACGACAAACATGCGCGAAAAGCTCAAGGTGTTGAGCCTATCTCTCATGTCTGAAGCTCTTTGGGTAGTCGTGCGCATCGTAGAAGCTGCTGGAAGGTCCGTCCGCTCTAGGTGGCAGAAGCTCTCTCCACAAAGTCAATAGTGAAAATGAGCTAAAAATGAGGTGAAAATTTCTTATAATGGAGATCCCCGAACCACTTTTCATGAAATTTGACATGTGCTCCTATCTTCTCGCGAGATGCGGTTTACGCTCAAAAATTTCTTGATTTGGACTCCATTTGCTTTGTTTACCAGAAATTTGACATTTTGGTCAAAGCTCGACCAAAACACGCTTTCCACTCCAGTCTCATAATTGCACCCCCACTGTACCATAGGTTGTCCTATTGTCAGTGATCATCCCCATATTTTTTTTTGTTTTTCATCACGACCGTTTTTCACCTGCTTTTTGTATTTTTGAAGTTTTATTGCCGAAAATTAGCAAAATCAAAAGGAAAATAGCAAATCAAACCCAGAAAATCCCAACAAATCCTAATAAATCACAAACATCACCGCAAAACATTATATACACTCACATGCAATTTTTATGGGCGGATTTCTCCGTTTTACTAATATTTTACCCGAAAAATGGCTATTTCTACTTATATACACACACCTAGGGGCTTGATTTGGCGTTTGGCCCCATATACCTGTAGATACATGCTGTATAAGGGCATATGTACTTGGGTTAGTCCAGAAAATTTTGCAATCAAACAACAACCCTTAAAATAGTCGAAAAACATGCCCTTTTTTGCTCTTTCTGCTATTGGTTCCACATTTGAGAATGCCTCTCCCCCTCCTAGCCAAAGTCCTCCTAGAGGACAAGGTCTCGCCTCGGAGTATGTGCTGTGCATAGGTTGAAAAATTTGTGCTAATGCTTGGCCAATTAATGTGGCCCTAATTTATGCATACTCGGTCAATGCATAGAAAAATTAATGCTGTGCAAGAGAAGGGAATAAGCAAGATGCTTATTGGCATTCGCCGTCGAGGTTTTCTGTTTTCTTTGCAAGTAACAACTGTAACTCTACTGCTCTTTGTTTAATTGTCTTTTTTGCCACATGCAATTGCTTTGACGCTATTGTTGATATAGCCGTAGTTGTTTCTATGGAGAGGATTGGCTTGGCCGGAATGGCTGTGGACCGTATTACCTTTTCTTTCCATTGGTATTTTGTTTGTGTCGGTTTTTGTAGATGTTTTGCTACTTCCTTTGTTGCCACTGTTTTGTTGCTGATTGGCATCCACATAAGTCGGCTGTCCTTTTTCAAATGCAGTTGTCTGACTTCCGTTGTTGCTTGTACTAAAGGGAGTTCCTTTTGCTTTTGTTTTGGTATCCAAACGCGAGTAACATTTGGGTTATTGCTGAGCATTTTCTTTGGGATCCATACTTGTTTTATGCCCTTGGTGTTTGTTTGAACTATCTTCTTCGGTTGAATTCTTTCTTTGCATTGTTGTTTGTCTGCCATGTCATTTCTATCCTTCCGCATCCATACTTGTTTCCCTTGTTTTGGTAACCTAGAACTTTGCACTGCGGCCGGTGACTTCGTATGTATGTAGGTAGCATGGTTGGCTTTTACCTGTCTGTTGGCCTTTGGTATCATGTTGTTCTTTGGTGGCATTCTTGCTTTTGGCTCTTTTTCCAATGATTGCATTGCTTGCAGCTGATTATTCCGGTATTACTGAGCAAAGTCTATCACCTGTTGTTCATGTGCATACTGAATTTTGACTGCCTTTGCATCCCAATCTATCTGCACATTGTACTCTTTTTGCCAAGGTTGTCCCAACATCATTGGGTGTTGTGTGTTTTCAACCTCTACCACATAGAATTTGTGTGGGTAAATATATTGATGTATTTGTACATGCAATATAGTCCATCCCAATGTTTTCAACGGGTGTGATGTACTACTTTCCAACACTTGAGGAGTAGGATGTAGTTGGCATGTGGTTTTGAGCTGTTGGTATAATTTGTAAGAGATCAAATTTGCTTGAGCTCGAGAATCAAGCAATGCCGTCGATTCAACTTGATTGCTGCCCACTTTGATTGCAATTATTGGCTCCACTGTGTCTTCATCCAACTTCGTCAGTCGAATGGCATTGATTCGCACTGGTGCTCCACTTTGTTGTTGTTGTCGCAGAAGTCTTCTTTTTGCAATGCGTTCTTGTGCTTCTACTTGAGCTTCTTCTCGTACTCTCTGTTTTTCCTTCAACTCGTTGTTTTCCTTGATGAATTTGTTGGAGCATCTCCTATGTGAGTGGTAGATGATATTTCTTCAGTCGACATCCACTAATCCAGTTCGGCATTTCTTCACCTGCTAATGTAGCAAGCTTGACAGCTCCACTTTGTGATAGATCACTAATCACAAAGGGTCCCATCCCTCGCTTTTTAAGTTTCTTGGCATGTTGCTTCAAAGTATAAACAAGTACATAATCACCTGTTTTGAACTCTTTGGTGCGCACATGCTTGTCAAAAAACTCTTTTTGTCTTCTCTTTTTAGCATAGATTGAAGCTATAGCTCTCAAGCGGAGTTCATCTAGCTTTTCCAGATCATCTATTCTTTAAGAGAGCTCATGCCCTATCCATTCTAAGCATTTCGCTACTCGTAGAGTTGGAATTAAAAACTCTATGGGTAGTATAGCATTTAGGCCAAACACCATGTTGTACGGTGTTGTTCCTATCGATGTTTTGTAAGCTACCCTGTATGCCCATAGTGTTGAGTGTAGCTGTTGATCCCAATTTGTTCTTGACTCTGACACTATTTTAGTGAGAACCGTGCATAGTGTTTTATTTGTGGCCTCAGCTTGTCCATTTGCCTATGGTGGATGGTATGGAGCAGATGTCCTATATATGACCATGAATTCCTCTAGCAGATGTTCAATGCCTTCATTAAGAAAATGTGTCCCACGGTCACTAACAATTTCTATAGGTAACCCGTACCGTACAAAAAAATTCTCATACAAAAATTGTGCAGTGGTCCGTGCATCTGCTTTTTGCGTTGCCTTGGCTTCCACCCATTTTGTGAGATAGTCTGTAGACACAATGATATATTGGGTATGGGTGCGATATGCAGGGGGTGAGATAGGTCCCACAAAATCAATGCCCCATTTTGCAAATGCTCTTGCTCCCGTCATTGGCCGTAGTGGCATCTCATCTCTCTTTATCGGCACCTTGGTGCGCTGACATGCGTCACAACGCTTTACAAACTCTTCCGCATCCATGTGCAATGTAGGCCACCATATTCTTGCGGCGGTTAAGACAATTTTTGATGTCTTATCGCTCGAAAAATGGCTTCCACTTATTCCGCTATGTGCATACTCTAGAATTAGTAGGTATTCGCTTTCACTTGCACAAATTCTAAGTTGATTGTCCTTTCCTCGCTTATAGAGTTGGTTCCCAATTATCTGAAAGTCACGGGCTTCCAGCTCTATAGCTTTTTTCCGAGCTCTTGTTAAGTTCTCAGGAAACGTCCTGGTGGTTAAGAAATCAAGGATATATTGACTCCATGCAGGTGCAATGTTTACCTGAAACAATGTCGCGTGATCCACTGGTCGTTTGGCACTACATATAGTACAATTGGTAACATAAGAATGCGTGTCCGCATACATAGTTGGCCAATAAACCCCTAACTGTTTCAGTCTCTGGTGTGTTTTCACTATTGAACAATGAAATGCACCATCTGGGACATGTGCTTCTTCAAGGTAGCACTCGAATTCTTCCGGATTTATACATAATCGTAGGATTTGGTCCGATCCTAGATGATACAACCGTCCTGCTATCAACTGGAAGTTTTTTGTTTGTCGAATTGTTTGTTGTTTGGATATGTACTCCGTATTATCAAATCTACTTCCAAAGGAAAGAATGCTAACAATTTCCTTTGACCATTTGGGTATCATATCAATGTTGAAAAGATAAACATTTGGTATGTCATCATCTACTCCTTCAGGAGCTTCCCCATTGTGTATCCTTGAAAGATGATCCGCTCGTAGATGAGTTTTACCCTTTTTGACCACCACTGTGAAGTCAAACTCTAGCAATATAATAAACCAGCGTACAATTCTCCCTGTATTACATGGTTTATTTACCAGATACAAAAGAGCTTGATGATTTGTGAAGAACACAAATTTGTTTGCGAGCAAATAATGCCAAAATTTCTTTATAGCATAAATCATTCCTAACCCTTCTTGTTCGGTGGTTGTGTAGTTCTTTTCCACACTATTTAATTGTCGGCTTGCATAACATACTGGAAAATCCATTGTTCCGTCTCCAGGTTGAGCCAGAATACTCCCGATTGCATATGCAGAAGCATCAATGTGAACATGGAATATCTTTTCCGAATCTGGTGCCTTCAGTACAAGTGCTGATATAAGGTTTTCCTTCAGCTTTTGGAATGAAGTTTCACACTCCTCGGTCCAATCGAAATTGACTAGCAGACGATACAGAGGTTGTGTGATAACCGCATACATGTATATGAATCTTCGATAATATTCGCAGTGTCCCATGAAGGATTGCACTTGTTTAGCATTAGTAGGCCTGGGTAGGTCTACAATGACTTTGACTTTGTCTAGATCAGTGGTTATGCCATTTCTTGAGACAATGTGTCCTAAGATGCGGCCTTGCTTAACCATAAAGATACACTTTTCCGGGTTAAGACAGATTTGATATGTCCTGCATTTTTCAAAGACCTTTTGCAAATGGTCAATATGTTCCTCTTGTAGAAGAGAGTGTACACAAAGATCATCCATGTATATTTCCAAGAATATTCTCAGGTATTCTTTGAACGCGTGCGTCATTAACCTTTGGAAGGTAGCTGGGACATTAGTTAAGCCAAACGGCATAACTCGATACGCATAAATTTCCCATTCTGTGGCAAACATTGTTTTGTGTTGATCCTCTCTTGATATTGCCAGTTGGTTATATCCTGAAAACCCATCCAGAAAGGAATAAGCCCGTTTTCCAGCCACCCGCTCAAGTACATGTTCTGTGATTGACAAGGGATAATTATCCCTTATGGTAGCTACATTTACCTTTTTGAGGTTTACACACACTCGCAGTTTCCCGTTCTTTTTGGGAACTACCACAATGGGTGACACCCAATCTGTATGTTCAATCTCATAGATGAATTCAACTTCCATCAGCTTATCAATCTCTTCTTTGATTCGTTTAGCAAATGTGTCATTATATGTATAAGGACGTTGTTTGCTAGGTTTTGCATCCGATTTCAAAGGAATTGTATGTTGGCATATCGATGGATCAACTCCTTTGAGGTCTTTATAGGACCATGCAAACAAATCTTTATACTTCTTGAGAAGTTGGGTTAGCCGTTCTTCTTCTTCAGGCTCTAAATCGTTTGCTATATAGACCGGCTGAGGCTTTTTCCTTGGTTCTGCAAGGTCTATCCTTTTTGCATTTTCTAGCCCATCGTAAGATTCTTGGTTGGTTCTTTCCCTGACTGGTGGTGTCATGATGATTTTTCTGTCCTGGTTGGTAAATTTCCAATAGTGTGATGGTACATTCATGTTTCCCTTTTCTGACTCCCCTTTACCATCATTATCTTCTTCAGTAGTCCATATCTCACGTAAAGACCGTTTCAGTTCTTGGTATTTCTGTTTACGCTCCAATTTGGTGCACACTTGGTCTTTTGTTGTTTCTTTTTTTGATTTTTGTGATTTTGTTTCTGTTTTGGCTTTTCGTTCCTGTTTTATTTCCTCTCGCGTTCTTTCCCTTAGATCTTTTGAGAATCTTCCTGATATTTGATCTTTTACACCATCCTCTGCTTTTACAAGCATCAAATAGTGAGTTTTACCTTTTATCATGGGCATCAGGTTCTCTCTCACTTTGTTTCCTGCTCGTTTCCTCCTATAGCGTTCCTGGCGTCTAGGGTGTTGATTAGCAAAATCATAAAACTTGATATTCTCGGTTTCCCTTCCATGTTCACTTGAGGTGTCCGAACACTCATTATCTGCATCATCATTTACTTCCAGATGTTCAGAGGAGTTATAAAACTCTTCTTGTTCTGGTGGTTCTATCGTCTCATCTTCTCCTGGTATAATGTTTACCATGTAGTAGGGTAGCACATCATAGCCATCCTTATCGCAAAATTTTGTTGTTGGACTATCTGTAATGGTATAGACATCCAATGTTGCTAGTATGTGTTCCCATTCTAGAGGTTCCAAGGCATCTTCAGGGAAACGTTTCGGAATATACTCCTTGTCCTCAATTGCTCTTTCTAAGACGCATTCCTCTCTTCTTAAGCTTCCACAATGTGAAGCTCCTCACATCCATAGCTCTTTTTGTTGCCCTAACCATGTTGGGAGTTTCGATCCTGCTACTGTAGCTGAATCAAACTCTTCCACAGGTATTTGGTTCACATCTTTGTAACTATGGTCTTTCATGTGTATTTTAGTTGTTGTCTCACCGTGTCTGAGGTATATGTGGTAGTAACCCCAATCTTGGACCATCTTCAGTTGTCGCATGAATGGTCTTCCCAAGATGATCTCATAATTGTTCTTTTTGTCGAAATCGACTATTGCAAATGTATGCTCATACTCGATCCCGCACGAAGTGACAATCACTTTTTCTAAGAGTCCTAGAGGCTTCTCCATGAACCCATCTGCTAATTGCAATTTCATTCTGGTAGCCCTTAAGTTGGTTTTCCCCATTTTTTCCAGATTTCCTTGGTGGTGATAGCAACTCCCGCTCCACTGTCAAGAATAGCTTTGGAAACTACTCCTTGGAATTCTACTGGTAGCGTGGTGTTTCCATCTTCTCTCTCACAATACTCTCCAACCTTGTTTAATGGTACTGGCTTAGTGTTTAGTTGAGGCCTGTCCAACTCTATGATCCCTTCCTGTAGCCTCATGGTGGGGTCTCTTACTCCAAATTTTTCTAGGCATTTACCTACTGTGGTCCACATGTTTGGCCGTAACCTTAGGAGTTCTGCTAATGTGATTGTGCATGCCATAGGTGTGGACAATAACTCAATCAATCCTTGTGAATCCATCACTTTGTTAGAAGAAAGTCTTTGAGATGGGATTGCTCTCACTTCCGACTCGGCTTCATACTCTCCTAGGTAAGAGGGTAAAGTTCTCACCGAGTCTGGTTGGCTGTGCCTCGAACTAATTGATCCTTGGTCTCCCCCTTGTGAATGTATCTCAAAGTTCATTTGTGACCTTGCCTCAAATTCTTCAATAGGAGGTAAGGTTGCATTCTTTTCTTTTCTCGTGCTATTCATGTGGTTATTCATCCTATTAGCCTCGTTGGCCTTACAAATTTGCTTCCACAGATCGTCTAGACCGTTATAGTCCTTACCCATTTCTGTCAATGTTTTAGGCTGGAACCCATCACTTGCCTTATCTGTTGTATTTGACACTATGATAGGCTCTCCTTTGGACTCATAGGCATTAGTGAGTCTTTCCTGTGTTTCTACTTGTTCCTCTAAAGTTGGTTGGACAGAGGTTGGAGCCGGTGCCTCATGTCAATTTGCAGATTTACCTAGCGGGTCTTCCATCAATGATTGAGCTGTTTCGATCATCTTTTTACACATTTCCAACCTTTGTTTTTCTAGTTCCGCATATGGATAAGTAATCCACCTTTGCTCCTGGGTTTGGTTCTTTTTGAGTTTAGCTTCATAAGCCTTTAGAAGCGCATTTAACTGCTCATTTACCTTGTCTGCCAGTACAGATCCTCCTGATCCTGCACTTTTGGGCTCTGCTATTTCCTTGGGTGCTATGGTTGCCGTGGTGTGTGAGCTTAAGCTAGCTAGATCCTCTAACCGCTCTAATCTATCCTTTGTATGTTTCAACTCCTCGGATAGAGCTGTTTGCTCTCGTTCCTTCCTAGCTTTCATACGCGCCTTTCTAACTTTCCAAGGGCTTCTCTGATTTTTCATTTCTGAACTTTGGGCATCGGTTTTTGGCTCTTCAACTATGGGTCATTCGTCATTCTTTGAGCTTGGGCTCGTGTTACTGCCTGAATAGGTATGATTGTTTCATTTTCCGATCCTCCACTGGAAGGTACTGTGTTGAGCCAACAGAGGATCACACCCACATTTTTGCTCACACTCATCATTTTGTAACCATTGATTGTAATAAATGTCTTTCCGACATTAATTTTGATTTGAGCCATTCATTAAGTAACGGGACTCAATTGAGTTTCCAGCTTGTAATCCCGAAGTAATTTCACTTGCTGATGTAATTAGTTAAAGATGTTCTTACCTCCAAGGCTGAGGTATATAAGCCAAAGTTTTTGTAACCTAAGGGGATTCAGATTATTAATCAAAGGGAGTTTTTTGGAGTGCCATGACTGTGTCTGAGAGAGAGAGAGAGAGAGAGAGAGAGAGAGAGAGAGAGAGAGTCTTATCTACTTGCTACGCGAGCTACGGAGCCGCCATTGGAGAAGCGACACCGCCATTGTGTTAGCAACGGCGAGAGCTACGCACAGATACCAAGAGTGCGCGCTATCGGCTTCTATGTGTGGTAAGTTCCTACGAGCTTCGGTGTGAGTTTTCTTCCAACTCGTGTGTCGGAATGGAGCGTGCATCATATCTATAGAACAACAACGAGTAGAGCTACACATTAGTACCATCGGGGTCAAGTTTTGATCACCTGTATTTTTCGGCCTGTCTTCATACGCGTTTACCGCACGGAGTGGTTATAGGTTGATTTTGCAGTTCAAGTCTTTAGGGTGTTGTTCTTACTTAGTGTATAGACTTCCCCTTGAGTTTGAGATCGATTCAATGATTCTTGATCCTGTTTCGTATAGCATTCGTTCGTAGTACGGATTTCAGTCACTTGCGTATTTTAGAACTTAGATTTGATTTCCTTAGTAGTGATTGTCATTAGAAGGTCGAGTAGGTGATTTGACACCCACCTAGTTGTTTCCATGCGCCTGCGGGTCAAGCTCCGTCCTCGTCTGACAAATTCTGTTGTTGGTTGAGTTCTCGCTATTTAGCTTCCACTAGCGGCGTAACCGCCTTAACATTTGGCGCCGCTGCCGGGGACGAGAGCCCTAAGTAGGTGACCTTAGACTAATCCTACGAGGTGAGTCGTATAAACTACTTTGTATACTTTAGTTAGAAAAGATCTAGGAGTGGTGGACTCCGAAGATCTTGAGAGATACTAGGAAGTGGGGTATTCCTGGGTCTTCCGTGTTGACAGTATTTTTAGTTTAGCTTAGATTTGTTTGTTGTTTTGTTGGTGTTGAGTAGTTGTTGATAGAAGAAGAATTTGCTAGTCCGTGAGTGGCAGTGAATCTCTTTAAAATCACAATTACCAAACCCATTTTATGATTAGGAATAGCTTAGGTAGGACTTCATTTGATCCTGATCTGGAGCTAGTAATCATTGGAGTATTTGCTTGATATGGTTGATTGCATGTTAGATCACTAAACGGTCGAGTTAGTAGTGAAACTTGCAATAAACAAAAGTCAGAGAAACTTTATGTGTATCTGGGAGTTGCTGAGCACTTGAGAAAGCTTTAGGAAGGATTCTGTGCCAAAAAACTGGAAATCTGCAACTTTAGACATCATACGTGTATGATGTCTAAATGACCAAACAGAGACCAAAACAAAAATTTTGACTTTACCAGAGTGTTCAAAAGGGGGGTTATACCCTAATTTCAACTTAAAACAAGAGCATTAACACTCAAAGAAACCCAAAAAGACAAGCCGGAGTCCAAGAAACGCAAAGAATAGGAAATTTTGGATTCAGATCTTGTTTTTACATTCAAACCTGACAAAAACACTTGAAACTCAATTATAAACATTGGAGAAGGCTTAAAACCAAGAATAGTCAAAATTTGGGACAAAAGACATCATACACGTATAATGTCTTTTAGCACATCCACTGCTTATTTTTGATATCTGACCTGACAAGATTGTTACAAACACTGTAGAAAGCAAAAATATCAAGTCTTGACCCAATTGATCCATTGTAATAGCTGTCTAGAGGTTATATTTCAAGTTTCATCCCATTTGGATCACAATTGACCCAAAACAAGTCAAAAGCGGAAAATTGCCAAGAAAAGCCTAAATTAGCCATAACTTGCTCAAACAGAGTTCAAACTGAATTTTGTGAGTGGACAGAGCCTAAGGGGGCTACTGAGAGTGAGCATAACCAAAATAGTCCAAATCTGTGAAAAAAGACATCATACGCATATAATGTCTTTTTCAACATAACTGCAACAAAATTCTCACTTGATGAAACAGAAGTTGTCCAACTGACAAGATTAAACAATTGACCAAGTATCAATCAGTTTGGATCAATTCTGACCACAAAAACTTAGGAAAACAAATTGCCAAGACGGAAAAGTTAAAGTCCTTTAGGGGAATTGATGAATTTGAGATCGGCCAGGAATCTCCAGAATAACCAACCAAAACAAGGGGAACAAGCAAGTGTCATATCAACCGAGGGAAGTGTAAACCAAAGTTGGGTGCAACCATTAGAGCCGATCTTTGAAGGAAGTGTTTCTAACACTTCTTCGGAGAGATCTTACGAGATTTTCACCGAACACTTGGAACACTTAAACCTGTCCTAAACCCTAACATTGTGGACAAGTGGGATTGATGGGCACCAAAGCCAAAGTAGATGAAGAACTTGAGGAGAAAGCACCAATAATGAACTTCCCTGATGCGAGGTTAAGAAGAGAGAATGAAACTACAAGGATCAGCACTGATAGCATCTATGTGGGGCTATACAAATATAATAATGGGGAGCAAGATCTCTATTATAGATGTGAAGAACCCTACACCGGAGAGTTGACAGACCAAAAAGACTTTATGTCTTTACCTACACAGAGGGATCGGAAGTGAAAATTGCCGCTTACGACAAGTATGGGAGGCAATACTCAACAATGGGCAAGAAAGAATTAGAAGGATACACATACTTTGGGGGACCACTACATCAGTATTATGTTACTTCTAGCTCACAAAGACCAGCACCAACAAATGGAGTGCAAAACCCAATGACGACAGGAGGACAAAGAACTCAGGTTGCTGACTCTTTTAGTCAACCTCAGTACTCGAAGCCCGGACCAATGGGATCATTACATTCCAGAGAGTCAATGGATACGAATCGAGGTAGTGCAATTCCAATCCCCACGTATACCACTCCAGGTCCAAGGTTCGAAGCGGAACCATCACATTTACCTCCTAGTAGTAGACTCAGGGCAGGGGAACCGACAAGGGTAACCCATGAAGTCCATGATGCTAGAGAAAGCTTTAGCCGGGACACAGGAGCAATGAGATTGGTAGCAGACCATAGACGTATGAGACCATCTCAAGTAGCCAAGTGTATGCCAAAGAAGTATGGTGGTTCAGGAGATCCGTATGCACACGTGTCACTCTTTAAGCAAGTCTTAAGAGCTGAGCAGATAACAGATTTCCATACACAATACGAGGGATTTGGTCTTACTCTAGAAGGTACGGCATTGACATGGTTTCAACCACTGAACAGAGGGGGATTCCATGACATTGACCATTTGCTAAGAGAGTTTGCTGAGGAATTCTCAAAACGAGGGATTAAGCACAATACGGTTTCACAAATATATGCTTTTAAACAGAGAGAACACGAAAAAGTGAAGGAAGCTTCACTTCTCTTCAAACAATACATTGAGAGATGTTCAGTACGTGAACGACCACAAGATGACAGACTATCTGTTCTCTTTATTGAAGGATTGAGAAACGACACTCTCAAGAAGGACTTGCACTTGAAAGCTTGTACAAGTTTCGAGCAAGTAACGAAAGAAGCATTGTACTTAGTGGATAACTGTACGGTTTATGGAGAGGTGTCAGCGGATACAGAATTTGCATCCAGTAGATCTTCCTCCGTAGCGAGCGAGACTACCACATATAAGAATGTTCAAACAACAACCATGCCAAATGTAGAGCAAATGATAGAAGATGCTCTAAAAAGGATGGCACCATACCAAAAACCATTGCCAAAACCATTGAAATGGTGTGCTATTGAACAAAAATGGACAAACCATCCAACAGAGGAGTGCTATAACCACAAAGGGTATGTAAGGGAGCGTCAATATATACCTCCTGCTCAATTAGCACCACCTCAGGTACATCTAGTACCTCGATACCCAACGGGAAATGTACCAGGACCTATGGGGATAGAAAGACCGCAACCGGTATTGGGACAACAACCACCTTTACCAGGAGCAAGACCAGTGGGCATTAGATATGCACCAATCTTAGAGAATCAGGAAGAACAAGCCTTAGTGCCTGTTCAAGCCTATTATGAAGAATCTGGTGCACACATGTCTCCAACTATGTATTACCCACCAGAAGAACCCAAACAACCAGAACCATGGGGCATGATTGGGAATGTTGGAACACCAACATTTACAAGTGCTTCTGATGAAGAGAGATACAATTTGAACGCAAGAACATTGATGTTCATAGCTCATGGAGGGTTAACAGGACAAAGACCATCCTATCCACAAAGGACGAATGAAGTGGGACCAAGACCAGCACTAGGACCCTGTTACAAGTGTGGAGGTGACCATCTGATGAATGTTTGTCCACATACGGAAATCATTAGAATTAACGCTTATTGCACTGAGTGTGGGGTTACTCACTTCATTGAGGATTGTTCAAAGAATCCAAACAAAGTGCAAAAGACGACATTGAATATGCTAGAAACTATTCCTACCAGCAGTGGGTCTGAAAATGAAACTCTGATACCAACGCAAGTTGTTACTAGAGCTCAAGCTAAGAAAACCACTAGAGAACCTGAGAATGGAAAGTTAGCGACTGAAGTGGTTAGTCAAGGACCGCGGAGTCAGAGAAACACATGGAAAGCTAGAAAAGCACGCATGAAGTTGAGAAAAGAACGTGAAGACGCTATTCTAGCTGAGGAACTAAAGCGAACTAAAGATAGATTAGAAAAACTTGAGAGTCAAAACGGGAAACGAGAGATGAGCCCGGAAAGAACGAAACAAAAGAGTATCAAAGAAACAACGAGCTTAAGCTCAGGGGGATCAGTGCTAGTCGACAAAGTACACGAACCATTGGACGCACTGATGAGAGCTTACGAAGCTAGGTTAAAGAACAACCAAACACAAGAACAGAGGTGGATGACATACCCAAACGCGGAATTGGAAAAGCAGAGACTTGAAATGTGCCAGAGAATGATCGAGACTGCACAAGCCTTATTAGAACCACCAAGAGAAACAATGAATTGTGGAACGGAAAACCCAATTCAGCAAGAGACTATCATTTCACGGGTAGCTGAAAAGACTCCCAGTGCACAAAAGCCTGAAAATACACACAAGGATGACCGCATAGTATTGAACACAACCGATCAGGAGATAGAGAGTTTTCATCCAGTCATACAGAGGTTTACGGAAGAGATGAGGATTACAATGAATTTTGGAAACAAGTGAGAGAGGCAAACTTTGCAAACGAGCTAAGTTGCCAAGCTAATCAGACAAATTGGGAAAAGGACATCAGGAATCCTCCCATAGTGGAATTTGAGGCAGGATCTCAAGTGGACTTGGATCTGCAATCTTACTGGGGAGATGGGGGCTCTGTTAGAACAATGGAGAGCAAACCTCATTCACTGAATACCTTACCTTCATACTTAGGAGAGTATGAAGCAAAATCCGAGATTAGAGCACTTCCCTCACGAAGAATTTCATCAGAAAAAGTCATGGACTCGCAAGGATTGATAGAGATCTTGTCAACACCAGTGACATGCACTATCACTCTAGCTGAGCTTTTGAGGCTAAGACCACATATGTGGACCACTGTAGGAAAATGCTTGGAGAAATTTGGGATAAAAGACCCAACATCGAGACTGCAAGAGGGTATACAAGAGCTGAGCAAACCACAAAAGAACGCTAAGCCTGTACCCTTAAACAAGGTCGGAGAGTATTGCGAAGGTGAAGAGGGGAATACAACCTTACCAGTTGAATTCCAAGGAGTGAACACGATGGCAATACTAGACAGCGGAGCTGGGGTAGCCATTGCTACAAAAGAAATCTGGAAAAAATGGGGGAAACCAGCAATAAGGAAGACTAGGTTGAAACTCCAATTAGCAGATGGACACATGGAGAAACCTATGGGGTTATTAGAGAAAGTCGTAGTGACTTCTTGCGGCATTGAATACGAACATACTTTTGCTATTGTCGATTTTGGCAAGGAGAATAACTATGATATCATACTGGGAAGACCATTCATGAGACAGTTGAAAATGGTCCAGGATTGGGGCTACGATCACATATACCTGAGAAATATGGAAACCACTACACGTGTGAACCTGAAAGACCATAGCTACAAAGATGTGAACCGAACACCGGTAGAGGAGTTTGATTCAGCTACTTTGGCGGGATCCGAATTTCCAGCTTGGTTAGGTAAGCCCAAGGAGTTATGGATGTGTGGGCCTCGAAATGTGGAAGTCTGAGGCGAGAAGAATATGTTTTAGAAAGGGCTATCGAAGACGAAACTTATATAGGAGAACCCTTTCCAGAGGACACGCTTGAACCATTAGAATGGACACACATTCTAGCAACCCTAGATGTTTGTGCAATTCCGGATGGTCCCACAACAAAATTTTGCGACAAGGACGGGTACGACGTGGTTCCGTACTTCATGTTGAGAACTGTACTCGAAAAAGAAACTGAAAAGAACGATACACTGGAAAAGGAAGATGAAGAAGAGGTGTTTCACGACATTCCGATCATCCAGAGTGGGGAAATGAAGCAGACAACGAGTCAACGGACAATTCAAGCGGAAACGAAGAAACCTATAACGGATGTCAGATTTTATGATTTTCCGAACCAAACTAAACAACGCCAGAAACGCTATAGAGCAAAGAGAAAAACAAAGGGGGTTAGAACCAATCCGATGCCTAGAATAAGAGGAAAAAATCAATTCCTAATGCTAGTAAAGGCGGAAGATTGTGTTAAGGATAAGATTTCTGGAAGAATGAGAGGCAATGATCAAAAGAGCTTACGAAAAGACAAAAGAAGCTCAAGAAATCAAGTTCAAAGGAATGAAACGAAAACTGAAACAGAAAAATCAGAAAAGAACAAGCGCAACAGAGAACACACGGAGTCCAAGTTAGAACGTAGAAACAAGTACAGAGAGCTCAAGAAAACTCTGAAAGAAGTTTGGACGACAGAAATTGAGAGTGGAGAGGACGAAAACGCCAAAATCAAGGAAAACATGGATGTTCCCTCTCACTACAGGAAATTCACAATAGAGGATAGGAAGGTGGTATTAACCCAACCTATTCGAGAGAGAAAGGAGAACGAATCTTATACGGACCGGAGGATGCAAAAAAAGTTGATTTAGCAGCTCCAGGTGAGACACCTAGACCGGTGTACATAGCCACAGATTTGTCTCCAGGCGAGGAAGAGAGACTTTTGAGTCTTCTCAGAGAGTACAGGGATGTGTTTGCATGGTCTTATAAGGACTTAAAGGGAGTTGACCCATCGATATGCCAACACACAATCCCACTAAAACAAGATGCAAAGCCTAGCAGACAGAGACCATACACATATAATGATACGTTTGCTAAGCGAATCAAAGAAGAGATAGATAAGCTAATGGAAGCTGAATTCATATACGAGATTGAACACACCGATTGGGTATCTCCAATTGTGGTGGTACCCAAGAAGAACGGAAAACTCCGAGTGTGTGTCAACTTAAAGAAAGTGAATGCTGCAACAATCAGGGACAATTATTCCCTGCCGATAACTGATCATGTTCTAGAGCGTGTATCAGGGAAAACAACATACTCCTTTCTTGATGGTTTTTCAGGATATAACCAGCTAGCCATAGCACCGAAGATCAACATAAAACAGCTTTTGCAACGGAGTGGGGAATTTATGCTTATCGGGTTATGCCTTTTGGTCTAACCAATGCTCCCGCAACCTTCCAGAGGCTGATGACGCATGCTTTCAAAGAATACTTAAGGTTGTTTCTAGAAATATACATGGATGACTTATGTGTACATTCTCTTCTGAGAGATGAGCATCTAGAACACCTAAGAAAAGTATTTGAGAAATGTAGGACATATCGCATTTGTCTCAATCCTGAGAAATGTGTGTTTATGGTCCGACAGGGCAGAATTCTGGGACATATTGTCTCACAAAACGGAATATCCACGGATTTAGAGAAGATAAAAGTTATAGTGGATATGCCTAGACCAACCAATGCGAAACAAGTACAGAGCTTTATGGGACATTGCGGATATTATAGACGATTCATTTACATGTACGCTATAATAGGCCAACCACTTTACAGGCTAATAGTGAACTTTGAATGGACAGAGGAGTGTGAGGAATCATTCAAGAAATTGAAAGAGGCACTCATTACTGCTCCAGTCTTGAAATCACCAGATTGGGAGAAGATATTCCATGTGCATATAGATGCTTCGGCATATGCAATAGGATGCATTCTGGCTCAGCCAGAAGAAGGAAACATGGATTTTCCTATCTGTTACGCCAGTCGACAGCTCAACAATGCAGAGAAGAATTACACCACAACAGAGCGAGAGGGATTAGGAATGATATATGCTGTGAAGAAATTTTGGCATTATCTTCTAGCCAACAAGTTTGTGTTTTTTACGGATCACCAAGCCTTGCTCTACCTAGTGAATAAACCATGCAATACCGGGAGAATAGTGAGATGGTTCATTATCTTACTGGAATTCGACTTCACGGTAGTAGTAAAGAAAGGAAAAACACATCTTAGAGCTGATCATCTTTCGCGATTGACGAATGGAGAAGACCCTATAGGAGTAGATGACGACATGCCAGACGCGTACTTGTTCAACATAGAAATGATACCGAAGTGGTCTCAAAATGTCGTTAGCCTATTAACCTATGGAGGAGAGTTTGATAGAAGAGAATACAACCAGAAACATATTGCTATTCAGCAATCCAAGAATCTTCAATTGGTTGCAGGAAGGTTGTATCAATTGGGAAATGATCATGTTTTACGACTATGCATCAATCCTGAGGAATATAATATATATCTGTGCGAAGCACATGTTCAGGAATGTGCATTTCATTGTTCAAGAAGGAACACATATAGGAATTTGTTACAATTGGGAGTCTATTGGCCAGGAATGAAAGAAAGCGTACATGAATATGTCACTGTATGTATTGTATGTTCATCAAAACCGCCAGCAGAGTATTCGACATTATATCAGATAATGATCGCTCCGGAATGGAGTCAGTATATTGTTGAATATCTCACAAATAGAACTTTCCCAGAAGGAACGTCAAAAGCTCGTCAGAAATCTGTAGAGACAGAAGCTAGAGATTACGCTTTAATAGGAGATCAACTCTATAAGAGAGGTAAAGACAACCAGCTTAGGATTTGCGCATCAGAGTCTGAGTATGTGATAATCCTGGAGCAAGCTCATGGAGGAGTAGGTGGAGGCCATTTCTCAGGTGATAAGACAGCAAAACTTGTCTTAGCCGCAGGAATATGGTGGCCAACATTACATATGGACGCTGAGGAATACGTTAAACGGTGTGATGACTGTCAGCGGACCAAAGTACCACTTAAAAGAGATGATATGCCGCTTAGACCAATGATGGGGGCAAGAGCTTTTGCAAAATGGGGGATTGATTATGTCGGACCCATTTCACCTCCTGCATATAAGACTCATGCACAATACATCGTTGTGGCTACAGACTATCTAACAAAGTGGGTCGAAGCAAAGGCAACTCAAAAAGCAGATGCCAGGACCACGGCACAATTTCTATATGAATACGTCTTTGTACGATATGGATTGCCAATAGAAATTGTGAGTGATCGAGGCACACATTTTATAAATGAAGTGATAGAGATCCTTCTAGATGAATTCATGGTAATCCATAGGAAATCAGCCCCGTATCATCCACAAGCAAACGGACAAGCTGAAGCAACAAACAAAACCATATGCACGGTCCTTACGAAGATTGTATCTGAGTCGAGAACTGACTGGGACCAGAAGTTGCATTCAACATTATGGGCATATAGGGTAGCATATAAAACATCAATAGGAACGACCCCATATAACATGGTTTTTGGGCTAAATGCTATCTTACCAATAGAATTCTTGATTTCAACCTTAAGGGTGGCTAAGGATCTAGAGTGGACAGGGCACGAGCTTTCTGATAGAATAGATGACCTGGAAAAGCTAGACGAGCTTCGCCTAAAAGCAGTAGCTTCTATCTACGCTCAAAAAAGGCGACAAAAGGAATTTTTTGATAAGCATGTGCGGACTAAAGAGTTTAAGGTTGGGGACTATGTCCTAGTTTACACTCTGAAACAGCATGCTAAGAAGCTTAAAAAGCGAGGGATGGGACCTCTGGTGATTAAAGATCTATCACCAAGTGGAGCCGTCAAGCTTGCTACATTAGACGGAGAAGAAATGCCCAATTGGATTAGTGGATGCAGAGTGAAAAAGTATCTTTTGCCGCTAACCCAAGACATGCTTCTCAAAATACATCAAGAAAAGCTGCGTGTCCAGAAAAAGAAAAAGATTGTGGAGGAAGCGCAAGCCGAGGCGAAGGAAAGAATGGAGAAAAGAAGACTACTGCGTCAGAAACAGCGCAATGAAGGAGCAATACGAATAAACGCAGTCAGTATAACAGAAATGGATAATGACAAAGAAGAACCCATCATTGAATGCAAAGTAGGAACCAACCAAATCAAAGCCAGAGCACTATTGGATTCAGGAGCTCAAACTAACCTACTTTCACTCAGTTTGTATAGACAGTTGACAAATGACACTAAATTACAAACTGCCAAGCAAGAGTTAAAGAGTTACTCTGAGAATTCAATCAAAACTGTCGGATGCACAGTTTTACATATACAGATTAACCAGTATGTGTATCCTCATATGTTTTACGTGGTTGAAGACCAAGCTACACAACATCCATTATTGCTAGGACAACCATGGCAGAAGCAATACAATGCAATGATTGATTGGAGTTCTAAATCAGTGCTTATCAAATACGAAGGTGAAAGTCAATCAGTTAAGTTCACCAAAGGAGCAAAGCCAACTCCAAAGGAAGAATCCAAGAACAAAGGTAAACAACAACCAGAGAAAAAGAAGAAGCAATGGCAACCAAAAGTTTCTATACAACTGGATTGCTCTTCGACGAAGAACTCTCAACATTGGATAAGGAAGACAAGCAATAATATAACAGCTCAACCTTGGGAAAAATGGAGTCAAAGTTGGTATGGAGACCAAAAAAGGTTGTGCCAGAGAACACAAAGGTGGAAAACAGAGTCTTCAATACCAGACAACGGAGTGATTCCAGACAATCAAGGACAGTGAAACAGATCTGGATTCCAAAGAAGTTCATGACGGCACAAAGCTATAGCAAGCAAATTTGGATCCCAAGGATTTGTAAACAGGAACTCCTTCAGTACAATCCACGGAAACTCCTAGGTATTTCAAGGCGAGGAAATCAACAAAAAGAACAAAGCAAGTTTGGGTTGCAAAGAGTTTGTGGCAAGCACAAGCGAGGCGGAAGCAGATTTGGATTGTGAAAAAGAACAACAAGGTAAAGAAGAATCCATCTACTGATTCTACTACCGAAGTGCCAAAACCAACCCAAAACCCGACCACCAATCCTTCAATCAAACAAAGAGCAGCTTTATTGGAAAGACTGTTGTATCATCGCTCTACAATTGCATTGGGAACTTATGACCAAAACAACTACAATGCTTCGTCCACAGACACTTCATAGTCGTCCGGGAGGACTCAGACTAGGAGGGGGGGAGGTATACAGGTATACAGGAGCTACAAAGCAGCTACAACAGGAGCTACAAAGCAGCTACAAGCGACAAAAACAAAGAAAAACAAAATTATATTACAAGGGCAGTGTCTTACATGATTTTGCAATTTTTATGTTTGATTGTGGATATTGATAATATTTATGCCCTTATATACCTTGTTTTGCAACAAGAAGAGATCAAATGATGAATTTGGGTCTCTAGACGTGTAAATATCACTAAATAAGAGTGTTTTTGGAGCTAAAAAGTGGAAAAAAGTGGTAATCCAAGTCCAGAAATCACAAATAAGTGTATATTCATATACACAGGGTTACTAGCTATTTATTGTGCATGTTTGAAATTTTTTGGCTTCAATTTGCTATTTTCCTTTATTTTTATGATTTTCTTGATAAAAGTAAAAGAAAAATAAAAAAGCAGGTGAAACGAGATCAGAAAAAAGAAAAGAATAGATGGTGATGATCCTAATGACAAGGGCAACCCATGGTAAAAATTGAGTACAATTCGGAAAAAGTTGCGGAAAGCCCGAAATGACAGAATTTTGGCAAAGTGGACAGATTTCTCAGAAAAAGGTCAAACGGAGTCCAAATTGAGAAATTTCAAATCCTAAAGTGCATTTCACGACGAGATAGGAGCACATGTCAAATTTGGTAACAAGTGATCCAAGAAGTCCAAAGTTAAGTATTTTTGACTTCACTTCAAGCTCATTTCCACTATTACCCACTTGGAGAGAGCAAAGAGCACATAGGAGCATCCAACCTTCTACAGCCTTCTACGACTACTACGAGAGCTCAGAGGACACCAGACATGAGAGGTAGACTCGTTGCCATAAGATTTTGATGCTTATCATTAACTTTTGTCGCGAAAACTGACCAAAACCAAGAAACAAGAGCAGACGGGAATGCGGTAGAATGCTAGGTAGTGGCACAACCGCCTAACCAAACCTTGCAAGAACTTATAGGTGGGTTACCCTAGTATAGAAAATGGGTTTCTAACACTCAAAGCTCGAGAAAGAACGACTGGAAAAACCCTAGGTCAACAGAGCCTGCAAGAGGCAAACAGGAAAAAGTTGTCGAAACGACACAAAACTTCTCAGGAAGCTTAACAACATCGAGGGCAATGCAACCATGGAGTATCTCCAGGCTTGGACCACCAAAAGTGGGTCCAAACAACCGATTCGACGACAGACACACAAAGCGTCATTTTGGCATAACGGCTGAAATTGACGACCGAATGAAATGAAACTTCACAAGCAGCTTCAAGTAACTATTGATGACTTCTGTTTGCAAGCAAAACCCAAAAGAAAGCTGATTCACTTACCGATGGTGAAAAAGACGCTTTCGGGCAACCAAATGGAGAAAGATGGAGAACGGGGAGCCAAAGTCAAGTTCAACCAAATAGATGGCTTCACAACATATCCAATGAGCTGGAAATGCAACTCTCGAGAAGAAAAGTTGAAGAAATTCAAATCCAAGGCAAAAAGACGACTTCAGAGACTGAAATGTCTATAAGGGGGCTTTTTAGCTAAACTGATGACTTTTTAAGTTGAAAACTAGTTAGCACGGCTTAGGGCACTAGCACAAAGCATTCTTTGCACAAAAAGACCAACATTTCAAGAAAATACATCATACGCGTATGATGTCTCACAACATGAATTTCACATCCATTTCAACATTTGAGTGCATAGCCTCATTCCACATGTTAATCACATCCTATGAACCAAGTATCATGAGCACTGGAGTTAGAAAACCCAAGGAAAACCAAAAAGACGCAAAGTAGGCCATAAAATTGATTTTTGGTCCTAATTTTGTCAAAATAACTCCAAACTGATTGAAACTTTGTAGGATTGTTGTTAAACACATCTACAAGCTATCTGGAACCAAAAAGCACCATTTTGACACAAAAGACATCATACGCGTATGATGTCTATTTGCACTTACAGAGCCAAAACTGCTCATTTGTCATCATACATCCATTATATATATCTAATACATGCTACATATGAAATTTGGAACCATTTGGTCAAGAGGATCACCCCATTAGCCCAATTGAGGGAAAATCCTTCACCTAAAGCCTATTTTTGGCCCAAATCCAACATACTCAAGTCCAAACCAAGATTTGAGTAGGAACAGTCCTTCACTAGTACATGGGGAATCCACAGAACCAATCCCATGCAAAATTGATGAAAAAGACATCATACGCGTATGATGTCTCCAGAGCCATTTTAGCCCAAAATCTATCCAAACTTCATAAATCCATTGAATAAGCCTAATCCAAGCTTATAGAGAAATTTGGTCCAAAAATACACTAAAAGACATCATACGCGTATGATGTCTCACTATGTGATTTTGGCACCTCAGGGCTTCAACCACCAAACAGAAGTGATCTACATGCCATTTGAAAGTGAACCACCAAGTTTTATCCAATTGGATCATAAAATCCAATTCCCTTTCAAAATTTTGCCAAGAGCCGGAACTGGACTAAATTGACCAAAACTTGACCAAATGGGATCCAAACTCAAATCCAAGCATATGATAATCATGTATACACTATCAGCTACAAGCACAACCAATATGAAGTCATTTTGACACAAAAGACATCATACGCGTATGATGTCTCCAACATGATTTTGAGCCCATTTTGCATATTTTTTCACCTACCTTGCATCCTTAGGCCCTGAATAGCTCATGTTTCAATTTTCAAGTCATTTGGATAGTTAAAAGCTTCATTTCGGCTTTCAGTACTAAAAAGACGCTAACTTCTGAAATTGGAGTTACAGAATCCATGGATTCCACCAAGTCATCGGCAACGAAGAGAAAAAGACCGACAATCAAAGATGCTATTGCAGAAGCGGAACCATTTGACATTCCAGCAGAAACCCTCAAGCCAACCAAAACTTGGGTGGAGGAAGCAGTATTGGAGAAAGAGGGAATAAAGATCTACCAGGGGACTTTCAGAGATCCTCAAGGGCAAGCAGTGGATGTACCGATGATCCCACAGGAATTGGTAGATTATAGCAGGTCAAGAGACATCAGCAGGTACCTGGAAAGGGCAGACTTGCACAGTTTCTTCACCTCGAGACCATCACGTGTGGATACAAGAAGAGTGTACGAGTTGGCAACATCCATTCAGAAGGATGGAAAAGCCACATTGACAACCATGGATGGAGAGAAGGTAGAAGTACAGATCACTCCACAGCTAATTGCAGACACATTGAAGCTGCACAACAAAGGGAGCTCGGTCAAGGAAAGATGAGAGGCCATAGAGGTCTATGGGCCCAAGAAACAGAATGTGACCTATGGAGATACGGCGGACCCAAGAGCGGCAACCTTTGCCGACTGTACAACCAATTTCTTCATGTTTGCAGTAAAAGACCGCAAAAGTATACGACACCACCCCATGCCATTGCGACCACCATCACATGGGCATTAAAGAGCAATATGCCAAAAGAGGTGAATTACGCTCAACACATCCACGAGCAAGTAATTCCCATGCACAACGAGAAGCCAAAATACATAGGAGGAGCGGAAATTCTGACAAGAATAGCTTATGAAGCTATTGGAGCTAGAGATCAGTGGCCAAAGGCTCCCTCCCAGAATGAGTGGCTTAGAGAAGCCGACGAGGAGGAAGAATAGCCCGAAGTACCCAAGAGGGCATCCACAAGAGCACGCCGGAAACTAGAAGTAGCTTCAGAACCTGAAGAGGATGTGGACGAACCACTTAAGAAGAAAGTAAAGAAGAAGGTTGCTCCCAAGCAAACCAAAAGTCAGAAAGCGGCAAGGATGGAAAGATTAGTGGAGCAGTTTAGAGCGGAAAGAGCTCTAAAGGGTTACTTTGAAGAAAAGTGGGTGCCAGACCCCACTAAAGTCGGAACTAGCTCGGCCATGCCACATATTGATCAATACGATCAATATATTAAAGCTTATGAGGAGTCAGAGGCTATTTTGGAGCAGCAACCAGCCGAGCCATACACTGAAGAGGAGGTACAACAATTAAAAGCTGAACTGAAAAAAGACGACAAGGGGAAAATGAAAGTAGATGAGTCTACTAAGCCTCAAGAGAAAGATGGGCAAGTCGACAAGGGGAAAGCCAAGGAAGATGAGGACAAACATCCCTCTATGACTGATGTACCAAGCCCGAAGAAGACGGAAAACATTGTGGAAGAGACCACAGTAGAGGTGGACACAGATGTTTTGGAAAAGCCAGAAGCCGAGACCAAAGAAAAGAAGATAGATCCAGTTCAGCAAAAGAGAAATGATTATGAGGATCTGGTAGAGATAGGATACACCGAAGAAGAGGCCCTTGAGGCAGTTTATGGGATCACCCTACAAAAACAAGATGAACGGAGAGGGACGGAGAAAAAGACAAAGAGTAAAAAAGAAAGTGAAGAGAAACTGGACGAACCGAAAGTACTAGAAGAGCCAAAGCCAGTGGAGGTGGTGGCGGAAAGAGATTTAGAGTTGACAGATGATGATGAAAAAGACATGCACATGGTGCATGAACTGCTCAGCAAGATAAAAGAAAGGTCCAAGTCAAAGGAAGTAGAGATTGAGACAGCCAAACAAAGGGAAGTAGAGTTGCAAAGAAATTTAGAGAATGCTATGACTGAATCTGAAAGTCATAAAGCATCACTCTATGATGCGGAAAACGAGAGAGACGGCTTGGTACTCCAGCTAGCCGAGGCTTCAAGAGAAGTAACAAGTGCACAGGAAGCAAGGGAGCGGATAGAGGATGAGTTGGAGGCGGCTAAGGATGAGCTCATTGAGCTAAGGGAAAGAGTCGAGCTCCAAGAAAGAACAATCACTAGACTCAGGTCTACCCCTAGAGCTAGCAGAGCAGGAACCGAACAAGAGGGAGCTATCGTACCAGTTTTGGAAGACCAGGTCCGAAGCTTACAAAGAGAGCTAAGATTAGAGCAAGTGCAAAGGTTGCACATTGCGGAGGGATCATTGGCCGCATAGGAGAGGCTCACATTAGAAAATCAAACACTACGGACAGAGAATGAGGCCCTCCACAAACAGCTCCAAGATCTACAAGAGCAACAAAGACGAGAGACAGAGACACCACAAGAAGAATCAGGTGGAGCAGCCATAGAGCTACCAGAAACTGGGGAGGCAACCACAATTGAAGATCCAGCCCCAGTTCAAGAGGTGGCCTCGACTTCAAGAATCTCTAAAGAAGAAGAACAAAGGCTCCATGACCAAATAGAAAAGTCAGTAGAGGAGAGTGCCAAGGCGGAAATGGAATGGGAGAGGAGACTCCTAATCTCCATTAGACTTCAGGGACTAGACACAAAAGTGCTCCATGAACAGTGGATGCAACCCAGCCTGCCTTTTCCTTTGATGAAATTTGAAGTGCTAAAGACGAAAAAGAGACTAGAAGGGGAGCAATATGTCGCTCTTTACGAAGGCGACATCACAAAGGAGGAACAATCAAAGAAGATAGTAGATTCACAACCTAGATGGAGGAAAGGTTGGCTGAACAAATACCCAGCCTACCTCATCTACTTGGTGGAGGCACCAAAGGAGATCCGGGAGGATGCAACCTTCTGCCCGGTGCCAAGAGTCAGAAACTGGAAAGAGCATGGCAGGATTGCAGAAAAGAAGCCAAATTGGCTTAATTATCCCAGGATACCAGGACCAAAGGCCTGCAGGAGAGAGAATAGGTAAAGCCTACATGGTGAAAACCCTAACGGGCACCATCAAGCTCTTTACTGGCTCTCCTGACCTTTCATGTCAGATGCTCAAGAAAATCTGCAGGTCTCTCTTAGCTTGCATTGAAGTGTTCGCACCAGATAAAGCTACGACCTCGAGTCTACTATCGACGGCCGACACGGTGTCTAATATGATGTACGATGTTTCATTGCAGCCTTCTCCAAAATTGTTACACCTCCTATACCAAAGGATTATGTTTTTGCCTAGCTTCCACATGCAAACATTCGAAGAAGCTTTCTACACCGGCTTTTTCACCCACGAAAGAAAAATATTCGGCCCAACCTTGACCATCCGCAACCTATGATACGAATCACATTTGCAGATGCTCAAGACGACAGGACTTTATTGACCAAGCATAAAATTCATGTCTAGGACGACATGAACGCGGAGGGGGGGGAGTGTTGAGCCAGCAAAGGATCACACCCACATTTCTGCTCACACTCATCATTTTGTAACCATTGATTGTAATAAATGTCTTTCCGACATTAATTTTGATTTGAGCCATTCATTAAGTAACGGGACTCAATTGAGTTTCCAGCTTGTAATCCCGAAGTAATTTCACTTGCTGATGTAATTAGTTAGAGATGTTCTCACCTCCAAGGCTTAGGTATATAAGCCAAAGTTTTTGTAACCTAAGGGGATTCAGATTATTAATCAAAGGGAGTTTTTTGGAGCGCCGTGACTATGTCTGAGAGAGAGAGAGAGAGAGAGAGAGAGAGAGAGAGAGAGAGAGAGAGAGAGAGAGAGTGAGAGTCTTATCTACTTGCTAGGCGAGCTACGGAGCCGCCATTGGAGAAGAGACACCACCATTGTGTTAGCAACAGCGAGAACTACGCACAGATACCAAGAGTGCGCGCTATCGGCTTCTATGTGTGGTAAGTTCCTACGAGCTTCGGTGTGAGTTTTGTTCCAACTCGTGTGTCGGAATGGAGCGTGCAGCATATTTATAAAACCACAATGAGTAGAGCTACACATTAGTACCATCGGGGTCAAGTTTCGATCACCTGTATTTTTCGGCCTGTCTTCATACGCGTTTACCGCACGGAGTGGTTATAGGTTGATTTTGCAGTTCAAGTCTTTAGGGTGTTGTTCTTACTTAGTGTATAGACTTCCCCTTGAGTTTGAGATCGATTCAATGATTCTTGATCCTGTTTCGTATAGCATTCGTTCGTAGTACGGATTTCAGTCACTTGCGTATTTTAGAACTTAGATTTGATTTCCTTAGTAGTGATTGTCATTAGAAGGTCGAGTAGGTGATTTGACACCCACCTAGTTGTTTCCATGCGCCTGTGGGTCAAGCTCCGTCCTCGTTTGACAAATTTTGTTGTTGGTTGAGTTCTCGTTATTTAGCTTCCGCTAGCGGCGTAACCGCCTTAACATTTGGCGCCGCTGCCGGGGACGAGAGCCCTAAGTAGGTGACCTTAGACTAATCCTACGAGGTGAGTCGTATAAACTACTTTGTATACTTTAGTTAGAAAAGATCTAGGAGTGGTGGACTCCGAAGATCTCGAGAGATACTAGGAAGTGGGGTATTCCTGGGTCTTCCGTGTTGACAGTATTTTTAGTTTAGCTTAGATTTGTTTGTTGTTTTGTTGGTGTTGAGTAGTTGTTGATAGAAGAAGAATTTGCTAGTCCGTGAGTGGCAGTGGATCTCTTTAAAATCACAATTACCAAACCCATTTTATGATTAGGAATAGCTTAGGTAGGACTTCATTTGATCCTGATCTGGAGCTAGTAATCATTGGAGTATTTGCTTGATATGGTTGATTGCATGTTAGATCACTAAACGGTCGAGTTAGTAGTGAAACTTGCAATAAACAAAAGTCAGAGAAATTTTTTGTGTATCTAGGAGTTGCTGAGCACTTGAGAAAGCTTTAGGAAGGATTCTGTGCCAAAAAACTGGAAATCTGCAACTTTAGACATCATACGCGTATGATGTCTAAATGACCAAATAGAGACCAAAACAGAAATTTTGACTTTACCAGAGTGTTCAAAAGGGGGGTTATACCCTAATTTCAACTTAAAACAAGAGCATTAACACTCAAAGAAACCCAAAAAGACAAGCCGGAGTCCAAGAAACGCAAAGAATAGGAAATTTTGGATTCAGATCTTGTTTTTACATTCAAACCTGACAAAAACACTTGAAACTCAATTATAAACATTGGAGAAGGCTTAAAACCAAGAATAGTCAAAATCTAGGACAAAAGACATTATACGCGTATAATGTCTTTTAGCACATCCACTGCTTATTTTTGATATCTGACCTGACAAGATTGTTACAAACACTGTAGAAAGCAAAAATATCAAGTCTTGACCCAATTGATGAAAAAGACATCATACGCGTATGATGTCTTTGACCTAATTTTGGACATATTTTGATACTTTGCCAACACAGATCCATTGTAATAGCTGTCTAGAGGTTATATTTCAAGTTTCATCCCATTTGGATCACAATTGACCCAAAACAAGTCAAAAGCGGAAAATTGCCAAGAAAAGCCTAAATTAGCCATAACTTGCTCAAACAGAGTTCAAACTGAATTTTGTGAGTGGACAGAGCATAAGGGGGCTACTGAGAGTGAGCATAACCAAAATAGTCCAAATCTGTGAAAAAAGACATCATACGCATATAATGTCTTTTTCAACATAACTGCAACAAAATTCTCACTTGATGAAACAGAAGTTGTCCAACTGACAAGATTAAACAATTGACCAAGTATCAATCAGTTTGGATCAATTCTGACCACAAAAACTTGGGAAAACAAATTGCCGAGACGGAAAAGTTAAAGTCCTTTAGGGGAATTGATGAATTTGAGATCGGCCAGGAATCTCCAGAATAACCAACCAAAACAAGGGGAACAAGCAAGTGTCATATCAACCGAGGGAAGTGTAAACCAAAGTTGAGTGCAACAATTAGAGCCGATCTTTGAAGGAAGTGTTTTCGATACTTCTTCGGAGAGATCTTACGAGATTTTCACCGAACACTTGGAACACTTGAACCTGAACAACAGAGAAAATATGGCAGCAGGACCATCAAACCCTTCCGCCACAATGAAGCTATTGTTCATAAAATACCAGTACGACAATGAGCAAGGTGCCAAGATCTACAAAGATGGAATGGACCGCTATTGTGTAAAGATAGAAGATAGACCTAGTGAGTTCAAGGACTTACTGCCTGTGAGCTATAGCGGAGATAGATATCTAGATGACGAGGGTACCATGTACTTGGTAGTCCTAAACCCTAACATTGTGGACAAGTGGGGATTGATGGGCACCAAAGCCAAAGTAGATGAAGAACTTGAGGAGAAAGCACCAATAATGAACTTCCCTGATGCGAGGTTAAGAAGAGAGAATGAAACTACAAGGATCAGCACTGATAACATCTATGTGGGGCTATACAAATATAATAATGGGGAGCAAGATCTCTATTATAGATGTGAAGAACCCTACACCGGAGAGTTGACAGACCAAAAAAGACTTTATGTCTTTACCTACACAGAGGGATCGAAAGTGAAAATTGCCGCTTACGGCAAGTATGGGAGGCAATACTCAACAATGGGCAAGAAAGAATTAGAAGGATATACATACTTTGGGGGACCACTACATCAGTATTATGTTACTTCTAGCTCACAAAGACCAGCACCAACAAATGGAGTGCAAAACCCAATGACGACAGGAGGACAAAGAACTCAGGTTGCTGACTCTTTTAGTCAACCTCAGTACTCGAAGCCCGGACCAATGGGATCATTACATTCCAGAGAGTCAATGGATACGAATCGAGGTAGTGCAGTTCCAATCCCCACGTATACCACTCCAGGTCCAAGGTTCGAAGCGGAACCATCACATTTACCTCCTAGTAGTAGACTCAGGGCAGGGGAACCGACAAGGGTAACCCATGAAGTCCATGATGCTAGAGAAAGCTTTAGCCGGGACACAGGAGCAATGAGATTGGTAGCAGACCATAGACGTATGAGACCATCTCAAGTAGCCAAGTGTATGCCAAAGAAGTATGGTGGTTCAGGAGATCCGTATGCACATGTGTCACTCTTTAAGCAAGTCTTAAGAGCTGAGCAGATAACAGATTTCCATACACAATACGAGGGATTTGGTCTTACTCTAGAAGGTACGGCATTGACATGGTTTCAACCACTGAACAGAGGGGGATTCCATGACATTGACCATTTGCTAAGAGAGTTTACTGAGGAATTCTTAAAACGAGGGATTAAGCACAATACGGTCTCACAAATATATGCTTTGAAACAGAGAGAACACGAAAAAGTGAAGGAAGCTTCACTTCTCTTCAAACAATACATTGAGAGATGTCCAGTACGTGAACGACCACAAGATGATAGACTATCTGTTCTCTTTATTGAAGGATTGAGAAACGACACTCTCAAGAAGGATTTGCACTTGAAAGCTTGTACAAGTTTCGAGCAAGTAACGAGAGAAGCATTGTACGATAACTGTACGGTTTATGGAGAGGTGTCAGCGGATACAGATTTTGCATCTAGTAGCTCTTCCTCCGTAGCGAGCGAGACTACCACTAAAAAGAATGTTCAAACAACAACCATGCCAAATGTAGAGCAAATGATAGAAGATGCTCTAAAAAGGATGGCACCATACCAAAAACCATTGCCAAAACCACTGAAATGGTGTGCTATTGAACAAAAATGGACAAACCATCCAACAGAGGAGTGCTATTACAACAAAGGGTATGTAAGGGAGCGTCAGTATGCACCTCCTGCTCAATTAGCACCACCTCAGGTACATCTAGTACCTCGATACCCAACGGGAAATGTACCAGGACCTATGGGGATAGAAAGACCGCAACCGGTATTGGGACAACAACCAGTGGTGCTCCTAAGCCATAATTTCTAACAATTCTCACCAGAGATGGTTCATCTCTTCGAACTCGTTCTAAGGGTGGCCCTCCAGGTTCTATTGACCCTTGAGTCTTTGGCTTACTCTCTCCTTGATACCTTGAATAGAGTGGTGGTTCTTGCAAATCCCTTAGCCCTCGTGCGGCTTGATAACCATCTCGGTTTCGGTCTTGTTCCAATGTTGCACTCTGTCGAAGTGATGCCTGCAATGATAGCTGGTTTGCTAGTTGGTTTTGGTTGTTGAATGCCTGCGGTCGGGTGGAATGTGAGGTAGCGTCATAATTTTCTGAAAATGGATTTGTCGACTTGCTTGGGGTGTAGGTGGCTTTTGGCACTTTCTCAGGGGCATATGCTGATGCTCCTGGACCTGTTGCCCTTTCTACCTCCTCTGGAAGAATCCGTTGGTATTCTCGCCCTTATCTATCAACAAAAACTATACCCTTCCCCATAGCAGTTTCATAAGAGAATAAGTAAAGAACCTTGTCTTTGCTTAATTCGTTTATGTATGGTTCTTTGCTACGAAAGTAAGCAACTATACCCTCACTGTCATGCTTGTAGATTCCCACGTTCTCATTATAAGTTGGAACCCTGGTTGTTTTCTTATCATGCATAAAAATAGCTCCGCACCGATCAATGTTTGGTGGCGGTTCTTGAGCCTTTGAAACCATTTTCCCTTTCGCCACATTATCTCCATATTTGTTGTAATCTTCAGAGTTACTGACTATTAGATAGTGGTTTCCCTTTTCGTCTCGGAATCTATCTCCATCATCATAGACTCGGATTATCTCCAATCTCTGAGCCGGCCTCTCTTCAATACAAATGCACTTGCGTCCTCGATAGTCAGAATAGACTAGGGCTTTCCTCGAGTTTGTTCCCTCTAAGAAGATCACAGTGAGTTTGGAATCATTCAAAGGATTTAGGGAGGTGCTTCCTCCTGGCATTGGTCCGTCATTGGTGAAACCTCCGGGCTGTTGACTACTCTCATGAAGAAAGATTTGTCTGACGAAGTGTCAGTATCACTACCTTCCTCAATAATCGGTGCTAGCGGATCTAGCCTTGCCTAAGTTACACTCTCCTCGGTGGACACTAAGCTATCTTGGTCACCTGCCACCTTCTGGTCTCTAACAATGTATCTTCCTGATCTTAAATTCATCAAACTTATCAATGCAATTTATCACAAATCCAACCACTCACCTGGCAAAGGATCAGTTTCCGCACAACTTCTTGATTTGTTTTTGCTGAATATACCTGTACACAAGCGTTTAATTTTGGCAATCGAATCGAAGCATTTATATGCTAGAGATTATCTTAGTAATGATTGGTATAACTGGAGAGTTAATCTCAACCACTACTATATTTTATACAATGCTGATGTTCTAGATTAGGTCTGCCGATCTGGAACTGTACTTCACTCGGATGTTGTACAATTTACACGAAAAAGTCTAAATTCGGTCTTTGCTCCGTCAAATGGACAAACAAGGTCCAAATTCACTTCTGAAAGAAGTTCTGGAATCCTTAAGCCAAATGGAATCTCACTGTCTAAGCCCAATCAAATTTTCTCTTTAGTAGGCCCCAATAGACATCCTACGCGTAGGATGTCTCCTGCTTTGTTTTGCCTGAATTTTTGCACTATGGTTTCCCCTTGATGTGCTGAGCCCACAACTGTTTTTACTTTTTGATTTGGACACCTATTAGCTGGCAATGAGTCAGAAATCTGATTCGACAGCCTGTTAGACTGATCTTGATTAGTCTAATCCACTCCAATTTGGACCAAAATTGACCAGGAGGCTTGCCTTAGGCTATGCAACACCTTGCTATGCCCACTGTCAATGTCTGGCTTCAATTTCTTGCTTTAGATATCCTACGCGTAGGATGTCTTTTTCATCAGAATGGCTTCAAACTCAAAACACAGGCTCCCCTTGGGTTGCTGATCACTTTGGTATACTCAAAATTTGGTTTGGAGTCCAAAATCACACAGAAGACATTCTATGCGTAGGATGTCTTTTTGGCCTGTTTGACCCCAGACTTGAGCCATAGCTTCCCCTTGATGTCAGTAACCTAGTGGTATGCTTAGATTTTGGTTTGGATTTCAAAAGTCCCCAATTTTAGCTGCTCTTGCCTTTTCCAGTCAAAAAGTGCTAAAGTCTACTTTGAACCCAATTTTCTCACCCAAATGAGATGAAACCCCTTTCAGTCACTCAATATATCATGCAAGACATGCTCATGCAGCCATCTTATGGTTTTGGTCTCAAAATAATGTTTTGGCACAATTTGGGTAGGATGTCTGGCAATTTCAGTCTATCTGGCCTTATCTTGTCAAGATATGGTCAAATTTCCACTTTCCAGTTGAAATTAGGGTAAACCCCACCTTCTGAACACACTGGTCAACTCAAAATCCCAAAATTCCCACCAGATTAGCCTATAGACACCCTACGTGTAGGATGTCTCCTGGCTTGAAATTAATTTTTTTTCTGACAGAAATGCTCCTGATACGCTGTAGCTCTATCAGAAACACTCACAGTAACTTTTGGACTTCACTTAGGCTTTCAAACACACTTTTGTGTCTTTTTGCAAACTTGTGATGAATTTACCAAGCAAGTATACATGCATGAAGTGCTCTAGATCCTGAATCATGATGTCCTACTTACTCTACTCCTACTTATCATGTGAAATGGTGACAATGGTGTTTTGGTTGCTTTCTGGCCTCTCCTGACTCTCAAGCTTTCCTCTCACCGCTTCTACCACTCCAATTCCAACTTAAGAACTCGACTACTACCTAAAACTATCTTAGTCTACCTAAATCTACCTAAGTTGAAGGATCTAGGCTAGACACACGCTTCCTAGACTCCCTCTAAGACCTAGAGAGTCCTCCACCCTCTGATCCTATCTAAATGTGAAACAAGACTTTCGGCAAGCCAAAAATCCCTATCTTCAAGGATTAGTCTCGGTCACCTACCTAAGGTTTTCGTCCCCGGCAGGCGGCACCAATGTTGGACGGATACGCAGCGACGGACGTCAGCAAAGCGAGAACACACCTAACATATAATGTCAGCTAAGGACAAAGCTCGACCCGCAGGCACGTGGAAGCAAGCATAAGGTGTCAACCTACCCTCCACCGACTCCTAACTAATTCTTACAGAGGTCTCTACCAATTTTCTAAGTCACAGCCTTCAAGAGTGCATAAGAGGAAACTTCCTACAACGCTTTCTAGAGCCGAACACCCATCAAACAATCTCGAAACACCATAGAACTTGAAGGAGACCCTACTAACACCAATAGGTCTCTCTCCCTAAGATTTATGAACCAAAATCCCAACCCAAAACACCCGGTGCAAAATCACGTAGAATGTCTGGCCGAAATTTGCAGGTCTTCGTTTTCGAAATCTAAAGTGCCTAATGTGTAGTTCTACTCAATGTGAACGTGTGGATATGCTGCAATGCAAAATCGGACAACGTATGCTCACCAAATCACCATATGAAGCTCGTAGAAGGAGCTCGCAAAACCGGACCGTACGCGCGCAATGTAGGTATGGGCGCGTAGCTCTCGTCGGGGGCAACACGCTGCACTTCTCCGCACTCGATTCCGACCACCGGTGCACACGTAGCGTCAAGATGAAGCTCACACTCTCTCTCGTACACAATACACTCACTCAAAGACTTCAAAACTTGTTTTTTAAAATGACAAAAGGTTTTTCATTAAGGTCAAAAAGTGGTATATATACCTTACAATTCTCAAACCCTAAAGTTCCAAATCAACCAACTACTCCATCTAACTATCAAAACTGGGATACAATCTGGAAACTTCTGTAAGTCCCAATATTTACAAGGTGAAAAATTAGGTTTCCTCAATAAATGAATAATTACAAAAATAATAATCTTCCGAGTAGTTAGTTGCCTTGGGGTGTGTCCAGCTTCTAACAGCATTGTATATATGCCCATCATTATAGGGCTATTTATCTTTCTTTTGGTGCACGAAGCAATTGACTTTCTATTGTGTGCCTTAAGCTTCTTCATCTCTCAAAGCTGTGAATGTTTCCCTGCAACCCTATTTGCAACAACAACTAGAACCAAGCCAACTATTACATGCAAGAAAAACAATAACCAATGCAAAAATTTGCTAGATTCTTCATCAACTGCATCCTATGTCATAAGTAGTATCATCAATGGTACGTGTTAAGGCAAGTAATATAGCAAGTTATTTTCATAAATAATAATAAGTTCACAATCGATACATTGTGAAGGTAAACAATGATCTACTTATGAGGACCATAAGTGCTAGCATATTTTTAAGCCTACCAAATTAGTACTAGGCATAGTAGGATTCAAGAGCCAGGAGTGAAATTGGCCATTAGAAAGTTCCCACAAATACCAAAAGAGAAAAAAAAATCAGAGATAAATCTTTAACCGAATAAAAGTTCCCGCACAACTATTTTTGATATAAGATGACGTAGCTAACCATCAAATAAGCAACCCAAAATAAGTGAGAGTCAACTATCAAAACTAGGCCAAGAATTATATGCAAATAGACCACCAATTGAGATAAGGTCCATAATCATTAGTAGAATTAATCAAGCTAGAGAGACTTAGGTCAACAATTAGGCTCATTGCAATCGGTATGCAAAAAGAGGTAGTATCTCATACAAAGATCCATAACCATTTTCATAAGTGGCATCTCATTCTAGAGATACATCAGTGATAAAGAGATCAAAGTCAAACTAATAAAAGGAAAAAATCCCAACCAATGACCAAGCCATTTGGCACATTATTCCTACCTTTCATAAAGGATAGAATTAGAGTATTCCAGCATTTGAGAAAAAAAATATCCCATTGGCATCAACCTTTTAGTAATAACCATAAGTACAAAACATAATTGCAAACACAAATGGTAAGAAATCATAAGTTTATCTAAACAAGGACCTTTGAGGAGTAAGTGCCCTCAATATACTCCATGTGAAGAGGAGACAAAAGCACCCCAAGTTTCCAGATAAGGCACTACAAGTAAACTTTCAAATTCACTCTTTCCATGTAGCTAGGAGATCCAAAAACATTAAATGATCACTATAAAAAGCTCCATTTTCTCTCTTTAAATTGTAAGAAAAGTAAGAAAAAAAGTCCTAAGTCTAAGTGAGGGGTTGAGGACCCTCAACCTTACATAGCGACAACCAACTACAAAACATAGCATCCACTTTGTGCAAAGCCTTTGTGTGGCATCTAGTTTGTGCAAAGCCTTAGTTGGCAGTCATCCATCTTAGCATAAGGTAGGTAGAGATAAAGCCATAATTGATCCGTGCACAATCAAGAGTACCACATGGTGGAGCACATCAATTCAACAAGTTAAAGACTGTAAAATTGATGATTAAAGAAGGTCAACATTGCAATGCTAAGGTCTACATAGTGAACAAGTATATAATGTATGATATAGAAAGCACCCAAGTTCTCAACGACATACCATTGTGAAAGCCAGATGCACAAATCAATGCAAGCAATAAAGAATTTCAACAAGTACTTTTAATAGAGAGTCAAACCTATTGGCCAATTGGAAGGAAGGTAGATGTCCATAAGTGGCAGAGATATGAAGTCAAGCAAGAAGGTAAAGGGGAAGCAAGAGAGTGCATAGATCGTGGCTTGTCATAGGGTCTGCACGAAAGGGAACCCGCTATTGGAGTTGGAGAGAGAGAGAGAGAGAGAGAGAGAGAGAGAGAGAGAGAGAGAGAGAGAGAGAGAGAGCTGATTTATCTGATATAGGATTTGTGATATATGATTACCTCTGGACTGCTGGAAGATTTGAGTCTCTTTGACTAAAGATGAAGGTTTAATAAACAGATTATGGGAACAAATTTCTGGTTCTATAATCTGGGTATTTTTGGGATGTGATAAATCTGACCCTATTGGATTAGAAATGCCAGTTCTCTTGTTGATCTATCTGTATAGCTGTATTGTGTTGTGGAAGGCATTGTGTCTAAAAAGGAATGGTGGTTCTGACAGGCTAAGGATGCTTATTTTTTGGAAGAAGGTAAGTATGAATCTGATACTGTAGGGATTTGAATCGGGCTGATGATTCAAAAATAATAATATATAATGCTCAAAACTGTTTGCAGAGATGGTCGGATTCCTTGATTAGTTGTAAAACTAATGGTTCGGTTTACGCGGGGTACATTTACTGACCTCACGCTGACTCGGTCTTTAGTACATTTAAAAAAGATTCTTGGATCGCTGCCAATCCAATAAGGAAAGTGAAATCACCATAGTGTAGCTGTTTGATTTTCGGATTAAAAACTTTTTAAATTTTCTTTGCATAACCTTAGTAGGTTTTATAGGCAGATTATCAAAGCCTGAAACGAACTACTTTCTTAATCAATCAAGAGAGAACTACATACTATATGCCATCACGGGCCAGCTTTCTGTTACGGACATCACCCCCTTCGAAATTAGAAGTATAGAAAAAACCTGACTTTCGGACTAGTTCTTAATCCAAAAAACTTTCCACATATATATATATATATATATATATACCTTGAGATAACCCATTATCTAATTTTCAGATCAAAGCCCTTTCTAGTTATATTCACAATTATTATCAAAACCTGCCTCTGTCATTGTGCAATGACTGACAAACTTTTGTCCAAGCTGGTAATAAAAACAGATATCATACCATAGTTTTTTAGAAAGCTCCATCATTAGAGAAAGTCCAGACATCTTCCTAGAAAGAATCAAAGTAAACATATCAAGCCAAGAACATCTATAAACTTTCCGTAGTATATATTGCATACTAGTAGGCCAAGAAAAGTTCGAATATATAAGAGAGAGATTATACGAAGCGAGTCAGATGCAGTGAAGTTTATCTTATTTGTATAACTCAAGGTCAACACAGTCACACAGCCAGCAAAAATTATTTGATAAGCTGAATCAGTGATTAGAAAACAGACCCTTCACTAAATTACCCATCTTGTGATGTACAATGGTACAACCAAGCGAGAGAGAAAAAAAACCAATTTCCACCAAAATAGGGTATGTGAAGTCATTTATTGCCTTCCGAGCATCATCCAATTTGGCAACATCCCAGACCAACGTTTTCCTTTTAGTCGGAGTCTCTTTAGACTATACACAATATTATAAACAAGATACTAGTTAAGAACTGTGTTTTTTTAAAAAGTGACATGGATAACAACTGGGATGCCCAGCATCACCTGCGTACAGTCACGTGCTAACGAATTGTTTTCTTGTGGCTATACTATGGTGATTTCATTTTCCTTATTGGATTGGCAGTGATCCAAGAATCTTTTTTCATTATAAACAAGATTCTAGTTAAGAACTGTGTTTTTTTTAAAAGTGACATGGATAACAACTAGGATGCCCAGCATCACCAGCGTACAGTCACGTGCTAACGAATTGTTTTCTTGTGGCTATGGGTGCAGGTGAGGGCTACCTTCTTTGATTAAAGCATTCAGTTCTATGATATTGATGACTGTGGATGTTCGCTTACCTTGAAGCAACATTACTCCAAAATTGGGGACGACTGCATCCCATGATTTACATTGATATCTTTACTGCCTTGTACAAAATTTATTTTCAACTGCAAATAAGTTATTGTACAAATTCCATTTTACTATCCTAGAATTAGTGGTCTGTGAACTGTTGTGTTCGTTTGCGTATATATAGGTATTTATATATATTTAGGATTGCTACACACACACACACACACACACACACACACACATGCACCCTTTGAAAGCTTAAGACTCTTTCTCGGGTGCTCTTGGCATGCCGCATAGGTTTTATAGTCCCCCAGGTCTGTGTACCCTCTCAACAAACCGCACGAGCATGCAATGAGGTTCTTGAATGAAGGCAGACTGATGAGCTCTCACCCTCTCTCGATGTGTCTCCTTTGGCCTTGGCTTGAAAAGAAAGGATGTTTCAATGGTTAGGCCTGAACTGCAACAAGTGGCTCTCTATCTACCATAAGAGCAATATGCAACAACCACCTACACAGATGGGAGGAAATCACGAAGCTATCGAAGCGCACTACTTTGGAAATCGACTCGCAATAGAGACATTCTCACACATCTGGTATACACACAGCAAGCGATTTTTACCTACTTAGAATGGTTTTGGTAAATTGTTACTATCAACAGAATGAAGTAGGAAAATATGTTTTAATTTACTTGAATATATTTTACTGTGCACATTTGCTTGTGAAAACTTGAACATGATAGCTCTTGGTACGGATAGACTAGTACAACCATTTGGTTTTTGTTTTATGATTGAAAAGCAGGGCAAACAAGCTTTGTTCAGGACCTTTTTTTAATGAGGATTTATGCATCTTATTTGAAGAGTATTTAAATCTGGATTGGTTTCCCTATTCAAACCTCGATTGGTTTTCACCTACTTAGAGAGGCTGTGTTAAGTCATTACTTTGAACCTTTTTTTATGTTGCATGCGTTGGAAGTGTAATTCTTTTAGGATTTCAAACCATCATAAAGGAATAAACTGTTAAAAGAATTATGGTAAAGAGACTTGGACCTTAATCCTCCTGTGAGGGTCTCTTGATGAGATGGCACAGGTTGTTAGAGATTTTTTGAAATTTTATTCAAAATACAGGGGAGATGCTCCCGAAATTTCATGAAATATGAACGTACAAGATTGTCAGGTAGTAGGACATATGTCCGGCTAACATGTGAGCAGATTCATTCGTCACAATACAAGACTCTGCTCATTTTTGGTTAGATAGGTGGTATTTTCTACCTATTAAGATTTTGATTACTTCACTTCAAGCAAGAAATGGAAACTCGATCTCTATACAATTAACTTGACTCAGCCGGGAAGTACTTTCGGATTGATGTAAGCTTGCACTAAAGTGACAATGATAGTTAAGTTGTATAGATGGTGGCAAAGACCAGGTGTAGACAAAATCTTTGGTAAAATTGATACTACTTATGATTTTTTGTATTAAACAGAATCCTCTTGTTGAGTTCCTCACAAGAGGTTGAGTTCATAGAGCTTTGAATTACTTGCAAAATATATTAGTCTCTAATATGTTTTGAGGATGATACCATATTTTTGAGCCAGTAACATGTGATATACTTCTAGTTTTTGATACATGAGGTATATTTTAGTTCTTGACGCCATAAACCTCTTATGGAAGATCTCGTTGGGAGATGGCATTAACTGAGGTTTTTTTTGAAACACTCCTCAAATTACAAAGGAAGTGCTGTCCAATTTTTGCCAGGTGTTCTACATTGATCGTTAAACCTAGAAATACATAGGTATTTGCATCATACATGGTAATTAATACTAGTAGTTTTTAAGAGAGCTCGATGAGTATTGGGATACACATGCATATACATTTAGAGGTTATCTTAGTTGAAATATTAACTTAATAGTCAAACCCTAAGGGTAAGTTGTAAACTAGGTCTATAGGTGTGACATGGATGACAACTGGATCCAGTGTTGACACTTGCGAAACACACAAACATAACCAGTTCTAACTGAGTGTTTTTGTATGGATGCAAGTAACAACTGGATCCTTCTCCATGTAGATGTAGTGGAAGCTCATCCCAAAGGGTGGACACACAGAGATACAACATTAAGATATCAATTTGTAATGATCAAAGATCAAATTTTTGATCTAAATAACTGTATTATCCATTAGATACAGAATGTTATATTACTGTATATGAAATTTTAATTGAGTTTTATGACATTTTGTTTTAAAATATTTTTATTTAATATATTATTTAATACAATTGTCTAAGTATGGTTCAATTATAAAGGGATTTTTCATACTTAAACACACACACACACACACACACACACTCTTATGGCAGTTGACTAACGCTATGAGACTATTGCAACATGCTTACTTCAGACTATGAGTGGCTTATTCTGAGCATGATGGAACTGTTGGTTATATTGTTCTGTAGGGTTTACCATGAGTTTCTTCCTTTTTACTTCCCTCAATAAGTGATTGCTATGCTTTATTGAGCTGGGGGATTTATTCACTTATAGGTGTTTACCATTTGTCTTTACCTTGCACTCTCCTCCATGGTAACTCTACTCTTGGCCCGTTATCTAACTCCTAGTGGTTGCTTGTGGGATCAATGCTTTCCCTTAACCGGGTGACACCCCTCCTGCCCCTAAGAAACCTCATTTTTTTCAATGAGTTGGACTAAACCAATTTAGTATCATTATATGGTGCTCTCATTTTTCCTTCTTGGCATAAAATGAGAATCAGTTATGAGGCATCTCGCCCTCATCGCGGTGGTACCCTACCTAGCTGTCCTCCTTGTTTGTCTATTCGGCATGCTTTGCTTGGCCACTGGCATTCTTTACCACCCCACAGATTTGCCGAATGGTGTCCTTAATGTGATGACGGATCTCCTACCTGCTGGCTATCCTTTCTTTAGATGGACATGTGCTAGGGGGTTGCTGCACTTTCATGAACTTATGGTTTTTCCCCTTGCCTCTACCTCTTCCACTATTTTAAAAAAGTGAGGGATTTTACTCCTCCTCACTTAGACTTGGTGTAGGGGCTTGTGTGTTATTTGAGAGAGAGAGAGAGAGAGAGAGAGAGAGAGAGAGAGAGAGAGAGAGAGAGAGAGAGAGAGAGAGAGAGAGAGAGAGAGAGGTCAAAAAGATGCTTCTCTTTGCAATGGTTTACTTCCCTTGCTACTTTGGAAACTATTGGGATTGCTTCTACTTTAAAGGTTCTATTTATCATTCAAAGTTACCATCAACCAGATGAGGCCGACTTTCTCTATCATTGGATATCATTTAAGGTATTGGGCTGTAGGTTGTATAGGGTTGTGTTGTATTGACATTACTTGTTGATGGCATTAAATGTCTAGAGTACTACTTGGGGGGTTATATTTTTACTGAAAATTTAGGGGGAACTTCTCTCTTACTATTACATGTTCTGGCTGGCTTGCCATGACCTAAAAATGGACATCAATTATTAACTTTTGATTACTTTAGATCTGTGGGGAGCTTGTTTTCTTTGGCTTGCAAGATGTCTTACCCTCAACCTATTGCTGATTGTTGGATTATTGGTTGGCTTCTAGTTATTGGATGTCTAGCTTAAATCTAGTCTTTTTAACATGCTCAATGAGCTTATTTGGCTTGGCAGGAGTTAATGACAAGGGTTGCATCTAATGGGTAAGGGATGGACTACTTATGAAACTTATGGTTACCAAGATAGTGAATGGGAACTGAGTACACTCACACATACACACACTAATGCACACCAAAGGAATATGAACTAGTTATTGCCTTGTTGCTTTAAGATTAAGCATGTGCATCATCCTTTGACTATTAATTGATGCTTGTGGATTTTTTCTAGCTTAGGGTATTTGATTAGGTGGATACTGTAATTGGCTGGTTTGAATATTTGATTGAATAGCTTGGCTCTTGAAACACTTTTTGATGCAGGTTGAATGGGGTTTTGCTAGACTGACATTAATAGCTTTGAACCTGTTCGATTGCTATTGGTTGTTTTACTAAGTGCAAGTTGAATAATGTATTACTATCGTTGCTTACTACTGACATTGGTAACTTCTATATGTATAAGGTACTCAGGATGTAGTGTTTGTACTGAAACTTTAGCGAGAAATTCTTTAATACGAACACCTGTACTGAGGGGCTTGCTATGACCTAAATATGTGATGGCCTTGTACTGGCTTACTATATATGGATGGCCTCGAGAAGACTGTGGTTCTCTGGCCTTGGTATGATTTGCTTGAGACCTATTGTCGTGGGTCACCCTCTCAAGTGGTTACTGGAGTTCATAGAGTTTTGAGCAGTAGTCATGGCTTAAGATTTATTGATTTTTATTGGTTTACAAGCTTGCACATACTGTCAATTTTCTTGAGCTAGATGTAGCATTCATTTACTCGATGCTTCAGGTGATTTCTTATGGTATTACTCATTTTGGTAGTTTACATTCGTTGGGTTGTGGCTTGTTCTAGAAATTTGAAATGGGGGATGCTGATTTCTTATGGTATTACTCATTTTGGTTGTTTACAATCGTCGGGCTGTGGCTTGTTTTGGAAATTTGAAATGAGGGATGCCTGTTCTTGGTTTGGGTTTTGGGTTGTGCTGATTTACTAAAAGTAATTGATCTAGTTCTAGTATACTCTTTTATTGATACTAAAGTACTGGCTATATTTAGTGCTAATTTGGTGGCTGGCAGCAATCAAATATGATTTACTTGATTTGGAAATATTAATCCCCAAACTGGATTGACAAGCTTAAATCCCTAGAAGGACTAGCTTCTATTTACGAAGTGGATACTGATCTATGTGATCTAGTTTTACAACTCATAAGAAAATAGGATCACCTTTCATTGGTCGGCACTGGTTGTAGGTCTTCTTAGTGTGATTTGGGATCTGGCTTTGACTAAATGCTTCAATATTAACCCCTATTTTGTTGAAACATTTGGGTAATGTGGGACTTATAGGTAATCTTGTATTGACCATTAAATTCTACTATGGTTAGGTGGCTTTGTAGAATTTTCTCTTTCTTTTGGACTAGGGACATGGACTAGGGACATATGGTTTTGACAAAGCTAAAATCTAGGGACACTGGTTTCTACTATGGCTGGCTATTTAGCTGGCTTTGTAGAATTTTCTCTTTCTTTTGGACTAGGGACATATGGTTTTGACAAAGCTAAATTTAGGGGCACCGGTTTCTACTATGGTGGCTAGATCTACATTTATTTTTACTTAGTGACATCTGGCTCTACAAGCATGCATGACCTGTCACTTATTTTGGAATACTTTAGGCCTAACGTTACCCTAAAATTTGAAATTTGATGGATAGGTTAAGGATGATTAGAACTTGTTTAAAGGGTATTATAAATGAATGCTTTCAAAAGAATTTGTGTACTAATTGGGATATGCAATTTTGGCTTGGACATTGCAACTTTGAAAGAAGTGGGAATAACTTAAGTTTTGATCATACTTTGAAGTAATATTTAGGACAATAGCTAGTCTAATAATTTTTAAGTATGACATGGATAACAACTGATAGGTTCATTGAAGCCTGCCATACATAGCCAAGTTAAAGATAACTGTTGACTTGTCTATATGGATGTAGGTGAAAGGTTTAGCATGCCGCAGTCCAACTTTGAAGACCCTTGATGATTCAGTCGGGATGACCTCAATTGTTTTACTACTTTGTATAAAATCATTAGAATGATACTTCCTTCATATTATATTATACATTAATGAATCAAAGACTAAGTCATTTCTGTAGAAATACTTGCCTAGTTTTCTAAAGCCAATTGTCTTTTGAACGTCATGTTCTTTTGTGTATATGTACTTAATTTAATACTCCAACATACATATGTCACTTTCATCTATGGCCTACCTCTTCTGAGAATGAATACGTTGCTGATATTGAACACTACACGGATGATAGATATAAGTTAAAAAGGTTTTAAGAAGGACATGGATAACAATTGATAGGTTCATTGACACATGTAATACGTATTCAAAGCTAACGAGTGTGTTGTCTTGTTTATATGGATGCAGGCGAGGATTCTCTCTTTACTTAGGGTCTTTTTGGCTTAGTTGTTGTCCATCACTATTGAACCTAGGCTCGTTCACTTCTAAATTAGTTGTTCTTGAGTATCTTATGTACAAAACACTAGAATGATACCTCATTCTCACTATGATGTACAAAAATGAATTAAAGACTGAGTTGTTTTTGTGCTAATCATTGTCCTTTGTCTAAAGTCAGCTGTCTTTTGAATTGTTATGTTCTTTTGTGTATAAGTAAGTGTAAAAACAACAAAACACACATCCTAAACACAAGATTCTTCCAGAAAGCTGGGAAACTAGGACCGTGCCTTTGGAGATTTTTGTATATAGGCTTTGATGGACCCACTATCTATAATTCCTTGTAAGGTTGACAGGTGCTAGGCAGTCTTTCCTTGTCTATAGATCGGCTACTCACAGCTATTGTAGTCTTTGACTAGCTAGTTTAGGTTGCAGCTTAATCCGAAATTACTTACCCTTGTGTAATTGTTTCGATTCTTATGATTTCAAGAACATGTTACCTATAAATGAACAACTCTTGAATGGATGGTTTGTTTGAGGACTACCCATAGAAACTCGTTAAAGCATGGAAAATGTCTACGACTGAGTCCCCGGGGAGTCACCATGGAAAAGTTACCGCACCACGTAAGTGCACGGGAAGGGGGTTCTTTTACAAGTTACATAAGCGTATAAGTTAGGGGTAGGCCCTTAATAATTTAATTCCCAAGCTTGAAAATAAGGGATGGGGTATCATATTTTGTTGGGGGAGAGGGGGTGTGGAAGAGAAGTGAGAAAAGGGAAAAATAAGATGATTTTTTTGTATTTCAAAATAATGGCTTCCCAAAAGAGTCTTCCCTCAAACTCAAACTTGTGAGAGATAGCTACAAAGATACTAACACTGATTTAATTGTACATTTAGTTATCAATAGAAGTGGTTCCTTAGTACGTTGCCACTCACTATGCTACACACACTATTTTTACTCAAATAGATCATGTGAGACCTAAACTTTATATGTAAGATATGGGTATAATAGTTTCTTTGTTGATTGTCATATAAGCATAGAAAGGGGGGTAATATTTCCTAATATGATTTGTATATAGGGGTTTTATCAAAGTTATCCGCTCATAGGTGGAGTCCCGTCTTGTATGTAGAGTGAATCCCCCGGGGACTGACTATGAACGTCATCCATACTATTCTCTACTAGCTAACAAAGCCTTAAAACTCCAATTAGAGTATCATCCTTTTTGTTAACATTGTTACGTATAGCTCTAATGAGACTCATGGATTTTTTCATATGGTAAAGCTCTTTGGCTTCAAACTTGACTATTCTATTCTCATCAACTTGATGAGGTAGTAGGCCTATACTCAACGGGGCTAATGCCGACTCATTGAGTATGGTGCCTTGTTTAGGGCGGATGCACATGCGTGCGCGTGCACACACACACACACACACACACACACACAGTTGTTTTTGTGGTAATCATTGTCCTTTTTCTAAAGACAACTATCTTTTGAATTGTTATGCTCTTTTATGTATAAGTATAGGCCTAAAAACAGCAACATACACGTCCTAAACACAAGGGTCTCCCAAAAATTTGGGAAACTAGGACGCTTGCTTTGGAGATTTTTGTCTATAGGCTTTGATGGATCCACTGTCTTGTTAATTGATAGGTGTTAGGTGGTCTTTCCTTGTCTGTAGATCGGATTCTTGCTCACAGCTATTGCAGTCTTGGTTTTAGGTTGCAGGTTAATCATAAATTACTTACCCTTGTGTACTTATTTTGATTCTTATAATTACATGAACATTTTACTTATAATCAAACTAATCTTGGATGGACGGTTTGTTTGAGGACTATCCATAAAAAGTGGTTAAAGCATGAAAAACTTCTAAGACTGACTATGAACATCATCCATACTATTCTTTGTTGGCTAACAGAGCCTTAAAACTTTGACTGGAGAATAATCCTCTCTATTAACATTGTCACTTACAGCTCTGATGAGACTCATGGATTTTTTGATATGATATAGCTCATTGGCTTCAGACTTGACTATTCTATTCTTAGCAACTTGATGAGGCAGTAGGCCCATACTCAATGGGCATGCTGCGGAATCATTGAGTATGGTGCTTAGGTTAAGGTGGGCACGTGTGCATACACACACACGCGCGCGCGCGCACACACATTGTTCATGAACAAAATAATAAGTCCTATTGCCTAATATTGATTGGGGACATTAACCCAGGGAGTTAAAATACGGGAACTTTCCTGCCAAGTTATAATCCAAATCTCCCCTCACTAATAAACGACCACTCAAAACCCACCTTGGCATCATATTTTAGCTAGAAAAAAATCTATGGATATATGGAATTTGTTTGTTTTTCCAACAAAACAAAAGATAGTTACTAGTTGTTTATGAAAAAAAGCCTTAAATTTTTGGATAAAAAATGGGAATTTTTTGATTTCTTATTTCCTCTCGATCACAAACCTTGCTCCAAGTTGTCAAAATCTTCTTCTACCATTCCTTTTTTGGCAACTCTCTAACCCCACCAAAGAGATTTTGCAATGAGAAACATAATATTTATTTTGTGGTCTCTGACAACCCAATATAATTAATTCTATTGCCATGAACTCTAAGCTTGGGTGTAAAAAACACACAGTTAATCACTAGGTAGCATCCAACACTTTGGCAACACACACACACACACTCACTCACTCACTCACTCACTATCATTTTCCTTTAAATTTTTTTTTTCTTCAAACTCTTGGCTACCATTTCTATCGAAAAAAGGGGGGTTAGCTCTACTTACCTCAACAGGTAAAGACACCTTTGTCTTGAGATTGGCTTGACAGGTTGTGTGAATGAATTTACTTTTACATCTAACACGATATATTGCCTTCTTGATTGTGGGATCAATACCCTGCTTTAGTTGCTAGAATTAAATTTAAATATATGTATAAATTTTTTAAATTATTTCGCTTCTCTGCAAGGCCATTTTTCTTGTTTGCAATCAACGCTAATGACAAATGTTCCTTGCAAGTGGATTTGATTAGAACTACTTGCCATGTATCACACACACATACACACACATATCCCAATTGGGGTTCTAACAAGCCATTAGCTGGAGAGACTATAAAAGACTGTTGCCATGCAAAAATGGCTTTTGGTGCTTTCTAAATACACACACACACACACACACACTTACTTTGTTACTTGCTTTTTTAAGCTTTCAGCATATTGGAAAAAACTCTACTAACCCCTAAATAATGTCACCTTGGGTAGATAGCTTCAAATTTACACTAAGTTTGAAATCTACCATGGGGTAGAGCCCTTATTGGCTATTAACTGCCACTTAAGCTGTAGCTGGAAAGTAAAAAACATGGGTCTCTCTAGTCTAACTTACCTACTCTGCCGTGAGGCATTGTTGTAAAATGGCTTGGCAATGGTGAGCCAGACCATTACTGAGGCGTCCGCATTGTGTCGATTCCCCAGAAGGCGCATACTACACTCAAGACCTAGAAGTAATCTGCACATGCCAGGAGTGATGGTGTTCCCATCCCTCTATTTAAGGAGGTGAGGGTGCTTTTTGCCCCTCACTTAGCTTTGGGTGTGTGTTTTCTAAGAGAGAGGATCGTGTGTTGATTTGCAATATTTACTGCTACACCAACATGGAGCTTGTAGCTCAACCAACTCAGGTTTGCCACTATCTATTGAACGAGGTTTTCTTCTTGTTAAGATTTGATAAACATATAAATGCTAGGGTACTTTTTAGCACCTGCATGGGATGCCTGATATAGCACCGAATGTGGTTGCTTTATAAGAACATGGAGTTGAATGGTTTTTTGTCACTCTAACCCCTCAATTGGGTGTCTGATTTTTCTCAGTAAAAGCCACATATGGTTTTAATAATGGTAGCACTTAATAAAGAGGTTTTGGCTTGGAAATTATAGCCGCTATTCACAATGAGAATTTTGATGCTATGCGTTAACTGGTTCACTGGTTTTTTAGGAAGAGGTATTTGTGTAAAATTACTTGATTTGGCATAATCTGGCTGTTGTTCAAGCTTGTTGTTGGATATTTGGAATTGATAATGATATTTAGGCTTCTTTACAGACAGAGCCTCATTAATTTGGCAGGTAAAAACTCAAGAAGTTTTTTTTTTTTGGGGGGAGCATACCACTTGGAGTAGAAGGGGGTATGGCCCTCTAGTTAAGATTAAAGGACTAAATAAAGTTTGGGATAATAAAATCGTTTAGGAAAACAACTTAAATACTTTGGACTAAGCTTGTAAGTTTTTTAAAAAAGTTAAGAGATGGACATGGATAACAACTGGTATAGTCCATTGATACCTGTAAAACACATCCAAGGACAACGTATCTGTTGTCTTGTTTGGATGGATGCAGATAAGGACTCTATCTTATCTTGGAGGTTTTTTTTGGGCTTAAAAGCAGCTGTCCACACATGATTACACATACAACTACTGTAGAGGAAGTACTTCTGATAATTGTATACTAGAATGAGGCTTCATTCTTACAATCATTGTACAAAAATAATTCTAAGACTGAGTTGTTTTTGTACTTGTCATTTCCTTTTCTATGGAGCTAGCTGTGTTTTGAATGTAAAAGTTCAATTATGTGTTATAATTTATGTTAAAACAACAAACACACACACACACACACACACACTCAAAAGCTACTTAAGAGCAGTGTGATACCAACCTCTACAACCTGACTCTTTAACAAACTCATTCAATGCTTTGCTTAGTAATTTGATGGCCACAATCCAGCCACAATAGGCCATTTTGCTTCTATTCTATAAGCCTACAATTTGCACGAGCTAGGTTATACATTAATAAGGACTAAGGTCACACTACCTCGATCGTGCTACACATGCTTTCAAAAGCAAATACCACAAAAGGTCTAAACGTAGGCCAAACTATCGTAAGAACACACGTTCTTGGTGCCATTTGTCTACAAGACTTGCAATATAGCTACTCTCATGGTGGAGAAACAAACTGAGAATGAAATCATCAATGCGCCCTCCTCTCAAGTGGAAGGTTTCTTTAGTATGTTTTTTCCTTCCTTAGGAACCAAAGATAAACAACTCATGTTATCTTCTCCAATGGAATTTCATATTAAACTTGTTAATTTAGTAATTTGATACATTTTGACATAGAAAATCAGTGTCATCACTCGTTTCAATCACTAACATGCATAGACTTTGCATTTTAGAGATATTTCTACTTGCATGAAACTACCAATAATAACAATTGCAGTATAGAAATATAGTTATTGCTATATATCATGGAAATAACCAATGAGGTCGACTTTGAATAGATTGCAGATTATTATAGTTGTAGCAGATTTTTGATTAATTAAAAGTTTAACATATAACCATATAAAGCTGTATTTAAGGAGTTAAAATTAATGCTTATTTACAAAAATGTGATGTCAAGCAAATAAAGCATTAAATCCTTTTAATGTATTACATAAAGTACTCTTATAAACATTTTTCAGAGCTTGTTACTATAATCACGAGTACTTCTATCTATCAATTAGCTAAAATTATGCCTGAGACTAGGCCATAATGGTCCTTTCATAAGCTATATCTGATAGAGTCTATTCCTGCCCTTAAATGTGGTATCAGGTATTCCATAACTCTATTTACACATCATTAGAGTATCTACTCTAGCCAACCATATGCATATATGGCTCTAGATAATAAGTTTCTATCATCTTCCAACAAATTTGAGTGCATGGATAAGAGGGACATGGATAACAACAGCCAGGTCCATCCTATACCTGCATTCCATGCCTAAACAAAAATACTAACAATTTCTTTCTTTGCATGATGGTTGCAGATAAGGATTTCGACTTGTTTTTTCTTTGAATTCAAATTCTGTTCGACCAGTCTAAGCAAGAAAACATCTTCTACCGCTAGTTCATATTTTTCTCTTCTTAGATGTAATAAAAACATAAAAAATATATTTCAAATGTACATATATTTAATGGGTGTACTCATTTTTATTTACCTTTGTCAATTCTCTTTTTGAATCGTATGGTTCAAGTTGTGAATACGGTATACAAATTAATACTCCAACACACACAAATAGGCATAAGGGCATAAATTGACCTCTCAATTTAGGACCAAAAGATTGACAAAGATACATAAGTATTAGAATGATATGTTTTTTTAACCTAGATTTCTAATAAGAATACATACACACATGCATTATATCCTCGGATTCATTGGTTTAAAGGTTGTATGTATTACCATCTTACTTTTTTTCTTGTAATTTTTCTCAAGTATCTCACTACTATAAATACACTGTCCGAATACGGATCCTTAATAACCCAAAAAATCTAGAAGCGATCAATAAAAAACTTAGAATGTCTCGAGCTAAATTGTACAAACATACCCATAGGCGATCGTTTATGTACCCTGCTAATAGATACATATCTTTTCTTGCTAGAGCTGCCAAAAGAAATAAATTAAATACTTTTTGGCTATATTTCCAACTTTTTCTCTAATTTATGTGACTTCTCTTTTTCCAGAGTGACTCTTTTGCCCTCGGGATACAAATTTCCAGTTGAGCTCACTTCCTCTAAAGCAAGTGTCTATGTTTCACGTTGCATTGAGGATGCAAATGCATCTAAACATATTATTGGATCAACAAATCTAGAGAATTATCCTCATGGGTCTTTATTGCAACTTATTTCCTTTAATGACTTGATCAATCTCTTAGCTTCTCTGGTGAAAAACAAGAAATAAGGACTTAAGCTCTTAAAAGAGGAATTAAAAAAACTTCCTATTTTTCAAAAAGTCCACACACAGTCACTAGCGACCTTCTCCTTCTTAGGTGCAAAATTAACCAATTTTCTTAAAAAATCGTGTGTACTTAACGCGGCTTGCATTACTACACCAATAGCTCCATCTCTCAATGTGTCTAGCAGCATTTTTACTCGCAATCCGATGGTGCTAGAAGCAGTTAAGAATTTCCAATAGGATTTATGCTCTCTTAGCGATTCTACACTTTTGGAAATGAATTCGAAAGTTTCAAAATGTTTTCCTTTTCTTCCTTCAAAACAAGTTGAGGTTGAAGGGGCAAGTTGGACAATCAACTTTGGACCCTACCCAACAAAGATTTTTTGGCACCTATCTCACTTGAATCTTGGATTTTTAAAGCCAACTTGCTTACATCCTGCATGGATGAATGTCGGGTTCATATTCTTAAAGGCACTTGATTCCTTAATAAAGGAGAGTTAATCAATGCTCCCTTTCCCATAATTTTTTGGATCTTGCCAAATGCTCCACTAATACTGGGATTTATGGATGCACAAAGGGTATTATGGCTTTTTCTAAGCCTAATGAAGACTACTATTTAGATTCTATTTGGAATATTTATAGGCCTTATATCAAGTGTGCATGTAAATTCCTCGATAGCAAAGTTCCTTGCGAGTCAAGTATCATTTGGTTTGATCATGCGGTCTGCAGAGTACATTCTTAATCACTTGAAATTATTATTACTCTATTCTCATCAAATTGATGAAGTAGTAGGCCCATACTCAATGGGCCTACTGCCAACTCATTGAGTATGGTGTATGGGTTATGGCGGGCGTGCACACACACACACTTGGTCACAACATCTAACCTTGATTGCATCTGGGGGGGCTCTGATTGTGTCCTAAATCACTATATCTGGCTACAAAATATGACATCCAACCTATTACACTCAAACTGGATTTGAGTTGTTGCCTTAGGGGAGTTTTACCTTATGCTTTATATAATAAGTACTGCTTTCTTTTGCTATGAAGAACACTATGGCTATGTGAAGCTATTTACTATACTGTTCTGGTAGCATGACACCTCTAAATACCTAACCCTATGGGAAGAGTCCCTTATGAAAATAACCCTCCCCTATTTGGTGACTGTATGGCGTCTCCTAGCTTAAAACACCGTGATGAATCCTATGCAGTATCTATTGCCACCAATCCTCTTCCCCTTCTGATGATGAGTGGTGGATTGGTGAGGCTTATACCTCTGTCTTCTCATAAAATCTCCTCCTCTTTATGACCCGATCATGATCCCAATGCAAATTGCGTGCTATGAAGGGCTTACAGGGTGTTGCCTTACTTGGCTTGCTGAGACGACTATTGTCATGCTTCTTTGTCCCCTATAATAAGGTGAGGGGCCCCTCCCTTCACTTAGACTTGGTTTCCCTTGGCTCCTTGGAGAAATTCTAGGGATTACTCCTGCTCACACGTTATATAATTTTGAAACTCAAAATCTCAAATGCTTAATTCCTTGCTCTATTGGGTAATTATAACAGGGCTTTTACCTTAGGATTATTGGTAGAACTATACATTTGGGATTTTCTTTAGCTAAAGCGTATGGTTTGATAACTCGGCACTGATAATTGCACATCAATAGAGAGTTTCTTTTGCTTCCGGCCTGGTACTGATTACATACACTCACTCTAGTTTTTTGTTGCTTGACAAAAAAGTGGCATCAATTCTAAACAAACGTATGGTTACTGATTGGGTTGTTACCTAAATGTGTTATATTATGGTAATCTGGGGAAACTGAACTGACTGCGCTGATCACCGGTTGGTATTTTGAAATGTTATGTGATGGTTCATAGTCTGGTGGGTTATGTGGAGATTCATGGAAACTTATGAAGAATTGGTGCTTTTTGCATTAAACTTGATACTTATGGTGAGAATGATGGCATTGCTGGTTATGTTGCCAAAATTTAAATTTGGAAAGTTGCAGTTGTTTATCTGGTTATGATACATACATTTTGCAGAAAATTTGGCTGAAAAAAATGGATCTAATACTTGATGATACTTCTGAAAGATAACTTTTATATCTCATGAGGTTTCCATGTCATATTCCTTTGACTCTTTATAGGTTCAATCTCGTCAAATTAACCAAAATACTAGTCTTATAAACCTACAGCCTGCTTACTGGTTACTAGCTGGCTTTTTGGGTCTTGGATTTTTGGCATAGTCCTGATCTTTCTATGGTTAGATCTTACTCTCATGAACTTAGGTGTGGTTGGAGTTAGCTGGATCTGGCTCTGGTTATGACTGATACATCATTGGCTCTGGCTTATACTGCTCTGGGCTATTTTTTAGATCTTTTTCTCCTTGCTGACCTGGCTGGACTTTGTCACATTAACCTTGACATACAAAAAATTGGCATGCAACTTGCTGCCGTTTACTAGGAGTATGGTTGGATTTTTTCTGGTTTGGCCTTATACATAATCTGGTTTTAAAAGAGAATTGGCTCAATGTGATTTAATCTATAATTGTGCTTCAATAGTAGGTTGCCTTGGCTAGCTAGGTATTAATGAGAGATCTGGTCTACATCTCATTTTTTCTGGTCTTTTAATCCTTTTCTCTACATATGAACTTATTTGCTCGACTTCTAATCCTGGTCTTTGGCTGTTGCTGGTCTGGTCTTTTTGTTGGGACTTGATTCTTTCCTTATGACCTGGTTCTATCTGATTTTGATTAGCTAGTTAGGAAGATTACTTTTTAGCTTGCTCAAACACCACCCTATTATGTATCCACGGGGTTTTGGACTTGTAATACTGTATATTTTTTAGTTTGGAGTTGAATTTGGCTAATCCTAGGTGATTTTGGCTTTATTCATTGTCATGCTCGCTTAACAAAAGCTTTCACTTCTAATGTGCTGACTTTGCTGACAATTTGTTGGCTCAGGTTACTGTTTTATTGGCCTAGATTCTTTGACCACTGCATTCTTTTTTTACTTGATATTTTGAATTGTTACCCTTTTAAATTTTGATATAGCAATGATCTTTTGCTTTACCAAAGAAAATCTCTTTATGGTACTTAAAAGGGTGCTGATAGGTGAGCAGGCTTGTTGCACAATTAAAAGATTACTCAACTAAACTTAGGTTCTTGCTGGCTGACCTAAACCTCGGTTTTTTCATACAATGTGTAAACTAAAGAAATGCATAGGATGATATGGAGTAGTCGGCTTCCTCTCACAATAAATGGTTATTATAAAGAAGAACTTTTTTAAACATATAAAGCAATTTTGGTAGGACTACCTTGTATAGGACAATAGCTAGTCTAATAATTTTTAAGTTTGACATGGATAACAACTGATAGGTTCTTTGAAGCCAGCCATACATAGCCAAGTCTAACATACCTGTTGTCTTGACTATATGGATGCAGGTGAGAATTCTATCTTGGCTTAAAGAGGTTTAGCTTGCTGTAGTTCGACTTTGAAAACACTTGATGATTCAATTGGGATAGTTTTGATACCTTTGTACAAATTCATTTGGAATGATACTTCATTCTTATTATGTTGTACAATTATGAATCAAAGACTAAGTTGTTTTTGTACTTATCTTTGCCTAGACATCTTTTAGCCAGTCGTCTTTTTGAACATCTTGTTCAGTGGTGTCTTATTTATTTTAAAACAGCTACACACACACACACACACACACACACATGTCACTTTCATCTGTGGCTTAGTGCTCTGAGATTGGATACTACTTGTTGATATTGAAAACTACATGGATGGTAGGTATAAGATTAAAAGGTTTTAAGGAGAATATGGATAACAACTGATAGGTTTGTTGACACCTGTAATACATATTCAAGGCTAATGAATCTGTTGCCTTGTTTATATGGATGTGGTGAGGAATACTTAAGATTTTTTTGGCTTAGCTGATGTCCATCACTGTCAAACTTAGCCTCTTTCCCTTTAGAATAAGTTGTTCTTGACTATCTTATATACAAAACACGAGAATGATACCTCATTCTCACTATGATGTACAAAAATGAATCAAAGACTGAGTTTTTTTTGTGCTAATCATTGTCCTTTGTCTAAAGCCAACTATCTTCTGAACTTTTATGTTCTTATGTGTATAAGTATAAGTCTAAAAACAACAACACACACATCCTAAGCACAAGGTTCTCCTAGAAACCTGGGAAACAAAGATGCTGGCTTTGGAGAATTTTTTTTTTGGTAGGCTTTGATGGACCTACTATCTGTAATTCCTTGTTAGATTGGCAAGTGTTATGTGGTCTTTCCTTGTCTATAGATTGGATTCCTGCTCATAACTATTCTGAGTCTTTGACTCTTTTGGTTTTAGGTTGTAGGTTAATCCAAGGTTAAACCCTTTTGTAATTATTTTGATTCTTATGATTTCAAGAACATTTTACATGTATGAACTACTCTTGGATGGATGGTTCATTCGAGGACTATCCTTAAAAATTGGTTAAAGCATGGAAAAATTCTAGGACTGGCTGTGAACAACATCCATACTATTCTCTATTGGCTAACAAAGCCTTAACACTCCGATTCGAGTATAATCCTCTCTTTTAACGTTGCCACTTATAGCTCCAATGAGACTCATGGATTTTTTGATATGATACAGCTCTTTGGCTTCAAAATTGACTATTCTATTCTCATCAAGTTGATGAGGTAGTAGGCCCATACTTAATGGGCCTACTGTCGACTCATTGGGTATGGTGCCTAGGTTAGGGCGGGCGCGTGCGCGCGCGCACACACACATGTCACTTTGATCTGTGGCTTATTGATATGAGAATGGATACTTGCTAATATTGAACACTACATGGATGATAGGTATTAGTTAAAAAGGTTTTAAGTAGGACATGGATAACAACTGATAGGTTTGTTGACACCTATAAAATGTATTCAAGGCTAACAAATCTTTTGTCTTGTTTATATGGATACTCTATATTTACTTATGATATTTTTGGCTTAGCTGTTGTCCATCACTGTTGAACCTAACCTCTTTCACTTCGGAATAAGTTGTTCTTGACTACTAATATACAAAACACTAGAATGATACCTCATTCTCACTATGATCTACAAAAATGAATCAAAGATTGAGTTTCTTTTTGCTAATCATTTTTCTTTGTCTAAAGACAACTGTCTTTTGAAATGTTATGTTCCTTTGTGTATATAAGTATAAGTCTAAAACCAGCAACACGCACGTCCTAAACACAAGGTTCTCGTAAAAATCTGGGAAACCAAAACGTTGGCTTTGGAGAATTTTATCTATAGGCTTTGATGGACCCACTGTCTCTAATTCCTTGCTAGGTCTTTCCTTGTCTATTGATCGAATTCCTACTCACAGCTATTGTAGCATTTGACTATGCTGGTTTTTGGTTGCAAGTTAATCCAAAATTACTTACCCTTGTGTGATTATATCTTTTCTTATGATTTCAGGATTATTTTACTTATAAATGGACTACTCTTGGATGGATGTTCGTTTGAGGACTATCCATAGAAATTTGTTAAAGCATGGAAAACTTCTACGATTGACTATGAACGCAAGGAGACTCTTCGCCATCGCTCACATAGTAGACTCTTTGTCATCGCTCAGATAGAAGGGTTAATATTGAAGCAAGGAAAAGGGAGTGGAGTGTGGGGTCAACAAGGAAGTGCACATTTGTGCAATGAGGTGCCAAAATTGAAGTTTTTCTTTTACCATGATTCATTTTTCTCATTTAAAAGGTAGCAATGGAGCCACCATATAGGGCACATTGTATCATTGGGATTTTAATTGAAAATACTTGCAAAGCCCAAGTGCACATATGTTACCAAGTTGGGTTCAATGTTTCTTGTGCAAAAGAGGTTTCTTTCCTGTGTGCCTCTATGATATGATGAGCACTTAAGGTTTCTTTTGAGTTGGATTATATTAAATAAACCAAAAAATTACATGAGAATCCCTACTCCTCAATCAAGCCAGGGTATCCAGCAACAAAAGTACCATACCTAGAGCAGGCAAACAAGGGAGCCACCCCATCGTAACATATAGATCCATCAACAACTTGAGCAAACATAAAGATCCATATACACCAAACAAAATACAAGAGCAAACGAGGGACCTGGGCGATCCATCTATGTTGCCACCGGTGGATAACTAGCTTCTGCCACAAACCAAACATCCACCAAGAAAGAACAATCAAAGCCAGAGAGTACCTTTGCAAGATGGGTGGAGCCTTGGAGTTTCCATCATTGGCCCATGAGGGCTATTCGCAAAAATTATGAACCATCTCGATCATTAAGCAGCAACCACATCACACCACTCTATAGCTCAAATCACGACTTTCAAGGTGAGCCATGCACATTCAATAAGAGGGATCAATGTGTTGAGGGAAGCCACAAGCCAGCAAGATGGTGCCAACACCATGCGACCCTCCCGGAACACCAATCCCCCCTACCAACCCATAGAAAAACGTGCCCCATAGAAGTTTCAAAGAAGCCAGGGCGATCAAATCCCTTCCAAGAGAAGGGAGACTTCCGCCAAGCCCAATCTACAAAAATAGGCCTTCAACTGATTCTCAAACACTACTGGGTGGGAAGCCAATAGGTGAGGTGCCCCTTTCTTGGAGGAACCCCTACCAATGGACATAAATCACCCCCATTTGCCAACCCTAGCACCTGCAGTCCGAGTAGAGCCTAACACGGGATGTCTTGTTGAGCACTTGACATTTTATCATGCGCACTTTGGAGAATGTATGAATGTAATAAGGATAAGGATGCTTATCACTATTAGTTTGGGAGAAAGGTGAGTATTTCTGCAAAGTGTTGTTGTTGTTGTTCTTGTTGTGTGTGTGTGTGTGTGTGTGTGTGTGTGCGCGCGCGCATGTGCATGCAAGGTTTTTTTGGGGGTGGGGGGGAGAGAGAGAGAGAGAGAGAGAGAGAGAGAGAGAGAGAGAGAGAGATAGATTGATTGATTGAATTATCATCCACGGAGGTCATATATGACCTATGGGACCAGAAACAAAACAGTACAAAGGATTCCGTCTGATACATATCCGCTAAGGACTGAGGGTCCATCGAAGGGTGGAAAAAAGGAAAAAGGGTGGAAAAAGATAAGGTGGGATGGACAAAACCTAAGATGAGGTAGGTGAGGAGGAGGGAGCCGATTTGGGAGTTGGAAACTCCAGGTTGATGGCTTTACCTCCTCGATAAACTGCCCATTTCCCTGTTATGTGTGCTTCTCGAATCTTTTGGAGTTTGGCCTTCTTCTGTTTGAGTTGGGTGGGTGTGAGATCTTTAGCAAACCAAATTTTTGTGTCCTTGAGAAGCTTCAATTTCTCAAGGATCTTGACTCGATCTGATTTGGTCTTGAAGGTAAGAATTGCATGGTTGGTGTGATGCTCGTGAGCAAGAGTGGTGATTGTTGCTGGATCCCATTGTATCATGGGGGTTGTTGTTGGATGCATCGAAGGACTCGTGGAACTTGGGGTCCTCCTTTTGTTTCCAATCACTCGGGAGCCCGCCAATGAAAACACTAAGAGCAATATCATCTTGTCGCTGTCGTTCCCTCAATTTTTTACAATGCTTTCGAGTGTTTTTCCATCCATCATTTTTTAATATTTTGAATATATTGTAATCTAAATAGTTTATTGTTACATTTATTAAAAAAATGCTTTGACGAGCTTGATTTGAATTAATCACAAAATGTTACAAACAGCCTTGGCATGTCCTTTGCACATGGTTCTCAAAAAGCATATGATGTTGCACCTCTCCATGTACTCTCTTGTGGGGAGCTTGCAACGCCAGTTTCTTCTATTAATGAGCTACCACCAGCAAGTTTCCAGAACTAGGTTTGTGTCCAAAGGCTTGCACTTCTTCTAAAAGTGTATCTCATTTATGGATTGCCAAACTGCTCTCAATTCCATAGCCCTAACTATACAAATTTTAGTAAGGAGATACTCATTTTTTATGCTTCTAAAGTCCATAACTAGGTCGCATCTAAAGAAGGGAATATCCAAAGGAGAGTGCACCCACCTGCAGACCATTCACATGAAGACTCTAATTGTTTCCTAACATCCCTAGAATAGGTGCATGAGGGTCTCATTTCACCTATTTGCATTTAACTTAGGTGCCTTCGTCTAAGCCTCTCACTTTTGCCTTATCCCTTGTAGGCATGAATCCAAAAAGTACTACTTCCAACTATTTAGCTCTATTTGCTCGTTATCCACTTTTTATCTCAGATCTTGTTGAGGTGGTCAACCCAATCTTTTGTATGGCAAAGCTTCTCATAAGCTTTTTTAGTCTTATGTGAACTAAAAAGCCTTTCTCCATGCCATTTCTAAGCTTTCCAATCAATTGTTGTGGAACATGAAGGAAGGGTAAGGTTTGAAACTTTGCCCAGTAGTCTTACAATGAGGATGTCTAATAATCTAGTACTTTGTTGTGACAAGAGATGTTTTTAAATACTGCCCTCCCATAGACTTATGTAGGCAATTGTGAACTTTCACCTTGTTTTTTATGGCAAGAAACTTATTGAAAAGACTAACAAAAAATTACAAAGTATCTCCACATAGATAATTTTAGAAGAGATCCTTTTCTTGAAAGGAGTAGACATCTATCTTGCAATGCCATAATTAGATCCCTCAATTGCTTCCTTTTATCTTTCCTTCACCAAGCCCTCTTTAAAAACGGTCTCAAGCTCCTACTCTTGATAGTGCCTCCTTGGGCAAAGATTATCAAATGACACTTTCATGAGTGTCTTTCTCAAGAGAGTTTCCCTTTGCTTTCAAACAGTACATGCTTCACTAAGGGCGAGTTAGTCATCTATGCATATGCTAGATTTATGTAGAGGAACAAAGCTACACAAAAACAAAGCCTTTTGTGGTACATACGTGGATCATAACTTGAGAGGTGTCAATGAGGACAAGATTGTATTGTAGAGCAAAAGTGGTGAATGTGGGTAGAAAAGACGATGTAGATGGCAAGTGGTGGTGCTATAGAGAGTTGTAGTGCACATCAAGAGAGGGAAGAGGGTTGAAAAGGCCTAGGAAGCCATGGCAAAAACAATAATTTGTTGGTATTTCATATTCAAACTCGTCCGACCAATCCTTCAAGCCCATTGTAGGCGAAAGTTTAACATTCAAAGTTGACCTTGACTTTCACCAAAGTGGATTTGGTTTCTCGGTAATTAACATTTACCTTTTATAAAAAAAATCATTTCTTTTCCTTTGCTATATCTAATTGGAGGCAGGACTCATGATTTTATCACTTGCTTTTAGCATTGATGTTAAGAGGGATTTGAATGGTGGAGGTGCTAAAGGGACTCTAAGGGGACGGATGATTAAAAACCAAGGGAGTGGAGGCCTTCTCACTATATTATTTAAAGTTCGTTTTCATAGCAATAACTTATTTTCCTATTATGAAGCAGAGGTGGCTTAAAGCATGGGGTTACTCCCTCCTATTACAAATTAGTGATGCTATTAAAGAAAAATCACTAGTAATGTGAGAACCAATCCAAGGATTAAAGGGGATTCAATGCTAGAAGTGTTAAAGACACACTAAGGAGCCCTTGGCTGGTTAAAAACCAGGTGATTGAAGGCCTGCTTCACTCACTGAGTCCTTTTTGGTTGTTTGTTTTTCACAACGATGACCATGGTAGAAAGGAATGAAATCTTCAACCTTCCTAGCAACCTTTTCCCCAATCAACTTCAAGAAGATGAAGAGGTATTTTGCAATAACAGTTCACCTTCTCTTCTCCACTTCACTCCTCAACAAAATGAAGAAAGCGTTTCACTATGCCTTTCATCCTAGATAGGTTGTTAATATTTACCTAGCTGACACCAATCATCAATCTTGGGCATCTTGTAGCTTTGCACTTTTAGCCCCTGCTAATGAAGGATTTTTTCTTACATAATGAGAAGGAAAAAGAGGCTGTTAAGTTACGATTGCAACAGATCTCACCATCCAACAATCCCAATATCATAAATTCCTATATCCTTGCACGTCCCTTCTTTATAACAGCCTTTGAAACTCAAAGATGCTCTACAAAGATGGGTTGCCTTTTGGGTGTAAAGGCATAATCTCTCATCACAAGAAGTTTTGGGACAAATTCTCACATCGTGACTTACCTCAACATCATGAGCTTCTGTGAGGGAGGCAACGCATACCTAGCTAGGTACGATGGGGGGCAGGGGACCGTCGGCCCGGGGGGGGGGAACGGTAATCCCCTGCCCCTAATCGTACCTAGCTAGGTATGCGGTGACGCTCGAGCAGAAGCTCATGATGTTATGCATTGTATAAAAAACACTCAAAAAGACTTCGTTTTCCTACATGAGAAAATTTCTAGATCTTCTTGTGAGTACAAGGAGGGACTCCAACTATACTACACAAATTTGGAATATTCACAGATCTTTCATTAAATGTGCATGTGGTCACATGGGGGGAGGGGTCTTCTATAAATATGGAAATGGCATGTCGTTTGATCATGCCTTATGGATGATGTCGTATAAGCTAATATGTTCTTCATATAGATTCCGTCAAGAATTTCACCCTTCTATTCTTCAAACGGGTTGCCTCAAAAGGGCAAGGTGTCATCAAAGCACTGCTCATTAATATGATGGATCAACCTTGAAATAACCTTTTTTAGGGTTACTGTTGATGAATCACTACTATTCCTAAACAAATTGCATTTAGCCTCCAAATTACAACAAGTAAGCAACAACACCGGCAAAAACCATGTCAGTAGACACTTTCAAGTTTTATAAGCTTTAAATCAAAAAACCATTTATTGATATGCATAACTCCAATAACCTCAGCATATTAAATCCAACTTGGCAGCCCTAAAGTCACCAGCTCGAGTCATAATCTTTTATTCTCTAAAACTCGTAGCAATATGCCCCAGTCATGTTACCCAAAAAGTCATCCAGTAACCAATCGAATCAATTCCTTAAGCAATAGATCCAATTGAAAAAGCAGTTACTTTTACCAATGTTAATCCGTTATCGACAATCATTTATTTGAAGCATCATTTCCCGTTAAGCAAAAAGGCAGAATCAGATTCACTCCCCCTTTTAAAAAAAAAAAAAAAACGAGCAGAAAAAACACCTGTAAATTTGATGCAGAAGCCTCCATGATAGATCTCTCACTTCTTTTCGGCATGATGAAGTCACACAACAAGGTAGAATTGAATGCAAAACAGAGGTCACAAATCACGGTGCTAAGTGAGCATAGGCGCTCACCTTATGAGTTTTTTATAGGCGAGATATTGTCATGCTTCAGAAGGGCCATGAGATCTGCACGCTTCCCCCCCTTTCGAGGCCGGCCTTCAAGACCATCCACTCCGGGATTTTACCCAGCACGAGATCCGGGAACGTGAATCCAGTATAGAGCTCAAACACGTATCAGCACAAGAAAGCTACGGCATTCCTTACAAGCGGCAGAACGCCAGCGTGCCATAGACACAACAAAGTACTACAGCGAATACGAAATCTAATACAGGTGGAAGTTTTAATAGGTAAATTTTTTTTCTTTTTCCTTTTATGTACAAGGCAGTCCCCACAAAATAAAAACACTACAAAATACCCAAACATATTATGTTTTTAATTCAAAGTGGCAGTAGATAACAAGAGTTTTTTTGCCAATAGTCGTAATACCGATACACGGTCTTCATACGAGCCAGTGCTCTCGACCTTGGGTGGATACAAACCGACAATAACCCATAAACCTACATCTCATCAAAGTCTATGGTAAAAGATCCTTCCCCTAGGACAGATTTAGAGACAGATGCTAAAGCCTACTAGATGAGGTATACGAAGTAAAGTTCTTTTCTTTTTAATAAAACACAACCGTTGGGTTCTGTCACCAATATGTCTATAAAAGACGAGCATCTTTATATCAAACCAGTGCATAGAAATTGTCGAGAGTAGCTATTTTGAGAGTTAAAAGCAAACATCTAAAATTGTCATCAGGTGTATTCTACATATTTATCTGCTATGGCTCATAATGGGGATCAGGTTTTAGCCATATCTATTGCACATCTTCAGCAGCAGCAACAATCAAGTGAGTCTACTAAGCGAGCCACACTCCTCCGTTATGAACGGCTTCTATTTCCGCAATTAGGCACATCTTTGTCTCAGACGAAGTGGTGGACATATCAGAACCGAGTGACAAGGGTGACTCTTTGAGGTCGAGAGCATTTTATGAATAACATTTGTCTTCAACGATGGTTACTGAAGCAATGGGCATAGGGCCACGATACTATTATGTAGAATATCCAATGAAGCGAGGTTTTTCAGAACGATTATATCTGCTAGCGCAGTTTCTTCCATCGCAAAAGATTTTTTTGTATCGCAACTATGGTCAGCCACTCAGAGGGTATTTCAACATTACTTCACGAACCTTGGAGTATGGTGCAATCTTATCTACTCAAATCCTACCTTTGTCAGAACGTCCAAACACCTGTTTTTATTGTGACAGCTATTTGTGTGATCATGTAATGGATGGTTTACTAGACATGTAAAGGTGAAGAGCAAGGAGGGGGTTTTTTATGTAAAAAACCAAGTTTTTTTTTAACTAAATAAAGTGGTGAACCTTGAGTAACGACTCATGTATTTTAGTGTGTGTGTGTGTGTGTGTGTGTGTGTGTGTGTGTGTGTGTGTGTGTGTGTGTGTGTGTGTGTGCCTAGGTAAGTAGAGTATCGGGTGTCTGCATCTTGGATTCACGATAGAGAAGATTGCCATGAAGTCAAGAAGGTCCATGAGGGTATGTATGGAAGATCGATGTCGCTTGAGAGTAGAGGTAGCCCCATGAGGGAAGTAGAGAATGATAATGCAGAGAGAGAAAGCTCGAGCGAGTAGTCAATTGAGAAGTGGAACCTTCAACATGTGTATAAAGCCAAATGCCAGAAGGAAGCAGAACAAAGGGGGATGAATCTCGTTAAAGGTTATTTATAAATGCCATATGTATTAGGTGTATTCACCGCTTATATGCATGTTCATGTAGCCACATGGGGTAGTGTTACACCATCATATGTGTGTGCCACTCATGCATTGTAAGAGTTAATTCTATTGTAGAGGTTTTAAATATCCATCATGTATTGCCCGAGTAGGGAGGAGTCGAAAGGGGAGAACTACGAATGAAGATTAATGGGAAAATGAGAAGAAAAGTTTACAAAGGGCTGAAAAGAAGATAAAAGCCCGCATTAAAATACCAAAGTGTGAGGTAAATCATCGCTATCCCTTCATCAAAGGAGGGTTGGTCCATACCAAGTTAGTGTAGGTACTCCATCTCGGCACGGGAGAATCATCTTATTACCAAGTTAGTGTAGGGCCTCCATCTTGGCACAGGAGATAGCGAGAATGAGATTACCAAAGAGGGAACGAGTCAGCCAAGGTTTAGTCCAAAAAATTTCAAGTAGATAATTGTGTGTGTGTGTGTGTGTGTGTGTGTGTGGCCCTCCCCCATCCCACAGGAGAGATCCACTTGGTGGAGGATGGTCCACCAAGTGGACTAATCCCCCACCAATTGTAGAAAATGCTTCCTAAACATTTCCATGTTTATAGCTCATTCACTTGTGCTGTGTTAAAAAGGGTTTAGATGTGCGCATACCCATCAGTAACATGTTGAACAGGGTGTAGATGTAACTATATCCAATTTTTGTATGATAAAGGGGTCCTCCATGAAGGAGAGTACGGTTTAGATGTGTGAATATGCATCTGTAATGTGTTGAGCAGGGTTTAGATGTAATAATACCCAATTTTTGTTTGATAAAGGGGTCCTCCAAGGTGGAGAGTATGGTACTATGAAAACTACATACATGTCATCTCATGCTTTTGGTTGATGTGTCACCTCAATTTTGTGAACTATGTCGTCATCGTGGTTACTATACAATATTCCGATCCTGCAAGATAAAAACCACTTAAAATTCCACACCTGCTTGAGGGTGGATAATGATTACAGTATATGGATTATATGTAAGCATGTAGGTACTTGATCAATTTAGGAGATGAGAGCCCCAACCCATCCCTTTGGATTGGGTGGATCAAGATACTTATAATATAACTTGTATCAACTTGACCAATTGAGGAGCTAAAGAGCCCCAACCCATCCCTTTGGATTAGGTGAGTCAAGCTATTAATCATAGACATTAAGCGCTCCAATTCCTAGGGCATAATTATACTAGAGAGTCCCAATCCAATTCTTAGGGTATGAATACCCATATCCTGACAAAAACCGTTTGATTGAAGTCAGGATAAATTGGAGTAACTTGAATTATTAATTAATATATTATCTAATTTCAATTGTTAAGTATGGTTCAATTATGAAGGGATTTTTCATACTTAAACACACACTCCTTTTCCCTACTAGTCTTTGGTCGAACTAGTGCCATACTTAGACAATTGTATTAAATAATATATTAAATAACAATATTTTAAAACAAAATGTCCTAAAACTCAATTAACATTTCATATACAGCAATACAACATTTTGTATATAATGGATAACACAATTATTTAGATCAAAAATTTGAACTCTGATCATTACAAATTGATATCTTATGTTGTATCTGTGTGTGTCCACCCTTTAGGATGAGCTTCCACTACATCTACATGGAGAAGGATCCAGTTGTTACCTGCATCCGTGCAAAAAAAATTCAGTTAAAATTGGCTATGTTTGTGCATTTTGCAAGTGTCGACATTGGATCCAGTTGTCATCCATGTCACACCTGTAGACCTAGTTTACAGCTTACCCTTAGAACTGACTATTAAGTTAAGATTTCAAGTAAGATAAAATCTAAATGTATATGCATGTGTATCCCAATACTCACCAAGCTCTCTCAAGAAACTACTAGTGTCGATTACCATATATGATGCAAATATCTATGTATTTTTTACACTTGGCAAAAATCGGACATCACCTCCTTTGTAATTTGAGTGGTATTTCAAAAAACTCAGTTTATGCCATCTCCCAACGAGATCCTCCACAGGAGGTTTTACGGCTTCAAGCAATAACATATATCTCATGTATCAAAAACTGGTTGTATATCACATGTTACTAGCTCATAAATATGGTAGCATCCTCAAAACATATTAGAGACTAATATACTTTGCAAGTAATTCCTTTTGAACACCCCGTCATATCATATATGTTCAATCATGCATGAGAATCAATAGTCCTCACAACCCATCAATATCAATGATTTATCAGCTTATGTAATGTCAATCACCATGCCAGAATATGAATGCAATGTCTATACCCTTTCCACCAATTATCTCAATAAAAATTAAGTGAGTTCCAAAACATTGGTTTTTATGTAAGCAAATCTAACCCATTTAGGGCATCAGTTTGCTGTAATTTGAAATAGCTTACTCAAAGCTTTATGAACTCGACCTCTCTTGAGGCACTCAACAAGAGGATTACAAAAAACCATAAGTAGTATCAAATTTACCAAAGATTCTATCTACCGCTGGTCTTTGCCACCATCTATACAGCTTAATTGTCACTTTAGTAGGAGTCACTATACTTTTCCAAGTAGGAGTCACTATGTCACTCCAGCTTGAATCAAAGAGACCAAGTTCAATATGTACAGTTAGCATTACCTGCTTAGCCAAAATCAAACAGCATTTTGTTTGTAAATCAAACAAATTTTCAAAAAATTCAATTGTTGCCATCTCACAATGAGACCCTCCACGAGAGATTTACGGCTCACCATTCCTGGCCTATACCCAAATTCCTTCTTAATTTTTGAAAGCAAAAGTCATTAAACCATAGATTTCTCGGTGCATTTAAGGTTATAAGTTTATGCATTTTATTTTGCAAAATGAATTGTTTGTACAAAAAGCCAGATTGCTATCTTTCTCAAGACACGGCTAGGTCAACATATCTTCTTTGTCCTCCAATGTAATGTGTGAAAACTTTTATAACTTCAATGTTTTTTTCTTCATACAAAGTAGAAGACTTCAATGTTTTTTTCTAAGCAAAAATCTTCAATTTTTTTTTCCAGTCATCATTCTTCATACAGAGCCACCAGACAGTGTATCATAATGATCACAGTATAAAAAAGCTTTAAACGATTTCCCAATCAGTATATGCCATCTCTCGCGAGACCCTCCACGGGAGTTGTAAGGCGTTCCAACCAGATGCTAAAGTATATATACCTGCAGATGTTATGAATGTAGATCATGCTCTTCCAATCAATTCATTCTAATATTCAAAAATGCATATATAGGTTTAGGAAATAAACACCAAATGAACATATAATTTTGAATACATGAGAACTAGCACATCCTGTTTTAAGTAGGTACTTGTGCACCTACCTGATGGACATTTTGCTTTGAAAAATCAGAGTCGGATATAGTAGACTGCTTTCTTCAAAGTCATATTGTGATGAGATCACGTTCCGTGTGTGCTTCCATCAGCTTCCATATGCATTCTCGATTAACTCAGCCCCCGATGTGATTGCTCCAATTGCCTACCTTTGTCAGAGTCACAAAGTGCATGTATAAGTCTGTGTGTGAATGTGTATCACAAGCCATGCAGGAACAGATTGAGAATCAATATGTATTATGATATGAGGAAGTATCGCTACTTGACTGTGCAATGCCAAGATAAGTTTATTTGCAAGCAAGTCGATACCATGCCAAGAGACACATCAGCAAATCTGAGACCATGCCAAGAGGCACAACAGCAAAGGTGTGGCATCACATATGTGTGCTTGTGTGTGTGTGTGTGTGTGTGTGTGTGTGTGTGTGTGGAGAGAACAATAATCAAGAGGTTACACAGCCAACAAAGTAGCATTGTCTTCACATGAAAGCATTAATGAACACCGCCATTTAGGTAATCAAGGTCCAGATGCAAGCACAGTATTTGTCAGCAGGTAATAGAATTATGTGTGTGTTATAAGTACCATATTATGCAAGCCACAAGGGTGCGCCAGACCTATATGGCATATGAACAACAAACAAATAAAAAGGGGGAGAAAAATATCCCTTGCTCAATTGGAAAATTTTACCTTCTGCTTTTGTGTGTGTGTGTGTGTGTGTGTGTGTGTGTGTGTGTGTGTGTGTGTGTGTGTGTGAGAGAGAGAGAGAGAGAGAGAGAGAGAGAGAGAGAGAGAGAGAGAGCGGTATGCTCTCTCTCTCTCTCTCTCTCTCTCTCTCTCTCTCTCTCTCTCTCTCTCTCTCTCTCTCTCTCTCTCTCTCTCTCTCTCTCTTTGCTCATTGACACACGACCATCATCCTCTCTCCTCCTTCCCCTCAATCAACCACGTCAAAATCAATTGGGACACCTAGATGCCTAGGTAAGTAGAGTATCGGGTCTGCATCTTGGATTCATGACAGAGAAGATTTCCATGAATTCAAGAAGTTCCGTGAGGGTATGTATGGGAGATCGATGTCTCTTGCGAGTAGAGGTAGCCCCATCAGGGAACGCAGATCGATGTCGCTTGCGAGTAGAGGTAGCCCCATGAGGGAACGCAGAGAATGATAATGCAGAGAGAGAAAGGTCGAGCGAGTAGTCGACTGAGAAGTAGAACCTTCGACGTGTGTATAAAGCCAAATGCCAGAAGGAAGCAGAACAAAGGGGGTTGAATCTCATTAAAGGTTATTTATAAATGCCATATGTATTAGGTGCATTCACCGCTTATATGCATGTTCATGTAGCCACATGGGGTAGTGTTACACCAGCATATGTGTGTGCCACTCACGCATTGTAAGAGTTAATTTTTAATGTAGAGGTTTTAAATATCCATCATGTATTGCCCGAGTAGGAAGGAGTCACAAGGGGAGAACTATGAATGAAGATTAACAGGAAAATGAGAAGAAAAGTTTAGAAAGGGCTGAAAAGAAGATAAATTACCACATTAAATCCCCAAATTGTGAGGTAAAGCATCGTTATCCCTTCATCAAAGGAGGGTCGGTTCATACCAAGTTAGTGTAGGTACTCTATCTCGGCACAGGAGAATCATCTTATTACCAAGTTAGTGTAGGGCCTCCATCTTGGCACAAGAGATAGCGAGAATGAGATTACCAAAGAGGGAACAAATCAGCCCAAGGTTTAGTCCAAGAATTGCCAACTAGATAAGTGTGTGTGTGTGTGTGTGTGTGTGTGTGTGTGTGTGTGTGTGTGTGTGTGTGTGTGTGTGTGTGTGTGTGTGTGTGTGTGTGTGTGTGTGTGCGTGCACGTGCACCCATCCTAACCCAGGCACCATACTCAATGAGTCGGCAATACGCACATTGGGTATGGGGCTACTGTCTCATCAAATTTATGAGAATAGAATAGTTGTCTGAATCCAAAGAGCTTTATTATATCAAAAAATCAAATCGGAGCTATAAGTGACAATGTTAATGGAGAGGATTATACTCCAGTCGTAGTTTTAAGGCTTTCTTAGTCAGTATAGAATAGTATGGATGATGTTCATAGTCAATCATAGAAGTTTTCTATGCTTTAACCACTTTCTATGGATATTCCTTAAACGAACCGTCCAACCAAGAGTAGTTCGTATACGTAAAATGTTCCTCAAATAATAAGAATAAAAATTATTATAATAGGGTAAGTAATTTTGGATTAACCTGCAACCTAAAACCAACAAAGTTAAAGACTACAGTAGCTGTGAGCAGGAATCCAATCTATAGACAAGGAAATACCACCTAACAAGGAATTATAGACAGTGGGTGTAATGGAATATGTCTATAACATTGACAGTGGCGGAAATTGAAATTATAATAGTGAGCATTTCCTTTAAGAGAATTCTTTAAAGATTATAAGAAGAGTAATTGATCAAAGGTAGCAAAATGAACACTATACTGATTAACTTGGCATGAACAATACTTGTGTGTGTGTGTGTGTGTGTGTGTGTGTGTGTGTGTGTGTGTGTGTGTGAGAGAGAGAGAGAGAGAGAGATAGAGAGAGAGAGAGAGAGAAAGGGTTAGAGGAATTGAAAACAGTTGAGGATTGGATTTAGGCGGAGCTAGTCCTCGCTCCAAAAGGCTTTTGTATTATAGTTTCCCCCATAAACAGAGACTTGGTACAATACAAGATTGTGTTCCTTGAGACCTCGTTGCGCAATGAAGATAATAGACTTCATACACCAAAATTATGCCCTTAATTAACTTGCAAAAGCATAAACATATCCCGAGCCTCAATCCCAAGACCTCAAACACCTTCAAAGGTGGAGAGAGCTAGAAGGGAGGGAGGGAAGGGAAGAGGAAGAAGAAGTATCATACGAGAAAGAAATAGAGTCATCACTTATATTACTCTTTTAGCTTAGCATAGCATAGTAGCATAGTAATTGAGATGAAGAAGATGGCCAGCATAGCATTGAAGCATGGCTCTTGGTTGGATTTGCATTCCATAGCCGAGTGTTGGTGTAGGCTCTCAACTTCTCAAGAGAATGAGATGAACTCTTGCACTTTCACAAAGTGAGAATGATAGAAAGTGAGTGTGTGAGAGGGAGTATACCCCCCAAGCACCCCCTTTGCTTGCTTTGGTCGACCCCTCCTTGTAGCTCAAGCTTGAAGCTCATTGGACCCCTCTAAGCCTAGCCAATCACATGCACGATGCATTTTAAGCAACATGGGTAGTCTTTGGACAAGTGTCCTCCTTACACCTTTGAGAAAGAGGGCTTGATAATACCTAGGTAATTGTTTAATTAAACTAAATTCTCATTGGACCCCTTTGAAGCCTAGCCAATAGGATTCAAAGACTCCATGAGGGCAACATGGGGAGGAACTAGACATGTGTCCTTGTTTTCTCTTGTGGCTTGGGCTTGCCTGGAGTGAGTGTGTGTGTGTTCTCTCATGCCCCTAGCTTGTAGGCTCGCCCCCCTCTTTGTAGGACCTTGTTGACTTCAAATTCCTCAAGCCCCTTTCCCCATAAGCATGGCAAGTACCTCAAGCACCTTAGTCAGAAAGCACCTTAAGCACCTTAGTCAGCAAGCACGACAAGTATCTCAAGTTTGGGCCGGGTTCCCACCTCAAGCTCAGCCCTAGCTTGCCTAAGGTCCTAGGTCTAAGGACTTTTAACAGTAACCTTTGGAGGTATTTAATGAAGCTAGCTCTAAGGTCTTTTATGCTCCATTAGCTAGCATTGCTCTTTGTTATGCCATGTCCCATTTGGACCCATTGCCTTTGGTCCCATGCTGAGGTAAATCTAAAAGCACATGTCTATATTCTAACTCTTGTTCCCATTTATTATCCCACATTAAATGATCAGTTCAAATTAAAAAGTTATTTGGGTTAGTTAGATATTAGATTTTATGACAGTGGGTCCATCAAAGCCTATAGACAAAAATCTCTGAAGCCAACGTCTCGATTTCTCAGCTTTTTGGGAGAACCTTGTGCTTAGGAAGTGTGTGTTGTTGTTGTTAGATTTATACACAAGAAAACATAACAATTTAAAAGACAGTTGGCTTTAGACAAAGGTTAATGATTAGCACAAAAACAACTCAGTCTTTGATTCATTTTTGTACATCATAGTGAGGTGAGGTATCATTCTAGTGTTTTGTATATAAGATAGTCAAGAACAACTTATTATGTAGTGAAATAGGCCAAGTTCAACAATAATGAACAGGAGCTAAGCCAATAAGATTCTAAGAAAAAATAGATTCCTCACCTGCATCCTTATGAACAAAACAACACATTTGTTATCCTTGAATACGTATTACATGTGTCGACGAACCTATCAGTTGTTATCCATGTACTACTTAAAAAATTTTTAACTTATACCTACCATCTATGTAGTGTTCAATATCAGCAAGTATCCATTCTCAGAACAATAAGCCATAGATGAAAGTGACGTGTGTGTGTGTGTGTGTGTGTGATAAAAACCTAATATTTACTTTCCCCAAATGATTTTCTCATATTAAACTGATCATTTGATATAGGAAAATACCAGGGGGGAGCAAAGGTTGGATATTGAAAAGGCTGCCAGACCGGTCTCAACAGGGGATTCAAAAGACGGGAATTGGGGATCCAGATGGGGATGGTCTCCTAAAGACCAAAGTACATCAATGGAGTTTAAAAGACCTCTATGTTTAACTCCATTAAGACTATGTTTAAGTCCATTAAGACTTCCATAGGGCAAAGTTTCAACTTTTTAACTCTAAAGGTCATAGGCCATGGGAACTTGGCTTAGTGACTAAAAGTGCAAACTCTAATAGTCAACAAAATGACAACCAGCAAAAGGACAAAGGAGGGGACGAGTTGGGAAGATGACAGATGATTGGGTATGAGACAGAGCACACACACACACACACACACAATCATCATTTACCCTTTCCACAAAGCAAATAGGACACATGTTAGGCATGCAAGAAAACCCCAAATTCTTGCTTGAATTCTATTGGATGTACATAGAGGTGGACCAATGAGGATTGAGCTAGTGTAAACTTAATTTCTTGTTTTATAAATGCTTTAAAAAACAACCAATAAGAATTAGTCTCCCTAAAATACTATTGGACAGTCAAAATTAAGCAACCCATAAATTTGCTTAATTCCTATTGGCCAGAAGACAAAAAGGTTCAATAGGAATTCATATGATTAAATTAATTATCTGAGCTTTTACAAAAGGGGAAAGGATGGACACTTGTCACAAGGCTCTTGATTGCGCCTCTCAAATGCTATTGGCTAAACTTTTCACGGGCCAACAGGAAGCCAGCAAGAGTAAAAAGCTTGCTCAAATGCTATTGGCTAAGCTTTTCAAGGGCCAATAGGAAGCCAACATGAGTAAATTGCAATAGGGGTCGACCAAGATGAGAGAAGGGACTGATTTTGTAAAGGCATTATTACACACACACTCACACAAGGGCCAATAGGAAACCAACATGAGTAAATTGCAATAGGGGTCGACCAAGATGAGAGAAGGGGCTGATTTTGTAAAGGCATTATTACACACACACACTCACACAAGCTCATGTGTGAAGTAAAGAAAGTCTATCTCCTTCTCAAGCTTTAATGGAAAGCTCTTCATCTACTCCAAGCTTGTGAGAAGGGAGGCCTACACCAACAAACTCTTGGCTTGTGATGCAAATCCAACGAAGAGACAAGCTCCAATGCATGCTCATCTCCTTTACCATGCTAATTACTAAGCTATGCTAATCTATTATGAGTGATTATGTGAGGAGAAATACTTATTTCTCATAAGAATACTTCTTCTTCCTCTACATCTAGTCTCATACCCTGCTAGCTCTCACCATCTTCGAAGGTGTGTGAGGTCTTGGGTCTGAGATCGCAAGGGAATTGATGTTATTTACTATCATGTGTAAGTTTGGTGCATGAAGGTTCCATCTTCATTGCACCAACAAGTTTTTAAGAAGGCACACAAAGAATTGTATTGTACAAAGTCTCTCTAAATGGGAGAAGCTTTAATACAAAGGCCTAATGGAGGGGGGACCGGTCCATGTAAATCTGGTCCTCAATAGTTGTCAATTGTTCTATTTCTCTCCCTCTTTCAAGTATTGTTATGCCAAACTAATTAGGTGTTATGCTAATGTTGCTATCTCCAACCAAGCACTCTCCTATGCTCATTAGGAACTTGGTCTTAATGAAATGCTCACTATGTTAAGTTATTTTCCACTATTTACAAGCTAATTAGACCATTAAACGTTACATTAATATTAGAACTATCGGTTTCTCTTTTCTTGCTCAAGAAGAGAGATCCTCAAGCTTGCTACAAACAGTTGGTATTATTAATTGCATGAGGGTAAGTAGAATAGGGATTCATTATCCTTGAGTTGCGCCTGTTTCATGCACTTAACGGGGTATCACCGTCGAGATCTATGGTCTTAATAATGGAGTCCCAAGGGGCTTGTTGCCTACGGCTTGGACATTGAGCTATTACAAGCTTGACAGAAACAGGTGCGCGATTGGGCTATGATAAACCCTCTCTTCTATTCCTTGCAGTTAATGATATTTCGATCCACGTGTATAGATGCTTGAGTGCTTATCTTTGAAAGTAAAGAGGAGTAGCAACTAGGGCTTGAAGTGCCAAAGTACAAGTAAAAATTTACACCTAAAACTTAGTTAGAATGGATGACAATAGTAGAGAGAGTGAAATCAATGTTGATGGCTTTGATTTTTCTAATGGTCAAGCTACTAATGATGCTTCTATGCTTGTGAACTATCTTGTTATTAGGCTTCAACAAGCCATGGGCAACCCATCTCTCCAAGGAGAAGTGCAACAGCAATTATGCATCCATGGGATTCTCCAATCTCCTCACCTAGAAGAGGGAGTGCCAATGAAAGCTCCTAGTGAGATTTCTAAAAGAGGGCTCTCTACGGTGAGAGAAGAGGAGGACCCATACAAAGGGCTCAAAAGCTTACAAGTTGATGGGGCAACTCCCTCACAAAGGAGAGCCCAAATCTCAACGGTAGAGCCTCTACCAAAAGAACGAGAAAGAAATGAATCTCCCACCACCTCGATAGAGATGGCACCATTAAGATAGCAGGAAAAACGCTCTCCAGCACCATAACGGAGAATACCATCACCTAGTCCTTCTCACCATAATTCAAAGAAGGAAGAAAGGAAGTATGAGAAGAAAAAGGCAAGAAAGAGGTCACCCTCTTCTCCATCTTCATCATCCTCCTCCTCTTCTGAAGGAAGTGATGGTGCAGCTCCCAAAGAACTCAAAAAGAGAGGCCATAGGAAATCCTATGCCGCTTGGAAGAGGTCGTCCAAGCTCAAATAGTTCAAGGAGGGAGGAAAGAGTACCTCTTTTCTTATCTATGATGGCACCTTTGGTGCTACGGACAGAGTTTTGGCCTTTATTCAAAAATTTGATGCGGCATTTGCAGATGAGGGATTTACGGAGTCCTCTAAGATACTCATGTAGCCATGCATCTCCAAAAGTCTGCCAGGCAATGGTGGTCTAGCCTACGGGCAAACGGTGAAGCTCCACAAACATGGAAAGCTTTAAGAGCTTCCATGATAAAGCAATTTTTGGCTAACGATGCCAAAGACAAAGTACTCACTGAATGGTGAATCTTGAAGCTCTCTCCCTATGAATCCATTCACAAATACGTAGATAAGTTTTGGGATTTACATCTCAAAGCCACTGTCTACAAAAAGATAGATTTTGGAGAGCAAAAACAACAATTTTGTGTGGGTTTCTCTGATGATATGGCAAAGTATGTCAACTCCCAAAGGCCTCGCACTATTTTAGCGGTCATAAACTATACTACGGCGGCTTCACAAATCAACTTCCAACAAGGGGGTAAGAAAAATCTTAAGCCCATGGAAAGCAAAGACCGTAATGAGCCTAAGGGGAAGGATCATGTCCAAAAGTCTCCCAAGGGCAACTTCAACAACAACAAAGCTAAGGAGAAGGGAGTCTACAAAGGCAAAAATAGACTCTCTCCTAAAGAGCTAGAGCATTATCACAAGGATAACTATTTTTTCAAATGTGGGGAGCAAGGGCATGCTTATCGTGCTTGCCCACAAAAGAACACATGCAATGAACCTCCTAGAGCTTTCATAGTTGAAGTGAAAAAGAAGAGGCTCATCGCAAAGGATCTCCTCTATGCCATGCTTGGGGAAAGGTAAGAGAACATGATGCTTTCATTCTCTTCGACAATGGATCTACTCAAAATTTCATATCCACGGAGTTGGCCACTAAGCTAGGCATTCAAGCCTTTGAGATGGGAGATACCCTACTAGCCGATGATGCTTTCAAGGGAGAAGAAGTCTCATTTATTCCCTTAATTGGGAAATTGAGGCTTCATGTCCAAAACTATGTGGACAAAGAGGATTTCTTCATCTCTCCCCTTAAGCATGAGGATGTAATCCTAGGGGCACCATGGTTTGATCACATGGCGGCCAACATCAAGTTCCCTGAAAGGCAAATTTACTTTAAGTACAGGGACAAAGACATGTACATATATGCTAATGAGTCAGGTAACACCATACCTCTTGTACATAAGCAAGATTTTGAAAGTCAATAAAGAGCTCTATTTCCGTGTACAATAAGACTCTCAAAATGAACCTAATGTTTTGTCAAATAAAAATAAAGGGAATCAAAAAGAATTAGGGTTATCTAATTTTCTTAATGAATTCCAAGATGTTTTTATTGACGACATCCCTAATGAATTGCCTCTAAAACAAGGGGATGATGACCATGCAATTGATCTTCTTCCAGGCAACTCACGACCTAATAAACCTCCTTATCAAGTTTATCAAGCTCAACAAGAGGAAATTATGCGGCAAGTGCATGATTTGGTTGAGAAGGAATGGTTAGGCCTCCATTTTGTTCACCAGTTTTATTAGTGCAAAAGAAAGATGGCACATATCATATGTGTGTCGACTATAGAGCACTAATTAGGATCAATTTCAAGAATAGGTTTCCCGTTCCGCGGGTAGACGACCTATTTGATAAGCTACAAGGATTGACCTACTTCAGTAGGATTGACCTAAAAAGTGGCTATCACCAAATAAGGATAGTGGATCAAGACATTCTAAAGACCGCATTTCGCACTACATTTGGTCTCTACGAATTCATTGTCTGCCTTTTGGCGTGACCAATGCACCAGCTACATTCAAGCGCATGATGGAGAAGCTCTTTAGGCCTCAACGCAGTTCACTGGAGTGTTCTTTGATGATATAATCATCTATTCTAATTCCTTGGACAAACACAAACAGCACCTCCATGTAATTTTTCAAGTTCTATGAGAGAATAAGCTTTTTACATAAATCAAAATCAAAGTGAATTTTTCTTACAAGAGATTCAGTATTTAGGTCATATTATCTCTAAAAATGGCATCCAAACAGATCCATCAAAGTTAGAAGTAACGAAAGCATGGCCTAATCCAAAGAATCTGCATGAATTAAGAAGCTTTATAGGTATGTGTGCATACTATAGACGCTTCATAGAAAAATTCTCACTCAAAATTCTCACACTACCAGATCTCTCAAAATCATTTGAGGTCCAATGTGACGCTTGTGGTAATTGCCTTGGAGTTGTTTTGCTCCAAGAAGGGCATGCCATAGCCTATGAAAGTCGAAGGCTCAACCCCATTAAGCAAGATCTAGGCATATATGAAAAGGAACTCTTCGCAGTTCTACATGCCTTAGACACGTGGAAGCACTACTTATCGGGGACTCCTTTCATTCTGTGGATGGATCACCAAAGCCTCAAGTACTTCATGATGCAAACCAAGCTCTCCGACCGACAAACAAATGACATGGGAAAATTTCCTTTTACAATTTCATTTTCATATTCCTTACATTGCTGGCAAGCATAATCAAGTAGCCGATGCACTCTCAAGATGACCGAGAGTGAATGCGGTTTCCATAGCAACTCACAATGATCTATCTTCTATGATAGATGAGTACGCAATTGATACCGATTTTAAACATGTGATGCCAGCCCTTGCACTAGGGAAGGAAGAGGAACCATTTACCCTATAAGATGGTTATCTTCTCTATGGTAATAGGCTATGCATTACTAACTCACTACGTGAGAAAGTAATGTATGAATCTCATGCTCCTCCATATGCGGGGCATAGAGGATTCAAGCTACCATAAGAGGGATAGAAATGTACTTCTATTGGCCTACCATGAAAGCAAACATACAAGAGTATGTTTCAAAATGTGTGGTTTGCCAAAAGACGAAATTTGATAGAGCAAAGCAAACTGGTTTGTTTCAACGTTTGCCAATCCCTAATTCACCCTGGGAGAGCATATCCATGGATTTTATCTTTGGATTGCCTAAGTCTATCCATGGGAATACTGGAATATTGACAATAGTAGACAGGTTCAGCAAACAAGCACATTTCATACCTGTCAAAAAGACTATTAAGGCCCATCAAATGGCAACCCTCTTTATATCACAAAACTTTAAGTACCACGGCTTGCTAATGTCAATAGTGTCGGATAGAGATCCTAGAATGACCAGCAATTTCTGGAAGGGTCTCTTTGAGAATTTAGGTACAAGGCTAAATTTCTCTTCTGCCTATCACCCGCAAATGGATGGCTAAAGTGAGATAGCTAACCTAACAATTCTTGATCTACTAAAAGCTTATGTCACTGAAGTAGATCAAATGTCCCAATGGGAGAAGTACTTACCTTTAGTGGAGTATGCTTACAATAACACAGTACATACATCCACGGGAAAAGCACATTTTGAGATAGTTGAGGGAAGATCAAAAAGTCCCCTCCTACTTAAGGTACATGGGAAGATCTTCGCTGTAGATGAATATAGCCACGGCCTACAAGAATCTTTCCAAAAGATTAAAGATGCTATATCCATCTCACAACGAAGGAAAAAGGCTTCTTAACAAGCACAGAAGAGCCTTGACCTTTAAAGAAGATGACTGGGTCTTGCTTAAATTTGCTAAGGCTCGGTTAAGGCACATGACGGGCAAGAATCCTACGGGACACCAAAAGTACTATGCTAAACTAGCAAAAAGGTACTATGGCCCCTTTCATATTCTTAAGCCAATCATGAGACGGCTTATCAGCTCAAGTTTCCCAACCACTGGCTCATACACAATACTTTCCATGTGAGCCTTCTAAAGCCTTACCAAGGAGAGCCACCCCAAGAAGCAACCATAGAAGACCCACCGGAGATTGAAGACCAAGAAGAGGTACTGCAGCCCGAGTCCATTGTACGACACAAAGACAAGCTATTGAGAGGCGGTAAGATTATCCGATGGTATCTTATTAAGTTTAAGAATTATCCTTTTGAAGATGCTAGATGGATGCAAGGCATACAATTAAAGGATAATCTAAATCTTGTCAATTCTCACAATGATTCCCTAGAGTAAGCAAATGTAAATATGCTCTTTTTTTTTTTTTGCGAAACTCACAATTGTGAGTGAATTATATGGAACATCCTAAAAAATTGCAAAGTCTTGCCATGATCGTGTTGAGCCATGACATCATCCAGGGACCATAATTCATCGGCTATCTAGGCAGCCACCCCTAACGACCCGCCCCCTTATCCTTGAAACACAAGGTCAATTATCATGTTCTTTTGAGATCTTCTATTTACCAATGGTCAAGATTTTCCCTTTTCCTAGGCATTCCACCTACTGACAACAAGGCACAAATAGTCCTAGACCAATCCTCCAAGTTTTGCTTGCCAGAGCGTCCATATTAGCACTTTGCTTTCTTGTATAATTTCTACGAAGCTTGCCACCTCAGAACCTCCTTCAAACACACAATGGTTCCTTGTCTGCCATACATTATGTAAGAAGAAGTATCTGACGATTTGAGTGTTGATGAGGAGGGCAGGACTACCTGAATTCTTACCTCCAAGGAATAGATCAGTCTTGGAAAAACCAATTTTCCAGGTTCTTTGGACCCACTTGCATATTTTCCCTGAGGCCTTTGATAGTTGGGCATTCCATGAATAGGCGGGCCGGATCTTCACTAGCCACCCTGCACCCCAAGCATCGATCTGGTCCAATCCCTCTCTCCTCAATCTTCACCCCCGTCGGTAGAGCACCCCAAATTACCTTCCCTAAAAATACCTTCATGTGCTGCGAAACCTTTGGCTTCCAGATGTTCTCCATTACTTGCTCCCACCTTTCCTCCAACCATTGTTTTTTCCATATCTTGTTAAGGGGGCTAGACCAATTCTTCTTGTGTATCATAGTATGATAAATGCCTTTAAGATGGGGTTTCCATAAGAGACTGCTTCTGGGCCATTTCCAGGCATTCCAGTCAAACTCTGAACAACAAATTGGCATCACTATATTTTCAAGCTCTTTCATCACTTTGTTGACAAGCAAGACCTCCAAGCTATTAAGTTGGTACTGGGTAACCAGAAGGTCAATGGTTTTCCAGCTCTTGCTATCACTATCCCAAAAGTGCCCAAGTCGATTCAGACACTTATTATTCAGCTTCCTGGCTGTTTCTATCCAATAGGGATTTTGTGGCGGATCTACAACTTTGGAAAGCCAGGGGGACCAATGCAAAATGGAGTTCTTGAAGTATCTAGTTTCTTCCCCCCACTTTAAGACTCCTGCTGCTCTATTGCATTTTTTTACCAATTCTCCTAAGATGCCCCCCAGTCTTAGGGTTGACCACATCGGGGCCAATAGTTTGTCATGAACCTCTACCCCTCTCCACTTTCCACCTTTCGAGCCAAGTTTAGCTGCTTCTATCATATCTCTGATCATGACAGCCCAAACTTGATCCTGTTTAGCCAAGGAAACAACAAATTTGATGCAGCAAGCTTCTGCATGGGCCACAAGGGTTGAGAATTCTGAGGGCTCCTTGATTCACCGGCCAAGCAACTGGTTCCCAACCAGGCCCATTGCCATGGCCTGGAGGATTTCATGTTGTTTTTCCATAAAAACCTTTTTATTGGTTTTAAGAACTCTTTCCAGTGACACTTAGCCATCTTGAGAAGCGAGCTAGTGAAGGCAATATAAGGGAGCATAAAGGCATTAATCACTTTTATCTGACTTGGGAATGGGAGAAGAGCCTACTCCCACCTTTTTTTTTTTTTCAAGCACCCACTCAAATCTTTGCTTGTGAGTTATGTCCCCCCCCAAGGGGGCTCTCAAATGTCTGAAGATATTCCGCTCTGTGATAATCTCCTCCGACCAGTCAGAAGGGTCAAATGAGTCATTTTTGACAGAGAAATCAGCCTTGACTTCTCTATATTACACTGGGACCTTGAAGCTACTGAGAATATTTGTATGTGCGCGTCTGTCGCACGTGTCAATGCAAGGAACTTGCCAATACACTGTGTGCGAGCCACAAATGGCTCCAAGCACACAACAAGACTAAACTAGTAAGCTTAAAGATGGCGATGGTGTGTCACTCACCGCTCTACACTTACTGTCGTGGAGGATTCCTCGCCGCGAAGAAGAGGGAGATGCCGCTACGTCGCGCTCAACCACCTTGCCACTGTCGTGCCGCCGCAATGCTCTCTCTCTCTCTCTCTCTCTCTCTCTCTCTCTCTCTCTCTCTCTCTCTCTCTCTCTCTCTCTCTCTCTCTCTCTCTCTCTCTCGCATACACACATACAAGGAGATGATGAAGAAGAAGATGGAGATGGAGCAAGAGCACTCTTCAATTGCACAAATGAGAGAATGAGTGAATTTTAGGTTTAGTTGACTTTTATATGAGCTCACCCCATCCACACTTGGGCGCCCATGCTTAGCCAACTAATCCCTTGAATGTTCCAGTTAGAGTGCGCCTCTCATCGGCGATCACTCTTACCCTTTTCCTATTGGACCGACAAGCCAGGTACCTGACTCTACCAAATAAATAATACAGCGTCCGTCGTAGGTGATAGGAATGTGCGTGAGGGTTAACATGCCCCCCTTCCTGATGTAGATTCCAACCTCGGAATCTATTGAGTTGAAGCTCGTTCGTTGAAGTGGAAGAGCGTTTGAGATGAATGTCCTTAGCCTTCTTCAGTCACTACAAAACCAAACAACATTGGCACAGTAATTGCATTCTCATATACAATTAAAAAACATATACAGTTTTAGGCAGACAAATTGATTAGTAGCATAATTCTAAACCATTTGTCAGCAATAAACATTAGATTGCAATATAATCAAACGCATAAACAGTTGGGAAGGTAAAAAACTAAATAAGTTCAGGGTCGCTAATTCAACGATCGAAAGGCACTAAAGATCGACTATTAATACCATGGGCAAGCTTCTCAATTTTCTCTGGTCAATTAAGTTGTTTAATCGCGAGAGCCAAGTATTCCATGTTCGAGGGCTGATTAGAGGCTATACCTAGAGGACCTTGTAGTTAAGCTACGATAAAAGGAATTTCTCATGAAATCATCGCCTGACTGATTACCTTTTCTTTGACCCCCCAAAGTATTTTGTATGCCTTGGGTTTTTTGCTTTTCAAGGAAAAGCGCCCACACTAGGAACCTCTAGGGCTCTAGTACCATAGGCGATACATGTGAGTGGAGTACCAAATCAAGCTGAGGTTTCTCTTCCAGCTTAAGATTTACATTGTGGCACTTTGATTTTTTGTTTGTTTGTTTTCAGCATTCTAATTTTGTAACTTTGGGGGGTCATATAACACTGTTACCCTCCCGAGGCTCATCACACTAGTAACCTCCCTTTATAATACTTAAGCTAAAGGTCAATAGGGACTAAGCCCACTAGAAAGCCCTAGTACATTTCACAAAATGCTGCCTAAATCGAATTAAGAACCTAAGTAACCATTGATTATTAGGAAGACATTCCCCATGGTATTAAGAGAATATCTCTAACACCTTTCTTGGTCAAACTAGCTTAGTCGGACTGCTTGATTTTTAAACCTAGACAAGTGATTATGACAAAAAATTACATTGAATTTAATGTTTGGTACTAAGCAAATGCGTTGAATATTATGCTACCAAACACAATTAAAGCAGACAAACATAGATGCAAAAAAGATAAAGGGCAATGCTAATGGGACAAGAAACACCTGTTTGTGTTGATGGTCGTGCTTGATTTGAAGTGTGAACGAGAGAAAGATTCCATGAAGGTCCAAATCCTAACAACAGCAACATGTTCCTGTACACACTAGGAAACACAAAGAATACCTCTAGGAGGCACATCAGTGGGAAAAGGTACCAGCACTTATTGAACACAATTAAAAAAACATAAGGAACCCTAACCTAATTATTTGCACTCTCCCTAGAGAGTCAAGGGAATAGGATATTGTAGAGAACGGGGGGAAACCCTAAGGCTAAACCCCTATCTCGTTGTCGAGAAAAGAAGTCATCATCCGTGAGACCATATGTGCCATCCGTATAATCATGTAAATCTTCTTCATCATCAGAGGCACCAATGTTTACTAAGAAGGTCACTAGACGCCTATAGTCATCTTGGTCAAAAGGATAGGCTTGTGCAATGGGAGATACACTCTCTACTAAGTATGGATCAGTCGTGGTCAAGAGACGTATCAGCCATTCTAACTCCTTGAAATTCCTCTCACATGCTAGCGTACCTACCAAATCCCATTCATAGGCAAGCACCGGAAAGACCATGTGAAACATTTGTGAAAAGTAACGAGAATACCTCTCATCCAAGGCAGGAGTGGATGACTCTAGCGTACTAGCCATATCTGTACATGCAAATAGATGATGGTTAGAGTGCAAATATTACAAGGTTTGTGTTCTTGTGCATTATGTGTTTTTATGATTTTATGTTATGGCTCTTGCTCTTTTACTTTTTTACCTTGTTTTTGTGAGTATAAGGCTATATACATTCCCTAAGATTGAAGATTGAGAGGTCAGGGAGGAAGGTTGAGAGGGAAGCAAGTGAATGATGGATGTCAACAAACACTCCCCCCTTCCTTGGGTAGATCATACCTTTTGGAATGATGTCGTGACCCTTTGAAACCAATTGTTCCAAGTTGTTATAGGTGAAGGTTTTAACCAATAGTTTTCGACCACCCTATGCATTTCATCTAGTTGCAAGGGTGGTAAGGTACTCTCCCATGATATTATTTGCAGCATTATTGTAGGTGGTGAACTTATAACGGGAGGTGCAAACTCTTTCTTGCTTGTATGGATATGTACAATGGTAGGTGGAGGTTGTGTTGAAGCTTCTATTTCCGTATAGGAACTACACGAAGAGCAAGAAGCTTCATTTGATTTCGTTGTTCCTGAGCTAGGTGGAACAAATTGTTCTTTCTTTGGTACCCAAACTAGCTCTGGAGTGGGTGTATAGCATTTTGTGATTTTTTTCTTTCCACGATCGTCAATTCATTTTGGAGCTACAGGGTTGGACTCACATGGGTCAGGTGACAAGTAAGAACACAATCTACGTTTTGGCACCCAAATTTGATCATTTCCTTGATAGTAGCCTTGGGGTTCCAATAGTCGTTTAGGAATTCACCGCCACGTTTTCTTACTTTTCTTGGGGCGAGTGGGACGTCTCTTACTAGGCTCCTGTCTTTTAGCATTGGCTATGGTTGCTAAAGAAGCTTTAGGGACCCACTTATATGTTTTCTTTGCTATATTAGGATGAGTCTTGTCAGAAGCTATATGCATTGCTTGTAGCATATTTAAGGGTACGGGAATTTCATCCCCCTCATGTGTTACCCAGGTCATCCCTCTATTTCCCCAAGTGTCTATGGTTGCTGCTAGGTGGAGCCAATCCACATTGACTCAGTCATCCCAGGTAGTACATCCATATAAGGAGAATATTCCCCAACATCAGTGTTCGATTTACACGTGTAACAATATTGCAATGAGGCCGAGTGAATTGTGGTGTCAGATCTATGATCGATTATAAACCTGTTTCCTAGAGGATGTGCTCGACCAGTTACAAGATCCACTTGAATGACAGAATCTTGGAACTGCAAGTAGACATGGTTTTTAGACCAGTCATGCACCATTTTTGCTTCCCTCATGAAAGGACGTCCTAAGATCATCTTCGATGCCATAGTGTGCTTGGAGGAATCCATAACAATGAAGGTAACTCTTATTTTATGTCCAAATACCTTGATCTTAAGATCTTCTAGCATCTCAATAGGTTTAACAATAGACCCATTGGCCATCTTCACTACTATGGTTGTGGTCTCAAGGTGAGGTCTTCCCATAGTTTCCTAGCAATTTTTAGTCACAATGCTAACCCCAGCGCCACCATCAAGGATTCCCTTCACAATTAATCCCTTAGTAGTGATTGGTGTGGTCGTATTGGATTCATCACCCCCAAAGTATTGTCCCAACTTGTTAACAGGTATTTCTATAAAAAGGTTCTCATCTAGGTTGGGTTGTGGATCTAAGTGTTCCTCCTCTATTGGCATCTCCCCAGCTCCATCCATCTGTGCAAATTGTGGTAGCCCAAGCTTTAGTTCTCCATTGAGGAAAGCTCGAAGAGCTCCATTGAGGAAAGCTCGAAGAGCTGAGACTAGCTCAAGGTCTTTATATAGTTTAGACATGACGGTGGTTTTAACTTCTTAAGACATGAAATCCATCAATTTGGCAATGTTTAACGGCACCTTTTGGACTTCAGTCCCTTGACATGGGGAAGATGGGATCTCAATTTCTTCGATAGGATCAAAGTAGTCCCTCTGTAAACATTCTTTCCATCAAGAAGTGAGTACGCCCACTTTCCCATGACTTTAAGTCACTTTCTTCTTGGATGACACTAGGTATGGCTAAGGGTCTATGGACTTGGTGAGGTTGTTGTTGTGTAGGGAACATGGTGTCTTTAATCTGGATCTTCCTAGGTGCTAGTTCTAGATCCCTTTGGGTACGTTCCACCAAACTCCTTAATTGCTTGACTCGCTCAATCTCCTCTGTAGGGTTTGTATAAGTTCATATCTTCTTCTTGGATCCTGGCCATTGTGGCTCGTGAAGATCTTCTTTGTTGGTTTCTATCTTGATGGCCGTTTTGGTCTCCATGGTTTCACCTGAATCACAATCCTCTTCAGCGTCGTTCATATATACGGAGTCGTCACCAGTCCCTATGTTGGTCTTTAAACTGGGGTCTGACTTCGCTACTTTTTGCGATCTCTTCCTTCGTGTTTTCTTATTTTTTTGAGATTGGGCAATTGATGCCGTGTCTCTTTCCTCAAGAATATAATTTTGTTTTTGGAGCATCGATCGTGTGAGTACGTTTATTGGTACCACAGGTGTACTTTGTGATGGCTCCTTGGTAACTTCAATCAAGTTTAATGGCGTGATCTTCGGTGCATTTGGAATATTTGGACATTGGGCAATCAAATGATCTATGCCACATTGATTACACATGAGTATCGGCATTGTAGATGTACTCGCTTGATTGGTTTGCATCAGTGTGGCATTCTTTTGTAGCCTAATAGGACACTCGGCTACACGATGTGGACCTCCACACTCATAGCATTGAAGAGGTGGTCTCTTAGCAGTGTAATTGATATTTTGGCCTCTTGCAACAAGAGCAGCTACTTGATAGACAGGTTTGACTTATCCCCAATAGTCCTCCATGTAGTATGGTGGACTTTCTTCAAGCACATCCATCCCATAAGCAATATTAGGATCTATATCTTCCTCATAGCCTTCCAAACAAGCAATAGATGACTCACAACCTACTTGATTCACAGAAGTGATTCTTGGATGTGGTGGTTGCGTTCCTAGCACTGGAGGTGGTAAAGGTGTTGTTTGAACAACACTTTGGGCCCTAGGGACCATGTGTTGTGTTGTTTGTTCAAGAGGTGGGGCCGGAATCAATGCAGGCACTCGAGGTGTGTCTGTCCATTCTAAGGTTGGTCTATTGGCCATATCGCGCTTAAATACTATGCAATCCTTAGCTTGATGACCATACCTTCCACAGGCATTGCAATTCCAATTGAATTTTACTCTAAAAGTAGGGCATTCACTGGTACTATGCAGTCCATAGCATATTGAGCACCATTGTTGCTCCCTTCTTGGATACATATGATTGTTTTGCGGAGCACGATTGCCTCTAAGACTCTCTTGAATAGCCTTGGTGAGATCTGCTAAAGTCATCTCAGATATCTTTGGCTCCTTAGCAATAGGCTTTAGGGTCAAGGTGAAAGCATGTTAACCTGTCGCGCTTTTTGTGCTAGTCAGCAGTTTCAAGTTAGCACATCTTCAAAAAGTTGGGCGTCCGGTAAATTTTTTACAAATAATATCAAAACTTGTCGGAGGTTGTACATTTGGATTCCTTGTTTCAAGTGCTTTCTATTGATATATCATATGTCATAGATCTTGTAGATGTAGCTCAAGTTATTGTACTAGTTAGCATATGTCAAAATTGTGCTAGTTAGCATTGTCCGGGACATGAAAAAGCATGACAGGTTAACATGCTTTCACCCGTCATTGGTTGATGCCCCGATGCTTGCGAGCTAGTAGATTTAGGCTCAACAGAAACTCTTTCTCCTTGAATCATTAAATTATCCTCCAATTGGATCGCATTGGTGGTGACTGCTTCCCAAGTGGTGATACCCCTAATGACTAGGCCATTGTAGATATCCTCATGTTGTAACCCCCTAATGAATCTATCAAGCAATTGATTATTATTGAAGCGCTCATTTGGATTACAACGAGAATTCAAATGCTTCAAGCGACTAATAAAGTCTCTCACCGACTCTCCTTCCTCTCATTGGGCTTTCTAGAGCTGAGAGGCTACACCCCAAAGCACTCCCTCTCGTATGTACTCTTTCAAGAACAGTCTCCTAAGAGTAGGATAAATCGTTTTTTCTTCCACCCTTAGGGTTCTATACCAATCCCCTGCCTTCCCACTTAAGGTTAGGCTTAAAGCATTACTCTTATGCAGGTCATTGTGTTCTCCTAGAGAATTGTGTATTTGTTCAAACACTTCGATATGCTTTCTCAGATCCCGTCTCCACTAAATTTTTGTGTGAGCTTAGCTATTTGTTCTACCTTACTTCTAGGTTCTCTATCAGGTGTGTTACGCATATTCTCAGCAATAGATTGATCAATAGCTTGAGCAAATGTTGCCAAGTCACCTAAGTGAGCATGCACCATGGGTGGAGGTGCTCTAGAGACTACGTGTGGAGTAGGTACTGGAATTCGGCTTGGCGCATAGGAAGCCCTTGGGTTCCACGTTGGGTACGATGTTGTGCCATGTGGTGGCCCAAACTTCATATGTGTAGCCCTAGGCATAGCAGACGTCGTATGTGACATGCTAATGCTAGCCGGTATAGTCCCATGGAAATAAGAGCTTGGGTGTTGTGGTTGTGGAGCATAGGTAGTTGAAACAATGGGAGGGGTAGGGACTACATGAGTGAGATGACCCATAGGTGCATACGATTGGTACACACTTGTAGGTACTATTGCAGGCATTGAGCTACCATGTATTGGTGCTTTACTAACAAATGAGGTCCATGGCGTGTTGGCATGCCCGTCATTGAGGTAGGCATGGTAGCCGTGGTGTCATCAAGGGAAAGATGAGCTAGACTTGGAAAGGTAAAGCTATCACTTGTGGGCTCAGATTGCACTGAGACCCCTGGCAAAACAACATATGGAGGATCCATTGGACTTACCGAGGGAGTCTCCATTTGTGATAAGGACAGTTGCTTAGCCTTTCCTGTATCCAAGAATCTCATGAGACCCGTTGAAGGCATGTTGATCCCCTTGTTCTGTTTCTCTAACTCAATGACCCTATGGATGACCTCACAAACTCTTTCTTGTTGATCCTCCACACTAGTAGCACCCATTGTGGATTGTAGGACATCTAACCAACCCACGTGATAGGTGTGACCTATGTATAGGTCGGTTAGAGTTTCCGTTTATAGTTCGTACTCCCAGTTCTCATTTAAGAACGCTCCATCTAAGCTTGCGGTGCTAGGGGTGTCCTTTGAACTAGATACAATGTGGCTCTCTATGGGTTGACCGTTAGTGGTCGCTAATTTCGAAGCACTCGATTACTCTCATAGAAAAGATATTGACATAGGAGCTTTCGCTTTTAACTCTCTTTGTTGCTTCACCTTGCGTAAGCTCTCGATTTCCTTTTCCCTCGCTGCAAGGATAAACTGCTCAACCTCTTGCACTTCGGCAAGGCTTCTGCCATCAGGTAATATAACCTCGGAGGGAAATAACTCTGAAGAGTCAGGGGGTGCAATGAATGGAGTATTCACGTGCACACTCTCTAAGGATTTAGGGTCTACGTTGGTCATGGATGGAGAATTTACTTCCCCACCCCCCTCATTTACATCGTTAGCTCCATGTTCGGAGCGATTGGCTCTACTAAAGGTTTCGTTCAAGCGGCTAAGCATGCTCGGCCCAGACCGTGGGCCCATGGCATGCATGTCTTGGCTTGAGCTATCGGGATTAGGCATTGGGAAACCCTCCATGACGTCGTAGTCAGAGGAAGAGTCACTAGCCGCTATGTTCGGGTCTTGGTTTGTACTACCTTGGGTCGCCGCCGAGGGCCCGGAACCTAAGGTAAGTGGATATTGAGAACTCTCGCAAGTCGAAATTCTCTCTAGTTGCTCCGTCTCTAGCACACAAGCAGAGCGCAGATGCATGTGCCTTTCGCACCCTACAAGCGTCGGCGAATAACCTCGAAGGTTAACCGCTTACTTTTTTACGCATCCGTTTTCACTCATTTTTTATGTTTTTTAATGATCGATTTTTTGATTAAAGTGTGTGATAGCTCAAAGCAAGCGTATCACTCAGAGGGTCGTGGTCTGCTTTACAGCAGAACGTTCGGTCACTTGAAGCTCCGTTGGTCCTCAAAAATTTTGAATTTTAGCTACGTGTGAAGCTAAAATACGTAATTTTAAAGGGTGACTGAGTCCTGAGCCTGAGCATGAGCTTGGGCTTGGGTCTGAGAGATATTCCCAATCTCGGTCCTACCTTTAAAAAATTTTAGATTTTGTTTTTTTAATGATTTTTTTTTTTGGGGATAAGGTCGCTACGACCTGCGCGCGAGCACACACACACTCTACCTACCTACTTACAACTAATACACCTACTGCTACATACTAACACACTTCATTAGCTCTCATAGATCTACTTCCTACTTATTGTACTTTGCATTACACAGAACTAACAACCTTAATACTAAGACCTTATCACAGAGAAAACACGGTAACCTTTCAAAACTTCATTAACAAAGAAATACATAGTAGCAACACAAAATCCTTCTTCTCAACACACACACCTTCCTTCCCTACCTTTCCTACAACTGAAATTGCACCACAAAAGAAGCACATAGTGCCATTCAAGCTTAGTGTATGGCATTCCCCGACAACGGCGCCAAAAATGTGTACGTCTGTCGCACGTGTCAATGCAAGGAACTTGCCGATACACTGTGTGCGAGCCACAAATGGCTCCAAGCACACAACAAGCCTAAACTAGTAAGTTCAAAGATGGCAGTGGTGTGTCACTCACCGCTCTACGCTTGCTGTCGTGGAGGATTCCTCGTCGCGAAGAAGAGGGAGACGCCTCTACGTCACGCTCAACCGCCTCGCCGTCGTCGTACCGCCGCAATTCTCTCTCTCTCTCTCTCTCTCTCTCTCTCTCTCTCTCTCTCTCTCTCTCTCTCTCACACACACACACACACACACACACACACACACACACACACAAGGAGATGATGAAGAAGAAGAAGATGGAGATGGAGCAAGAGCACTCTTCAATTGCACAAATGAGAGAATGAGTGAATTTTAGGTTTAGTTGACTTTTATATGAGCTCGCCCCATTCACACTTGGGTGCCCATGCTTAGCCAACTAATCCCTTGAATGTTCCAGTTAGAGTGCGCCTCTCATCGGCGATCACTCTTACCCTTTTCCTATTGGACCGACAAGCCCGGTACTTGACTCTACCAAATAAATAATACAGCGTCCGTCCTAGGTGATACGAATGTGCATGAGGGTTAACATTGTACAATCTTCAGAGCTTTCTTGATGACCTGGGCACGCCTTCAAGAAGAGGAGAGAATCGTCTGCAAATAGTTTTGCTAGTAGTTGGCTATTTCCAGGTAAAGCCAGGCCTTGCAACTCCCCTCATTCCGCACTATCTTCGAGCATTGTGATTGAAGGATGTGATCCTATGGCGAAAAGGAGGGGGGCCAGTGGGCATCCCTGCTTAATAGACCTTTTGACCTCAAAAGAGCCCACAATTCTATCGTTAAACCCTCTTTAAATAGGAGCTCTGACTGGCTTCCACCCCCAGTACACGTATCAGATGACATAGGCGAGGCCCAAAGCCCAGAGCTTCCAGACGACTTCTATATATGTCCATGTTATTCTGTCATAAGCCTTATCAAGGTCCAATTGCAGCAGAATGCACTCTTGCTTTGTGAAAATTGTGTATTCAATGCCCACCATTGCTGCCAAGATGTTATCGTAAATGGACCTTCCTTTGATAAACCCATGTTGATAGGGAGAGGTGATCTTGGTTAGTAAGGGGGCTAGTCTAAGGGCCACTGCTTTAGCAATAATTGTCTAGGCCACCAACATCATCGTTATAGGGCACCAATGTTTCGGTTGAGAACAACAAATCTATTCTGGGATGGGTTTGATAAGCCCTCTCTTTACACTTATCTCCAACAACCCTTCGGCAATGGCTTTATTGGCCAACCTTGTGACTGGGACCTTGAGATCATCCCAAAATTCTCTAAAGAATTCCACCATCATCCCATCCCAACCAGGGGACTTTTCCTTGCCAAGGGCTTGCAATGCTAGTGAACATTTATCTTCGGAAAATGCCCCTTCCAAGCTATTAGCTCCTGAGTGGGGAATCTTTTTCTTGACACTGAAGTAATTTCCCTCTAGCTTCTTCTACTTCCTAGGATTGGATCTCTGGCCGTCCAATGATTTGACTAAGATAGCTCAACATCAGAACAGCCATCTCATCTTGGTTATAAACTGCTATCCCTTTCTCATCATAGAGCAAGCGGACGTGGCCCCGCTCTTCTTGATTCCTAAAGCCCTAAAAGATTGAGCTTGATTAGAGGCTTCGGGTTGTAGGAAAGTCTCCCTGGAGAGAATCCTTTCCTTTCTGATATCTTCTAGCTGCTCATTAGCAAGGTTAGATTTGGCTTCGAGCCATCATTTGTGCTCATCCTCAGTAGCAAGCCCATTGTCTTTTATGGAGGTAATCAAATGCAAATATGTTTTAAATGATTCAATGTTTTTGTCTTATAAGACTCTCTTTTTCTTTATTGTGCACAAATGTTAAGAAGTATGCATGCTTAGGATCATGTTTGAGGCGACGACGTCTCCCAAACACTAAGTAGAACGTGTCACTCTACTCTGGAAGATTGATACGGACTAATGAGCAGACATGCTTGCGGAGGCAGGTAAGTCTCTGAAGCACCAAATGGATTAGTCATCCATTCTAGAACGATGTCGTAGGGTAAAATAGGGATCCTCTACTCGCTAGCAAACGGACTAATGATTAGGCTTTATCTTCTCTACCTCATAGTCGAAAGAGATAATGTCATAAAAACCTAGTATCTACTTTCCCCAAATGATTTTCTCATATTAAACTAATCATTTAATATAGGAAAATGCCAGGGGGCAGCAAAGGTTGGATATTGAAAAAGTTGTCATACCGGTCTCAACAGGGGATCCAAAAGATGGGAATTGGGGATCCAGATGGGGATGGTCTGCTAAAGACCAAAGTACATCAATGGAGTTTAAAAGACCTCTAGGTTTAACTCCATTAAGACTTCCATAGGGCAAAGTTCCAACGTTTTAACTCTAAAGGTCATAGGCCATGGGAACTTGGCTTAGTGACTAAAAGTGCAACTCTAGCAGTCAACGAAATGACAACCGGCAAAAGGAAAAAGGAGGGGGCGAGTTGGGAAGATGACAGATGACTGGGGATGAGACAAAGCGCGCACGCACATGCACACACACACACACACACACTCATCAGTTTACCCTTTCCACAAAGCAAATAGGACACATGTCAAGCATGCAAGAAAACCCCCAATTCTTGCTTGAATCCTATTGGATGTACATAGAGGTGGACCAATGAGGATTGAGCAAGTGTAAACTTAATTTCTTATTTTATAAGTGCTTATAAAAACAACCAATAAGAATTAGTCTCCCTAGAATACTATTGGATAGTCAAAAGGTCCAATGAGAATTAAGTAACCCATAAATTTGTTTAATTCCTATTGGCCAGAAGACAAAAAGGTCCAATAGAAATTCAAATGATTAAATTAATTATCTGAGCTTTTACAAAAGGGGAAAAGGATGGACACTTGTCACAAGGCTCTTGATTGGGCCTCTCAAATGCTATTGGCTAAGCTTTTCATGGGCCAATAGGAAGCCAGCAGGAGTAAAAAGCTTGCTCAAATGCTATCGGCTAAGCTTTTCAAGGGATAATAGGAAGACAACATGAGTAAATTGCAATAGGGGTCGACCAAGATGAGAGAGGGGGCTGATTTTGTAAAGGCGCTATTCCACACACACTTACACAAGCTCATGTGTGAAGTAAAGAAAGTATATCTCCTTCTCAAGCTTTAACACAAAACTCTTCATCTACTCCAAGCTTGTGAGAAGGGAGGCCTACATCTACATCTAGTCTCATACCCTACTAGCTCTCACCATCTTCGAAGGTGTGTGAGGTCTTGGGTCTGAGACCGCGAGGGAGTTGATGTTATGTGTTATCACGTGATTTTGGTGCATGAAGCTTCCATATTCATTGCACCAATGAGTTTTTACCAAGGAACACAAAGAATTGTATTGTATAAAGTCTCTCTAAATGGGAGAAGCTATGAACAAATGCCTAATGTAGGGAGGACCGGTCCATGTAAATCCGGTCCTCAATAGTTGTCAATTGTTCTATTTCTCTCCCTCTTTCAAGTATTGTTATGCCAAGCTAATTAGGTATTATGCAAATGTTGCTATCTTCAACCAAGCACTCTCCTATGCTCTTTAGGAACTTGCTCTTAATGAAATGCTCACTATGTTAAGTTATTTTTCGCTATTTACAAGCTATTTAGACCATTAAACGTTTCAGTGTGTGTGTGTGTGTGTGTGTGTGTGTGTGTGTGTGTGTGTGTGTGTGTGTGTGTGTGTGTTCCAATAACAATATAGCATATACACCAAGAATCCTTACAAATTACAAAAGACACTAGAAACTATGTCAATGAAAATGTGGTATAAATCCCATTCATAGTATAGAACAGTCTTTATACACAAGTAAGAGAGAATCAAGAGCCTCTTAATGAAGCCAAGGAGCTTTGAAAACTAGAGTTAAGAAGGTAACCCTCACTTGCACCCATGGAAACAACACAACATATAGTTAGCATTGGCATCGTATGCACGTGATGCATGGGTATCCCACATGTTATAGATGTCACCCAACTAGATTGCTTTCAAAGAATAATAGTAAGAAAAGGTAAAGCAAACAATAACATATATTCAAAGCTGGTTTCTTTTACAAGGGATTGGAAAACATGTGGAGCCCCTTAAGCTTTGCAAGCTCTCATTTAATAAGGCCGAAGACGAGTTTCATGAGGCCTTTTAGTCCGGAAGTGGGCCATATACACTTGTTTCTTAACTTTGTAGAGTTTGGCATTAATTGCGTATTTTTCTGGGTCAATAATAGTACTCATATGTGCAGTCAATCTAAACTTTGGAGTCTCTTGTAACACAGAGAAATGTTAGTAAGTATACACTACGCCTCCCCTAGATGGAGGCAAAAAAACCACATAAAAAGTAGTAAGTATGAATGTTCAATTCCACTTAATCACAAACACGTAGAGGTGGGATATTCTAGAATCCCCGAGTTGTTCCCAGAGGCCAAGGAAGTGTGCAGCCAAGGCCCATTAAGTAACATAAAAATGATGCAGCAAAACCCCAAATGTAACTTTATCAAAAAATAAACCATGGTAGTTGACTGAACGACCGGACCAAGTCCGAAATTACTTAATAGTAAGTCATTACTCACCAAACCCAACTTGTGTCAGAGGGCTTTTCCCTGTTGATCTCTCTTTCTTGAACCATGAAGTACCCAAGATGACTTTACTAACCTTTCTTGAAAATATTTCAAATTTTAAATGTTTATTACAAATAATAGGTCAGGAGACCTCTATTTAAAGAAGTCATTGAGCTCCAAAAAGAACATAGTAAACCAATGACACCGACCCTGTAAGGCCTAATAGGTCAGCAAAGGCACTACCCGAAACCCAATTGAGGTTACAACTGTTAGTATCACACAAAGAACCGTATCCAACAGATAGTTACTTTCCTTTAAATATAACCAACTATTCACAACCATATTCGGCCACATGAGCAGCCATAAGGTAGGACTAATTATAAGTGCCAAGTTCAAGCCCATTCCTTAGATAGAAGTTCATGTTTAAGTTAACAAAAAGGTCCAATCAACAAGGTAGTCGATATTCCGACCGTCCTAAAAAACATCGGGCTTATATTCTGTGCAAGAGTTTTTCCATAATTCTTGTCACACAATTTTATCGAAAACAAGCAACAGGCATAGCTTCCTTTCATGACCATATCTAAGCAAGAATAGCAAGCTCAAACCCATAAGTAAGAATAACAAACCCCATAGGCACCTCATAAAAGAATTAACCGTGACAGTTGCCTCAGTGAATATACAAGGCCTGCTTATTCTAAAACCTCTCAATAGTAAGCTAATACCCACCATATAACATAGGGCCATCCACCAAGTTTTATGTAAGAGGGCTCCTCCTCATTGATGCTTTAAAAGACTTCTAGCGTTACTTTTTCAGCCATAAAAGGTCTCAAGGAAACCTATTAACCTGCATTGAAGAAAGAATTCATCCTTTCAATGTGTTTCATTGCTAGCATACATGCCTATGAGAGGTCAGTATAGACATCTATTGAAAGAAGTCCCTGAGCTCAAAACGAGAGTGAAAAACTAGTGCCGCAGATACCAAAGAGGCAGTGGAAGTTGCCAACCATAAGCAAGCTAATTATGACATAGCAACATAACATTCATATTTCAACAATAGTAGACCCGGGACATGCATGAGTTCTATTACCATATCAAAAATGAATCACAACACATTCATGAAGCTCGAACAGTAGTTCCATAGCAGTATCTTAAGTCACTTGAGATTGAGTCGGAGCAGCCAGCTCCACAATAGCTTGCTTATCTTTGCGTTTTTCCATAGAGCCAAACACACTAACAATACACACCCTTGCATGCAAACCCTCACAATCCAAAGGCGCAGGCAACTCTTCACTAGTACACACACACACACACCACAGAAGCACATAGGTACCAATGCTAAGTGACCAAAGGACAGCAGTCATGGCAGGTCCGAACTTCATGAGGCAAGAGAACTTTTAGCGCCGCCTCGTACACACACACACACACACAGAGTAGACGTCGCCAGGAATGTGCCACAGCATCAGCAAGCGGATGAAGACAAGGTTAATACATACTAAGTTAGGCCAGCCAACTCAACCACGCTATCCCACTTAACTCCTTCTAAAGTGTTACGTACCATGCATTAAGTATCCACCCACTAATTTTCCACATTAGAAAGTTACCTTAGTTAATTCAAAACCATTAATCATAAGATTTTTCTCAGGTCAATACTAGTCATTGAGACCAGTCACCTGCTTATATCCACCTAGGAAGTGGCAACAAGCCACTCCTATATACCACTAGGAGTTTCTGTGAAGTGCATATAAACAGCAACATGTGTGTGTGTGTGTGCGCGTGCGCGAGAGAGAGAGAGAGAGAGAGAGAGAGAGAGAGAGAGAGGAGAGAGAGAGGTAGGTTCATTCTTATAGCAGCGCATTCGGAGACTGCATTTGTTCGATCGAAAAAGCACGATCATGCACAACATACCTAGCAAGTGCAATGCCTGGAGGGAGCCATGCAACGGTGGGCACCTCAGTAGCATCTAGCTCTCTCTCCCCGCATTGGGGTGCAGCTATCAACTCTTTGCGAATCACTTGGGTAGCAGAATGTAAGGTAGATGCTTTGGCTTCAACCAAAAGGCAGAAGGAAAGGGGCGGCGAGGCATGGACCCACTCGCAGGGAGAACGTGGCCAATGACGAGGCCATTGAGGGGCGGACCCGGCAGACTATAGGAAGCCAATGGGGAAGGACCGTCGAGCACCTGCAAGAGGGAGGGTGAGTGTGTGCCAAAGGAGCTAGGAATTTTTTATCTTTTTTGCATTGCTAGATGAAAAGGCATGTGAGCCGTTGAGGGGTGTGCGTGCCAAAGGAGCTAGGAAATATATTTTTAAAGGGAAAATTACCAAAATACCCCTCTAATTTGTGGAAATTTTCAATACCCCTCAAATTTCAAAAATTCCCAAAATACCCTTGTATCTATTTTATTTCGATTGTTCACGATTCTCTAATCTTTATTCTTTTCTGACAATGGAGATCCGTTTTTGAATACTTAACATGTAATTTGTCACAAATTACCTCCCAAACAAAGACAATTATTTTTAAAAATAATGAAGCAATTAATCTCCAAAGCCTGCATAACCATCTCAAATTCTAGTTTTAGTATCTTGCATTAATAGACAATCAGTCTTCTTATGAGAAGCTACAAAGTTTTTTATCTTTGGAAAAATTTACTCTCACAACCAGGGATATTTTGGGAATTTTGGAAAATTTGAAAGGCATTTTGGGAATTCATGACAAAATATGAGGGGTATATTGAGGATTTTGGGACTTTTTAAAATTTGAGGGGTTTATTGGGAACTTCCACAAATTAGAGGGGTATTTTGGTAATTTTCCCTTTTTTTAATTGCATTGCTAGTCGAGGGGCATGTGTGCCAAAGGAGCTCAAAATTTTATTGTTTTTATTGCGTTGCTTCATGAAAAGGCATGTGAGCCGTCGAGGGGCGAGGCCAGCCTCATCTATAAAGGCCACGAGCGAAAGTTGAGGGATCTACGACGGAGATTTGAAATCCCATCTCCATGGCAAAAAAGATTAGGCCCACCACTATCGCGTCGCGACTCAAACCCCCAACCACCCACGTAACACTCTCACTCCCTATTCAACCCACCTATCGCGTCTGGTTGAGATGACAATGACAGCAGTATTATACTATCCTTCATGGCTTCCCGCGTTGATCCAATGGCCCAAAGCCCCCTTCCCCCGCCAATAAAGCGCTCCACCGCAGATCCCCTTACTCCGACCCCGTGTCACATATAGACGAGGGCCAGCCAGTATACAATGCAACCGGGGGAGGAGTGTCGGGTGTGTGCGAGAGGAAGGAGGGTTGGCTTAGCTCAGAAAATAGCCGAGAGATGTCCCTGGAGAATTGTATGGGAGGTAAGTGCAAAGTGAGATTCGGGCTACAAAATGAAAATGTAACTGAGAGTAGAAGAAACTGCTCTCAATTTGTAAAACGGAAGACAAATAGACAACGCTAGAGGGAGGGGTTGAACCTTCGACCTTGCGGTTAACAGCCGCACGCTCTAACCAACTGAGCTACTCCAGCTGTTGATTTGGTAGGTTCTGTTTGAATAGATATTTAAAAACAAACTCTATACTATAGAAGGAAAAAAACCCAAATCGGGCAAGATCAGCTGATATCCTCACGTACTGCGCACATTGCCACTACAAGTCTATCGAAAAAATATACACAAAAGTGACCAATCTGCTATCGACCTTAGAATCCTCCTTGTAAGGAAGCTGAGTAGTGACTTCAATGGCAAGTCACTGTGAAACATTTAACCAAAAGAATCACATCAATAGCAAAACCTGGCAGGCATTCAGTTTTAAGCACAAGTTCAAGCATATAATCTCATGGCATAAAACTACTTACGGATCACAATTACTCGTAATAGCAATAGCACTCGCACTCATGTGGTAGTGTGTGCACTAGTAAAGTTCAAGCTCTACACTCAACTATCACATGTACTGTACACACAGTAACAAAAACTCCTGCAATAACACGGGTGATAACAGAAATTCAAACATGCTCCGTACTGACACATCGAACCATCACTCAAATGATACAATAATGTATCCTAAACTGATTGAATCCACAATTTTCAGTTCAACGATAAAGACTCCACCATACGGTGAGTGTTGCACAATGATAGATTGAACACTGGCAAAGATTTAGCGCGATGGTTTTGGAGGTTCAATTACTTCAGCATATTTTTCAAATTGCCTTGGATGGATGAGTGAGCAGTGAGAAAGGGCAATAAGCCCGTGGGGCAATACAATTTATAATCTAATTGAAAAGCCATATCCAGGCTGGCCAAGCATGTCATGTGCTATAAGTCCGCCGAGGACTTGAGAGACTTGGTGAACTGAAACATCATTGTGGCTAAAGGGACAAGTACTTCAATATTTGAAACTATGACCCTCCAATGCCAGGCCACCCAAAATGGAGGCCACACATGATCCCAACATAGGCCGAGCTGTAGTCACCAACAGGGTTGATTTTTTAAGAGCACCCTCACGCTTCATATTACATATTTTGGGCTAGTTAATGCAAATTTTGTAGGGCAACTTACATTGTAACCCACAAAAAAACGGGCCAAATACCCAAACACAGGTAAAATGCCCAGCAAAAATGAACCCTGGAACTTCCCAAAAAAGAATTGCCCAAAACATTGCAAGCTCAAATTCAATTCCCACTAAACTGTCAAATTTGCAAGCTTAATCAGCTCTACTGTCGAGCAGCATCAGATTTGTTAGTGCTAGAAGCGACTCTTTAACATAATTGCTGCATTTCTATTGAGACGCCACAATGAGCACATGTAGCTTTATAAATGAACTTATGTATTCATCAATAATAAGGATGGCAAAGTGTAGTCTACTGTTTAGCTTTCCAACAGATCAACTGCATGTAGAGAAAAGGAGATCTGAGCAAACCAAACATAATATTGGCAATTGCTTGATACATTACATGGACAGAATGTTGCGTGTAAGTAAAAAAAAGGTGACAGTTCACGTAGGCTATCTTGATGACTTGCATACAAAGAACATCATAGAGTACTCGGGCATTCAGACCAAAATTTGAATTGCCAGATATCTCTCCACCATTGCTTGTGGAGAATTTTGCTGACCTATTGACTTGCACTATTATTCCTTCGAGATTAATGAGTGTCTGTGTACTGATATAGCACACATTAGCGTGTGCATTGGGGAGAATGTTCGACCCCAACTGAAAGGACTGCCTATTGAGCTGAACACCCTTCGAATAAGAAAAATTTGTGATGCACCATCAAGCTTGGAAAAAAAAAACAGCTGGAGGATAAAATCTGGCAAAACAATTGGCACAAAAAATCAACGCCACCATAAACAGAACTCTAATGCTCCTTTCGACGAACTCCAAGAAGCTTTGCAGTTAGTTCCCATGTCACCATGGCAGCGGCATTTGCAGGAAATGCTCGGGCAAGTGTTGGCCCTAATCCAGCGTACAGACCTCTCATACCAAGTTCTCCATGAATCTGCACACCAGAGGACCGACAACAGACGTGAAAAAGCTAAATTTCAGCAGACATTTAAACATTTATAAGTCAATAACAGTACCATCCTCAAATTATGAAACGGATTTCTACTAGAACCAGGATCAAGTGCTGTTTGTATTCGCGTCTTGGCAACATCGAACGGGAAAACGACAGCCCAAAACTGCAAAATACAAATAATTAGGATCCTTAAAAGTCTAAGAAAAGCATTGTGGACAGTTGCACCCAAAAATCACTAGCATAGCCTTACCACCATGCCAGCCAATCCACCACTCAAGGTATCCACTGCCCCTTCCATCATGATTTTGGAGTGACTTTGCCCACGCAAATATCTTTTCCACGAATGAGTTTCTGAATTGACATCATCAAGACATTCTAGGGCTCTCAGCATTCTGTGTCTGGAGAATTCATACGTTGTAAAGAAGAAAGAATTTCCTGTACATTCCCTTAACATCGTAGAAAAGCCACCCCTGAATACACCTTTTACCTGATGCCAAGCATACAACAGCTCACCATTAACGTGATTTCTCATGCAATAAGATGAAAATTTCACAAAAAGAGACACTCACTCCATTAGTCTTTATGGTTTTTCGCAAACAATCCAACGGTCCATCATATCTCTGCGCACAAACAGAGCTTGTACCCCCTCCACTGACTTGCACCTGCAATCTACACTGAACCACACAAATACAAAAGTAATAAAGATGATCATCTATATCCCACATACAGAATGACAAAGAACGCAGTTGGCATTCCTTCATTGTTTTGAAGAATCAAGAGAGAATACTTACCTTTACAAGCTCGGTAGGGCACAATATCATGCTGATGCACGCTCCTCCTACAGCAGCAGCAGGTACAATAGAGAACAGCTCAGGTTCACCACCCTCTCGTCCCTTCCATCAATCAACCATCATGCCAAAATTCAGCATCAGGGCCTGCATACATTGCTTGTTTGATCACCGAAGCACACATGCAATCCTGTCAGCAGGCAACCTGCCTAGCAAGTAGCTAGGACAAGGGCATAGACCTTGACCTTGCTCCAAACATCACCTTGTCGAACATAGCCCTCATGGCTCTCACAAACTACCTTACTATTACTATCACTACAGTTACCACTATTACTACTACTCAATGACTACTGCTACTACTAAATGACTATTGCTACTACGAGTGCTGCTGCTATACGACAGACAGCTCCAGAGAGTTTGGTATCCACTGGTGACAAATGGCTGCAAGACAACAGATACTGCATGGATAACTTGTCAAAAGTGTGGCAAAAAGGGTGAAAGCACGGGTAGAGCTGAGAGGTAGGAGGGGAGAGAAAAACGAGAGCAGGTGGGTGGGGGGTAGGTACAAGCCCTGCACGCAACTTTGCTAGCAAGAGGATGCAAGCCTGCACACATGAACTCTGGTAGTAGCCTGGAAATCTAACCCTGACAGCTAGATCCTCACCATCACTAGTAAGTTCCAACCCTGCCTCCATTTGTTTATTAATTTATCTAAATTTATTTAGTTAATTATATAAAAATCAAGTTATGTGTGTATATAAATGTGCATGTTTGTCTGTTTAAACTTTAGATACATGCATAAATACATACACATTCATGTGTGTGCACGCATGCTTGAAACATACGTCCATATAGATAGAATCTAGATAGATGACACACACATACGTACATACATACCTATATATGTGTGTATGTACGTGTGTATATGTTACCTACTATAATCCTGTAACGTGCAATCAAATTAAAAGATGTTATTTTCCCTACATTACCTGCAAAGCTGATCTCATCTGTGAATAAGCACCAAAGAGAACTGAGCTCTCCAAAGCAACACCAACAAATGAGGAGCTTGCTCCTTTATAAAACCCTTTGAGCTAAAAAGGAGAAACAGAAATGAGGTAATACTTATAAACACCAACAATAATAACAACAAACCACCTATAACAATAGCTCACCCCTTCACTCTTTAAAATTAATAAAATACAATGTGCAGCATTTCTGTATCTAACCGTGTTGACCTCTGTATTTTGTGTCTGTAATTTCACCTACATATCAACAAATAGAAGCAATCAAAAAAAGGAAGATCTTCTAGGTAAGGAAACGCTCATGTGACACAAGCTTCTAGATTGCATGCTCAAATAAACACGTGCACATGACCTAATCAATATGTATTCAAGGTTAGAAGATTTTACTTGAATACACCCGACAATGTCATATTAACAACCAAAACATATCACAAACCACTTGATCTTGTTCTAAACATATTTTTACTTTCAAAAAGTCTAAAAAATCTGAACTTTCAATCTAGAAAAGGAGCTAACCTACAAAAAAAAAGAAAACTGTGAAGCAAGACTAGATAATAATTATTAGAATTGTATGAAGTAAAAACAAAATTGATAACTGAACTACTTTGAAATCAGTTATACAAAAGAGAGGAGCAATATAAATGAGAGAAGCTCAAGGGGCGCCAGTTATTAGAATCACACTAGACAATTGTGAGTGCAACAGTTCATCAATATAATAAACTAAATACTGCCAAGGGCCCAGTTGAGGAGCCAGCACTCTCTGAACCTCTTCTGTGTCAACTCATCTGTTAAATGTATGTTCTCCCAGGTGTTATCAAGTACATTTCAATGATTTCTTGTTGACACGTGGTGCTGGTTAGTTACACATGGTATCAGAGATTATATGTTTGCTTTTCCAACAAGTAAACCGGTCCTGCTGCTGCTATACATTTGCACCTACTAAACAACAACAAGGCGGTTTACCGCACTTGTAGATTTTGCAACAGTTTTGAATTATGTGAATCCTCGAGTCACTCAACCCATGCCACTGCAAAAACCACCAACGAGTTCTCGAGCACAGAACTCTGTTAAGTCCTCTTCTATTCCGCTTGGACGAGTTTGCAGTCAGATGGTAGCAAGATCTACATTTGTGGCACCTCTGCCACTGGATCTCGCTGACAGAGATGGCTCTTAAGTTCCTTCAGCCGTTCGACAATATACAATCCAAAAGATTTGTCGTGCTGCAGAATTCTTCAAAGACAATGCTATGCAGTGGTGGAGTGCTTTATCGATCAAACCCTATGCTCAAGAGGCAAGAATTCAAAACTATCTGTGATCGAAGCAATTGGGCTCCCGCCCCACTGAAGTATAACTAATTGCAGATTGAGGCAATTTCAAGATGGTCACCACCAACACAATTGAAGACTGTAATCAGAGATTCTCAAATGTAAATCTACCAGTTTTCTTCTTCAAGATCATCGTGAGCATTACACTATTGACCTACCTTCACCACTACAGGAGCATTGCCTCATGAAGCAGGTTTCCACCATTTAAGAACTTATGGACCATGCTACTATTGGTCATTTAATCATAAAAGGCAACTTACTATTGCCCCCGAAAAAACCAAAGGTGCTTGACTTGAACAACCAACTCCAAACAAATTTACTATCAGAGAGCAACACAGTCAAACTCCTCTACAAAGCTGTCTAACCCTAACACAAAGGGAAACTTTACAACAAGAAGGAAAATCCTTTGGATATTTCCAAGCAGCCCATGCTTTCATTCATTGTCAAGAAAGTAAAGATATACATCCACTTGAACGACCACCTGCCAAGAAAGCTAAACCTCATATCGCTCTCATATCTGACATTTATGGAGTCTCTTCCACATTCACCCAAAGAGTAATGCAGAGGTGAGGGCAAGGTTCAAAACGTGCAGGTTTGATCTCGGAGCTTTCAAGAACTTTATCTCCAAGACCACCCCATTTATCAATTCTTTGCCAATTTCTATACAAGGCTAACATGGATAGGTTGATTCATTGTGACATAAAATGTTACAGGGTTGGACAAGAAATCAATAGCAACACACGAACAAAAACTTCAAAATCACTAAACTTTACTAGAGATAGAGAGAGAGAGAGAGACTGCACGGCGGAGTTCCACACCCACAAGCATTGGCCCCAAAGACTGGCACCCCTTTCGGTATTTCTTTACTATTGCTCACTGCAAAGTACAGCTCCCGAGGGTCCTCCGCTCTCAGACTCTACATCCAGATGTTATGCAGAGTGAGAAGCCCTAGGCTCCTTATAGACAATACCAAGGGATGCCCAAATACACAACCCCAAAAGCGCTAAACCCCAAAAGCATCTGCTCCAAAAAAGCTGCCCAGAACTACGCGCAATGCAAAATGCAAAAATCCGTACAATCTGCCACAGTAGCATCAAGAGCGTAATTTTCAAAAATTCATACGGCCTACCACGTCAGTATGTCTGCGTGATTTACGAAAATCTCTTTCAAAATTCAAGCTTGTGTCTTTTAGGGTTTTAGGCCCATGTCTGGAGCTCAAAAGTTCTTTAAGTTGTTTGGTTCAATCTCTCTTGTCCACTCGGCCATTTCTCTTCCAGTTGAGCATGCCACGTCATCACTTTGTAACATTCTCCCCTCTTGAAAGAATTGTAATCGCCCTCGGTTACTCTTGCAAAAAAAACGGCCAAAGGATACAAACTTTCTTCAGTAGACATTGACTCTATGTACTCATGCACCAAAATTCACCAATCTAGCACTTCTACAAAGACATCAATCATTGATCAATCACATTTCTGTCAAGGTCTCAGAATCTACTAAATCTTGTTACTATCAAATTTATATCCTTTCATTTTACGTTTCAACCAAGCAAACCATGTCCATTACCATCTCCACAAAACAGTACATCCACATTATACATAGCATGCACTTCACAAAATCACACACTTAGTTCACACTGAACACTGTGTTTTCAATCATTCAATATAGACATCTCATTCTGTCCAGAACTCTTGATGCACGTAGATCACTGTGTAGCCATCTCATCCTTCCGGAACTCTTAATGCACTCACAACAGTATCCAATCATCTCGTCCAGATAGACATCTTGATGTACTAGAATCTCATTCAATTCACATTGACTTAGACATCACATCCAGATCTCACTGCTCTCTAACAGATGTTTATATGCACTAAGTTCAAATCACATTCATTCTTCATTCACTTAGCCATCACGTACAAATCTTACTTATGTCTAGATGCACTAAGTTCTAATCATTCATCAAACAAAATGCTACATACATTTCATCTTTCTGTACATGTCTCTAACAATACACACATGAAAGAGCACATGTTTTCAGATCAATCAAAAAAAATTACAATTCAGTGCACACAATTCATAAGGTCATTCCCCAAAATATTGTCAGCTCGTAGTACCCTAAAATCTCAAAGAGAAATTAGTGACTTTATTCAATCTAGGCAATCTGTGACAAAGGAATGGAGTGGCTCCCCCTCTTGCAATCCGCATCGCACCTGATTCAACCTCTACAAGAATTTCCTGGAGCAACAAAAGGAACAAGAAAGCCCTTTTCTTTGTCAGGGCGTTTATGCAAGTCATTCTATGCAGCATTTTCCAAAAAAACAATCGACCGGGCTTCACAATAGTTCCAGAAAATTTACACTCGTACACAAAGCTACACGTACGCTGAAGCTTCATCTTGTAGCAAGCAATTGGAGGTAATTTACGTGCACACATCAGTTTGCAGATTCAACGATCCATGGATGTTCAAGCCCAAACTTGCAGAGACGTAAAACATGAGAGAATCGCCTAGCGCACAGAGAGACGACCTCGCAACGCTTGAAAGAGGAGATGCACCTTGACAGTGTCGAAAGGGTGGCCGACGATCACAGTCGATACTCCCGCGGCAAAGCCAGCGGCGTAGTCCTTGGCCGCGTCCTCCATTACTACGCTGTACTGTATGAAGTTGGGTGTGCGCTCGAGTTGACACAGCAGTGGAATTCACATTTTGTCATTGGATCAATTCTGGTCGATATAACCTAAAGGAGGGCCAACAAGGATCTCGTCACTATCTAACCGCAAAGGGCAGGGCCTCAGTTGGTATTGAATGAAGCCTACGCACTGGGATCGACCATGGAGAAGCCAAGGCACACAAACAGAGACGCGTGAAGACGTCTGAAGACACGAAAATTAAACAAGAACATGGAAGGGGATAAACAAAAGCTAACTTTATAAACATGTGGACTCACATGGGTTTCAACAACCCACACGCGCTTGCGTGGTTAGCTCACCGAGATCCCAATGTCGAGGTGCACATCAAATCTCAAACCCTTGCCGCACTTTGACTTTTTTTTTGCACCCTTCTCTTGCCTCGAGATTTGTGCGCTTCACCCTCCGTCGTCGATCCCACCGCCTTGGGGCATTTAAGACCCCGTGTCGAATAGTGTTGAGGCTCAAAAGGGATTTAGGGTGCCCCGCGAGGGATTGTCAATTAAACTAGGAGTGAACTAGGAAGTGGTGAACTAAAGGCTCAATGATCTAGGGCCATTGATCCCATCTAGAACACCTTGTGGTAGAGAGTGCCCAAATTTTAACCATGAAAAAAAGGTTACAATGGCATTGTAGCCTAGATCTTTCATTTTCAATTGAGCTATCCATACTGCAAATCGAAAAGTGTGACCACTTGTAGAGATAGAAGTCACACTTGTGTACAATTTGAGAAGTCAATTATATAGTGTATAAAGTTTACACAAATAAGCATACGATCTTTGCTTTTTTTTGAGACTTCGGTGTCTATTGGCACTAAAGTGATGTCATCTGTTACAAGACTGGGCACCCTCCTGTTGTAGTGGTTAGTTGCAATTGGGATAGATGGTGTAAAGGTTAATTATGTGGTGTTTATTTATTTTTCTAATTGAGTTGATGATGATGATTTTGTAGAGTGGAATGCGAGAAGTTGATAAAGAGGCGCCGGCAATTACTGTTGGCCATTTTATATTCGTACAGTATTTTAGAATTTCATTTCAATAAGCCACTATGGCTCTGTAAATAATTGTAGTGGGAACTCCCCTTATGGGTCATGCAAAAACTAATGAGGTTCACTCATTTACAAAAGTGAAGTGGTTGTGAAACGAGGGGTCTCAATTTTTGGCACCTTAAACTCACAAATAATAATACAAACTCCACAAGAAAGGAGTTTGGGGTTAGATTTAAGCCTTTCTCTTGCAGATTCTCTTCTCTATTCTCTTATGCTATGTTCTATTTGTTGTGTACTCTCTAATCAAGTCTCCATCTCTTACAACTCTATTACACACTCTTACAAGTTTGTCTATGTCAATTCTCTTCTCTACTCTCTTATGTTATGTTCTATTTGTTGTGTACTCTCTAATCAAGTCTCCATCTCTTACAACTCTCTTACACACTCTTACAAGCTTGTCTATGTCAATTCTATGTTCTCTCTGTGTGTGTTTGTGTGTGTCATAGTCTAGGTGTGTGTGTGTGTGTGCTTGGAAAATGTGTGTGTGTGTATGTGTGTCATATTTTAGGTATGTGTGTGCGTGCTTGGAAATTGAGAAAAGAGGTGGACAGGCTGATGGTGATGTTTGTGAGCATGTGTTGAATAATTTAAGCAACCGATCTCCCCCTATTCTCCCAACAGAGCAAACAGGTTCGATTAATCGGCATCAGGTTTCAATTTCAAGAAAGGAATTTCTCAACCCAACCACTTCGAAATTGCAACTTATCAAATTTGCAATAGAAAGATTCAAGGATTTGTGAAAATTCAAAGCTTAATCGGTCGAATTTGCAAAACAAATTATGGTTGGTCGTTAATTGGCACCTAATCAACAACTAATTGACAATCGAATCTCAATTTTCACTTCAGGACGATCAAGAACGGGTATGTTCAGCAATTAAATTTAAGCACTAGCTAATCTTGAGTATACTTGAAGATACGGACGAGAAAGTGAGCCGATGCAAAATTGAAAGAAGTTGGGAAGCTTAATTACAACTTTGGAAGAGAAGTTGAATTTGGGAAAGAGAATCATCAAGGAGGCGACTCTTGAAAGATTTCCAAGGAAAAGGCAAAAGAAACGTGGTCATCAAGTGACGAGCTCCATTATTCAACACTCTTCCGGCTAATCTAAGCTTTCTTGATAATATTCTCCATGGAAAGGAGTCTTAGCTATAATTTCGACAGTCGTGTTTTCTTCATGAAGAGTCTCGCGGGAACGAGCTCGTGCATTCAAGCAAGGCTCAATGCCGCTCGTCGCCAAAGTGAAGGGGATCGGGGAGCACCACAGACAGAGAGTGAGAGAGAGAGAGAGAAGGAGACACACACGACACACAGATATGGGTGGGGAGACTCCAAGAGTGAGCAGCCCCCTATACACTTATGCTATGTATAAGGTATACAAGTCAGTGGGCGCCCAGACTCTGGGCGGCCGGGCAAGGCACAGGCGCCTATACCCCAACAACCTCCCACTTAAAGGCGACTGTGCCTTTAAGCAAGAGAACCTAGTCTAAAGACTACAAAAGGCGAGAGAAAACCGCTCTCAACCGATGCCCACTGGCTGGCTGTGATCGTGTGCATCCGGCTGTCCTGCTCCTGTGTAAGTCCATACACCACCAGACGTACCGCACACGTACTGCAAGTATGTACGCAATACCTGCATATCTCCCTCGTGCACTATGCCATCATCAGTCAACAAACGACTGACAACCTCAACTACATATGCTCCCACTGTAGCTGCGATATCCGGTCTCAAGATCAGCATCTCATACATGAGACCACCGAATGCCGATGCAATGCTAGCGGGCCCTGCTAGCTCTACGGAGCATGCATCAACATATATGTCCCTGGCAATAGGCATCTCTGACTGACAAGGCGTGTCAGCCACATGCATCTCCTGACTGTCCGCAAAAGACGCATCAACCTGTCGTGCAACCTCAGAGCAAACCAGCTGCTCTAGGTGTCTGCTGGAAGACATATCCTGCACAACTATATCCCCATGCTCACTGTCGAGCATAGAAAGGAATGACTGCATAATCGTTGACATCTCAGCCTCCTCTGCAATCATCCACTGCAAACATGAACACTCAATCTGTTGTGACTCACTAGAGCTCTCATGCTCTAACTCCGTATGCATAGACTCTTGCACAACGTCCTCCTGTCGTGACTCACTAGAGCAAGACCGCTCTACCTGTCTATCCTGCATAGAAGTATCTAGCACAACTGAGTCTCTACTTTGCTCAGTCACTAGCAAAGCATGCATGTCTGACTCTGTCACCTCTCTGTGTGACTGCTCAAGTCGTGCCCCAACTGTGTGCACAACGAGCTCACTACTCTGCACTCCATGCAAAGCATCCTGCAACCCACAAGCAAAAGAGACTCGCCTGCTCTCTCGCTCTCTACCTGGCTGCGTGATCACAGAGACAACACCGTCTCTCGTGTGATCCACATGCAATGGGTAACCTGTACCACTCCTGGCACCTCTCGCAATCACTAGCGAACCCAAATGCATCACAAAATCTCGCTCTCGTAGCGAAATCTGACATCCACTATCCCGTAACTGTCTGACTGAGATTAAATCCCGTCTCAGATCTGGCACATAACGCACATGACGCAGGGTAAATCTCATACCACTGGGCAAGGACAAACATACGTCTCCTGTACCCTCAATGTCATACACAGCACCATCAGCCATGTGCACACAACCAAGTCTCCCACTAGAAAACGTGCTAAACCACTCACGATGCGACGTGACATGGAAAGCAGCATCTGAATCTAGTAACCAATGTGAAGACAATGTGCAATCCGATATGCAATCCGTAGACATAAGATCGTCTGAAGACAAGCTAGATGTAAATGTGACATCGCCGTCACAAGCATACTCAGTAACCACCGTACTGATCTCACTAGCATCTGTCATGCCCAAATCTGCATCACGCATCTGTCGCCTCCGTTGTCTCAAACGCCTGAAACATCGACGCCTAATGTGCCCTCTATGTCCACAATGCCAACATGTCAAGTCTCTATGCCGTCGAGACTTGCGTGTGGGACCAATCTCTCCCATGGACATAGAAGTGGAACTAGACTCCCCTGTAGACATGGATGTCGCGTACATAGCATGTAAACTCTGCCATAAAGCATGAGTTGTAGTCTCCCTCGAGACCTGCCAGTAAACAGACTCAACCAGATGCAAACGAATCGTAGACATTGCTAACTCATCAAGATCCTGCCAATCATCATCACTCATAGACTTGGGCTTCGCCGATAAACCACGCAAGGGTTTATCCTGCCCCAAATCTGTCAATGCAACAAGCATATGTTCCTTCCAAGCAACAAAATCTGCACCATCAAACTGTGTCAGACCATAACGCTGGAAGTCAAATGAAAAATCAGCCATAATGCTCGCAAAAGAGCAAGCAACAATGAGTAGCAAATGTCAACCAAATCAGCCCTAAACTGGCTCGAGTTGCATCAACAAAAGTCTGCAAGTATGGCTGTAAGATATGGCTGCAAATCAGCCCCAAAATTCAGCTCTTAAACAGCTGCATAAACAAGTCACAAATGTGTCCCAAATCAGCCTACAACTGAGTCATACATGGACACCTGCAAAGAGGAAACAATGGCTGAAAATTCAGCGCCCAAATAAGCCCTCAAACCTGCCTGTAAACTTGTAAACCTGTAGCTGAAACCTGCTGAAAAACCTCAAGCCATTAGTGCTCGAATCCGGCTACCTAGCTCGTAGCCACACAAGCATACATCACAATACTCACTCCTGTGAGTGTGCCAAGATAACTGTACGCCTGTCAAACCCGTGAGCTAATCACCAAGCCCACACTGTGCGGTATCGATGCATACACACGCACCAATCTCCCACCTGCAGAGAACACCGCACGCAAATGTTGAGTGCAACCCGCAATCTCTACCTAGATCGCATAAATGATGCGCATAAAACTCCTGGAAAAATTTCGCCAGAGTTTCGTCAGTAAAACGGCCACAAAACCAGTAACCAAACTGACTGCACGCTCAAAACCATGAGCAACCAAAGCGCATCAAACCGCACTCCAAATGCATGCACCAATCTCCACACTTTGCATACATCATTGCAAACACCTGCAAATCTAGTACACAAATATCTGCTCTACCTGTGACTGCAAAAAAACATGCTCGAGGCATACATTGCCGAGCTCAAAATGCAATCACATTAGTGTCCCTGAGCATCAAACCACATAAGGCATACATCGTATCCTCCCACATGTGAGGAAACTTGCAGCAAATATCACTCTCACATCTGAGAGCAAACCATGTGTGGAATCCTCGACACACAATAAACAACTGCTGCTGCAGAAAATTCAGCATTCAGAATTTTAAAATTCTGATATGACGAGCGCGTCCGGAGCGTGCCAAAACCCCAAGGTAGACTCCTGGATCATATGTATCCGAGTCCGGGTGTGAAAGCTATGCCAAAAACAGTGTTTTTGGGACCCGAGAGTGCACAAATAAACTTGCTGCTGTACCTGCTGTAATTCAAAGCATAATTTCAGCAAATAGACATCACCATCGCGTCCGGAGCGTGCCAAAACCCTGACCTAGACTCTTGGATCATGTAGATCTGACTCTGTATGACGGAGCTACGCAAAAAACTGCGTTCTGGAGCCCGAAAATGGCAAAAACGAGCTGCACACAGTCTTGAACCTGCTCCTGCTCCACTCTGCGTGATGCAATGTCCTCTCAATGCAAGCTCCAACACAAGAGCTCTGCCACAACAGCATCCAAACACTCGAATGTCAAGCTCTCCTCCGCCGAGCACTTCTCTAACGAGCTCCACTGAGCTCAAAAGCTCCTCTCACCAAGGAAGCCGCAACCGCCTCCTCGACCAAGCTTGACCACACCAAGCTCCTAAGCTCCAAAGACAATGCTCCTCAAGCTAAAATCGCTCTCCGTGAAACTCCGCGATCGAACTCCACCGTCGAGAGCGAGCGAGCTATCGCCTCGAAGCTCTCAAAGCCGTCGTGCTCTCCGCGGTCACCATAGCTCTGATACCGATTGAAGGGGATCGGGGAGCACCACAGACAGAGAGTGAGAGAGAGAGAGAGAAGGAGACACACACGACACACAGATATGGGTGGGGAGACTCCAAGAGTGAGCAGCCCCCTATACACTTATGCTATGTATAAGGTATACAAGTCAGTGGGCGCCCAGACTCTGGGCGGCCGGGCAAGGCACAGGCGCCTATACCCCAACACAAAGCACTCAAGACCTCTGCCAAGTTGGTCGCCCAAGACCATAGGGCACATCAATGTTCTTGCTCGCGGGCTAAAATTGGCCTTGCAAGTCGCCATCGACGTCCTCCCTGCTCGCGCGCTATCGGCTCCCATTTCCTGCACGCCATGCAAATCGTTTTCATACCTTTTGTAACTTGTAAGGCTTTGGTTTTAAAAACAAAAACACATCAAAAGGTAGGCCTTGGTTTTAACAAAAAAACAAACAAGGCTTTACTTTGCTATTTGGCGGCCCACTGAACTTTCCGTTCCACTTTTAAATTTAACCTCTTTATAACCTCAAGTGGGCAGTCATACCTCCCCACCTGTCGGCTGTCGAAAGTTCAAATAACCAACTGAAGACAAAAATAAATATATTCTTATTCTTTGATTGGCCTCTCGCAGCAGCACTACTCGATATCGCTAATCGCCATTAATTACGGCCAACTACCTTTGGTCGCTTTTATTCCAGTCTTTTAGGACTCACATCGAGAGATTGATCAAAGGTCGTGCATCATTAGCGACTATCCGCTACGACAGTAGGGAGCGGATAGGGCGATGACCATAACGTAAAATTGCCAACTGTATTACCATTAATCTTGAGGATACGGGGGATCGGGCGCCACGACACTTAACCAACTAGCAGACGCACCTTCAAACTGCTCACTTTTCTCGCAATTTCCTAGCGCCTTGCCATTCCGGACTGGACGCCGCCGCAATTTCTTAGCTACGTACATTACATTTCTCTTCTTTATTTTACTCTCTTATTCCACATATTGCATCTGTAAATATCACCAAATAGCCCTTTTAAGCATTACCATTTAAAAAACACACAAGAAAAAAGAGAGAAAATTTTAAGAAGCACGCAATCATGGCACACCTTCCTCAGGCACCCACGATTGTTGAACAACTTCTAAATCTGCAACAATCTCTCACATATGAACGCATGTGAAGGCAAGAACTTGAAGATAAATTATTGCATTCTGCACACCGAATCTGCACCAGCACCCAAGAAAAACAAAATTAGCAGAAAAGCCTTCACTTTCAAGGATTTTGATGGCACTAAAGATGCTATCACGGTTCTAGCATGGGTTAGTCAGCTAGATGACTATTGTCATGATAAAGACTTCCCCGAGTGTGAAATGGTAAAATGTGCATCAAATCGTCTCACTAGCAGCGTTGCATTGTGGTGGAACGCTACCAAACAACATGAGAAAAGACCACGTACCTGGAATGCATTTAAAAAAGTGTTTTTATCCCAATTTTGGCCCACACAGTACAAAGCTAAAGCACAACGTTAATGGGATTTAATTTGACAGGGTCGAAATGAAGATCTACAGGTTTACACTCATCGTTTTTGGAACTGTTTAATTCAATTGCAAGCTATTGAATATGTTAGTCGCAGGAAATCGAAGCGTAAGTACATATCAGGCTTGGCATTACAAATTGGTGCTAAGGTAGATATGTTCGAACCAGATTCTCTATCAAAGGCTATATTGGCTCTCAATGCAGAAAATAAGAAAGGTGGACAACCCTCTCACACTGATCAAACTGTTGACGCTAACCGTAACAAGAGACCTCCTTGCTCTACTAGCTTTGATAAAAACATACATCAAAGCCGTACCTTTTTCAAGAGATTCAGATTTGACAATTCTACTATAACTGCTCAACCTCATACAAGCAACAACAACAACAACAACACGCAGCAACAAGGCAACCAAAATTCTTTCAACCAACGTCCTACTCCAAATTCTAATGGTAACAAAAAGGTGAAGTGTTTTAAATGTTTTCAGTATGGTCATTATGCAAATAAGTGCCCAAATGGTCCTACTAAGGGCAATGGTCAATCCAATGGCCACTCCAATGGAGTCAACAAAAATTCAAGTAAAAAACCCTTCAACAACAACCGCCCCAACGGAGCTACTCTTAACCTCATCGAAGATGCTACTTCCGACAACAATGAAGTGGAAGCTAACTACGGTGAGGGATATGATCATGATTATGATAACGATGATAACCCATCTTCAGGTACTCTTATATCTCCTCACACTTTTTTTAAAGTGCAAGGCACTGTTAAGGGTGAAAGTGTCACCATTCTGTTAGATGATGGTAGTAGTCATGATTTCATTTCTACACGCTTGGCACATCAACTATCTCTCTTTGAAATCTCATCTCCTCAAAAAGTCAAAAACTGTTTTTAATAATCAACGTTTTAATTGTAGAACCCAAATCACTGTTGAAATTTGCATTGGTGAATTTACACAAGCACGAACATTTCTGGTAGCACCATTGCATGGTCTTGATATGATTTTGGGAATGCTATTTCGTCACGAATTTGACCCATTGATTAATTATAAAACACGTACTATGTCTCTCACTCGTCAAAAATTTCCATTCCTCTCTCACACTCAAGCCAAAAAAGCAATCCAAAAACAGGGGAAAACATATCTAGTGACTGTAAATCAAATTTCTGTTGAAACCGAAACTTCACGTAACTCCACACACGATGAATTTCTCTCACAATTTAAAGATTGTTTCATGCATGAACTGTGACCTGGAATTCCACCTTCACGCCCAAAAGACCACAAAATTGACATTATACTGGGTAGTGAACCTCGTTGTAGAGCACCTTATCGTGTAAATCCAACCGCACACAGGGAGATACAAACTCAAATCACTGATTTACTTGACCAAGGCGTAATCTGACCCACTAGTTCACCATACGGAGCTCCAATACTTCTTGTCAAGAAGAAAAATGGAACCTTTCGTATATATATCAACTACAGGGCTTCAAACAAGATCACCATTAAGAATAGGTTTCCTATTCCTAAAGTGGATGATCTGTTAGACAAACTGAAAGGGACAAACATCTTTAGCAAAATTGACCTTAAACCAGGGTATCACCAAGTCAAAATGTTTGAACATGATGTCTACAAAACTGCTTTCAGATTACAAACTGGACACTATAAATTCCATGTCATGCCATTTGGTTTGACAAATGCACCAGCCACATTCACACACATGATGAATAGAATTTTCATTGACCATCAAGATTTTGTGATTGTATTTTTTTATTACATTATTGTATTTAGTAAATCTGAAGAAGAGCATAAAGAGCACTTAACACGTGTATTTGGTCTGCTTGCACAAAATCACTTGTATTTGAATCCTAAAAAGAGTTCATTTTTTCAATCTAATATTGAATATTTGGGACACATTGTATCGGGTAAGGGAATACATGTAGACCTTAAGAAAATTCAAGCCATTCAGTCATGGCCTAGACCCAAAAACTTGCATGAGCTACGTTCTTTCATCGGTCTTTGTAGCTATTACAGGAAATTTGTTCGTAATTTTGCTTACAAGTCACATTATTTGACTCTCCTGTTGAAGAAATACACGCCTTATGAATGGATTGATTTACGAGAAAGCTCATTTAATGCACTTAAACGTTCTTTGACTAATGCACCTGTATTGCAATTGCCTAATTTTGAAAAACCGTTCTTTGTGGTAGTCACTGATGCTAGTGGAAAAGGTATCGGTGCAGTCCTTATGCAAGATAACCATCCACTAGCTTTTGAAAGTCCTAAGTTCAAACCTTCTGAAACAAAGTTCAGTACTTATGATAAAGAATTGACTGCTGTGGTACATGCATTGAAAATTTGGACACACTATGTGATGGGTACTGATCTGATCATAAAAAATGATCAACAAAGTATCAAATATTTACTTTCTCAACCCTTAATAGATGATAAGCATACTAAGTGGGCCGCTTTTATTCAAAGTTTTTAGCCCAACATTCAATACCAACCTGGTAAAGAAAACGTTGTAGCCGATGCTTTGAGTAGAAGACCCTCACTTAATCATTTATCAACCGTTACGGGAACTTCATTGGACACTATGCCTGACACTTATGCACATAATGATGAATTCAAAACGACATGGTTGCATATGCTTGACAATTCTGTGCACACAATTCTCGAAACTTTCTTTATTTCAAACAAAAATTGTGTGTGACTAAACCTTTCTGTACATTAATTATTGAAGAATTGCACAAACCACCCTATACTGGACATAGAGGATTTGTTGCAACTTTTCAAAATTTATGTCGTGATTTCTATTGGCCTACTATGAGAATTGATGTTAAACAGTATGTCTCAACTTGTTTGATTTGTCAAAAGATCAAAGCAGCTATATGTAAGAAATTGAAACGTTTATACCCTCTCCCCATTCCTGAAGACCTTGGGAACACATTTTAGAGGATTTTGTTACTAGTTTCCCACTCACAGTGCACAAGCATGACATGATTTGGACTATTATTGACCGTTTTTCTAAACAAGCATATTTCATTCCTTTTAAGAAAACACTCACAGCACATCAAACTGCCTTTTTGTTTCTTAAGATTATTTTTCCACATCATGGTTTACCTAAAGTCATTATTCCTGATCGAGATTCAAAATTTTGTAGTGCTTTTCGGACTATTGTGTTTGAAAATCTTAGGACTACACTTGACTTCACTTTTGCATTTCATCCTGAATTTAATGGTCAAACCGAAGTCACCAACCGCACTATTATTGATTTGTTAAAAGCTTATGTTTCTTCTCAACTTAAGAAATGGGATATTTACTTGCATATTCTACAATTTGCATATAACAACACCACTCACAAAAGGGAGAAACACGGTGTGGATAGTCAAGTACACAATTTTAGCACATGTACCCCTTTCTAGATATCTCTAGCCTCTTCTATTCTTGTCTTGGGACATGTTGTATACAAACATTAGGGGTTAAGTTGGTATTCTAAAACAAACATGTGATGATCACTAAGCATGCCTACTAATGAGCAATAAAAGTAATCAATTTTGACAATTGTGTTATGTATTCACCATAAATGGTGGGAATGTACTTTAACATAAGAACCTCTCTTTAAATGATAAGTTTTTATACTTTATTATTGAAATTTTTCAAGACCTCTGGATGATTGAAATATTTGTATCCTTTGGTCATTAGCGTTGTTTGAAAAAAAAAGAAAATTAAAGCCAATCTTCAACTATGATTCTAAAATTGTATAAGCAACATTATTCAACCACCAATAGAAACTTTTATAGAGCTATAATATGTCTTTGGTATATTTAATTAGCCCCAACATGTTAATCAATGCAATGGGAAGGCAAAAAAAAAAAAAAAAAAAAGTGAAAGCCACTTTGTCATTGTAAAACAAACAATTTAGAATTCACAAGGCCTCCTAATGACTAAGTTTGGAAGGAAGGGTAGATCTAGTGAACTCAAAGCTTCAAAATGTCTAGCTTAATCTCGTTCCATTTATGGCTTCAAAAAAATAAAATTTATTCCTAATTCAATGATTCCCTCAACAACAACAAAAACGATGCACTAATATATAGCACATAGCAAGTGTAATGATGAAACACATAGATTTGTAACAATATTAGTTGGGAAGGATGGATACAACATTGCGAGAGAGAGAGAGAGAGAGAGAGAGAGAGAGAGAAAGAGGACACTTCAAAGAGAAAAAAATATTTTTAATAAAAATAAAAGAGAAAATAAACACCTCTTCATATAGACACAAAAGATCTTTGACTTTTCAACTTCATATGTCTTTTGACTTTCCACTTTCATATGTCTTTTCATTTCTTAAACTCACCCTTCACTTATGCACTTAATATGTTTTGAAAGAATTTTTACTTTTTAAAGATTGGGAAGACCTAATGGCTATAAGTGTTAGATTCATAAGTTTGTCAAGTTCTTTTTAGCATGTAGACAAACAACAAGGCAAATTAAATTAAACATACTAATTGATCGTTTAAAATGAAAGCTTGCACAAATTCATAGCATTAACTACAAAGCAATGTCAAGTACCTTTGTCATGTTGATGCTTATATTATACGGGTGGACTACATCAATGTTAGTCAAATTTTTAAACAGTTTTATCATAATAAATCATTTGGAAATAAATTTTTTTTGATGACTTTTCCTTTCCAAGAAATGAAGGAAGGAGGGTAAATTTTTATGTCCATAAGACTCTTTTATCCACTAATTGAAAAACTTTTCAATGCATACAACTATTTGTTTCATTTTAGGTACGCTAGAAACACACAATGTCACGGAACACCAACCAATAGGTTTTATTTATCCATGAAAAGAAATCAACAAAATGACTTTGAAATTTTAGTTAGTTCAACTAAAATATGAAAGAAGTTTTCAAGCATTCAATGCCAACATGTAACAATCCAATGTTTAAGTCTCTTCTTCATTAAGGCTTGTTTAAGAAATTCTAGCATACTTTCGAATAGTCTGCTCAAATCGGCGCCCTTGATGGTAGCAATGACATCATCAATGGCATGAGTTGGTTGTCTTGAAAGGGGCTTGGGTTCCCCTAAAAGTCGGATCTTGATTGCAACCTCCGAGTTCCTCAACGATCATTCCACGCAGTGTTTGTCTCTCGTTAACAAGCTAGTGTAGTGGTTCTCGATTCAATGGATGTGGCCTCATGTGTTTGCACGATTTAAAGTTCTTTTGGCTACTTTCTATGCCTTGGAGGTAGGGAGCATGATCTATTTTGGTGGCAGGAGGGGAATCAAGGGTGCCACCCTCACCGTCCCCCTCAGATCGGAGTTAGATCTTCAAGCGAGCTCAATGGAATGAGCTTCGGAGTGAGCTTCGGAGTGAGCTTCTATTTTTTCTTTTTTTCTTCATTTCTTTTTGGGGGGGTGGGGGACCCTCGCTTCCTCCTCTCACCGCCCACATGCTTCCTCCTCTTTAGCCTCCTCCTCCAACATCCCCCCTCTCCTCCAGCTTCATCTCTTCCTTTAGCCACCATCCCTTCCTCCATCTCCTCCTCCATCCGCACTCCCTTCCTCAAAGGTCCTCCTCTTCTCCCACTCCCTTCTTCCCCTCCCACCTTCTCTCTCTAACCCTTGTCGCTTCTCTCTCTCTCTCTCTCTCTCTCTCTCTCTCTCTCTCTCTCTCTCTCTCTCTCTCTCCACGTGGCCCTCATTTGCACCCTCGTCTTCTCAACACCTGCATCTTGCCTTCCCCCACCCCCTCCAACATCTTGAAATTCTACATGGAGTGATGCGTGCGCGCGCGCACACACACACACACACATAGAGAGAGAGAGAGAGAGAGAGAGAGAGAGAGAGAGAGAGAGAGAGAGAGAGAAGGAAGCTTTTAGAACCACTTAATCAAAACACCACTTCCCTTCCAGCTTAAAAATACCAACATTTTTTTATGAATTTCAAAAAATAGTGCATGCATACTCATTCTTTTTAGGCCTTAAGGCACCAAAAGAAAAAGTGGGCAGCCAATTTGGTGACACTAGTATGGGTAAAAGTGCAAGGTTAAAAAGTTGAAATGTTTCTTATTGTCAATATTTCCAAGTTTTGCAATGCATAGAGTAGTCTCGCGCTTATGTTGCAACTTCTTCTGGTTCAAGCACTTTGTACCTGGCATGTATATACGCTATTTGAAATAAGTGTGTGCTTGCTTATGATACGCTTTGACCACAAGCTCAAAGTTATTGATCAAGGCTCCTTTTACAAATTGGCTACAAAATTTCAAGTGCTTGGCATAGTTAAAGTTAAGTAGTATGGTCTTTCCTTATTGGCAATAGTAGCAAGTAAAAGGAGGAGATAAAAAATGGTGAGAATGGTGTGTATGTAATTGCTACAAATGGGAGCGCGGAAGACCTCCTAGAGCGGAGTGTTACGTAAGCACGGCGAGAGAGAAGAGAAGAGGGGAGAGAAGAAGACAAAAGCACTGGGTGCAATTTCCCTCCGTGTAAGAGTGACCATTTCCCTTTTGCACGTATTTGATTTATAGATTTCTTGAATGGTCAAATTGATTACAAACTGTTCGACCGGTCATAAATGGCCAAAGCTCATAAAAGAGCACTTGAATAATAAAATGTACATAAAAGTATCCTTTTGCAATAGCTTAGCTTGGTCAAGCATTTTCCACATGTCAGCTACAATAAATAGTAAAATACCAATTCCTGTTGGGGTATAAAGCCCAATGTGGTCGCCCAGGTAAGTGGGCGGGCAACCAGGTATGTACACATATTCTTTTGTTAAAACCTAATAAGAACTCAATATGCTCTACACATTACAGTAGAGCGAGTTCACCATATCGTCGTGCTCTTCTTCTCGCACTCTCTCTCGCGTCGCACTTCCGCTCGTACTCCTTCAACTGGTATTAGAGCTCAGATCGAGGCTCGGGGCAGCACTGCAGGAGGCTAGAGTCACCAACTCAGATTGGAGTGAAATTCGACAGGTGAAGACACGACCCCAAATCTCGTGGGAGAACCCGAAGGGCTTGGTGTTCTCAGAATTTCATTCTGAGGTCATCTCGGCCACCGTTCGGCTTCGACAAAGTTCTACGCAAGCCATTTTCGACTACGTGGTCTCGACGGGTGCAGATCCTACTCTGCAAATTTGGGGTTTTCGGCCTACGATTGCAAGTGCTGAGGATATCGACACTCCCAGAGTGTTGATTTGTGGTTGTCTACACATTGAAGGACGGCTCACAGTTCTTGGAGGCGTGTCACATACGACACGGGCGCATCTACACACAGACTGTAGGCGACATCCACTAGTTCATCAGGTAGCTTGTGTTTGCTGCTTGATATTCCAGATTTGATCCTGACATTGCAGGTACTTCCACATGGGATGTATTGTCAGATATGATGTATGTCTGTTGAGGGTTTCTGGCTGTGAGTCACGCAGCAAACAACCGTCGCAGCGGTTACAGCATATAGTGGGAAATTTGTGGATGTATGACTTTGTGGGAAGTCTATGTACTGTCAGATTTACTGCAGCCTTTGTTGAGGGTCGAGTGAGGTTTTATTGAGCTGGGGGATTCTCGAATGTTGAGATCCTTTCGGTGATACAGGTCTTGGAACGATCCCTCGAGCACCCTTAGATAGGCAGCTAGGATGTATTGACTGTGAGTTAGACAGTTGGGATTGCATCTTTGCTTTACTGCCGTTGAGGCATTGTCACAGTCTATGCTTACAGGACAGTGACAGGACAGTGAGAAACAGTACAGGTGCAGGACAGGTTTACCCGCAGCTTACAGTGTCAGAGAGGCAGTGTTTTTTAAGCTGTTTTTTGGTCTGTTTTTTGAGTACACCAGAGCCATTTTACAAAGGAGACTCCGCCAAAATTTATGCAGAATCTGAAGCTTTCTTGGTTCATTTGACAGGTTGATATTGGTTCAGAGGTCATTTTACAGGGGAAACTCTGCCGAATTTTTCCCAGGAAAGTAAACCACTGTGAAGCGTAGCTATGGCTGGATCACAAGACACTGCTCTTTACAATATCAAGAAGCTGGATGGAACCAATTTCCCATTGTGGAAGAAGCAGATTTGGCACGTGTTGGTACAAAAGAAGCATATAAAACCTATAAAGCTCAAGGGGATAAAACCAGAAGATATGGACGAAAATGAATGGAGCGAAATGGATGAATTGGCACTTTCTACCATTATGCTGACTTTGGCAGAAAGCGTTTACTTCAATGTAGCAGACGAGATGTCGTCTTATCAAGCATGGTTAAAGCTGAGTGATCTTTATGAGAAGCAGAGTGCAGCTTCACAGGAATACTGGCTTAAGAAGCTTGTTGACTTGAAGATGAAAGAAGGGACACCTATGTCCAATCATCTGAATGAATTCAACACAATCTACAGTCAGTTGTCACTTCAAGGTGTCAAGTTTGATGAACCAGTTAGAGCTATGTTCCTGTTGATCACATTGCCGGAAAGTTGGGACACTTTTCGCACAGCTTTGAGTAATTCTGCACCTTCAGATGGTTTGAACATAGCAGGTGTAGAAGGAAGTCTGCTTACTGAAGAAACCAATAGAAAGACAATGGACAAAGGCAAAGGAACAGCCTTAGTTGTCAGGGGAAGGACCAAAGAAAAGTACAAAGGTGGAAAGAGGAATCAGTCTCGTAGCAAGTCCCGCGGTGCTAAAGGCAAGAGTGACATAGAATGCTACCATTGTGGCAAGAAGGGTCACATGAAAAGAGACTGCAGAGAATGGAAAGCAGAAAAAGGCAAAGAGAAAGCTGAAGACCATGGTGAGAAGAACAAGTCCTCAGTGAAGATTCAAGAAATAAATGTGACAAACACTGTTGCAGTGGATGACAGTCTAGTGTCAGGAAACATCTACTTCTTCAAGAATACAATGGACTCAGCTCTTCTTACATCATCTGATGGAAATGCACTGAGTGACTGGATTATAGACTCAGGGGCATCACTTCATGTGTCTCCAAACAAGGAGTGGTTTACCTCTTATGTGACCACTAAAGATCATGTTCGGCTAGGCAATGGGCAGACATGTGAGATCTTAGGTGTTGGAAATGTTCAATTGAAGTTTCAGAATGGCTCTTCTTTCACGCTGAAGAATGTGAGACATGTTCCCGCAATTACAAAGAGCTTGATCAGCACAGGTTTACTTGATGATGCTGGCTATGTCACCACTTTTGGACAGAACATGTGGAAGATATCCAAGGGTTCTATGACAGTAGCACATGGAGTAAAGTCTGGAGGACTTTACATGATTTATGTATCAAATGTCTCTAAAAATGTAATAAATGTAACCGAGCAGCCGAACATTTCTTTGTGGCATAGCCGGTTAGGACATATGTCCAAGAAGGGAATGGAAATCTTGTCTCGTTCTGGTTATTTGCCTGGCTTTTCATTTAATGATTTTGAATTCTGTGAACATTGTCTGAATGGTAAGCAAACACAGCAGCCACATAAGCATAGAAGCAGTAGAAGAGATACACAGTTGGCACTTGTTCATAGTGATTTGTGTGGACCTATGCCTAACCTATCTCTAGGGGGAGCTTCTTACTTTATGACATTTATAGATGATTACTCGAGGAAAGTATGGGTGTACTTTCTCAAGCACAAGCATGAAGCGTTTAGTGTTTTCAAAACGTTTGTGACACTTGTGGAGAATCAGAGTGGCAAGAAGCTTAAATGCTTACGCACTGACAATGGTGGAGAGTATGTTTCAAAGGCCTTTCAGGACTTTTGTGAGTCAAAAGGTATAAAACGTGAACTTACTGCTCCTTAAAATCCTCCTCAAAATGGTGTTGCTGAGAGGATGAATAGGACCATACAAGAGAAGGTCAGAAGTATGGTGTCTAATGCACAACTGCCAAATGGGTTTTGGGCTGAAGCTGTATCAACAGCTGTTCATCTTGTAAATAGATCTCCTAGCAAGGTTTTGCAGAAGGATTCAAGACCAGAGATGGTATGGTCAGGCAAGGTGCCCTCATACAAGCATCTCAGAGTCTTTGGCTGTGAGGCATATACTCACGTTCCAAAGGAATTTAGGAACAAACTTGAGCCAAAGAGTAGAAAGTGCATCTTTCTAGGCTATGGTAATTCTGGTGAGATGGGGTACAGACTTTGGGATCCCGAATCCAGAAAGGTTGTTCGCAGCAATGATGTTCACTTTAATGAATCCAAATATCATTCTAAACCAAAGAGGGTTGAGGAGATTAGAAGAGTTGTCTTCCAAGAAGATGGACCTGCACGTGCAAGACAAAATGTTAGGGCTCAAGAGGAGCAAGGATAGGATAGATTGGAACAATAGGTTGTGGCTGAGCCTGAGCCACCTATTGTGCATAGATCTGGACGTGTCACGCGACCTCCTGATAGGTTTGTTCCATCTATGAACTATGTCATGTTGACTGATTGCAATGAGCCTTCATGTTACAAGGAAGCAGTGCAAATGAAGGACTCTCGGAATTGGCAATTGGCCATGCAGTCAGAGATGACAGCTTTGCATAAAAATCAGACATGGAAGCTAGTTAAATTACCACGGGGCAAAAAGGCTCTACCCTGTAAATGGGTTTACAGGTATAAGATCACCGCTCATGATAGTCAGCCAAAGTACAAAGCAAGGCTTGTTGCCAAGGGCTTTAAGCAAGAACAAGGCATTGACTTTGATGAAGTCTTCTCTCCGGTGGTCAAAATGACTACATTGAGATGCTTTCTTACATTGGTTGCCATATTAGATTTGGTGTTGCACCAAATGGATGTCAAGACAGCGTTCTTGCATGATGATTTAGATGTGGAAATTTACATGCAGCAGCCAGAAGGGTTTGTTGAGAAAGGCAAGGAAGATTGGGTATGCCAGTTGTTAAAGAGTCTTTATGGCTTAAAACAATCACCGAGGGCATGGTACCATAAATTCCACAAGTTTATGCTTTCTCAAGGCTACAAACGTAGTGAGTTCGATCACTGTCTATATACAAAGAAGGCTAAGGATGGTAGTTGGCTGATCCTTATTTTGTATGTGGATGACATGTTGATTGTTGGCAAGCACTTGGAAGAAATTTCAGCTTTGAAGTCAAAGATGGCAAAATCGTTTGACATGAAAGACATGGGTGAGGCAAGTCATATACTTGGTATGCGCATTGAGAGAGACAGATCAAAGAAGTTGATTTGGTTATCTCAAACAGAGTATATTGACAAGGTTTTGCAACGTTTCAATATGGAGAAGGGAAAGGCACTGAGTGTTCCATTGCCACCATATGTGAAACTTAGCAAACAAGATTGTCCTGTGTCTGAGGAAGAACATGCTGAAATGGATAAGATTCCATATGCGTCTGCAGTGGGTAGTTTGATGTATGCAATGATTGCTACTTGCCCAGACATTGCATTTGCACTGGGAGTAGTAAGTCGATACATGTCAAACCCAGGCAAGAAACATTGGGAGGCAGTAATTGAGATACCTGAAAGCTACAAAGAGTATGCATATATGCTATGGGAGTCAGGAGCTAAGTGTAAAGGGTTTTACAGACTCAGATTATGCAGGTGACTTAGACAACCGAAGGTCTACGTCAGGGTATGTCTTTACATTGGCTGGTGGAGCAGTATCATGGCGTTCTAGATTACAAGATTGTGTTACTCAGTCTACTACAGAGGCTGAATATGTTGCAGCATCAGAGGCATGCAAAGAATCAATTTGGCTTAATCGACTAGTAACAGATTTGGGAATCAAAGAAGAGATGCATGTGTTATATTGTGATAGTCAAAGTGCTATACAATTGGCTCGCAATCCAGTTTATCACTTAAAGACAAAGCATGTGGATGTGAAGTATCATTTCATCAGGGAAATGCTCAAGGATAAGCAACTTCAGCTTGTCAAAGTTCACACCACAGAAAATCCTGCTGATCTACTTACAAAAGGACTTCCCTCAGAGAGCTTTGCGCATTTTTGCAAGCAGTTAGGTGTAGGGTAGTACATCACTTCTCTACATCTCTTGTATATTAGCTTGTATAGTAGCTTCTTTCACACTTAAAGTACCACATTGGACTTTAAGTGGGAGGTTGTTGGGGTATAAAGCCCAATGTGGTCGCCCAGGTAAGTGGGTGGGCCACCAGGTGTGTACACATATTCTTTTGTTAAAACCTAATAAGAACTCACTATGCTCTACACATTACAGTAGAACGAGTTCACCATATCGTCGTGCTCTTCTTCTCGCACTCTCTCTCGCGTCGCACTTCCGCTCGTACTCCTTCAATTCCCTAATAGTAATAAGCCATTGTCATCAATATGACAACATGGAATGATTCCCCTTTTGTAGCAACGACAAAGCAATCTCCAAAAACTATATGATGAATCGCCTACAGTAAGAGCATAATCCCAAAGCTTATAATAGCCACATTGTTACTAGAAAACTTTTTCTTCTTTAAAATACTAAGTGTGACCTAAATGAAAATGATCACACGGTAGAGATTGTTAGGCCTTTCTATGCAACATCCCCTCCCGCTTCATCAAACAATCAATGGATGCCTAGAAAATGCTAACCTAGAGGTTAAGGTAGAAGTTTGTGTACCTATACAAACCCGTGTTCAGTTATGGCAACATTTAGCAAATTTCAATCCTACATGTTTTATGGATGTGACGTTGTGGTCACACATACACGAGGTATCAGTAATATGCCAACTATGGTATGAGTTACAAGGGACTTGTATAATTGCATAGGAGACCAATAAGTGGTGCCCTTTGACCAATAACTGAGTGAGGCAAGATGTTTCAAAAAGTAACCAATAACTATCCACTATGTGACACAATGTTAAGTATGCTAGTGCTAAGTGCCCTCCCCTCTTTACTTGGTTGGCCTATGCCTTTTTATCAAATGAAGACGGATGCTGGTCCACGTTGTTCTCAGACGTCAGATTATTGACGGTATCCTAAGGTCTATTAGATTGACTGCCGCCATTCGACTTTCTAAAGCTATTGAACAAAAATTGTAGACCAGTAGCGACAATGCACAACCTGCCTCACTGGACTGCCGTGGCACCTGGCAACTGTACGTCTGCCTCACTGGACTCTCATGGTCAACCTGCAACTCGAAGCCGCTTACCTGCCTCATTGGCTTGCCGTCGTCGACTTGCAACTCTCAGCCGCTTTTATGCAGACAGAGCATTGGAGCAATGCTTTTCATTTTGCACCATCGATCGCTTGCTCTGCGCACCATGTCCGGCCAGCCTCCACTCGTGTTCCAAGGTGGACACCGACAACTAATTATTACGAGTAGAGTCGATTGCCTCTGCTAAGGCTTTTGTTGCAGCCTGCATAAGCATCCTCGACCTGCTTTAATTAGCAAACAAAAGATGCTTTAATGCTCTCTCTCTCTCTCTCTCTCTCTCTCTCTCTCTCTCTCTCATGCTCTCTCATGGTGGTCCCCAGAGATAATGATGACTTTAATTGAACTACGTGGGAATTTAACCCACCATAATTGAACTCTTACAAGGCAAGCGAGCTCTTGATGCAGCAGTTGATTAGACCAGTGCATGCCCAAAAGCAATCAAGAGTTGTTTCGTAAGTCTTAAATTGATGCACTTGCTCCATCTATCAAGCCAACAATTGTGGGCTCCATCACCTGCATACTAGATCCTAGCAGTTGCATTGAGCTTGTTTTATAGCAGCGAGAAAAGGAGCATGTTTTGGAGCTCAAGCCCATGGTGGCGCAAGCTCCGTTAAAAAAACATGTATTTCTTGAGCTCGAATTAAGCGTCTCTACCATTCTAGGGGCTCAAACACATATGCCGCTCCGTAAAGTTGTAACTCAAGCAGGTCCGATAGGCTGGGGGACGTCACTCGACAATCAAAAGCACTCAAGACTTAGTAAGCATTCTTTTAACATTATCCCCAAAAGCAACCTTCATATGGGCGATGATGCGTCGAAAGCATTAGAGTACTCTCCCATTTTGAAGGTGTGCACAACGCTCGAAGCCAACATCCACAATTCGTTTTAGACGAAGTCTCATTATAATTCCCACATTGGAGACTAAGACAACATCATGAGCCACTGCTCCGAAAGGAGCACATGCCTAGCTAGGTGTGGCTAGGGATAGGGGGGAAACACAAAACTAAGCATCAATTCAACCTTGTGCCTTTTGTCCCAAATGACATTGAGAGAATCAAAGTTTTACAAGAGAAGCTTGAGCATAAGGCTTATTTAAAAGAAGAACAGAAGTAGTGGTGACTAGTACGTGACCCGTGCGTTGCTACGGCATTGAAAAAGTGGTTTTTTTTCTTATGAAACTAACTTCTTTTTCAAAGCACAAAAATATCAATGTTGGATTTATGTTCTTGTCATGCAATCTGAATTATACATTGGGTGGTGCATCAATGTATCAAATTTTTATCATATACGATAATACATTTTTTAATCTACTAATGACGGTAACACCAACACGACAAAGGAATTAAGGTGGACTTATGCATCATTGCATGCACTCAAGTACGCTCTAAGGTCACCTTTGATGAATATCGTAGAAGACTCTCTCTCTCTCTCTCTCTCTCTCTCTCTCTCTCCACATACCCTTGACTTGAAGACTCCTCACATAAGTCTTGAGGTCTATTTGTAAATCTAGTTCTCTCTCTCTCTCTCTCCACACACACACATACACACACACACATCTAGAGTTAAAAAAGACTTGTTGGCTAGATCTTTAAGGTCACTTGTAATAGCTCTTAATTTCAATACTTATCAGATAAAACATAAGCTCTATTAAGGGTTTCCAAATGAATCTCTCTCTCTCTCTCTCTCTCTCTCTCTCTCTCTCTCTCACACACACACACACACACACACACACATGCACACACAGACACACAACACAACACACCACACAACAAAAATTGTGCTCAACTTGTGCGCATCATCCTTGTGTCGATCCAATTTTACCATCTCTCTCTCTCTCTCTCTCTCTCTCTCTCTCTCTCCCATCCAAAACTTGAGTTCAAGTTTTATCAAGTGGATCTTAAGATCTTTGGATTGTTCCAACTATGTTGTAATATCTTTTCTTCTCCTCCTCCTTCTCTCTCTCTCTCTCTCTCTCTCTCTCTCTCTCACACACACACACACACACACACACACACACATACACACAATGTGCACCTATGTTCAAGACTATCAATACAAATTTGAGAGCACTTGCGATTGTTCTTCCAATGTCACTGTGTGTGTGTGTACGCGCACACACTCAAATCATCAAAGACTTGTAGCACAAATCTTGAGACCTTGTGATATTGTTCCTAGTACTCTTTTTTAATCCCCCACCCCCAGCTCTCTCTCTCTCTCTCTCTCTCTCTCTCTCTCTCTCTCTCTCTATATATATATATAATATATATATATATATATATATAATGAGGTGCTACAAAGCTAATGTAGTTTCAACCAAAGCATGCCAAAAGAACATTTTCCCTAGCCAAAGAAATTAGGGGCACTTAAAACTCTTCGCGTTTTTATGTATAATTTGAAGTGTGTCATTATTTACTCTAAATCTTGTAAAATTTAGTCGATCTTCTTCAAGATAGACTCAAAATCTAGCTAAATTTTCGGCACAATGGCAACAACTCTCTTTGTCCAATAGAAGCCACAAAAGCTGATGTCCGCAGCTACCTCCCTCCCTCCCCTCCCCCCCCTCTCTCTATGATGAATTCGGGATGCACGCACGTGGAACATGGCAAGCGGGGGTGCATTGTGCCAGGATGCACGTCATGTTATATAGCTCAACATCGAGAAAATGCACCAAATTTTCCTCAGGTAGGCTTTGTGATCACGTGCAACATCCATGTTTTGTAGCCTCCTCTAACAGATGATGCATGGAGGGATCTGTTGGCCTTGAAACTTTTAATCTCTTTAATAAACTTACCTTTCTTGACGGCTTAAGACTCTCTCTCTCTCTCTCTCTCTCTCTCTCTCTCTCTCTAGTGGCAAGAGCAATGCTTGATTTTTTTCCCCAAAACTTGGCAAATCTACAGATGATAAATTTTAGAGGTAGATTGATTAAATTTGAAGGCTTCCACAAAACTTTCTCTGAATCTGGTAGGATTTCTCACCTTCAAATTGAAAAGTTGGAGGTAAATCTGTAAATTTGTAGATTACACTAAACCTATTTTATGCAAGCACAAGGCGAGGGTCTCTCTCTCTCTCTCTCTCTCTCTCTCTCTCTCTCTCACACACACACACACACACGTCCGCATGTGCACACACACACACACATGTGTAGTAGTACCAATAGTGCTCTCTCTCTCTCTCTCTCTCTCTCTCTCTCTCTCTCTCTCTCACACACACACACACACACACACACACACACACACACACACACACACACACACAAAATCACGATCATCGTAGCTTGGACTCTCTCTCTCTCTCTCTCACGCACACACACACACACACACACACATAAAACGATAGTGGCGAGAGGCTTCTCTCTCTCTCTCTCTCTCTCTCTCTCTCTCTCTCTCTCTCTCTCTCTCTCTCACGAGTGCCATAGCCTAGATACACAAACACACATACGTGGATGCGACTATGGACGCCTGAGACTCTTTGGAAAAATGTTGCAAATGCATGCACGAGAAAAGGACTCCAAGTTGCACTCATGTTGGAGAGTTAGCTCTAAATTTGGTGACCAATGTTCGGAAAAAGTGTGCCTCAACTTAGCCTTGAGCCGGTTGAAAACTCAAAACGACAAGTCAAAGGGAGGGAAGGAAGGGAAAAATCCGCATGGAAATTTTTAGAAAATAGAGTCAAAAAAATATTTGGTTATTTTAAAAAATTCCTCTTTGAATCTACCCTAAAGTGAATTTTCTATGTTTGCAAAATTGGATTTTTCTTGAACATTGTTGTTGGCATATGTTAGTGCTCGTTGCTCTAGAGTTTCTTAAATTCCATATGAAGTAGTATGTGGATCCTTCAAAAAGCAAAGTTGAGGCATCCTTCAATTGGCTTTCAAAAAGGAAAGTGAAGTATGCCTTCAAAAGGAAAAGTTCTGGCAACCTATTTTTTTAACTTCAAAGGTTGAAAGTTGAAGGTTGAAAAGATTTATAAGTTCCAACTTTCACATAAATGAGACACGTGGAAGGCTTCTTTGGCCTTGAAATTTTTACGCTGCAATATATATAGCATAAATGTTCTGAATGTGATAGTCGACATGAGGGAAGAAGTCACAAAAGACATGACGATGGAGATTACACAATCGATTGATGATGGAGAACAAATTTGCATGATCAACTCGAGAGACGCATGAAAAACAATGAGACCATGATAGAGAGGATGAAATTTGAGTACAAAATGAATCGAGCAAAAATTTGAGTAGAGAGTTTGCGTGTGGAGAGAGAGAGAGAGAGAGAGAGAGAGAGAGAGAGAGAGAGAGAGAGGAGGTCCTTGGCTACTCCACTAGAGGGAGGGGTGGCAATGTGTAGTGATGGTAGGAGGAGAGGCGACATATGGTGGCAGTAAGTTAGCTCCACCAACAATACCAATGGTGGGTTAGGGTGGTGGTGGTCATAGGTGGTAAGGGGTGGCAATGGGAGGTAGTGGTGGTGGGATGACAAAAAAAAAAGTTTGCTTCATTGAGTTGGCTGTGTAATTGTCCCCCTCAAATCGTCTCATGATGGAGTTTCGGACTTCCCCCATGTGCGACAATATGTTCTCTATTTTAGTGTTTGATGTATCTAATAGTGTGTCGTCCTGATGGTACTCTTTGCTCCAAGTTGTAATTCTTTTTTATGCTCCCACACAGCTTTTGTGGGAGTTTGTAATGATGTAATTATAGTAATATAATCTCCATTCACATTTGTGACTATGGCTATATGAAAGGAAAAAGCCAAAATTTAATTTTTTGCATGTAGAAATAAAATGTATGCCTAGCTCTTTCTTTTCACTAAGGCTTTTTTTAGAAAGCCAAAAAGGTCAATAAAACACATCTCTAGTAGCATCAACATTACTCAAGCAAACAAACAAATTGTTTTTGCCCTTTATAGGACATGAATATAAATAAGATCTCTCTCTCTCTCTCACACACACACACACACACACACGCACACGTACACACACATTTTCATAATGTCCTCATATAAGATATATGCATATCTTCATTATATGTTTTACATACGCATGCACCTTTTTTACGTATACGACAACTACTTTCGATACGTAGTATTTCTTTGATATTGTTACACACACCCACACATATGGACTCACTTTTTCAACTTCTATTAATTTTCTTATATCCACACTTTCATTGTTAGGTTAGTTTATATACTTGAGTTAAACTAAAGATAAGAGTTCTTTATCTTTGCACGATGATCCTTGAGATAATCTTAAGAAAAATGTTCTTTTTCTTTCTTCCCCCCGTGTTACCCTTTGTTAATGAAGTTTAATGCTTATCCGTGTAACTTTTCTAATGTGTGAACTTAGCAACATACACCTCACCTTTTACTTCTAAAAATAGCTGCTTAGAACGTTCTGCTTTGAAGGCTCCTTGGAATTTTCTCTCTATGAGTTGAGGCACTGTTTGATTCTTTGTAAAACTCTTAAAGCACCTTTACCTTGCGTAATGTGCACGGACTACCTACAAAAGCCTCCACTTCTGCCTGCAAAGCTTGCTTCCTATCAAAGCTTATGCGATAAGTCGCATAAAATTTGCGCATTTTATTTCCAAGCAGAATTGCAAGGCTTTGTGCTATATTGAGAATTGGTAGCAATGGTGGTTGCATGCAAAGCCTCCTCACAAATTTTCAGAGGACGAGTTCTTCCTCAAAAACAAGATACTATTGCATTGTTACTTGCATCCCCTTCACAAGTTGACTCTCTAATTTAGGTGTAAGCCAATCTTTCTTTTGCCTCATGAATTTTTGTATTGCTTATGGGATTGACTTGGCGTGGTGAGGCTTGGGGGACTTATCCTTAGTTTCATTTCAGTTTACTTATAGAAATTTCCGGTTATTGATTGTGGTCACCCGCATTTACACACACACACACACACACATGCGCGTGCGCACACACACACACACACACACACAATTGATGTGGTGAGTTTCTTTCCAAGCTCAATTCCATTAAGATTTTTTTTTTCTTGTTCCCAAGTTGTTTTGCTTTTTCTATTTACATTCTAGTTATGCTTGTACCCTTTGGATACCTTGAGGAGTTAGTAATCAAAGGTCTTTTTATGTTCTACAAGGTTTTGTTATTGCAGCCTATGGATTTTTGTTTTTAGTTATTGGATGGCAATTTTCTTGGGACATGCCAAAATAGCTCGAAAACATTTATATTCCTCTCGTACCCTCTCGTACACATATATGCAAACATTTTTATACGAGAATAATTGCTATGCATTTAGCCTAATGTGCTTAAGCATGTGAGCTTTTTTTCATTCTAGTTGGTGATAAAATTAGTGAATTTGATTTTATTAATATCAAGCATGTGAATTTTTTATCTCCTAGGCTATGGATAAGTTCGGGTTTGTACACGTTACATGGTTAGATTGATATCAAGCTTTGTGATTATTCTCCTAAATGTATGATTAAATGGCCAATTAAATTTGACATTGACAAAAAATCTAACTTAGATGCTTTACGTGACATTGATAACAAGTGGAAAAAGGTGGTGACACTTGCCTTCCCTTTACACAAACACGGATGGTGGTAGGTATAGCTTTTTCCCCTTGGATCGCGTTAGGGTGATGGTTTTCTTACTAAAGCTACTAGCTGCTTCAAGTTCAACTTCAAGATTGTGAAGAGATCCTCTTCAACAACCCTAACTTATCTTAACCTTCATTGTACTTTGGCTTGTTATATCTTTGGTTCAGGTCTTGGTGTCTTCATCTTTTGATAATTTCATTCTCACTTCTTATGAGACATGTTCAAGTTGTATTAAAATTGTACAACTAAGGTGTATAAGTTGTGGTGTAAGGGATAGTAAATCATAGAACACACACACTGTCATCCCTCATCCCGTGGTAAGGTTGAACCCTGCTTATACCCCTTCCTATTTGTTTATTTTATTTTTAAAGAAAATTGTGTTCTTGCATTTGTTTAGGCTTACCTTAGTATACCCTTTATGTACTGTCTCTTTATTATCCACTTTAATTTTCCTTACACACTCCAGCTTTAAGTTGCTATCGTTTAAATTCTTCTTTGCATTTATTTATCTCTAAGCAGGATTTTAAATTTTAGATTACTATATTGTGACTCTCCCTATGTGGTTTAGTTAATAAACTTTCATTTTTATTTTATAACAATATGATTGGATATTTTGCAAAAAAAGTGGATCCCACCTATTGCACTACTCTCATGCTTCAAGAACCAGACCTTTCACGAGAGGTTAGCCAAGAAACTCCATAAGGGAAGTGATAAAGGATTCTCTCTCCTTGAGGTCGCTTCTATTAATGACTGGATTATTTTATTGTTCTCTATTAATTAATAACGTTGCCTCAAATAGTGCTACCATTTTGGATCATTTTTTTCAACACTCGGTGGGTTTGGATGCCCGAGACCGTATTGATTTAGAAGCCTTGGTTAGAACTCTTCCTAGTTTGGTTAATGCTCTTCTTAAATCTTTTAGGTTTCCCCCTCTGCCTCTTCCTTTTATTGAAGTGGAACTTCCTTCTAACCCTTTAATTAATCTCGATTCTCTTTCAGAAGAAGAAAAGCAAGCTCTTTCTTCCTTTACGTCTAATTTCAATAAAAAAGAACATATTAGTGCTCTTGATTCTATTGCCACTTTTCTTCCTTTTGATCCTCTCCTATCTCGTCGTCAACTTGAATTGGATTCTGAAAGGCTAGATCATAAGATTTGGGCAAAGGATACACAAAATCACCGTGCTTCTTTCTCTACTGAGTCTCTTTGCAATTTTAACCCTTCTGTAGCTGACCAAAGTAGACTTGCTGCGATCCAAGCTAGTCATTACATTAGTAACAATCTTAATTTTGATCTCGCTATTGATCCTTCAAAATGTGATAATCTTTTTGTGTATTTTCCTACTAAATCACCTACCCTTGATACCCTGTGTATTTTCATACTAAATCACCTACCCTTAATACCCTGTCAAGGCAAGATGATTTAAGAGGTATTTGGAACATTTTTCGGCCCTTTTTGAAATGTAGATGTGCCATTGATTCTTCTAACAAATGTCATGCTTCCATTATTTGGTTTGATCAGCTTATTTGGTTTGTGCTTAATAACCTTTCTAATTTCTTTTCTAATGTTTCTCCTGAAGCTTCTCAATTTTATGGCTTCTTAGCCTGGCTAGCTTCCTTCCCTCTTGAAGCTCGTACGGCTTTGGTCACATTCTATTCTTTCAGGATTGTTTCTTAGAAGCTAATAAGAATTTCACGTTTGGAAAACCACTTCTGTCGCAACATACGGGCTCTCAAGTTGTTGTCCTTATTGAAGGAATCCTAAAGTCTGCTCCATCTTTCGAGGGCAAACCCCTTGTGAAGAGATTCTCCAATCAAACCGCTTCTACTTCAACCAAGGAGTCGGTGCATTCAAGAAAAATATGTGGATTTCACCCATCTCCTCAATCCTTTGGAGATACTATCAAGCAACTGGATTTTAATGGAGGATCCTAAAGCGATAAGAGCTATTTATACCAATAAATTTGGTGTTCATAAGCTTACCACTACTAGAAAAGGTTCTAAAATTTATTTTCATGTATTTTATGTTAATAAGGCCTTTGATTTGTCTCACCACACTCAATATTTTATGCTGCTATGCACAAATTCTTTTCTTGTAAACTTTTTTTTTTCAAAGGATGGCATTTGCATGGAAATTTCCCCCTACTATTGGCTCTTTTTATAATGCAAAAGAATCATTCTACAATGAATTTTCTATAAATAATAGTTGCATTTGCATGTCATCTTATAGACTTGCATCCTTTGTGAAAGCTTTCCGACCATATGGCTCTCATGTTATCACTATTGATTCACCCAGTTCTAAAAGAAAATCTTGCAAAAGGTCTTAATCATATCCCATCTCTCCCCACTAGTCCCTTTGTTGCTATAGACGACCTTTGTGCGGTCTGGCGCAAAATTTGTAAATGTCCTTGCCTCAAATGAGCATAAACGCTTTATAAATGAGACTTTTCTAAAATCATTTCGTCAAAAATTTAAAAAATCATGTTGCAAAAACTTGCAATGGTTTTCTAACGTCTCTATTATGGACGAGATTGCTTGGATAAAATCTCATCTCTTTATTACTGGTGTGGATAAGGCTAGTAATACTTGCCTTTTCATTTGTAAATCTTTAATTCGTCAGCTAGCACTTGACCGTATTGCTTCTTCTAAAGTTACTAAAGTGCAGCTTTCTTTAGATCAAGTCATTTCTCTTATTAAAAATAAATTAGAATGCTTTAGTATTCATATATCTTTTCCTCTTTCTACTTCTTTACCCCCTAATGGGCACTTATAAGGCACACAAGCATTCATTTCGTTGGCTTACTAATGCTCATGATTGCATCTTTTCACATCATACACACTTTATGTTTACGGGCTTGCAAGCCTTGAAAGATGCGCTCTTAGAGTATTCTTTATTACTTGAAGATAAATCAAATTTTTTTGCAAAAAATATAAATTTCAAAGCGTTTTGGATCATTGATAATCACTTTTGACTTCCTTATTAATCTCTCTGATAAGATTTACTCATTGTTTACTTTTGATTTGGAGGCGTGTTTTGAAGCTATTCCTCATAAAGGCCCATCTAGCTTGATGGAAGCTTTAAACTCTATAATTATTTGGGTTAAGTCACTCGAATAGAAGGAGATCTACTTAAAAAAAGGATACTCTTATTTTGTCTAAGAAAAAATCTAAAGAAGCTTTTTCTTTTGCACAATTTCTCTCACTAAATGAAAGGTAGGGTGTAATATTAGTAGGCAATCAAAAGGTATTTCTATGGGCTATGCATGCTCACCGCATTGGTGTAACCTACGCTTGGCCTCATTTGATATTAAATTCATAAAGAGAAATCTAAAAGGAATGACTTTGCCACCCTTGAAAAATTTCAATATACTTTTCGCTTTATGGACGATCTTTGTTTTGCTAATAACTTGCAGGTCATGGATCATATGGATCCTCACTCATCCAAGGATAAATGGATCTATCCACTTGATGTGATCAAGCTCAAGCCAACCTTTGAAAAGAAAGATGGCTCACTTCATACCACATTTCTCACTACTCACTTTTCCATTATTTCGCCTATTACGGGCACTTACTACTCCTCACTTAGTTGGAAACGAGAAAAGCTGCCTATCAAAAGCACCTTTTTCATTCATATTAACAGTAATAGGCATAGAAAATTTTGTTACAATAATTTCATCTCACATTTTATGTCTATTATTTATGTTGGTTCTAATGTGGATGCAATTTTGTTGGATATGCATCACCTATTTGAGATTCTACATCCTAAAGGTTATGACAAAGGTTCCTTATTCGCTTCATTTCTTAGAATTCATAGATAAAGATAATCTTCGGGGTATCAGATTTAGCCTCTCAAACTTGATACGTCACCTTCACTTGCATTCAGATTTGGTTGGGGGGTAGGCACACTACTTGCTTTTTCCTACCCCCACCAAGTAGTGTGTGTATCCCTATGGTATAGCAAGATTTAAAACAATTGCCACTTATGGTGGAATGTTGTAGTTCACAACATCATGACATCATGGGCCTCACACTATAACACATGGGCTGCCACATGAATGCTTAGGATGGTCACTCTCAAAGCATGTAGCATGATGTAGAGCAAGTGAACTTGTGCCATGCCGCGATGCAAGAGCCGTCGATGAATTAAATTGAAACAAATGTTTGTAGTGAGGCACAATTGAAAAATACCCCTGCATCTTCTATTGGCATGTTATCCTAGGAGATCTTCGTATGTCTCCATTGCGATGTAGTCATCTCAAGACTTATAACCATTAGGGCATAAGTGCATGAAATTATAATGTATCCCCATCTTTCATAGCACTCTTCTTGTGTCATCCCTCAAAGTCAACCATTATGTTGCAAACTGGCAAGATATGTTGTTTAAGCACACAGAAAGGACAATCTTTGAGGTAATGTGATAACATTGGAACATGGATTTCAAAGTCACAAATCACTAATTTCAAGAAGTTCTCACATGATAACTGAAACCTCAGCTCAAAGCTACTCCAAGGGACCACTCAATTTGCATTATGCATGTATTTTTCTCGTAAAATTGTGTGTCTACATGAACATTTTTAGACCAAGAAGACAAGAAAGCCTAAAGGCCACAAGTCATTTGTCAACAATCAATTCAAGGGGAGGAAATCTACCAAGATAAAATCGATCAAAAACAATAAGCAACAACACCAACATGACAAGGACTTTAACAAACATTGATAGAGATTTGCTGATTTGTGTAGGGACAAAAAAAAATTCCAAACCTACAAATTTTTGTTCATGTGCCTATATATAAAGCACTATTTTGATTATCTCTAGCTCTCTTTTGTGTAGGGAAGCTTGTGCATCTACCCATGTGTCTATGAGCCTTGTCAACTTACCCTTTTTGGTGCGTGTAGGGGAGAATTGTAAGTCCCTCCTCCTACTTGTGATCCAGGGGAGGATTTTGTATTGAGTGACATATCCCTAGTGTGTTTTGAGGGGAGGATTGTGTGAGTGCAACAAAACCCACAAGGGGGGGTTTGTTGGGTGTGAGCTTTTGTTGTACCTTGTATGTGTGAATACCTTCAATCTATGTGGAAGCTTATGTGGCATGTGATAGACCATGATTTCACGTGGTTACTTTATTCACCTAAAATGATGGTGTGTATTGTGAGGTTTCAGCCCACGATGTAGCCATGATGTCACCCTCTTTGTATGCCTATACAAGAGACTTGTAATCTCTCTTTTCTAATGCATAATCAAGGTTGAGTTTGAGTCTACATTGAGTTATTTTCTCTCTTTGAGTAAACACACACACACACACACACACACACACACACACACACCCACCCACCCCATGAATGCTACACTCATTAATCCACCCTAGCTCCATCAAGCATAATTCACGATGAAAATGTGACAAGATTGATGTCAAAGTGACAATCCTCTTGATGAGCTAAGAGATCACATCTACCTAGGTCAAGGGATGCATATGTTGTAAGGTAATCAAGGTTGAGTGTAAGCAACTTTAAAGGTATGAATGCAAGTGATTAGGATAGGTCAAGAGCAAAGAAAATTTTGACCAAGGAGTTAAGATATGTATGATCCCTTGCATCTCACAACTAAACGGCCCAAGGAAGTTCGAAGAATTGAAGCTTCACTTTAGTCCATAGATCAAGGTTGTAAAGATGCCCAAAAATAGATCTAGGGTCCTCTTCATAAAGCCAAGGGAATGCTCCTCCGAGGCAATGTCCCTATCATAGGAAAGTCCGATGAAGCCTCTATTCACCAGTGGATGGTGCTATCTTCCCTTGGGGGTTCATCTAAGTACCTATAGCACGTGCATTCATGTGGTATCTATACAATCCCTCTACACACACTTCACCATCAGTAAAATGACCCCTTCTTCTTCATAAACTTGATGTTTTTTTCAAATTTCCATTTATTGTGCATGTAATTCTCTAACTCTTTGAAATTTTAAAAACCCCTCTAGGTGAACTCATGTGCCACTCTTACAGATTTGAGGTTGATTTCCTGGGTGCCTTCTCTAAAATTCAACATTCTTATATGTCATGAACAAAGCCTTATCTCTCATAAATTCCACTTGTATGACATGTACCGATTAAACCACAAGTCATACCCCCTTTGCAAAAGGACAAGGGCTAGTTCAATATGAAACCAAGTTGAGGGTTACGTATAAAAAGACATGAGGCTGGGAGGAGAGGATGGTTTCATAGCCCAAGGCCTCATAGTGGTTTCAAAACTATTATTAGAAAATTTGGTCGCGGTATTTTTTGGGCTTTGCATGTGCATGCAAACTGTAAGGAGGAGGGGATTCTCAGAGGGAAGCGCCGGAATGAACCCTTAGTCATAGAGAAGGGAGGAGTCAATTACCATGAAACTGCATGCTCTCCTCTCTCTCTCTCTCTGCACTTGCATGGACTTGTGGAGTCTTTCTTGTTTCTGGAGCGGCTGCAGCCAAGCACGCCAACTCTATCTCTCTCTTTCTTCCATGGCACAACTTGTAGTCGACACCATTGAAGCTCCTTTAGAGATTTAAGTTCTCAAGCGGGCACCCAAGTGTCAAAATTAAGCCCCCCAAACCAACCAAGGGAGCATAAGATTGTGTATTCATTTCATGCTGGAATTTTATGCCAAACAGTTAGTTACTTCAGCCAGTCAATGTAATGTTTTTTCAGCCAAAGGATATCCATTCTTGATATCTATCGTTCTTTGAGAACTATCATACGAGAGTGCACACGTAAATAGAGTTCGTAAGCCATACCTCTAGCTCTCTTGAGTATCTTAAATGACATGGAATATCTCGAAGATAATTTATGTGTTGGCCCAACTTTTAGACTTTATGAATGTTTTGGTACACGTAAAAATACCTCTTCCCCTTACATGAAGGTAATTGCCGACGTTTCTCATTAATGTACTTTCTGTATCTATTGTCGATGAAAAAGTTTTAGCATATCCATATGATCTTGGAGAAAATCCTTGACCTACTAAAGTTTCTCAATTGCCAAACCCACCATAACTGATGATCTAGGTTGAAAACCATAGATAAGCATGAAAGGACTAAATCCAGTCGTCACATGTTTTACACTATTATAAGAAAACTCTAGAATAGGGAGATAATATTCCCAATCAGATTGCTTTTTGATAACATATGCTCTTAACATATCATCTGGCACGTGATTAACATGTTCAGTCTGACCATCCGTTTTGGATGATCTACAATACTGATGTTGAGTTGTGTGCCCAATCATTTAAACACGAGCCTCCACAAATGACTATTAAACATGGGATCATGATCACTCACAATATTGATGGGCAACCTATATAGTCTATACAGAATGTCAACATATAACTTTCTAACTATGGATTTTTAATTGTAGACTTGGTTGGAATAAAATTTGCATAGTTTAGTTAACCAATCTACTACCACCCATACCGACCTCACACAATGGCTGGTAGACCCACAATAAAATGCACAAAGAGACTCTCCCATTTACCATTGGGAATATCTAAAGGATATAAGAGACCTCCTGCTTTTAGGCACTCTGTTTTATTAAATCAACATTTTTGGCAATGCAAGACATAGTCTTGAACATACCCATGTAAATTTGTTCAGTAAAACTGTCATTGTACATGTGCATAAGTTTTCTTTATGCCTAGGTTCCCTACACTAGGACTATCATAACATTCATAAAAAAGTTAGTGTCGAATGTCTGCGTCAATCAATACACAAACTCTCCCCTTGTGGAGTAGCTACCCATCATTATGAAAAAATTCTTCCATCTTTGTAGCTCATCACTCAAAAGAGGAGAAGTGGGTGTGGAGAAAAAGACACACTCTCAGCATTGGACCGATATGACTAAGAGAATCAACTGACGCATTGTATTGTCCTTTACAATACCGAAGCTTTGAATCATACTCTTGAAGAATCTCAAACCATTTGGCCTTTCAACCCTTGAAAAATTGGTTTGTTGTGCAAACCATTTTATACTCTCCTGATCAAACACAATCCCGAATTGAGCCCCATACAAATAATGTCACCACATTTTTGAAGCAAACAATATTGCATATAGTTCTCTTTCATAAGTAGAGTAATTTTTCTGCATAGAATCAAGTTTCTTGCCTTCAAATGCAGTTGGCCTTCCCTCCTGCATGATTACTAGCATTTGTTTCTATCATAAACAATTGCGTAGGGTCTACAATAGCTAAAATAGGAGTTATAGCTAATGCAACCTTGAGATCATCAAAAAGTTGTTGTTGAGCTTCTCCCCACTGAAAGGTTTTTCCCTTGGCTTTCATTTGGTCTATCATAGGAACAACAATATGAGCATAGGTTTTAAGGAACCCTCGAATAAAACATGCAAATCCCAAGAAAATTTGAAGCTCTTCTAGATTTTTAGGAGAAGGTCTACAAATGGCATCCACTTTGAATTTATCCATATGAAGACTAGCCAAAATTACATGCCCCAAATAGGGAATCTCATCTTTGAGAAAATCACACTTGGATTCCTTGGCATGTAGCTTATTTTGTCGTAGTAATTCAAACACTTGCTTCAGATGCTTTAAGTGCTCTTCCTCAGAGGCACTATACACTAATAATTCATCGAGGAAAATAATAACAAAACTACCCATATATGGTTTCAATACACTATCCATAAGCGTCATGAAAATAGTTCGGGTATTGATCAACCCAAAGAGCATAACCAAAAATGCAAAGTGTCCTAACCTTGTTCAAAAAGTAGTTTTGGGTATATCAACAAGCCTAATGTGTACTTGATGACACCCTAATCGCAAATCTATCTTTATAAAGATACAAACATGGGTGAGTTTATCAAATAACTCATCCACTCTAGGCAACGAATACTTTTTCTTAACAATAATCATGTTTAGGCCATGATGATCTACGCACATGTGCATACCACCGTCCTTTTTCTTCACCGACAAAATGGGAGAGGCCCATGAGAAAAATTGGGTCGAATGAACCCTCTATTGAGATAGTCAGCAAGCTAATGTTCCATGTCAATAGCCTTAGAATGACTTGTTCTGTACGGTGGTTTACTAACACGCTTACTACCTGCAACCACATATATGCCATGTTGCACACGATAACCCTAGTGATAAATTGTTTGGAAACACATCTTTGTATTCCATTGATTGTTCTTTTAATTTACTAGAACTATTTGCTTCTTCTGGTGCTAAGAAGTAGCCACATGTGGAAGAGAAGATAGAGAAAAATGCCGCAATGAGGAATCGTCATATATTTAATCATTATCGACATTTGACAAAAAATGACAATGAGTTAACACAAAAAGAGTTTTTCTATTTCATCTTGAGAAGAGAGCTTCATAAGCTTGGATGTACAAATAATTGGCGAGAAAGGAAATTCCTTTTCCTCCAACAGCAGCACGTGCACACCAGTAGATCCAAACATTAAATTGTTATGCTGATAGCTATGCTTTAATGAGGACCATAACCCCAATAACCACTCCCGACTTAGTACCACATCTGCCCAATCCATATTTCAAGGATGTATGATACCCTTGAATCCCTAGCGATACATCCTTTACTTGTGTATCCCACACCTCGACATCGTGCTCGTTAATCATAGTTGCCTTGTGAAGTGCACGAGCGAGAGCCAACAATGGGGAAGAGAGAAGAAGAGGAGTGCACGAGCGAGAGCCCCTGTGTGTGTGTGTGTGGTGTGTGTGTGTGTGTGTGTGTGTGTGTGTGCAACAATGGAGAAGAGAGAAGAAGAGGAGACACAGGTTGTGGGCTCTAAACAACACAATTATGTTTAGGGTTATGAGTCTTTATTGTTTTATATAGAATGAATGGTCAGTGTTAGTTCCCAGTTAGTGTCCGACCACCCAACACTTGGGCATGACACATTGGGCTTTAGCACCCCGACAACCTCCCACGTAAAGGATAATGTGCCTTTAAGCTGGGGTGACAATGTATATATACATTCAATACAGGTAGACAATGACCATGATCATCTACCCAATGCCCATGAGTGCCCGACAATGTGCAAACCACTCTAAAGGTAAGCCCTTTGTTAGAAGATCAACAGGATTCTCATTGGTGTGAACCTTCACAAGTTGCAATTGCTTGTCTTCAAGCACCTCGCGAATGAAGTGATACTTCACATCCACATGCTTTGTCTTTGCATAAAACACTGCATTCTTTGCCAATTGTATAGCACTTTGGGTATCACAATGTAACACAGCCATCTCAACACTGATTCCCAAGTCCCCCACTAGTAGTTAGCCAAGCCATATAGCTTCCTTGCAAGCTTATGAAGCTGCAATATAGTCAGCCTATGTAGTAGACAAGGTAATGCAATTTTGCAAACGAGATTGCCATGAAAATGCACATCCAGTGAATTCAAAGACATAGCCTAAAGTGGACCTTTGTGCATAATCTACATCCGTATAACTCATTACACATAATTCATTTTGTCCAAAGCAAATTCACATGTCTTTTATACCATTAAAGTATCGCATAACCGCTTTCACTACCTCCGAATGTTTCTTGCTTGTGTTTGACATATATCTGCTAACGACTCCCACTACAAAAGCAATATCAGGATGTGTAGCAAACAGAGCATACATCAAACTCCCAGCTGTAGATAAATAAGGCACTGTGGCCATTTCGGCCTTTTCCTCTTCAGACTTAGGGCAATCATTTTTAGAAAGTTTCACGTATGGAGGCAATGGAGTACTCAATACCTTCCCCCTCTTCTTATTGAAACGCTTGAGCACTTTAGCAATGTTCTCAGATTGAGACAGAAAAACCAATTTCTTGCATCTATCTCGCCTAATGTGCAGGCCAAGGATATGGCTTACTTCACCTACGTCTTTCATTTCAAAGTTTGCATGTACCTCTGACTTCAAGGTTGAAATCTCATCCCTGCATTTTCTAGCAATTAACATATCATCCACATAAAGGACCAAAATAAAAAAACTGCCATCTTTAGCTCGCTTAGTGTAGAGGGAGTGGTCCATATCGCTACGTTTGTAGCTTTGAGAGAGCATGAACAAGTAGAATTTATTATACCAATCCATTGATAACTGTTTTAGACCATTAAGATTCTTTTCTAATTGACACACCAAGTCTTCATTGCCCTTCTCAACAAAACCTTCTAGCTGCTACATATAACCTTCTTCTTCAAGATCACCATGCAAGAATGCTATTTTGACATCCATCTGGTCAAGTTTCATGTCCTCTTTAGCAACCAACACAAGTACACACCGCAGAGTAGTCATCTTGACAACTGGAGAAAATATCTCATCCAACTCAATAGCCTGTAGTTGCTTAAATCCTTTAGTAACAAGTCGTGCCTTGTACTTGGGTTTAATATCATGAGGTGTAAATTTTTGCTTGTACGCCCATTTGCATGGTAATTCCTTTTTACCTTTAGGAAACTGAAACAACTTCCAAGTTTGATTCTTATGCAGCGAGTCCATTTCTGATTGCATAGCTTTCTCCTACTTCACCTTGTCATCCATTGACATGGTTGTGAGTGCACGAATGTAGTGAGTGAGGAGGGGGGAGAGAGAGAGGACACAGGATGCAAGTGGAGCAGCTCAACACTGTGTGTGAGAGAGCCCCTTATTCTTCTATTTAGTAAAGAATAAGGTGTGTACAAGTAATGGGCGGTCGGACATCTCTAACGTGTCCGACAGAGATAAGAGGCACACCGCCTTTACCCCAACAAACTCCCACTTAAAGGCGATGCGCCGATAAGTGAGACCTATTAGCTAAACTACTAGTATGTACAAGAAACTAGGTGAGAGACTCTCTCAACCTATGCCCACTGGCTCACTTTGTTGATCTACACGCAGTTGTATCAGCTCTAGTGGTAGGCGAGCATGCGTACCCATGCTAGAGCCTGCATATCCACGCTAGAGCTTGCATGTAAATTCTGCAGACAACTTTGTATGGTCTAAAAAGCTCGACGAAGTGTCATGCTAGTGTCAGCCATCGCACGACTGACAATCTCTGCTGCAAATGCTCCCACTGCAGGTGTTAGGTCGGGCCTCAACACTAACAAGTCGAACATGAGGCGCCCGAACGCTGCTAAAATTTGTGCAAACATGATTGTACTCACCCTTGCGCTATCTGCATGTACTGCATCATCAAGACTACCGATCACATATGGCTTTGTCAATGTCGACACTAGGATAGCTACATCCCTCTCACCCATAGGCAAAATTGTGTGTCCTGCAAAAAAATTAGCCTCTAACATGAGCATATCAAAGAACTCCATGTTTGTCATCTCGTCTACCTGCTCTGCCTTTGCCTGCACAAACTCTGACAAAACCTATTGTGTCTCACTAGAGCACTGCCACTCTACCTCTATCTCTATAGAATCTACTGGCATGTCCTGCACAACTAAATGTCATGTCTCGTGACAGCATGGTGGAGCTCACCCGCAAAAGAGACACGTCTCGTCTCTCGCTCAAAGCATGCCAACAACAAAATCGAGACTACATCGTCTTGAACCTCAGACACATGCATAGGACATACCAGGTCGCTGCGGGCTCCTATGGCAATCACTAATGAACCGCAATGCGTCTGGAAAGACTGCTCTCTAAGCAGTATCTGACAACCAAAGTCTGCTAATTGTCTCATTGAGATCAAGCTCTGTCTCAACTGAGGGATGTAGCGCACAAACCGTAGCGTGTATGACTCACCATTGAAAAAAGACAAACAAATGTCTCCTACACCCTCTATGTCAAACGCCGAACCATCGGCCAAGTGTAGACAACCAAAACTCCCACTAGAGAAGGTGCTAAACTAGTCACGATGCGGTGTGACATGGAAAGACATGTAATAAAGAGGAACGCTAAAGGCAAATGTGACATCATCGTTACTGGCATATGAAGCCACTGCTCTAGCATGTGTGTCAAAACCATATATGCATCTCGCATATATCTTCGTTGCTATCTCATACGTCTGAAACAACGACACCTAATGTGCCATGTGTGACCACAATGCCAACATCATATGTATCGGCAAGAACGAGGCCGTTGTCTCTCACTGTTACACATGTCTGCTGCCATAAGTGAACACCAAAATGACAACAGTGTGGGAGACCACTTGACCACTACGCAATCATGAAAAACCATGACCAATCGCATCAAAAACGATGCTCATATATGCATAAAATAGCTCCAAAATATGCTATCTGCAAGCATATATCATGGGCCAAACTGCTCAATCGAGCGTAAAGTGCATAACCATATACGCAAGTAGAGAGCAAATTAGCTCAAAACGCATCCCAAAAGAGAAACTGCCTGCAAAAATTTGCAAAAGCCTGTGAAACCAGTGACTTGCAAAGTCTGTAACCACACAAGTATCCGCAAGTCCTCACTCTTGCGATAGTGGGTACAAGAACACTAAGTGTGTCCAAGCTGACAAAACCTGTCAAAGTGAGAGTAAACACTCGATCACTGTCAAAGTGGGAATATATCGACCACTGCGCAAAATGGCATAACACTGCAAACTTTTATGGCAAGAAGACGGGGAAAAACGAACAGAGTTTCCTTTGCAAAATGAGTCAAAACTCAAAGCAAATCACAAGCCAAAAAATTGCAGATAACTGCTAGAGTGGGAGTAAACTCGACCACTAAACCATTAGAGAGTAAATTGCCAATACGTGCAAACCATGGCGCCAATCTGGGAAAAATCCGACAAGTTTACCTTGAAAACTGAGCCAAAACTCAAGTACAATCTCTACTATAAACCATAACACTACTCAATGCCAATGAGTAGAAATGCCAAAATGGCTCCATGTTTTCACATACAATGGAAATTCACACTCAACGTACATCAACGGAGTGACCGCGCAGAAGCAAGCGCCAAAAGAGTTGCAATCCAAAAACTTAATCAATGCGAAAATAATGCTCTCAAGAGAGCTCACCGGCACTTGAAAGTGCTCGCCAAAATGCATGTACAATGGGCATCAACCATGTGCCATCACCATATGCAAACCATCCGCAAAGACCATGAATCCAAGCACAAAATCTCTGCCAAAGTATCGTGTGAGAACCTGTGAAAGAAGCTCCACCTGTGTGCTCCAAAAATCGTGTTTCTCAAGAGACTGCTTTGATGGTGTGTAAACGCATCGTGACTGTCATAATAATCAATATCTAATTCTCCTTAATGATTTTCTCATATTAAACTGATCATTTAATGTGGGGAAGTGCCAGGGGAGAAAAGGCTAGAATAAAGGTTAAGCTAGCAGACCGGCCACAGTAGGGATCCAAAGGGGGGGCCATCTGCAAAAGAGCCATGTGCAAACAATGGGCTAAAAAGACCCTAAGGTTCAGCCCATTAAGACTTCCAAAATGCTAAGGTTCCAAAATTCAAAGGTTGTGTCCAAAGGGTCAACCCTAGGGGAAATTGGATGCTTTGTGTGTGACCAAAAAAGTCTTTTCAAATCCCTACATAGGAGGGGGCGAGCCTTGGGAGTAGGGGATGAGAGAGAAAGTCACACACACACAGAGGCTCCCTTTACACAAAGGGAATTAGGGACACATGTCAGCTCCCTAGCCCAGATGCCCACAAGGTGTGCCCAATTCCTATTGGATGGCCTTGGAGGTGGACCAATGAGAATTAGGCTAGAGTAAATCCAGTTTAATTAATTTAAAAACACTTAATAAAAGAACCAATGAGAATTAAGTCTCCTAGAAGACTATTGGGCAGTCTCACAAGGGGTCCAATGAGCATTCAGGAGCCCAATGGCTTGCCTGATTCCTATTGGCCAGGAGGCAAAGGGATCCAATGAGAGTTTAGTTTATTTATTAAATTACCTAAAGCTCTCACAAAAGGGGAAAGGGGGACACATGTCAGAAGGCTATCACTTATGCTGCTTAATGGTCATTGGCTTGACTTGGGGAGGGCCAATAAGGTTGGAGCAAGAGCAAATAGCAAGAGGGCTCGCCCAAGAGAGAGAGGGGGCTGATTTTTGCAAGGCATTATCACACACACACTCACACAATCTCATGTGTGAAGAAAGAGAAGACTATCTCTTCTCAAGCTTTAATGGAGAGCTCATCACCTACTCCAAGCTTGTGAGATAGAAGCCTACATCGACACACTCTTGGCTTGTGGATGCAAATCCAACCAAGAGCCAAGCTTCAATGCATGCTCATCTCCTCTACCAAGCTAATTACTAAGCTAAAGCTATGCTAATATGAGTGATTATGTGAGGAGATATACATCTTTCTCGTAAGATACGCCTTCTTCCTCTCAATCTACTCTCATACCCTGCTAGCTCTCACCATCTTCGAAGGTGTGTGAGGTCTTGGGTCTGAGAACGGGGATAATTCAAGTCGTGTTTGCTAAGTGTTTTGCTTAGTGCATGAAGCTTTCATCTTCATTGCACTAGCTAGTCTTGAAGGAACACAAAGAATTGTATTGTACAATGTCTCTCTTGATGGGAGAAACCATAATACAAAGCCTTTTGGAGGGGGGACCGGCTCCATGCAAATCCGGTCCTCAACTGTTGTCATTAGCTTAATTTCTCTCTCTTTTGAAAGTATTGTCGATGCTATCTAACTAGGTGTTATGATTTTTGTTGCTCTCTCCACCCAAGCACTCTTGTAATTCTCATTAGGAATCTATTCTAATGAAATGCCCACTATGTTCATGCTCATTTCCGCTACACACAAGTTATTAGGCCATTAAATGTTACAGTGACTCCTTGCCCAATGCACATTAAGGCTTGTTATGAAGCCATTCCACATTACGGGCATAATGGGCTTATGGATACTTTAAACAATCTAATCAAACTTGTTACACACCTTGGGTCTATAGGCTTCAAGAAAGCCAAGAAGAAAACACTTCTTATGAAGAAAAAAAAGAGGTGAGCTTTTCATTCGACTTTTTTTGCACTTTGAATCAATTTTTATTGGTATCTAGACTTGGATCTAACATCTTTAATTAAATTAAAGGCATTCCCATGGGATATTCTTGCCCACCATTATGATGTAACTTATATTTGGCATGGTTTGAACTACAGTATATCAGAAAACTTTTGTGCTTAGGAAAGACTGAAATGTTGATGGCATTCTTCTATTCATGGAGGTTTATGGATGATTTAGTGTTTGTTAATAATTGTTTTGTTTTGGACTATCTCAATCATAATAAACCTCTTTCAGACAAGGAACCTTTTACAATCTATCCCCTTGATATTCTCAATATCAAGCCCACTTATAATACATATTCCGCGACATATTTGTCGACATTTAATCAACTTCTACGATCATTCACTGGACACTATACCACGAGGACCTACTGGAAGAAGGATAAGTTACCTATGTATTAGCTTTGATAAGCAACATAAATCCAACGAACAACCACTTGCATTCTGGTGGATAATGGAGGCGGCATGGAGGGTGTAGAGCCTACAGATTGTGTGACCTTGGCAGGCCCTCGTGACTATTTGACACCCCCTTGTTAGGTGGAATCGATGGTCCCCGATCTTCGGATGATGTGGATCGTTTGTTTATTCCCAAGAATAAAAATATTTCGATCTGGTTTGCCCCGCGATTGAACCCACCACCTCCCACTCTGGAGACAACGACTCCACGTGCCACTTGAAATGGTGATAACGTAAAAGAATATGACAAAAATGACGGGGTGGGGATCATATGCTGTTCACTTGGAGATCACTTTGGAATGGTTGGGGTCACACAATGATCACTTGGAATAGGTGGGTTCACACAAGGATCACTTGATCACTTGATGTTCACATTGAGTTTCTTGGGGTTCACTTTGATCGTGATCACATGATGATCGCTTGGGGATTCATCTGCCATGGGACGGTGCAAAAGCAATCCTGTCGCCCCCAATTAATAGGGACTATTGATCCCACATGATACAAGGGGTGTCAAATAATCACTAGGCTTGACAGGCCATGTGGCTAGACGATTTGGAATTTGGCGGCTCGCCTCAAAAGAAAGGACAAGGGTCAAAGTGAGGTCGCCACGTGGAACAGACAAGTGCGAGTCAAAGACAGTGGGGAGTGTTCGCAGGGGCGCATGAAATGAATGGCATGAACACAAACCCTAATGCAGGGGCCCCCGTGGCAGGTCCGGCGGCCCCGCCTGCCCTCGTTGGCTCTGCTACGGCCCCCTCTCCCGCCGCTCTGCGCAGGGCCCCCCTCGATGTTGATATTGCTCGCCAAGACGCCCTTCGCGCATGCAACCCTGACATCGACCGTCCTTTCGCTTCTCTGGAGGATGCCTGCAACAGGTTCACTTCATGCGATTTGTGTGTGTGTGTGTGTGTGTGTGTGTGTGTGTGTGTGTGTTCATTTGAGAGAGAGAGAGAGAGAGAGAGAGAGAGAGAGAGAGAGAGCGCTATAGATTCAAATGTATCGTCTTGCCTCACATGCGCCCACGTTCACCCATTCTTCAACCCTTCTCTTACAGCTTGCACATCAACATCACACGCCCACGTTCGAGTTATGCAGTATATTCCGACTAGCTCTCCTTTTCCAATTTTCTAGCTTCCTGCAGGTTGTTGCCCTTCCATGTCCTGGCCGATTATGATGCTGATGATGTCAACGACAAGTTTCTGGACAGCACCGGCCGTGTCCTGAGCAGGTCGCAGCTTTGGAATGAAAGCTTAACGGCCAAGATCCATGAGTTCAAGGCAACTTTCCAGAAGCAAATCGATGTCTTCAATGCCCTTTCAAAGAAAAGGACAGATGGGGAAATGCGTGCAGAAGAGGGTCTCATGATCGAGCAGTTCCTTTTCCAGGATGAGAAGCAGAAAGTGCTGGAGATGAAGGTGGAAATGGAGCGTGAGAGGGCAGAGAGAGATGCAGAGGCCAGAATGAAGGAGGCTATGGAAAGGGCAAGGGCTGAGCAGGCACGCATGCTAGAGGCTGCCCGACAACAGCAGCAGGTGGGACGACTTGTGCCAGGTATGAATATGCCTGCTGATGCATTTGCCTTCGGGGGTGGCGTTCAATTACAAGAAGAGGGCAAGCTTGGTCATGAGCCTAACTCACCCGAGCAGGATGGTGCTGTGGATGATATGCTCAATGGCTGGGATGAGGATGCTAATGAGAGTATGAATCTTCTTGCACAGAATGGACCAGAAGCAGGGACCCTGGATTTGAATACGTTAACTTCGACAAGGTGAGAGGTGGGCAGTATACAATGTCAATGCAATGGTTGGAGAGCATGGTAACAAGCCTGCTGTAGGTTTTGGTATACTATCTTTGTATTAGCTCACTCGTATAAAGCAACATTGGAGACTTAGGCAACAATTATGAAGTATAGGTGTCAAGACTGGTATACTTGTACTAATTTTTTATTCAATATGGCTGGTACTCGCTGGCGTGTGCATTTAGTTTAATCTCGGTGTCTTTACGATAATGCTGGTGGTTGGTAACCGACTTAAACTTGATAAACTTGGCCAGCATTAAGTCCAGTGAATAACCAGATAAGGTTATGCAATGGGGCTTCGACTTGCAGGGCTTTGGGTGCTTTTTCTTTCCCCTATATGCTTTTGTATGTGTGTGTAGGTCCATCTTGGTGTTTGCAGTTCTGCTCTGCTCTTGCACCGACATTTTGTTCTAAATGACACAGCTGTGCGTTCTTGAGATTGTAGGCTTCATGATTCTTTTTGTTTGCAACAGTTCAATCTAAAAGCAGCTGCATGGCTAAACCGACGATGTTTCTAGTGGTCTTGGAAAGCTTTCAGCCTTTTTTTTGCAATTCAGGAAATCTCGTGGAATTCAGCAAGTAAAACCGGTGTGCTGACTAGTAACAAAACTGACAATTTTTGCAGGTGAGTTTTTACCTTTAAGCCCATGTGGGTGAGTACTGTTCGAGCATTCCAGTTTGTCATAAGGACCAGTTTTTACGGCACACAAGAATGTTCCTAAATTTTCAGCACAATGCTGGCTCTTTAGTTTAAAGAGCTTTTGTAACTGAAAGGTACTGCTAGAGATTAGTTTAGGCTAGGCCAAGGGTTTGGATATGGGATATTTACCACTTGCTGCTGGTGGCACTATTGTTTATTTTGGCTTATACATCACGATAGAACAGAGATATTCTCTTATTCTAGGTCTCACTGGCTGAGGAAAATTTGTGGCTTGATATCTGTAGCAGTGATATACACGCTGTTGTGCTTGGGTCATTTTCACAGCTGGAGGGAGGGGGGTTTTGATGTCATGACCGCAAGGATCATGGTGGTTTGAAGGACGCCTCATTTTATTGTAGCAGACAAGTGCATGCATGTACGCGCCCGTGTGAAGTTCTATCACCTCCTCCTCCCACTAAAGAGGTGGCCATAGGAAGTAATGTGGGTTGGCAACATCTCAAACACTAAGTGCTTTAATCGCTTCCAATGGGCAACTTAGTGCCATCCCAGAGCTTGCTTGTGTGAGGACTTGGGGCTACTGTCTGTTAAAGAAGGTCCTTGGCCTAAGGGTGCTGTCAAATTCTTTTATGTTCGTGTTCTGTGTCTTATGTGAAAGACACAAGCCTGGCACTTTGTGTTGCTAGTACGCAGTCTCAATGTCCCCTAAGCATCTTTTTCTTCATAATGCAAATGCTTATGCTACACATGGTGATCATGAGCAGCCACATGGGTGACATGAGGAACAAAGTTTCCTACTCTTGAAATTGCCTTCTCTTCTTTATCTATTGTAGCTATGTGTTTCTTACAGTGATCCTCATGGGTATTAGATGCGTGCGCAATATTTTATTGAGCGAGTCATTTATAAATATTGCAACCTTCTTATCTTGAAGCCCAATTGTGGAATTCATTGAGACATTATCCATGAGTGATGGACGTTTTTTAGTTGTTGATTTTAGTAACACTCTTGCTCCTAGTCATGATTCCTTGCATGCTTGCACGTGCTAACCTAGGAATGCTTGAACTTTGGTAGACATGTCTATATGATCCTGCTCCTCTATGGTGGTTACATTTTGGCATCCGCACTTTGTTTGTTGTTGCCTCATAGGTGGTTGCTATTTTTTAACAGTAATCTACAACATCATCTTTTTCTTTCTATGGTTTGTTTAGATGTGCACTCCTTGCTCTTACAAATTTATGAGTCTTGATTTTGCTTTGTGCACCTTTGTTGCTCGTATGCAAATTAATCATACGAGAGTATGGCAACTCGCACTTGGGGTGTCTTACCAAACATTGGGTGCAAACTCGCATTGAACCTAATCATGTTAGATCAGTGATGCAAAAGGACCATGAGGCTTTAATGGATGTTAACATTTGTATTGCTAGTAATGATTTATACAAGCTTAATAAATGGCCAATCTGGGTCCGCCACAAGTCTTTGCTAGAAAAGGTTACTTGTCTAAAACCTTCTTAAAGGGACTGGATGCTTCTAAACAAATACAAGGTATTTGATGGTACATGGACAAGCAGTAAGCAATAGTTGGTTGACACGTACTCTTATTATCGTCATATGTTTAGCATGCTCTTCATGTATTTCTCCAGAAAATCAGTCCTTATTGTTTCCTTGGTTGAAGCTCAAGATTTAGAGGTTTAATGTAGCATTTCATGCTTTGGATAAATGGAAATCGCCACATTGGGAGGTTGGGGTGGTCTCATTGGGAGTTCGTTCATGCAATTTGGTGTGACTTTTAAGGGTCCTTCGCTTCACATCATTAGTCATCACTGTTGGCACTCTAGAATGTTTCCTCCTCCTCGAGAATAAGATTGTGTAAATTGTTCTCACAACAATTGTGTGAGACGTTGGATGATTGGAAACCTATCTTGCTTATGCCCGTTGTTTACCAATTGTTTATCAAAACGGGTGGTTAATCTGGGTATCAAAACAGTAGATAATTATCTCAAAGATATTTGCCCCTTTCTCATAATGGTTGGCATTCACAACAATGGATTGAAGAGAGAGAGAGAGAGAGAGAGAGATTTTATGAGTGTCTTTAAGAGACTAAACTCAGCCTTAGACAAATCAATGTACAACTATGGCACCTCCTCTATCATCCCAAAATACAAAAAGCATAATGACAAAATTAGAACTAAGGCTAAATTTAACAATAGCACTAGAACATGAGGGGTGACGAACTAGAGTATACAATAGCAAGAAGAGTAAGGATGATATATGATGTAGGAGGATGGAGCTTTATGGGTGGGGGACTCAAAAACCCTAGACATGTGTTAAAGTATACAAGCATGAGACGCATGGTGTAGCTAGCTCATCTAGTGCTATACTAAGTTTGTAGAATGGTGTACACTAAGAGTGGTAGGGTCAAGAGTACCTTGAAGAACCATCTTGAGTGGAGCTTGGCTAATCTTTCCTCTATCTCTTTATGATGTACGAGTGCGAATTGTTGTCATTTCTCTATGGTAAAGCCAAGACATTTGTTAGCTTGGTACAATGTTACCTGTTAGCCTGTAGGTTCTCTGCATTTTCGTCCTGATGTGTGCGCATGTGTGGAGGGGTGGAACTCCGGAATAAATCTATAGTAAAAAACTGACGTCCGCTCGCTATATACTTTGAGTATGTAGAGAAATCTCTATGTGGTGTTGGATGTCCAACATGAACTCAAATAACTAGCATAGAGATTGTGGCTCTCAAAGCACAATAGAGTGTCTCTCCCTAATACTAGAATATCATCTGTGTAGGTAGTGCTCCTCACAGTAGTTTCTACTAGCATAATGTGCATATCCTCGCATTCTTGTCAATGTGAGCTTCTCTACTTGCCTCTATCTTAAGGTGATGTGAGGATACTTTGAGCTAATTGAACACCATCCTACCCTCCGTGTATCTAGACGAGTATCTAGATCTCAAAATGAATCCATCCTCCAAGATTTTCATGAAACAATTTTTATAATGTAGCATCGTTAGTGGTACTAGGCGTTAGCTGTGTGTAATCCATGTCTTCTGTGTGTAGAACTGCGAAAGTTTCTTTTTGAGCACGATCTTCTCTGCTACGATTGTGAGCTACACTTTGTGCCTTAAATGAGTAACTGAGAGAAATGAATATGGTGCCTTGTTAAGGAAAAAATAAAATTTAGGGGATTATGAGCTTCTGAAGTCTTTACCACTTTCCTTTCACAAAGAGTGGGATGTGTGGGGAGTCTCTCTCATACTATACTCATAGTAAAAGCGATCAACATCTAGGACATGTAGTGTGAACCATTGTGTCACTTGTGCATACCATGATCCTCTATCTCCTATCTCTCTGCTAGTTGTGTGAATGCCTAGAAGGATCTACGTGATAGACAATCAGAAAGCATCTCTTTCTATGGGGCGGATGGTCTGTAAAAGTGCCTTCACCAACAAACTCATTTATGCTGATGTCATGTGACATTGAAGGTGTGTTGGGTAGCATCCTTGCCATCATACTCACCTATGGGCGTTCTCTATAAGTCCACCCTCGAGCATCTATGCATAATGCTCAAATTGTGCCGCATACATCAATGATGGAGTAAAAAAATCATCAAATAGCCACCCCTTTGTCCAAGGTTCCTAGATATGTGCCTTGTGGCACTATCTTCTAGCATGGCCAAAGTTGCATATCCTCATGTGTCAACCTAGCTCTGGTAGAAGATACCATGTCATAGCTAGAAAAAAAGTAACCCCCAATTAGACAACCTCCTTTGTAAAAGTGGCATGAATCTTTGCTTGTCTTGATGTGTGAAAGATCATGACCTTGGTTTTCCCAAGGTTAACTAGAAGATCCCTCTCAGAGAAAGATTCGGCAAGTGCGTGGAGATGTCACTTGTCCTCCTCGTGATTCAAGAACCAAATATGATATTATTGGCATACAACATGGCATGGACATATGTACTTGATAAGTTGACCCCATCGGCCCTACCATGTATAGAATCCACCACCACCTTGTTGATGTAGAGCCCGAATAATGTGGGGGAAAGTGGGCATCCTTGCTTCACACCAATGGTGGTAGCAATAGTCTCTAACATCGAGTCTGGGCATTTGACTTTGCAAAATACCTACCATACAAAGCATAAGTGCCCTAGGTCATCCTTAATGGTATGTCAAGTGATTAAAGATGCTAAAATAGCCACTCTCATGGTATCATGTCAATTTGCTTTGCAAGAATCCATGAGGAGAAATATAACTTCTAATTTTGCACCCTGGCCTAATGAAACAAATATCTCAAATAAACACATGAACTATGCTAGAGAAGTCCCTTTGAAGTTCACCTATTGTGGTGCACACATGCCCTCTTGCTTAGCATATTGACTCAACTCTACCTCAACCACTGCTCCATATAGCTTGGCTAGGATGTGACCAACCAGTAGCTGCTCAGATCGAGCATATTTCATAATTTTAATTGGCACAATAACAAATTAACTTTTAGGATAGAAGCAAATTTTAAACATTTTTAGTATGACATGGTTTACAAATGAGTAGATTCTTTGAATCCAGTAAAACATATCCAAGAAACACAAATATGTGGTCATGTTTATATAGATGTAGATGACCTTGGAAATGAAGGACTAATTCATCCTTAGAAACACTTTTAGTCCTCGTGCATAGGATAATTGAGATGGTTCCTCATTTTGACCATATTGTACAAAAAAGAGTTAAATACATAATCATTTTTGTGTGAATACCTTCTTACTACCTAAAGCCAGTTTCTTTTGAGCATAGTGCTCTTTTGTGTTTAAATATTATCTGTAATATAGCAACCACACGTGTGCATGTGCGCACGCTCACACACACTTGGTCACATTACTTGGTTTTGACTGCTTCATCTTTGAGAGACACACACATTGTTATGTCTTGTGGATCATTACTTTGGGTATTTAAACTGCTTTTGCTTCTATGGGAGAATCTCACTCTATTTTGCTTGATGGAGCTGATGGGATTGCTTCACTCGGCTTTGATTGCTTTACCCGACTACACTGTGTCAATTGTTGGTCACTATACTTACACTAAATATTTGCTTCAACCTAATACTCTATAACTACTATAGTGGGATTTTATTTACTAGTGGAGCAAATGGTTATGCTGTCTTGTCAGTGCACACCTTGAATATTTAAGTCCGCACTGTCTTAATGGGAGATTCTGGCTATTGAAGCTAATAGTAGCTATATTGATTTTTCTTGTTTAACTGTGGGGTGTTTGCTCGGGCTCATATATCTTTCATCACCCACATGCAATGGAAACCTACCGATATAAAATGAAGTGATACATATTTGCCAATTTGGTGGAAACTCCCTCACCAACCTCATTTAGTCATTGTTTTGACTGGTGATGGGATATTTACCTTGAAATTCCTCTGTCTTCCACTAGGATTTATTGATCTAATTACACCAAGTCTCATTTATTTCTTCCCCAATAGGAGCTTAATTTTTTGATTTTTCCTAATAGGGAATACTTTTATGGATGGGGTATTCAACAGTGTCCCTCAACTATATGACACCTCTCCCCTATTGATTTTACCTGGCCATAGTGATTTCATGAACACACACACACACACACACACACACACACACACACACACACACACACACACACACACACACACACACACACACACACACACACACACACACACACACACACACACACACACACACACACACACACACACACACACACACACACACTAGTCACTTGAACCTTAATAATTGTAGGCAGGTTCAATCACCTAAAACTCCCTCTGCTTGTCACTTTGATTTTTTGATCGAGTGTAAAAAAATCCATCTTCTTGCACTTACATTCTCTGGGACTATATGGGTTACCCCTTGGCCTAAAAACCTTTAATACCCCTATGGGCTGTGTGTGGCCCATCCCCTAAATTGGGTATTTTCTCCCTTCTGTGAGACCACTTTCTTGTGCTATTATGGCTCACACCTATCGAGTGGCATCATAACATCTGACATGTCATTACATTAACTCATGCCCTTCTTCCATTTGCTTACTTTGGGCGATCGTAGCTTCGACTAGAGTTCGTTTCTGTCTACTGACCATTCCTGCAAGACTGTCGTCCTTTTGACATAAAATCTCCCCCTCTCCCCCCCTCGCCCTTGCATACGCCTGCTTACATACTCCTTCCCTCCTCTCCTCTAAAATTTCTTGAAGACTGGCCTTTGCTGCAATGCTACAGATTAGATGAAGATCCTGACCTTGCAACCTTGGATTGCATCAGGATTTTCATCGGGATTTTACCACTAGACGTGTGTTACCATATACATGTGGTAGTGATGTGTGTGAACACACTAGGACCGTCGGGGCATTTTTTCCCTCTTTAGGAGGTTTTTCCCCCCGTGCATTGTATATACGTCCATCACTCTAAGGCTATCTATCTTTCCATTGCACACTAAGTAATACACTCTCTATTGTGTGGCTTGAGCTTCCTTTCTCTTCTCCAAGCTGTGTGCGTCTCTCTGCAACCCTAATTCCAACAATTGGTATCAGAGCAGGTTGCGTCCTCCCGAGCTTAACTGCGAGCTGCTCCAGTACACGCCTGCTCACTTTCTCGGATTTCAGTGAGCTTTGGCGAGCGTTCGCAGGTCGACAAATATTTCGGGAAAGCTCATAGAGCTTCGTCTGCTCAGATTTTTGTCTTGGTCTCATTACGGCTTCCGTTTTGACTACAGGCAGTACTGCACAGGCTATTTCGTCATTTTGTGCAGAATTTTTGTCAGTGCTGTTTTTTGCATAACAGGTGCCTTATAGTCTTCTACAGTTTGTGCTATATAGCACATGTTTTTCCCGCTCCGTTTCTCCTATTTTTTGACAGTTTTCACATATGGTGCAACATTTACCATGGCTGACAACAACAACACAAATGTGTTCAAGATGTTTGCTGCTGAGGACAGGTTGGATGGGGATAACTACCCTATGTGGGCTTATATGATGCAACATGTTCTTGTGTCAAAAGGCATTTGGAACATTGTGCAGGGCATTGATGTACGTCCTGGTTCTGAGGATGTAGGTGATGTTGAGGATGTTGCAGGTCTTGCTGCAAGGATTGCTGCTGTTAGAGTTATTTTGCCTACGGCAGAACAAGCTCGTTGGGATGTAAAGGATGCGCAGGCTCATGCATTGATTGCGTTGTCTGTGAAGCGCACCATTGTTCCTCACATCCGTTCAGCAAAATTTGCAAAACAGGCTTGGGATATTTTGGCTGGTCTTTATGCAAGTCACAATGAGGCTAAAATTGCTTTGCTGCGTAAAGAGCTGGAGTCGAAGATTATGCATGAGGAAGATGATATGGACACTTTCCTTGCTAGTGTCAAGGATATAAATGAGCAGCTTATTTCTGTAGGTGAAGTCATTTCAGACAGTTCCCTTGTGCAGACTGTTCTTGATGCCTTACCAGATTCCTACCAGACTTTTGCTAGTACTTGGAGACTGATGACCCAAGGAAATCCTGAAGTTGTCAAGTTTGATGCATTATGCACATTGCTGTTGCAAGATTCACTTTCTAGAAAAAACAGGACTAGGCAGCGTGTAGTTGAACAGGCTTTTATTGCTTCTCAAAGAAAGGGTGGTAACAGTAATGCAGCCACTTCTTCTGGTTCTGCTGCGAGTGGCAAAAATTCTGTTCCTAATGCTTCTGCTGGGAGCACTTTGTCTGGCAATTCTGGTGATAAGGGCAAAAAGAAGATGCGTTGCCATTATTGTAAAGCTAATGATCACTTGATCAAGTCGTGTCCTAAGTTGAAGGCCAAAGAGGCTAAGAAGAAAGAGGGTGGTTCCACTGCAAATACTGGTTCCACTACAAATGTAGCCATTGTTGGGTCTTCTGTGAAAGGAGACTGTGATGCTGATGTTGATGCAGAATGGGCTTTTAGCGCAGAGTGCACTTACAATCCTGCTGTCCATGATGCATGCTTGTCAGTTGCTGCAGATTCACATGTGTGGTATTTCGACAGTGGTGCTACAAAGCACATTACCTCACATCGTGAATTCTTTACCTCTCTTGAGTCTGTCCCTCATGGAAATTCACTCACTTGTGCCAACAATGCCTCTTATCCAGTTCAGGGAGTTGGAAAGATTGTGCTCACTGCTGCAAATGGCAGTTCCTTCACACTTGTTGATGCACTTTATGTACATGGGATCAAGAACAATCTCTTGTCTGTATATGTGGGCTTATATGATGCAACATGTTCTTGTGTCAAAAGGCGTCTGGAACATTGTGCAGGGCATTGATGTACGTCCTGGTTCTGAGGATGTAGGCGATGTTGAGGATGTTGCAGGTCTTGCTGCAAGGATTGCTGCTGTTAGAGTTATTTTGCCTACGGCAGAACAAGCTCGTTGGGATGTAAAGGATGCGCAGGTTCATGCATTGATTGCGTTGTCTGTGAAGCGCAACATTGTTCCTCACGTCCGTTCATCAAAATTTGCAAAACAGGCTTGGGATATTCTAGCAGGTCTTTATGCAAGTCGTAATGAGGCTAAAATTGCTTTGCTGCGTAAAGAGATGGAGTCGAAGATTATGCATGAGGAAGATGATATGGACACTTTCCTTGCTAGTGTCAAGGATATCAATGAGCAACTTATTTCTGCAGGTGAAGTCACTTCAGACAGTTCCCTAGTTACTAGATTCTTACCAGACTTTTGCTAGTACTTGGAGACTTATGACCCAAGGAAATCCTGAAGTTGTCAAGTTTGATGCATTATGCACATTGCTGTTGCAAGAGTCACTTTCTAGAAAAAACAGGACTAGGCAGCGTGTAGTTGAACAGGCTTGTATTGCTTCTCAAAGAAAGGGTTGTAACAGCAATGCAGCCACTTCTTATGGTTCTACTGCGAGTGGCAAAAATTCTGTCCCTAATGCTTCTGCTGGCAGCACTTCGTCTGGCAATTCTGGTGATAAGGGCAAAAAGAAGATGCGTTGCCATTATTGTAAAGCCAATGATCACTTGATCAAGTCGTGTCCTAAGTTGAAGGCCAAAGAGGCTAAAAAGAAAGAGGGTGGTTCCACTGCAAATGCTGGTTCCACTACAAATGCAGCCATTGTTGAGTCTTCTATGAAAGGAGACTGTGTTGCTGATGTTGATGCAGAATGGGCTTTTAGCGCATAGTGCACTTACAACCTTGCTGTCCATGATGTATGCTTGTCAGTTGTTGCAGATTCACATGTGTGGTATTTCGACAGTGGTGCTACAAAGCACATCACCTCACATCGTGTGTGAATTGTTTACCTCTCTCGAGTCTGTCCCTCATGGGAATTCAGTCACTTGTGCCAACAACGCCTCTTATCCAGTTCAAGGAGTTGGAAAGATTGTGCTCACTGCTGCTAATGGCAGTTCCTTCACTCTTGTTGATGCACTTTATGTACCTGAGATCAAGAAGAATCTCTTGTCTGTATCCGCACTTGCTAGACTTGGACTTGTAGTCAAATTTGTGGATGACAGATGTACAGTTCATGATCTCAGTTTTGGTGATGAAATTATTGCATCTGGCCTTTTGTGCCGTGGGCTGTATAAGCTCACTTTGTATGACAAGTGTGGAAATTTTTTTGCAAATGCTATTGCAGATTCAAGGGCTATTTCAGATGCAAAACTTTGGCATGCACGTTTGGGTCATCTGAATTTTCCCAGTTTGCTGCGTTTGTAGAAATCTGATATGGTTGCTTCTTTGCCGCCTCTTGAAGCACCTGTCAAACATGTTTTTGAAGGCTCGTTCTAAGTTTCCAAAGGATGGTTCAGTTCGGGCCACATGCAGGTTGCAGCTTGTGCATAGTGATGTTTGTGGGCCCATGCAAACTCCGTCCTTGGCCAATTACCTGTACTTCATGACTTTCATTGATGATTACTCCAGGCATGCATGCGTATTTCCGCTTAAAGCGAAGTCCGAAGTTTTTATGTGCTTCAAACAATTTCTGGCTATGGTTGAAACTGTCTCGAAATGTACTATGGGCAGCCTCCGTTTCGATCGAGGGGGGCAATATATGTATCATGAATTTAATGCATTTTTGGCTAGTCGTGGGATAAAATACCAATGTAAAGTGCCTTATACACCTCAGCAAAATGGTGTTGCTGAGAGGAAAAACATGTCACTTACGGAAATGGCACAATGTATGGTCAAAAGTCAAGCTTTGCCGCATTCTTTTGGGCTTGAGGCCATCATGTGTGCCACTTATGTACTTAACAGGTGTCCTACGAAAGCTTTGCACTCTACTACTCCATATGAAGCATGGCATCATAGAAAGCCTTCTATTGAGCACATGCGTGTTTTTGGCTGTTTGGCATATGCTTTGGTGCCACAAGTGCAGCGCAGAAAATTGGATGATAAGGCTGTCAAATGTATTTTTGTTGGTTATAGTGCTGAAAGCAAAGGTTACAGGTTGTATCATCCGCAAACAAAATGTATTTTGGTTTCACGGGATGTAGTGTTTGTGGAAGATTCTGTTCGGCCCTTGCTGTCATGTACTAGAGACAGTAATGTAAGCTCACAGGACATTTATGACACTTTGTTGCCTCTTTTCAGTGGTGGAAATACGAATGTAAGTTCCACTGAGGCAAATGTACAGCCTATGGGGGTTTCTAAAAATGTTTTAGATCAGCCCATTACTGATGCAGATGTACATGATGTACTAGATGAGGAAAGGGCTGAAAATGAGCAAGCTAGAGGTATGCCAAAATGGCTGGTGCACACTTTGCATGACAGTAAATTGGATGCAGCTTTGTCTAGTCGTACTCGTTCAGGCTCTCGCCATGCATCTTATGCATCCGATTGTTATGCTTTGGCTGTGTCTAGCTTACATGATGTTGAGGAGCCTATGTCTTTTGATGAAGCACAGAATTCAGAAAATTGGATGGCTGCCATGCAATCAGAATATGATGCACTTATAGAAAATGACACATGGACTTTATGTGATTTGCCTTCTGGCAAAAAATCCATTGGTACGAAGTGGGTTTACAAGTTGAAACGCAATGCGGATGGTGAGATCGATGGCCATAAGGCTCGACTTTTTGCAAAGGGTTATGCACAGCAAAAAGGCATTGATTATGAAGAGACTTTTGCTCCCACTTGTCGTATGACTATTGTGCGTTTTCTATGTGCATTGGCAGCTCATTTTGGTTGGGATGTACATCAATCAGACATTGTTACTGCTTTCTTGAATGGTGACATATTTGAGGAAGTTTATGTAACGCAGCCTCGCGGTTTTGTCATAAAAGGAAAAGAGGACAAAGTGTGCAGATGTAAGAAGGCTTTGTATGGGTTGAAGCAATCTCCTCGTGCTTGGTATGAGAAAGCTGACACTCATTTGGTCAAACAAGGTTTTCGTAACAGTCCAACAGAAAGCACATTGTATGTAAAGCGTGAGGGTGATGTACTTCTCATTGTGGTTCTTTATGTCGATGATTTGCTGATCACTGGACCAAATGAGAGACATATTGCTAAATTTAAGGCTGATTTGAATGCTACTTTCAAGATGAAAGATTTGGGGCTGTTGCATCATTACTTGGGTATACAGTTTAAGCAATGTGATGGTGGTATTGCCTTGTGTCAGAAAAGTTACATAGAGACATTGCTATGTAAGTTTGGACTTGAGGATTGCAAACCTATTGCCACTCCCATGGAAACAGGTTTCAAGTTGACTCTACATGATGATGGCGATCCTGCTGATGTCACTCTTTACCAAACTGCTATTGGTTGCCTCATTTATGTATGCAACACGAGGCCATATATATTCAGTTTGCAGTCTCACAGGTCAGCAGATTTATGCATAGTCCAGGGTCTAAGCATTGGTAGGCTGTCAAGAGGATTTTTCGCTACCTCAGTGGCACTTTACATCTTGGCTTGTTTTATCCCAAGGGGGGATCATTGCCGCCAGACTTACATGATTTTTCGGACTCAAATTGGGCTGGTTGTTTTGACACGTGAGTGTCCACAAATGGTTTTTGTTTCATGCTTGGCAATTCATGTATATCATGGTTGAGCAAGAAGCAACCTACTGTGGCCACTTCGAGTTGTGAGGCTGAGTACAGGGCAGTCTTCACAGCTATGGTTGAGTGTGTATGGCTCAGACGCCTTATGGATGATTTGGGTGTTGGACAGGACACTGCCAACACTATCTACACTGACAGTCAGAGCGCATTGGCAGTTGCGAGAAACCCAGTTTTTCATGCTCGCACAAAGCACATTGAGGTGCATTACCACTATGTCAGGGAGAGGCTCTCAACAGGAGAGATCAGCTTGGCGTATGTGCCAACATAGGACAACCTTGCAAATCTTTTCACAAAGGCATTGTCTTGTGAGAAGCTTGAAGCTTTCCCCAAAGCTTTGGGCTTACTCCCCTTTGTGGACTGATCATCCTCAGGGCATGGCACTTCCCTTTACTCATGTGCCAGCTCTCGTTCATCGCATCACTCCAGGGGGGATTTGTTACCATATACATGTGGTAGTGATGTGTGTGAACACACTAGGACCGCCGGGGCATTTTTTCCCTCTTTAGGAGGTTTTTTCCCCGTGCATTGTATATACGCCCATCACTCTAGGGCTATCTATCTTTCCATTGCACACTAAGTAATACACTCTCTATTGTGTGGCTTGAGCTTCCTTCGTCTTCTCCAAGCTGTGTGTGTCTCTTTGCAACCCTAATTCCAACAACATGCTGAGTGCTGTGCAAACTTCAAGAAAATTGGGGGTTAACTTGCTCAACTAGCACCTAATTTAAAAAGGTGAGGGTTTTTCAATCCCTTACTTAGCCTTTTTACTATTGTCACAGAGAGAAGAGAGAGAGAGAGAGAGAGAGAGAGAGAGAGAGAGAGAGAGAGAGAGAGAGAGAGAGAGAGAGAGGAGAGAGAGAGTCGTTGCTGTGTCTGATGTCCTGCTTACTTCAATATGGAGCTTACTGATCGAAATACTATTTCTCACGTGTGTGCCGAACCGACTGGGTTTTTTGTGTGGTTATACACATAACCAAAGACCATTTACTCTTTTGAGGAGGCCTAATTTGTCGTCTTTCAATTGAATATGCAATTAGCATGTTTAGCACAATTCCTTTGTCGTATTGTATTGCTCTCTCTAATGACCATTTTCGTGGCTAATACAAAAGGAATTTTAAATCTTTGGCTTGTGTATAAAACGAGGCATTTGGCTTAATCTATTGTGGTGTAGTGCCGATACTTATTTTGGCTCCTTGAATTAATCTGGGTTCGCATGTATTAATTGAATTTTATGGTTAAAATAAGTTTTTATAACAAAAAACAATAGACGGGTTAAAAGTACATGAGGATTTTGTAGGGTTGTACCTCTACCTATTGGGATTACTTGTATTTTTTTACTTCTATGGTTAAAATGATGTTTTAAAAAAAAAACCCCAGATAGGTTAAAACTACAAGGTTTTAGGTCTGCTGTCATACTGTGGTTATTGGTTACTTGAAATGTTACCTCTATGCTGTCAAATTTTGTTTTTTTTGTAATTGATTATAGAGATACTACCATGATTTGTAATGCCGATACTGAATTTGCATATCTTGATATTGCTTGATCTACCGCTATAATACTCAGTCTAGCTAGTCAAATAAAATTTGTAGGTTTGCCTGTAGCAACTTTTTTTTTGGGTACAATAAGCTAAAACTACTATTAATATCGATATTCGACCTTTAGATGATTGACAGATGGGGGCATTTTTAGCTTGATTGATTTAAATGGGGTATGGTTCACTGATCTCCTTTGGCAAGGTTAACCAAAATCATTGATCTAGTACAACTAAACCATGTACCTGCCCCTCATTACCATACATTATTTCACCAGTGGTTATTAATTGCTGTTAGAAACCCACTTTACATTTGACTGGCTTAGTGTGACGAGTATCTGGTTTGAAAGTCCAAGCAATTATTTGTGTACTCTTGATGTTTTAAAGCTTGACAAGTTTGGTTCATGAAATGGATTTATTTGAAACTCATACGTTATCTTTCAACCTTACATAAAATTTTACTCTCAGGCCTTGTTATGGCTCAATTATAATGGTTGAATGTACAAAATCTTAATTTGACTACTTGGAATCAATATTTGTCAAGACACTTGCATAGAAAGGGGTAGTGACCTTTTGATTATCTCAAAAAGTTACATCATGTTTTGAATACATCACACTTTTAAAAAAATGAAATATTAAAGGGATCTTTTGACACTTGAATCAGAAGGGGTGGTGTCCTTTCGATCACAATGAATACACTTTAAACTTAAGGGGATCTTTTGACACTTGGATTAGAAGGGGTGGTGGCCTTCTAATCACAATGAAAACATGTGAAAATACACTTCTATAGGTTTATCTACTCACTTTTGGAAGGGTTATTTGTCTCCTACATACTTTGCACTATTTGATACTCTAAAAATGATAGTAGGATTAAGCTAAATTTTTTTAAAGTAGGACATGGATAACAAGTGATAGATTCGTTGTTGACACCTATAATACGTAGTTCAAGGCTAACAAATATATTTTCTTGTTTGTATGGATGCGAGTGATAATTCTATCTTTACTTAGGATTTTTTTGGCTTAGCTGCTATCCGTTACTCCACCTTCATGCCGCTAGTATGAGAAAGCAAACACGCGGTGAATTTATTTTCTTTTAAAGATCTAGTCTTGATGGTTTTAGTGGAGTGATGACAGGTGTCCACAAAGATCTAGAGCCAAAAGTTTTTTTTTCAACACCCGTCCATGAGGGCTCTTGGGTGTCTATTAAGGTACGTAATAATCTGCTCACTATTGTCAACATGTACATCCCTAATGATTCCAAAGGTAGGTAGTTACTATGGAAAAACATCTCACATTTACAAATAGAGGGGGAGTTCTACATGGCAAGATACTTTAATGTAGTTTGCTCCAAAAAAGATAGGCAAGACCCTTCAAGCATTTTACCTTGGAGTTAAATGGGCTCTAGTTGATGCATGGAAGACTTGCCCATGGAGAGATGACGTGGGTTTCACTTACCACAGTCTTCAATCCTCCTCCCAGTCAGCTTCCAGACTAGACAGGCTCTATTTCTCCCATAGCGGGGATTGGGTGCTTTCTTCACTGCTAATGTAAGTCCTCGTGAATGAAAGTCTCTCAGATCATTTTTCTCTTCTTGGATCCTTGGAATTTGCTTCAAAAGAATTACATCAATTGTAGGGTGCCAAGAAACTACTTATCACCTTTCCAAAGTTGTTTAAAGATGTTCATTTGAAGGCTCTAGTTCTCATGCTACAAAAGAGCTAAGCCATGACATCATCAAGGAAAGGTCAGATTCGTGGAAAGATTTAGTAAATAAATTCAAACTGCAATCAAGAGAGTTGAGCCAACACTAAAAAAGGCAAACAAGCAAGCAATTTCAATCTTCAAATCTAGGTTTGAGGTGCTAGGTCAAAAGAAAATGCAAGGCAAGGCCTCTATCCAAGAACTCATGGAATGGATGAAGATCAAGTGGCCTTGCATGCAAGGGAAGTGGAAGAGACTAATCTCCTCAAGTTACAAGCCAAGGAGAGGAGCATTAAGAGTGAGAAGGCCAACAACGCTGCTCATACTTATCAAGGTAAGAAAACAATAGGCTACCATCTCTTTCTTGATCGACAGCTAAGGAGTTCAAATTAACAACCCTGATCATATGGCCTGGGAAAAGTGATGTTAGATCATCTCAGCTAGATTATTGGAAAGGAGGACTCTCCCTCTCCCACGATCAAAGAGGCCAAGGCTAAGGATTTTGCATCCACCATGACATTAGTGGACTCTGACCTAGAAAACTAATGGGAAAGGCCCTTTACCTTGGATGAATGCTCAATGAATCTAAAAAATCTAGGCAAAGAAAAGTATCTAGGATGGGATGGGATCACGATCGAGTTTTGTTAAGAGTTATGGGAATATCTTGGCCCATTTTTCTTACATGTGGTCAACAAGGTATTTACCAAAGGTACGCTCAATCAGCTATGAAGAAACGGATACTTAAGCTCATTCCCAAACCATTAGCCTACTCTCAACTCAAACACTAGAGACCTATAACAATGATGATGATGGTGTACAAGGTATGGGCTAAACTTATTGCTTAAAGAATGGCCCTTGTACTAGTTGATGTTATCTCTCCCCACACCAACATGGATTTATTAAACGAAGATCAATATATGATAACATCCTAGCGGCCATGATAGGTATGTGAGATGCCAATTTCAATAAACAAGAATGTATCTTGCTATGACTAGACCTTGATAAGGCATATGATAGAATAACTTGGTCATTTATTCAAGAAATATTACATATCTTGGGGTTTGGTCCACAAATTTATTAAGTAGTAAGTACTCTTGGTGAGGATAGCTCCTCTAAACTACTCTTCAATTCAAGAATAGTTGGCTGCTCCATTTGTCAAGGGTGCCCCCTAGTGCTGCTTTGGTTTGCACCCTGCACCCACCCTGTAATTGCTATGTTGGAGGAGCAAGCAACCACAAGAAGAGAGGTTAAAGGGCTCCAAATCCAAAATGGTAACAACTGCTTATTAAGTTGTTCCCTGATGGTTCTTTGATATTTCTCCAAGCAAAAGGGAATAATATTAGAAAGGCCTTGGAGATAGTACATGTGTTTTCTATAGCATCGGGGTCTCAATGTCACATAGAAAAGTAACGACTAATCTCTTTATCAGAAGAAGACAATTTTGATTCTTCAAGTTGGAATGAAGAGATTGTTAAGAGAGGTAACATCTTTCCACACTTGGGGGTGCTTGCCAGGGTGTCAGAGAATCTAACACTTACTTTTAGATTCAGTGGAATTTAAACATGAAAGGAGAAAAGGTTTCCTTCAAGATAGAGATAGCAAGGGTAGGCTACTTTGGACATGTGGCTTAGTTAAGCTTAGTAAACCAAGACTAGAGTCAACTTACTAAATGAGGAAGGGTTGATCTAACCATAGTCTTTATCTTTTTCCCTTCATTTGATAAAAACCATAAACTTATCTTCTAATTAATTAGCTTAGGTGCAAGACCTTTGCACAAACCCTTGAGGCTTATGAAGTTGCCCCCACAACCTACCTGCTAATTTAGGACCTGTTAAATTAGAAAAACCTTTGGTAAAAATAAAACTCACCCTTTTGGCCGCTTAAAACTTTCACCTCCTGTTAAAAACCTTAGCACAATGCTCAAGCTGCTCCCAAAACCTGCTAAATTTAGACATTTTGTGGCAAGTTAGAATTTCACCCTAAGTCTTTTCAGACTTCATACTTAGAATTTAAAGAGTTATTCTAATGCCTTGAGATTAGCATAACACTTTCTTACACTCCTATAATTGCTTCTGTCATCTCCTTTGTCTTGTACCTTTGATCAAGATTTCCCATGATACATTTATCCTTCCTTGAATGTACCTATGACTGAGATAATCTATTAGCAATTACCCTTTCTCTTTAATGGACTTTTCCCTTTTGATCCCAAGCCTTGACCGGTTGGTCCATTAACAATTAATCAATTTCACTTGTTCTCTTTTTATTTTCCCTAGACTTAAGTGGCCAATTTAAGTTGAAAAATACTTTTAGAAGATTAAAAATTAATATTCTTTACATTACCTCTCCTTTGAAATCATAGTCGTCCTTGAGTATGGGGTGGAAAAAGTAAAGTCATAGTTAGCCCTATTGCTTTGGGTAGAGGATTCCTCTTTACCTTTAGACATTCTTCCACAATGGTGTGACTAACTCCACTTGGTGCTTGGAAGGCTTAGCTATCGCAAGCATGTCTTTACTTAGCCCTAATCATCTTTCATACTAGTAGATTGGCAAGGTCTACTAGATGCTTGAGAGACTGAGCTACGGAAAGCTTGATTCATGGTATGCATACCTTAAGACTTATGAACTTTTAAAGGAAATTTTAGAGTAAAAAAAAGACAAAATTCTTTATAAAATATACTTTGTTCACACCTGATTCTTACCTTTGACAAGAGTCATTGTAAGTATTTGCAAGGTTTACATTATCCTTTAGCTGGATGTGTTGCGTCCACCTTGCATCTTCAGAAGGATAATTCTTAAAATTTGACAAGATATTGTTGAATAGTCTTACCACTTCTTAAAACCTTGTCTTCGTGTCATAGGATTCTCTTTGGCCGCAAAATCATTTCTTGACCCTTAAACTCAGGTGGTTCTTCAATTATTGGTTCTTTTGGTAGCTCGCCTTTATAAGATTTCAAGAGGCTCCCATGAAAAGCATTGTGAATGAGCCACGTCCTTGGTAACCTTAACTTATAAGCTATTTCATTGATAGTCTTAAGAATTTGAAATGGGCCATAACATTTTTTTGCCAGCTTAGCATAATATTTCTACTCACCCGTTGGGCATCCTTGTGTTCCCTTGCCTGTAGTGTGACTTAGGTGTGCTTTTGGAAACTTGATCATACCCATCATTGTCTTTGAAGGTCATGGCTCATCTATACTCATCAACAACAAACTTTTGCTTCTATTGTGTGATGGATATAAATTCTTTGAAAATATTCTTTAAGATCTTTGCTATACTCATCAGCATCAAATATGTTCCCAAGTGTCTTGACTATCAATGGGAGCTTGGGTCTTCCTTCAATTACCTTGAAGGATCCCTTTCCTATAGAAGTATGGACAATGTTATTGTACACATACTCTAATAAGGGTATATAATTTTTCATTTTTCTCTTTGATCTACTTCCATAGCATAGGCTTTAAGTAGATCAATGATAGAATTTTCTATCTCACTTTGGCTATCCGTTTGTGGGTGATAGGCCAAGAAGAAATTCAACTTAGTACCCAAATTCTCAAAGAGATGGTCATTCTTGGATGTAGACGTTGGTAAGCCATGGTACTTAAAGACTTGTGAGATAAAGAGGGTTTCCATATGGTGTGCTTTAATAGTCTTTTTGACCGGTATGAATGTGCTTGCTTGCTAAACCGCTATACTATTATCTATATTCTCGTATTCCCATGTATGGACTTGAGTAATCTAAAGATAAAATTTATGGATATACTTTCCCATGGGGAATCAACTATAGGCAATGGTTGAAGAAAGCCAGACTGCTTCCCTCTATCACTTTGTCTTTTGACATACAATGCCTTTGGCAACATAGTCCGGTATGTTTGCCTTCATTGTTTGCCAATAAAAGTACATATCTACTGCCTTGAGAGTAGCTTGAATCCCTCTATGTCCCGCATAAGGTGAAAAATGAGATTCATACATAACCTTTTCACGTAGATTATGTGTAATGCATAGTCTATTTCCTTAGAGAAGATAACCATCTTGCACATTGTATGGTTCCTCTTTCTTTCCTAGTGCAGTGAATGACATTACATCTTTGAAGTCTGAATCGGCCACTTGATTGTGCTTACCAGCTATGTGAGAAATATGAAAATTAAATTGTGAGAACCCATCTCATTTTCTTATCACTTAATTTAGTCAAAAAGTATTTAAGACTTTGATGATGTGTTTGCAAAACCAATGGAGTGCTTAGGAGATAATGCTTCCAAGCATCTAGGGCATGTAAGCTAGCTAGAAGCTCTTTTTCATATATGTCTAGGTTCTTTTCTTAGTCATCCAATCTCCTACTTTCGTATGCTATGGCATGCCCTTCTTGAAGCAGAACAACTCCAAGGCATTATCCACAAGCATCACACTAGACCTCAAAAGGCTTTGAAAGGTGTGGTAATTTTAGAATGGGTCGAGAGATAAGCTTTGCCTTATTTTCAAATGCTTCATTCTCTTTTGTAGTCCATACAAATTTAACATTCTTCTTAGTCAAATCATACAATGGGCCTGCTATGAATGATAATTTTTGTATGAAGCATCTATAGTATGCACACATTCCTATAAAGCTTCTTAATTCATGTAGATTTGTTGGTATATGCCATTCTTTTATTACCTCCAACTTTGCAGGGTCCATTTGGATCCTTGCTTGAGAGATAAGATGACCTAAATACTGAATCTCTTTGAATTAAAATTCACTTTTCTTTTGATTGATGTAAATCTTATTGTCTCTTAAAACTTGAAATATTACCTGAAGATGCTGCTTATGTTCCTCAATAGTCTTTGAGTAGATGATAATGTCATCGAAGAACACTCCCCTGAAACTGTAATGAGGTCTGAAGAGCCTTTCCATCGTTTGATTTAATATACCTGGCACATTGGTAAGTCCAAAAGGGAGTACCAAGAATTCATATAGCCCCAAAGTTGTTCGAAAGACCGTCTTATGAATATCTTCAAGTACTATTCTTATCTGATGATAACCACTTTTGAGATCTATTCTACTAAAGTACGTAAACCCTTGTGGCTTATCGAATAGATATTCTATCTAGGGAACATGAAATCTATTCTTTATGGCTATCCGATTAAGCGCTGGATAGTCCACACACATTTTATAAGTACCATCTTTTTTTTGTACTACTAGAATGGGCGAACAAAATGGAGATGAACTAGGTGTGAACATCCCTTTCTCCACAAGCTTATTTACTTGCCTCATAATCTGCTCTTGTTTTTTCCTTTCCTTTGTTGTTGTTGTTGTTAGCCTTGGGAGAATTCTGCATCGCATTGTTCTTTCCCTTTGGCTTTGTGGATTCCTTAGCTTCCATTGACTTTGAGCCTTTCTTGGTATCTTGTTGAAAATGAATCCTTGAAGCAACCATATAATGATGTATGATCTTTGTAATAGTGGAGTAGGAAAACCACCCATTATGGGCTTACACGCTGCAACATTTTCTCATAAAAAAGGGTGTTTGGACATTATGTAGGGACATGATAAACAATAAGGCTATATGGTGTTAGCACATTGCTAACATTAGAAGCCTATACATCTCTAGCCTATGATGTAAATCTTAAATTTTTGATCAATCTAGACATCTATAGCCTCAAGCCCTTGTAAATCTTTGATTTTTGGACATAATTTGTAAGAAACAATGTGGTTATGAGCCAAACAAAGCGGGCCTAAATGCTTCCAAATTGTATCATTGAGATCTTAGGATGTAAAAGAGCTAGAAAGTTTTTCATTTTTGAGCCCAAAATCTCTGGCTAGAGGTATAAAAGCCAATTTTTGTAAGATCTAAAGGAGTCTTTTTGGATAATAAGTGTTATGATTATATCTTAGAGCACTGTGTACTCTTTGTGATCTTCTCAAGCTCATATTTACCTTGTGAAGTGTTCGTTTGAAGTGTCGTTTGTGTCATTGCATTGACAAGTGAAAGATATTCACAACAGTGTGCTTTTCTTGCGGTAAAACTATGTTTTAGTTACTGCTCACCTTCTTCTAAATCTACTCATAAATTAGAATTTATAGAACAAAATTGCATTTTTTACATTGGTGGGTGTTAGGGCATCATTGCTAAGCTCTAGGGTGCATTCGGAGTTGAAAATGGTTAGGTCAAATCTACCTTGAAGATGCTAAGAGCCATTTTGGCAAGTGGTCAAAAGGGGGATTTGAGGGCATGGACACGTTCCTTTTGATATTTTCTTTTTCTCCTATAAGTTTTCTCCCGTTTGGACTTCAATTGCTTGGTGAACCGTTGAGATTTGCTTGCAGGTATCGTAGTTGGCATTTGTTGCCTGACATGCAGCAAATGTAGGTATCGTAGTTAGCATTTGCTGCTTGACATGCAGTTGATTGTGTTTTGAGTAAGATAGGGATTGACTGAGTTTTTCAAGGGATTGACAACCTCTTGTAGCCTCCATGCACTAGTCCAGTAGACTCCGTCCCACGATATGAAATTTATGTACGTTGGAAAGGGGGAAAGAGGAATCACACCCAAAAACACACACACACACACACACACACACACACACACACACACACACACACACACACACACGCCTCTCTATAGCTTAAGTGGAATCACATCACCCCGATGCTCTCAAAAAACACATTGAACAAAAAAACTTCATTGCAAATACTCGTCTACACACACCCAAGCACACAATCACACACAAAAGCACAACTTATTGCATGCCAATCATTGTAATCACTTCTTGATTTTTAACAACACACACAATAACTCCATCTCCATCCCTTTTTTTTTAACACACACCAATTTGCTCAGGGGACCCACACACAACCTACACACGTCGATGCCTTTGCACAAGAGTAGAGAAGAGAAGAAGGGATGGGGGAGACAACACTAGAGACGATGTAATCAAAGATTGCTTCTTTCCCAAGTGATTGGCTATGGTGGAGTATACATACAAAGGCTCTTTTAGAGCTCTATCTCCTTCTCTGTCTTGCCTCTAGCTGTTTTGCCTATAGCCTCCAAAAATAGGAGCTTACCAAAACTAAAATATCTCTCAATTTGTGCCAACTTAGCCTATGTGCATGAGATGCAAAAACGTTTGAAATGGCCTTTTCCTTTCAGTGAAGGTAGCCACTTTTACAAAAAATGAATTTTACAAAATATTTACGAAATGGGACTTTTCGGCCCTCATCATGCAGAAAAGTTAAGTCACTCATCTGCTTTTCTTTTCACCACTCACCACATGGCATTCACTTCTCAACTTTCCTTGCATGTCCTAAGAGGGTTTTCACATGAAGAACCTTCTTTAAAGCATCGAATCCTTACCTTGGTTCACATAGCCGTATAAGTCATACGCATTACAAAATCTTTCATCTACACTGGGTCTTCACACATGCTCTAACATTATGATACCCATCTGTAAGCACCTTTGAAGTTGCTATCCATGCCTTTTGGCATCGACACTTTTTGGGTGCACTATCATTGCCCACCCCCTAGTTGAGTATTCATGCTCAACCACAAGCAAGATCATTGAAACATCTACTGTCCAACCTGCAAAATCCCTACTGATAATGCAAAAAGAAAGCAACTATATGTATAAAGTTTTATGCTTATTTCATGCCACCTCTTTTCAAGCAGGTTGCCCAATCCCCTTTATAGCCAAACCACGTGCAAACACCTGTCATTGATGTTAGGGGTTCACAACCCTAACATGTATTCAGTACAAGAAACACACTGTATAAAGGAAAATTAGTATAGGAGACTGCTTATTTAATCACAAAATTGCAAAGTATACGAATAAGAAACACCATGTTTAAGATAATAAAGTACTACTTCAGTGTGTATTCATCACCATAATCAAACTATAGAGCAAAACAGCAATATGACTACAGGGAAAACTGCAAAGTGTACGTTGGTTACATTCAAAAACTGCTACATGCCATAAGACATTTCGGGTATTTCAAACTACCTAAGCAAAGGTACTTGTGTAAACATGCCCTTAAGGTTTTAAAGCTAAGACCTTAATTAAAAGTCCAAAAAGATAAGTACCCTGACACATCAGGACCTAACACTTGGCACACCTGGTGGGCAATGTTTCTCAAACATTGTGAGAAACCATCCCTTGATCAGAAATTTCAACATCAACATGATCTTTAACTTCACGCTGCTTTGAAATTTCCCCTTCAGTTGTTGTAGTTTCCTTACCATCCTCACCAAATCTTGCATCCACTTCAGTTTCCTTTGTTTCCTTTGTAACCTCAGTAGTCTCTTTAGTGAGCATATCTTCAACAATAATCAATACTGGATCTTTACATTTCTGTTGTCCACCTGCACCACTTGCCTCTTCACCTGCAACTTTAACTATAACTACATCTTCAGTAGATTGTATCTGAACTTCAGTTTCAGTTGCTTCTGTTACCATATACATGTGGTAGTGATGTGTGTGAACACACTAGGACCGCCGGGGCATTTTTTCCCTCTTTAGGAGGTTTTTCCCCCCGTGCATTGTATATACGCCCATCACTCTAGGGCTATCAATCTTTCCATTGCACACTAAGTAATACACTCTCCATTGTGTGCCTTGAGCTTCCTTCGTCTTCTCCAAGATGTGTGTGTTTCTCTGCAACCCTAATTCCAACAATTGGTATCAGAGCAGGTCACGTCCTCCCAGGCTTAGTCGCCAGTTGCTCTAGCACACGCCTGCTCACTTTCTCCGATTTCAATGAGCTTTGGCAAGCGTTCACAGGTCGACAAATATTTTGGGGGAGCTCTAAGAGCTTAGTCTGCTCAAAATTTCGATTTGGGCTCATTTCGGCCTCCGTTTCCACTACAAGCAGTACTGCATAGGCTATTTCGTCATTTTGTGCAGAATTTTTGTCAGTGCCGTTTTCTGCATAACAGGTGCCTTATAGTCTAAACGGTTTGTGCTACATAGCACAGGTTGTTCCCGCTCCGTTTCTCCTATTTTCGGGCAGTTTTCACATCAAGTGCAACATTTACCATGGGTGACAACAACAACACAGATGTGTTCAAGATGTTTGCTGCTAAGGATAGGTTGGATGGGGACAACTACCCTATGTGGGCTTATATGATGCAACATGTTCTTGTGTCAAAGGGTGTCTAGAACATTGTGCAGGGCATTGATGTACATCCTGGTTTTGAGGATGTTGCAGGTCTTGCTGCAAGGATTGCAGCTGTTAGAGTTGTTTTGCCTACGGCAGAACAAGCTCGTTGGGATGTTAAGGATGCGCAGGCTCATGCATTGATTGCGTTGTCTGTGAAGCACAACATTGTTCCTCACATCCGTTTAGCAAAATTTGCAAAACATGCTTGGGATATTCTAGCAGGTCTTTATGCAAGTCGCAATGAGGCTAAAATTGCTTTGCTGCGTAAAGAGCTGGAGTCGAAGATTATGCATGAGGAAGATGATATGGACACTTTCCTTGCTAGTGTCAAGGATATCAATGAGCAACTTATTTCTGCAGGTGAAGTCATTTCAGACAATTCCCTAGTTACCAGATTCTTACCAGACTTTTGCTAGTACTTGAAGACTTATGACCCAAGGAAATCCTGAAGTTGTCAAGTTTGATGCATTATGCACATTGCTGTTGCAAGAGTCACTGTCTAGAAACAACAGGACTAGGCAGCGTGTAGTTGAACAGGCTTTTATTGCTTCTCAAAGAAAGGGTGGTAACAACAATGCAGCCACTTCTTATGGTTGTTGGGGTATAAAGCCCAATGTGGTCGCCCAGGTAAGTGGGCGGGCCGCCAGGTATGTACACATATTCTTTTGTAAAAACCTAATAAGAAATCACTATGCTCTACACATTACAGTAAAGCGAGTTCACCATATCGTCGTGCTCTTCTTCTCGCACTCTCTCTCGCGTCGCACTTCCGCTCGTACTCCTTCAACTGGTATCAGAGCTCAGATTGAGGCTCGCGGCAGCACTGCAGGAGGCTAGAGTCACAAACTCAGATTGGAGTGAAATTTGACAGGCGAAGACACGGCCACCGTTCGGCTTCGACAAAGGCCTACGCAGGCCATTTTCGACTACGTGGTCTCGACGGGTGCAGATCCGACTCTGCAAATTTGGGGTTTTCGGCCTACGACTGCAGGTGCTGAGGATATCGACACTCCCAGAGTGTTGATTTGTGGCTGTCTACACATCGAAGGACGACTCACAGTTCTTGGAGGCGTGTCACATACGACAAGGGCGCATCTACACACAGACTGTAGGCGACATCCACTAGTTCATCAGGTAGCTTGTGTTTGCTGCTTGATATTCCAGATTTCATCCTGACATTGCAGGTACTTCCACATGGGATGTATTGTCAGAGATGATGTATGTCTGTTGAGGGTTTGCTGGCTGTGAGTCACGCAGCAAACAACCGCCGCAGCGGTTACAGCATATAGTGGGAAATTTGTGGATGTATGACTTTGTGGGAAGTCTATGTACTGTCAGATTTACTGCAGCCTTTGTTGAGGGTCGAGTGAGGTTTTATTGAGCTGGGGGATTCTCGAATGTTGAGATCCTTTCGGTGATACTGGTCTTGGAGCGATCCCTCGAGCACCCTTAGATAGGCAGCTAGGATGTATTGACTGTGAGTTAGACAGTTGGGATTGCATCTTTGCTTTACTGCCGTTGAGGCATTGTCGCAGTCTATGCTTATAGGATAGTGACAGGACAGTCAGAGACAGTACAGGTGCAGGACAGGTTTACCCGCAAGTGTCAGAGAGACAATGTGTTTTTGAGCTGTTTTTGGTCTGTTTTTGAGTACACCAGAGCCATTTTACAAAGGAGACTCTGCCGAAATTTATGAAGAATCTGAAGCTTTCTTGGTTCATTTGACAGGTTGATATTGGTTCAGAGGTCAGTTTACAGGGGAAACTCTGCCGAATTTTTCCCAGGAAAGTAAACTACTGTGAAGCGTAGCTATGGCTGGATCACAGGACACTGCTCTTTACAATATCAAGAAGCTGGATGGAACCAATTTCCCACTATGGAAGAAGAAATTTGGCACGTGTTGGTACAAAAGAAGCAGATAAAACCTATAAAGCTCAAGGGGATAAAACCAGAAGATATGGACGAAAATGAATGGAGCGAAATGGATGAATTAGCACTTTCTACCATTATGCTGACTTTGGCAGAAAGCGTTTACTTCAATGTAGCAGACGAGATGTCGGCTTATCAAGCATGGTTAAAGCTGAGTGATCTTTATGAGAAGCAGAGTGCAGCTTCACAGGTATACTGGCTTAAGAAGCTTGCTGACTTGAAGATGAAAGAAGGGACACCTATGTCCAATCATCTGAATGAACTCAACACAATCTATAGTCAGTTGTCAGCTCAAGGTGTCAAGTTTGATGAACCTGTTAGAGCTATGTTCTTGTTGATCACATTGCCGGAAAGTTGGGACACTTTTCGCACAGCTTTGAGTAATTCTGCACCTCCAGATGGTTTGAACATAGCAGGTGTAGAAGGAAGTCTGCTTACTGAAGAAACCAATAGAAAGACAATGGACAAAGGCAAAGGAACAGCCTTAGTTGTCAGGGGAAGGACCAAAGAAAAGTACAAAGGTGGAAAGAGGAATCAGTCTCGTAGCAAGTCCCGCAGTGCTAAAGGCAAGAGTGACATAGAATGCTACCATTGTGGCAAGAAGGGTCACATGAAAAGAGACTGCAGAGAATGGAAAGCAGAAAAAGGCAAAGAGAAAGCTGAAGACCATGGTGAGAAGAACAAGTCCTCAGTGAAGATTCAAGAAATAAATGTGACAAACACTGTTGCAGAGGATGACAGTCTAGTGTCAGGAGACATCTACTTCTTGAAGAATACAATGGACTCAGCTCTTCTTACAGCATCTGATGGAAATGCACTGAGTGACTGGATTATAGACTCAGGGGCATCACTTCATGTGTCTCCAAACAAGGAGTGGTTTACTTCTTATGTGACCACTAAAGATCATGTTCGGCTAGGCAATGGGCAGACATGTGAGATCTTAGATGTTGGAGATGTTCAATTGAAGTTTCAGAATGGCTCTTCTTTCACGCTGAAGAATGTGAGACATGTTCCCGCAATTACAAAGAGCTTGATCAACACAGGTTTACTTGATGATGCTGGCTACGTCACCACTTTTGGACAGAACATGTGGAAGATATCCAAGGGTTCTATGACAGTAGCACATGGAGTAAAGTCTAGAGGACTTTACATGATTTATGTATCAAATGTCTCTAAAAATGTAATCAATGTAACCGAGCAGCCGAACGTTTCTTTGTGGCATAGCCGGTTAGGACATATGTCCAAGAAGGGAATGGAAATCTTGTCTCGTTCTGGTTATTTGCCTGGCTTTTCATTTAATGATTTTGAATTCTGTGAACATTGTCTGTATGGTAAGCAAACACAGCAGCCACATAAGCATAGAAGCAGTAGAAGAGATACACAGTTGGCACTTGTTCATAGTGATTTGTGTGGACCTATGCCTAACCTATCTCTAGGGGGAGCTTCTTACTTTATGACATTTATAGATGATTACTCGAGGAAAGTATGGGTTTACTTTCTCAAGCACAAGGATGAAGCGTTTAGTGTTTTCAAAACGTTTGTGACACTTGTGGAGAATCAAAGTGGCAAGAAGCTTAAATGCTTACGCACTGACAATGGTGGAGAGTATGTTTCAAAGGCCTTTCAGGACTTTTGTGAGTCAAAAGGTATAAAACGTGAACTTACTGCTCCTTACAATCCTCCTCAAAATGGTGTTTCTGAGAGGATGAATAGGACCATACAAGAGAAGGTCAGAGGTATGTTGTCTAATGCACAACTGCCAAATGGGTTTTGGGCTGAAGCTGTATCAACAGCTGTTCATCTTGTAAATAGATCTCCTAGCAAGGTTTTGCATAAGGATTCAGTGCCAGAGATGGTATGGTCAGGCAAAATGCCCTCATACAAGCATCTCAGAGTCTTTGGCTGTGAGGCATATACTCACGTTCCAAAGGAATTTAGGAACAAACTTGAGCCGAAGAGTAGAAAGTGCATCTTTCTAGGCTATGATAATTCTGGTGAGATGGGGTACAAACTTTGGGATCCCGAATCCAGAAAGGTTGTCCATAGCAATGATGTTCACTTTAATGAATCCAAATATCATTCTAAACCAGAGAGGGTTGAGGAGATTAGAAGAGTTGTCTTCCAAGAAGATGGACCTGCACGTGCAAGACAAAATGTCAGGGCCAAGATCTTCAGATTACATGGCATGCCCGAGATGATTGTCTCCGACAGGGAATGAGTTTGTTTTGGTATGGCTATAGAGGGGCATAGAAGTTTCTATGTCAAGAATGCCAGCTAGATGAAGTATAGGTGGTTCAAGATCAAGCAAGATATGTGTGCCAAATGAAGGTATCATTGTCCAAGCTCCATCGAAGAGTGCTAGAGGTCAAAGGGTGTGGTTTGTAGACAAGCTCAAAGTAGTGAAGCTAAAGGAGATTCCCAAGCTCGATGCAGGGGATGAGATTGAGCGGATTGATAGTAGTTCTATGGATGCAGATATGAGCTAGGAGATTGAGTCATCTTAGTCAAGGTATGAGGACTCCAAGTCTACAGGTGGAACCATGCAAGTAAATGTGACGCGTTGTGCCATGTTGATGGCCATTTTGTTAAGGTTGTAGTGTAGTATGATGTGGTGGTGCAACAAGTACAAGGTTTTTCCAAGAATGACAAGGTGGCATGCTTATGGAAGAAGACCAGGATGATGCGGCAGAGAAGGATTTTCTCTCTGCAGCGGTAGAATATGTGGTTAAAGAGCAAGTAATTGAAGTTGACAAGCAGGTGGTGTTGGTAGATCTTGAAGGACCAATTGACAAAGATGGGCTTTACGATGTTGGAATTGAGTGTGTTGGTGATGGGGAGGTGAGCATGGAGCCACAAGTGGAAGTGCTTCCAATGCTACAAGTGCACTCTATGACAGATGATGCGGATTCCCAAGTTGTATCCAAGATTTCCAAAGAGGTTTTTGTATGGTGGTTGAAGGGTATGCTGGTAAGTGCAATTGTGCAGTGGGCACTCAAGCAGATACAAAGTCCACTGAAGAGTCTCACTTTACATGGTTGGGAGGCTGGGTCAGATATGTCAGCTATGTTTATGTTTGGTGAAAGTGATGATGTGCTTGGTGGTGTTTGTTTTGGAAGTGAGCAGTATGCCTATGGATGCTTGGAGTGGTAGAGGTATGCTACGTGCAAGTTATGTGGATGATTGGCTATGTGCCGAGGTGCATCACTATTGGAGGCCATTGCAGGTGGATAGATGCAATCACTGCTGGATTGTGTATGGAGTGCAAGAGAGTAAAGTAGAGAAGGGGGAGGGAATGGAGAGAGCACAGTCCTATTGGTGGAGCATTAGAGAGTAAAGCTCTCTACTCCTTATTAGCTATATAACCAAAAGAATAGGTAATGGGCGGGCATTGTGCCATGGGGCCTGAAATCCAACAATCTCCCACTTGAAGGCCAATGTGGCCCAAGTGGACGAAGAATGTAGGGGCTATTTATGTACAATTGTACAAACATGAAGCATGACTATAGCTTCATCCTACGCCCATCATTTCTATGCAATGTGAAAACCGCTCTAAGGCTAAGCTCTTGGTTAGAGCATCCACTGGGTTTGCATCCATGTGTTTTGCTAGCCAAAATATCTTGTACCACATGATACCTGACCTCTACGTGTTTCAACTTGGAGTGAAACACAAGGTTCTTTGCTAATGCAATTGCACTCTGACTGTCACAATGTAGCATTGGAATCTGGTGTATACCAAAATCTCCCACTATACAAGATAACCACACAACTTCCTTAATGGAACTAGAAACTGCAACATACTCTGCCTCAGTGGTGGAAGACAAAGTGCAATTCTGGATACATGATTTCCAAGAAAATACCACTCCAACAAACAAGAAAACATTGCCAGATGCGGATCGCCTAGTGTCCACACAACCCACATACTCCAAATCAATGTATCCAAGTATGGATGCATCAGTAATCCCAAAGCATAAGCACTTGCTAGCTGAGCCCTTGATGTATCTCAAGATGTGCTTCATTGCTTCCCAATGATTTTGGCTTGGATTTTCCATGAACATGTTGACCACTCCCACTGCATATGCAATGCCTAGCCGTGTGCTAACTATCACGAACATGAGACTGCCAACTACTGAAGAATACGGTACCTTTGCCATCTCTTTCTTTTTAGCATCCGATTTGGGACAATCATGCTTGCTAAGTTTTTTGTGGGGTACTCAATGCTTTCCCCCCTTGCATATTAAAACATTGCAAGACCTTATGAATATACTCTTCTTGTGAAACTTCAAGTATACCATGTTTGCAATCTCTCTTGATACACATACCAAGACAGTGATGTGCATCACCCAAATCTTTCATAGCAAACTACTTTCTTAAGGAATCCTTGAGAAGTGAAATCTCATCTTTGACTTCCCGGCTATGAGCATATCGTCAACGTACAAAATTAGAACGATGAGGGAACCATCGTTCAGCCTCTTTGTGTACAAGCAGTGATCCTCTTGGCTCCGTACGTAACCTTGGGACTGAATGTACTTGTCAAACTTGACGTACCAATGCCGTGAGCCTTGCGTTAATCCATACAAAGCTTTCTTGATTCTACACACTAGTTCTGCCCGTGTTGGCTTCTCAGGCTTTATTGCAAAACCCTCTGGCTATTTCATGTAAACACCCTCTTCAAGATCCCTATGAAGGAACACTATGTTCACATCCATTTGGACCAATTCCAAGTCCTCGGTGGCTACTAAACCGCGCACAAGATGCAATGTAGTCATCTTGACCACTGGAGAAAAGATTTCATCAATATCTACGCCTTTTGTTTTTTTGAACCCTTTTGCAACTAATGTTGCCTTATACTTAGGCTCGGGATCATCTGTGATATACTTCTTCTTGTACACCCATTTGCATGGCAATGCTTGTATATCCGCAGGTAAATCTATCAAATCCCAAGTTTCATAGACTAAATCAAGTGATACTCAGATTGCATGGCCTCTTCCCACTTCATGCTATCATCCATTTGAATGGCCTCTTTGTAGCAAGTGGGTTCACAGCAATCAGTGACTAGTAAGTAGTCCAGTCCTGGCTCAAAACACTCAGGTGCATGAGACGTGTGAGTAGATCTCTGAAGTGCTTGATTGCTATATTTTTCTCTCTCTGGAGAAACATGTGTGTGTGTTCTAGTGGAAGGTGCGTCACTAGCACGTCCAACATTCTGTGTATCTCGTGGTGACGAAACATCGTCAAACCGTACTTTGTGATACTCAATGACGTTCACTGGATTTTATGCACCTTAGACTTGTTAATAATCACTTGTGAGTTGCGTATGACCTTCTTAGATTCTGAGTGCCCAAGATGATAGCCCATCTCTCCATCTACACCATATCCAATAAAGATGCACTTGTGTGATTTGGGGTCCAAATTTTGTCTAAGCGCTTTTGAGACATGTAAGAATGCTTCACACCCAAATACACATAATCTGTCATTATTGGGCTCTTTGCCCGTCCACATCTTCTGCAAAACCTTGTACTTTAGTGGTGTATTAGGTGACCGATTGATCAAGTAAACAGCCATTGTAACAGCTTCTCCCCAAAATTCTTGAGTTAAGGTCACTGTAGACAACATAGAAGTGACCCGTTCCTGAATGGTTCTATTCATCCTCTCAGCCACACCATTTTGGGTGGGTGTGTAAGGAGTGGTAAATTGTCTTCTAATACCTATTTTACTGCAAAAGTCCTTAAACTCGGAGGAGATGTACTCACCTCCATTGTCACTATGCAAAAGCTTCAAGCTTTCTACCCGATTGGTTCTTTGCCAATGCTAAGAACTTCTAAAAGACACTAAAGACTTCATTCTTCTGCTTCAAGAGATAAAACCACACCTTTCTAGTAGAGTCATCTATGAATGTCATGAAGTATAACATTCCCCCTAAAGACTTGACTGGCGTAGGTCCGCACAAGTCGCTATGAACGAGATCTAGAGGACTCCCTAACTCCTTGTCCAAAGGTGTTGGCGTCAACCTAGTCTGTTTGCCATCAATACAATGCTCACATAAAGAGAAGTTAGAGTAATCTAGCACTAGAATATAACCAAAACGCTGCAAGACTTTCATTCCCTTTTGACTCATCTGTCCTAGCCGGCTATGCCACAACTATGTAGATGGCAGTTCGGATACACAAATAGAATTCTCTTTCTCAAAAGAGACATAAAGTGAGTACAATGAGCCAGATTTTTGGTGTTTAAGCATGACCATATTTCCCTTCTTGATAATCTAGGAATCATGAGCAAATATGGTAGTGTAACCCAAATCATCATGTTGTCCAACTGACATCAAACTCTTTGTCAATTTGGGTACATGTCTGACATTATGCAGCATAAACTCAGTGTCATTACGCATAGAAAACTTAATGCTGCCCACACCGCATATATCAAGCTCATAAGAATTTCCTAGCTTCAACATGCCATGTGTGGCAATGTATGTAGAAAACCACTCCTTGTGAGGAGTCACGTGAAAGCTGGCACCTGAGTCCACAATCCAATTCTGCGCATAACACTCATCATGAGCTAACAATGCATCAGAACTCAAATCTGATGTGAAAATAAACACATCATTTGGCATGTCAAAAACTGTCTCAATGACTGGAGACTCAACCACATTAAGCTCTTCAATTTTCATGCTACTTTTACGTTTGTCAGACTTTGCTTTCTCTTTGCCCTTATCACGATGCATTGTGTGGCAATCTTTCTTCAATTGTTTCTTTTTATGGTAGTAGTAACACTCAACATTTGGAATGTCTTTGCCGTGACTCTTGCTATGACCTTGCCTTCGATCTTGTGAATGATTGCGGCTAGGACCATGCTGCGTTTGCTTGTCAGGACTGCCACTAGCCACATACGCATCACCATGCCCACTCGCATCAAGAGATTGACGTTGAATCTCCTCAGTGAGCAATGCACCAGCAACACCGCTGAATCCTTAGCTTTGTACGTGCACAAAAGATTACCTCTACATCTAACCCGTGAGAGCTCGAGGTTCTTGCAAGTGTAGAGAGAGACTAGAGAGAGAAAGATAGAGTGCCTAAAGCAAACTACTACACTCTTTCTTTGCTCCAAAGGCTTTTCCTTGTCCTTATAGATTATCCACCCGAGTGCAACTATTGCTCTATGACCCCTCATGTATCCTTGTTGTCCCACACCCCTTAGTGCTCCCTTGCTATCCACAGTACTACCCCTGTGAGTGACAATTGAGACCTTCTACTTTAGTACTTGTTGATAGAATGGAAACAAGTTAGAAACACCTTGCAATAATTTGTACATGTTCTAGACACAAAGAGAGGTTCATAGATCTCAACAGTCACCTCATGCTATACTTAATTATGGTGCTCCAATCAAGCACCTTTAGGGGAGCATAAGTGCTATGTTCAAGCTCCATTGCCTCAACCTACACCTGCACTCAATAATTTTTTAATCTCTAATCACAACCAGGTTGACTATTTCTTCTTTAAAGTGGCTTTCCTCCTACCACTCTCTAGCTACAAACATAAACTTTCTTTCTTGAAGTGGTTTTTTTTCCTATACCTCTCTAGCTACAAGTTGTCTCAAGCCAGATTTAAAACAAGGGAGTGAGTTGCCCTCTTCTATATCTCTTAAACAAGACATGATTGTTACAAGATTGGGCACCCTCTTGTGTATGTGGTTAGCATTACAATTGGGATAGCTAGCATGTAATGGTTAATTAGGGTGCCGTCTTTTTATTTTTACTAACAGTGAGATTGATGCTGAGTAGATTGGAATTTTGGGAATTGAGGAGAAGGCATCAAATTGAGAAGGTGCTAAATAATTTCTATTGGCCTTTCTTATTTGCACAATGTTTTAATTATTCTGCCGATAAGGTTTCATTGTATATATCTAGTAAGAATTCAGCCTATAAAGGGTCATGCAAGAAATGATAGCCACCACTCGTGGACTAAAGTGTGAAGAGAGGCCTCGAATACTTGGCAACTAAAATAGGTTTCATAATAGAAATCAAATACTCAAATCCATAGAGGTGCCGTGGAGTTTGAGAGCCAGGAGTTTAGGCTATTGGTGTGCAAGATTCTCCTTTCTCACTCTTATGCGAGGTGTATATGCAAAAATCACGAGGCTACATCTCCTCTCTTATATGCCTTCACTATCTAGTCTATTCTGTGTGTGTGTGTGTGTGTGTGTGTGTGTGTGTGGGTTGTATGTACTTGTGCTTATGGAGATATGGTGAAAGGTCGATGGTGTGTAAGGAAAGATAGAAGGGTTTTAGCTTCCGTTCTCCCAAAATCCAAACAGTGATATCAAAGCTAAGTTTCACGGCGATCAACAACCTAATGTTTAATTTAAAGAGGATTTTTGACTTTACATCATTGTATTTTCAAACCAAGGCTCAATTGGAAAATTAATGGCAAATCAATCAACTAATCCCGCTTATCAATCATCAAAATCCGGTATGTCAAGATTTTAATTCAAACCAATAGCTAAACTTGTGGACTGTGAAGACAGAATTGTGAGAATCAGAGAAGGCAATAGATCTAGAAGAAGTGGTAATTTCAACTTGGCATCGGAGTTCTTTGAAAGAGATTTTGAAGGGCATCCGGCATAGGTAAAGAGAAACAAGAAGAAGCGGATCCGAAGGAGTTATGAAGGTGAATAAAATTAAGTACATAAGAAGATGACATAATTGAAAAAATGGCTTTCGAAATCCTTCAAGGCTTCTTAGAAGAAAAATTGAATTTTGTAGGCTCAAAAGTGTAGCCCAATGGCAACTGACTACATTGGAAACAACTTGTGGTGCATAAGGATCTCCAAAATTTGAAAGTCGAAACACGACCTCTTACATACAAAACAAAGATTACTAAAAGTTCACAATCGAGCACAGCTCTTGAAGCCTCAAGTTGAAGATTATGGTCTAAATCACCGCATCATGGTCAAATTTCCATAAAGAATTACCATAAAGTACCTGGGCAATAAATGTGGAAAATCGACCAACCAAGGGCTTCACCTTGTAGTTGACTTCAAGAAATTGTCTAGGGAAACCATCAAAAGGGTCGCCCAATGTTGGTGAGTAGTTTTCTCTTGTTGATCGTTGATTGTAGCGTTCCATGTAAGTCGTTATCTTCTGCAACCTCACAACATGCTATTCGGCATTTAACAGAGAAAGAACTTCGACCTTTTTTTTTACTTTTCCACATTTTGTAGAATCAAAAGGAGTAGCCTAAAGTTATTACCATGGTTGGCCCCCCATTGTCCCAAGGCCCCACTCACACAAGGATTCATTCATACTTTTTTTTGTTGTTGCCATGATTGCACTAGCTACCAACCACTAGCCAAGGAGTTTTGATGTCCCATTGAATCCATAATTATCACCTTGCAAAAAATTCCCATTTCTTTGAAAATTTTTGACCAAACGACGATCTCGTCCACGGACCATAATCATAAGAAGACAGATTCAAATTTTTTATATTCAGATCATAGAAATGGATAACCGTACTAATGACCATCGTATTCAAATTTTTTATATTCATATGATAGAAATGGATTACCGTACTAATGACCATCAATTGCATTGAATAATTCTTCTTGAAATTCAAAAAGAAATCCCATGATTAGCTCTTCCACTGTTGATTGCCGTTTATTAATGGGACAAGGGAGTTTGGACATGAAAAATCTCAATTCCTCATAGATCAACCTGCTCAGTTAATAGTTAGTTAATCACCAAATCTCAATCTCACCTTAGTACAACAATTTTGCATTGAATGTCATCATCGAGCGTATAGCTAAGTTAAATATTTTTTCCTTTTTTTCCCTTTATTTATTTATCTTTGTGCACATTAATCATATCCATATACAAATAACCATTCAAATACAAACACACACACACACACACACACACACACACACATTCACAATTTTTTTAAAGAAAAAAAATATAAAAAGAGAAAAAATAAAAAATAAAAGAGAAAAGAAAAGCACGCCATCATGGCTCATCTTCCACAGCCACCCTCTATTGCCAAACATCTCACATCTTTGCAACAATCACTTGCATAAGAATGCATGTGAAGGCAGGAACTAGAAGATAATCCATTGCACACTGCACGAGCAAAAATTGCACCTGCTCCAAAGCAAAACAATTTCACATTCAAGGATTTTGACGGCACTAAGGATGTTAACATGATACTAGCATGGGCTACTCAGATGACTATTTTCATGATAAAGACTTTTCTAAGCGTGACATGGTCAAGTGTGCATCAAATCACCTCACTAGTAGCGCTACATTATGGTGGTAAACAACACGATAGAAGACCTCGCACATGGCATGTATTCAAAATTTTGTTTCTACCCCATTTCTTACCTAGACAAAACAAAGCTAAAGCATATCTCCAGTGAGATTTAATTTGCCAAGGTAGAAATGAAGATGTACAGGCTTACACTGATAGGTTTTGGAATTGTATCATTCAACTTCAACCCATTGAACATGTTAGCCAAAGGAGATTAAAGCGTAAGCATATATCTGGGTTAGCACTACAAATTGGTGCTAAAGTAGACATGTTTGAGCTGGATTCACTGTCAACGTTATTAATTTGGCACTTAATGCAGAGAAAAATAAAGGTGGACATCAACTCACACTGATCAACTAACACTAATTGTAACAAAAGATTTCCTTTCTCTTCTAGCTTGGACATGAAAAAAAATCAAAGTCATACCTTCTTTAAGAGATGTAGATTTGACAATTTTGCTACACTTACTCAATGCCATGGAAATAGCAACAACCACATGCAATAGAGGGGCAACCAAAATCCTTCCAACAATCAATGACTTAATTAACCTTCCAATGTTAATAAAAAGGTGAAATGTTCTAAATGTTTTTCGTTTGGACACAATGTAGATAAGTGCACAAAAAATGCTACTAAGAGCAATGTTCATCCCAATGGCCAATGTTATGGAGTCGTGTGCTATCACAACCAAAGACCATTCAACAAAAACCACCCAACTGGTGCACAAGTTAACCTCATCGAAGATGCTGCGGCAATGAAGTTGAACTCAATCATGGTGAGGGCTATGATCCCGAATATAATGCCAATGACGATACTCCTTTGGGTATTCCCATATCCACACACTCTAGTCAAAGTGAAAGGCACAGTTAAGGGTGAAGGTATCACAATTCTCTTAGATGATGGTAGTAGCCATGATTTCGTCTCTGCATGATTGGCAAAATAACTCTCTCTCTCAACTCTCTTCACCTCACAAAGTAAAGACTGTCTTTAATAATCAATGTTTCAACTATAAAACCCAAGTCGCTATTGAAGTTTGCATTGGTGAATTTTCCCATACACGTAAATTTCTAGTCGCATCACTACATGGTATTGATATGATTTTGGGGATGCCTTTTTGACATGAATTGAATCCACCAATCAACTATAAAACACAAAGTTTGACTCTCACCCATGAAAACCAAGCCTACTCCATCCAAGCAATCTTGGAACATCAAATTTTTTCTCTATGAGCAGTTTAAAAGCAAGAAAAAGCATATCTAGTGCTTGTAAATTAACTCTCTGCTGGCATTGAAATCTCGCATCACTCTAGACACAATGATTTTCTCTCACAATTTTAAGATTGTTTCATGTATGATTTGCCTCTTGGAATACCACCGTCACGCCGGGAAGATCATAAAATTGATATTATCTAAAGTAGTGAACCTCCATGTAGAGCACCCTATCGTGTAAACCCAACTGCACATAGGGAAATACAAAATGAAATCACAGATCTACTTGACCGAGGAATTATTAGACTTATTAGTTCACCATACAAAGCTCCAGTACTTTTTATTAGGGAAGAAAAATGGAATCTTTCATATGTGTATTGGCTACAAGTCTTTAAACAAGATCACCATGAAGAACATGTTTCCTGTTCTTAGAGTGGATGATCTACTAGAAAAACAGAAAGGAGTAAACATTTTCAGTAAAATTGACCTTAAATCGGGCTATCATCAAGTCAAAATGTTTGGGAAAGATGTTTACAAAATTGTATTCAAAACACAAACAGGGCACTGTGAATTTCTTGGCATGCCATTTGGTTTGACAAAGGCACCAGTCACCTTCACTTGTATGATGAGCGAAATTTTTATTGACCATCAAGACTTTGTTTTTTGATAATATTCTCATGTTCAATAAAATCTGAACAAGAGTATAAGGAATATTTAACACGTGTCTTTGACCTTCTTTCACAAAACCACCTATGTTTGCATCTCAAAAAGAGTTAATTTTTCCAATCTGAAAATGCCATCGACTATATCAAGAAAGGGCATACATGTAGACCCCAAGAAACTTGAAGCTATTCATTCATGGCCTAGACCCAAAACTTGCATGAGCTACATTATTTCATTGGTCTATGCAGTTATTGTAGGAAGTTTGTTTGTAATTTTACTTACAAAGAGCATTATTTGACTCTCTTATTAAAGAAAAACACTCCATATGCATGGGTTGATTTACAAGAAAGCACATTCATTGCACTCTAGAATGCTTTGACTAATGCACCTATGTTACAATTGCCTGACCTTGGTCGACTTTCTTTGTTGTATTCGTTGATACTAGTGGAAAAGGTATTGGTGAAGTTCTTATGCAAGATAACCATCCACTTGCATTTGAAAGTCATAAATTAAAACCCTTTCAAACTAAGTTCAATACATATGACAAAGAATTCATTGTTGTAGTGCATGCTTTGAAAATTCCAAAACATTATTTAATGGGTGCTGACTTTATAATTAAAATTGATCAACAAAGCATCAAGTATTTATTATCTCAACCCCTAATAAAATGGTAGGTATATTAAGTGGTCTTCCTTTATTCAAAGTGTTGAGCCCAACATTCAATACCAACCCGGTAAAGAAAACGTTGTATGTTGTCCACAACTCTTAGAGCTCCCTTGTTGTCCTTATTACTGCCCCTATGAGTGCCAATCGAGGCCTTCTACTTTAGCTAGTTGTTGGTAGCATGGAAACAAGTTAGAAACACCATGAACAACTTCTACATGTTCTGGACACAAATAGGGGTTCATAGATCTCAACAATCATCTCATGCTATACTTAACAATGGTGCTCCAATCAACCTTTAGGGGAGTATAAGTGCTATGTTCAAGCTCTATTGCCTCACTTATGCATGCATTCAATAATGTTTGAATCTCTAATCACAACCACACTCTGACAATTGTCTTTTTTAAAAGTGGCTTCCACCTATAGCTCTAGCTATGAAAATGTCTTTTCTTTTTTGAAGTGGTTTTTTTCCTCTATAGCTCTCTAGCTACAAGTTGCATCAAGCCAACTTTAAAACAAAGGAGTGGGCTGCCCTCTTCTATATCTCTTAAACAACTCATGATGGCTCAAGGGGTATCTTTCTAGCTTCCCTAGACTTTGAACAGATGGGTTCATTAGGAGCAAACAAGCTACTCTCATGTGTTTGTGTTGCTAGTGGTGGTAAAATGTACAAGGAAAGTTGGGCCAGCAAGGTGCACCATGCCCATATTGAGGCAAGAAGATGGCATCACAAAGACATCCAATGGGTTTCTTGAAGAGACGTGTGTACAAGTGTGAGCAACCAAATGAGGTGGGAGCTAGACTTATGTGCTCATGTTGGGGTGGCAGCCACCGGATGCTGCCAATGAATTAAGCTAGGTGGTAGGTTCATACGCATCTTCCAATGAAGTGTGAGGTGGTAATAACTCATGTTATTTATACCCATGGGAGTGTTAATAACATCAAATTCACATTAACTAGCTGGAACCGGGAGTTTTTAAATGTCGGTCGGGCTTTGTCATTTTCTCAGTGGGGACCAACTGGCTAATAAGGGGGAATCGGGCCCAGTTATTCCCACCAAAGAGGCACCATATTTGGAGGGGGTAATATAAAAAATGCTCCATCCTCCTAGACCCCCATTTTGGCACACCTTCTAGAGCCCTCACTAAGAGCCAAAACATGAGGTTATCTTTAGGCCTTAGCTTTATCAGATAACTTTTTTATAATTTTTTTTTTCAAAATCCATGAATGGTTACCTCCCCTAGGTGTCTATCCGCTTAGAAACAGTTTTGGGTAGGGAGAATTCTCATGGTCGATTTAGGTGGTTCAAGTTCTTGGGGCTCAGTTCTATGATGGAATGGGCCACTCCTTATTACCACACTGATACATTTATATTTTATGAATAGTTGCTTCTCCTAGGTGTCTATCCACCTAGAAACAAGTTTGGGTAGGGAGAATCCTCGTGGAGGGTTTAGGTGGTGCAAGTGCTTGGGGCTTATTTCTATGGTTGGAATGGAGTGCTCCTTATCACTACACCAGCATACTAGTATTTCTCAATTACTGAACTCCCCTTGGTGTCTATCCGCTTGGAAATAGGTTTGGGTAGGGAGACTTCTCATGGAGGGTTAAAGCGGTGCAAGTGCTTGGGGCTCATTTCTACTGTTGGAATGGAGAGCTCCTCATCACCACACCGGAGTCTCCATAACCTGGCTTTTTCAAAAGCCATTGTTGCAAAAATCTTGAATGAGAGATTTAATGTTCTGAGCGGCTTCATATGGGTATGAATTGCAAAAAAGAATGGGTTTTAGTTGGGATAGGATAACTTTGTGAGCCCATTCCAAAGGTCTATTGCTTGCCCTTTGCAGAAATTTGATCGGGTGAAAAGGGAGGTTGTCTTCTTTTTTGGAGAGATGCTTGATGAGGAGATTGTTATGAATAGAAAGGTGGAGGTTAAGAAATTTTGTGCTTTGTCCTACTTCGCTTTCAATAGAGAGGGAAGCGGGGTAGATGAGATGGTTGTCAAAAAACAGGAGGGGGTTTTTTGAGTCGCTGATAAGAATATCATCAAAGTATCTGAACGGGGTTCCCAATTGGGAGAGGATTGGCTTAGGGTTGGGGGCGTCAAGAGTGTTGGCCAAAAAGTCAAACTCTAAAGAGTGGAGATAGAGGTTACACCAGAGGGGAGAGCATGAAAGTCCCATAGGGATTCCGTTGGATTGTCTGTAGACGGACTCTTGGTGTTGGATGAACATGTTGTTAATAAGCCAAGCATTAAGATCTATTAATTGTTGTTCATTAAATGATAGACCCGATTTGTAGGGGTGTGCTGACCAAGTACCTCTGAACATCTGGTTGGGAGTTTTTTAAAGGAGATGTATGAAAGATGAGAAAGGGAGAAGGCTGTTTTGATGAGTTTTGTAATGTGGGCTATGAGGCCGTGTGGGCCATCATGGGGGTGTTCTCGTAGCATTTTTGATATCTCCTGAATAGAGGGAGTTCGCTTGATGAGGGAGATTGAGAACACAATCATAAATAGAGTCGACTATCCACCAAGCTTGGATGCGTAGGTTATGAAAAAGGAGGGCTTTAAGGTTGAGGTTTTTTGCTCTTTGTTTTAAAAAAGGTGAGCAAGACTTTAGAAGACAAGCCATTAATAGGGAAATTTCTGAATAACAGCAAGTAGCTCCACATGTAAGCCATCTAAATGATTTTTTTTGGGTTTTGTAAGAGGCCATAATGAAGGGGAGTGAAGGATGAAGCGAGGTGAAGAGGGGAGAAAAGCCATCTTGGATAAGTGATAGAGTGGAAGAGACCTCCATATTCCAAGGTTCAAAATCTGGGCTTTTAAGTCGTTTATTAGCCTCCGAGATGATAAGTTGTTTACAAATGATGACAGGTTATTGGCTGCATTATCAAGGTAGGTAATAAAGAACTAGTCTTTGAGGGATGCAAGTTCGAGTGAAACCTCCGGGTGAGGATTGTGTTGCCTCTTGGTAGGTAAAAAATTGGAGCAAAAGCCATAGAGGGCTTGAAGAATGAAGTCCCGAGAGAGGTTAGGAGGGATGTGAATGCATCCGAGGGAAGCGAGGCGATCCATCAAGTTGGATAATTCCGAGAAAGCTTCAAGAAATTCGGTGGTTTTGTGGGGATATGTCCTAAACCATGCGAGAGAATTTTATGCAGTGCGGGACTAGTAAAGTGAGATAAGTCAGAAGTTAGGAACAAGGGGAGGTCTCCATGATTTTGAAGAAGAGACAGACAAAACCGATGCCCGAGATGAGCTAAAGAATTGGATTGAAGATATACTAGATGGCTCCCACAAAGAGTACATGTTATATCATCTCAAAGTGCTGGAATCAGTGGCCCTATTGATGATCAAACCAAATGAAATAGTCAAAACCTTTGGCCATAAAAATGATACCACTTCCATTGATGAAACAAGAGGCAATATTCTGTCTTTTACCATGGAACCAAATGCCAAGGGTGACTATGAGGATGTGCATGTTACTACAGATCAAGTACTACTTATCTTGGAACGGCATCCCTTGTGGAGAAAGAAGTGGTTCAAGAAAAGACCACAAGATGAAACCATGTACAAAAATGCACCGCAACATCTCAAGATCAACCCTACATATTGTCCAATCCCTCGATGACGTCCCTGGGATATCCAATACATATGGAAGAGTCAAAGACCTTTAGTCTTGAATTACCTAGTGCTTTCTAAGCTGATCAACAATTACAATCCAAAAAAATCCTACATGGTCCATACTATGCAAATGGTGATTAATCAAATGAGGGATGTGTCGAACATCACTTTCCATATGTTGACTAAGATTGCAAAGATGATAATAACCTGTATCCAAGATTTTGAAGGTCCGCCTTTGAAGAGTAGATTTTACTAGAGATGGCTTGGTCCGGTTTTTCCATTTTCACTGGGGTCGAGATGCAGAGACCTGGCTTTAAGATTATGGGTTTTTTTTGCCCTAGAGCAGTTTGTTGAGGGAAGAAGGTGCAGTGAAGGTGTTCCCACTCTTGTTTCGTGGAAAAGTGAGGATATGGTTCGATGGCTTATGAGAAGAAGAAAAGGTGGATTGTGAAGCATTGAAAGTGACTTTTCAAATCAAAATTGTGCCAGATGTGCAGCTAGACGAAGTGAAGAGAAAGCTAGACAGATTAAAGCAAATCCTGGAAGGGAATTTTCAAGTGTTTGAGTGGGAGTTTGAAGCCCTTTGGGGGTAGTTGATTAAGGTAACTACTGCAGAGAATGTCAGTTTTTTGAAATTGAGCAAGTTTTTGGATTGCTGCATGAAGAGGTGAGAGATAAAGTAGAGATAGATGGCCCGGTGTCATATGAAGAAACAGTGGCTCTAGCGAAAGGGCGGACCAAGAAGATTATGAAGAAGTGTCAAGCAAGGCAGGGTATGCCAAGTGATGTGGAGCCAAAGCAAGTTGTTGTGGTGGTAGCTGAGCTAAGGGTGGTGCAAAGGGATGTGTCATTGCGAGAGGAACCAAGGGTTCTATGACATCCCATACATCTTCTAGATGACCGTTAGGTAATATGTTTTTCCTACAATGCAATTCTGTTGGCCTTGGTTTCAGTTGGATTAGTGCTCACAAAATTTGTAGTCTTTAGGCAACATTCAGGTTTGGTTGTACACAGTACCAAATTGGTAGTTTTTTTACCAACAATCACTCTAGACCAAACAGTACCAGTTTGGTACTTTTTGGGTAACAATCATTGTAGGTACCATCAGTTTGGTACTTTTTGGGCAACAATCATTGTAGGTACCATTTCCCAACTCCATAGTACCAATTTGGTGCTTCTTTGGATTCTGCATCAATACAATTTTTTGGTTGCAACGCCTGAAGGTATGGATGCACATTCTCAATTGGTACTTTTGATTTTCACCCAAAATTGGTAGCGTAATACCGAATCAAGTTTTGGAAACAAATTTGGTGCCTTCAATATATCCTGCAAAGTACCAAACTAGAGAGATTGTACCAATTTTGGCTCTTTTTTGTATATAGAAAAGTTTCCAATATGGTACTCTGGATCCAATTTTTAATTATGCAATATACAAAAAAGTACCCAATTTGGTACTATGCAGGTTACTTTAGGTGTGTTGCATACTACCTAAAGGGATCCACAATACCAATTTGATACTTCTGGGAGCTTCTTACACTCAAATGTATAGCAACAAATTGGTTTTTTGGTGCTTTTAGTGTTACTTGCAAAGTACCAAACAAGATGCATAACACCAATTTTGCTGCTTCTTGGAAAATGGAAAGTACCCCATTTGGTACTATTGAATTACGTTGGCACTATGGAGTATGCTGAAAAGTTTTTGTTTGGTGCTATGAATTCAGTTTGGTACTATGAAGTGTAGAAAAATGTACCCAATTTGGTACTATGTAGTGCTTTGAGTTTGCCTGCTTTGAGTTTGCCTGCATATAGCAGTCTCAATTTGGTACTTTTGGGCATCACTCACACTTGGTAGTATAATACCAAACTGGGTTTGGAAACACATTTGGTGCCTTCAAAGTATCCTGCAAAGTACCAAATTGGATACATAGTAACAACATCGGCACATTTTTCTACCCAAAAAATCCATCTTGGTACTAGGAATCCAGTTTGGTACTATGGAGTTTACAAAAAGGTACAAAATTGGGTATTATACAGGGTGCATGCATAGTACCATAGTACAAAATTGGGTACTATGCAGGGTGCATGCATAGTACTATAGGGAATCCAGAGTACTAAATTTGGTGCTTTTAGGTAGCATAGTACCAAAGATTATATGCAAATTAATTCTTTTGGGCACAAGTCACTGTAGATAGTATAGTTCAAAAAACAGAGTATCTGCTTTTAAGGGACTCGCATAGGTCACATAGAACCAAATTTGGTGCTTTTTGGCACCCAATTTGGTACTATAGTCTTGTTTCTTGGCAGTACAATGCCAAATTTGGTATTTTAGAATGAGTTGGTGTTTTACAGTACCAAATTTGATACTGCAAATTGCTTTGGTGCTTAACTCTTTTTTTCTAATATTATGAGCTCCAACGTGGATTATTTTTTGTTTACACGTGGAACTCTACAAAAGATTCAAGAGCACATATCACGTGGTGAAGTTGTCACTTAGGTCCTTTGAGACACTCAAACCATTCTTTGTATGAAAATTGAAAGAGCGCTATACTTGATGTTGTTTTTACCATATCCAGATGGTATACTCAAGGATGCTTTCAACCAAATGCGCCAAAACAAGTTTGGGCATCATGCAAAAGAACATCCCATGTACATGCTCCATTGTGGTACACATAGTGCCACAAGTCAATGTTTTGCAAACGAGGTAGTTTTTCATCACAACTTGTTGGATTCCATATTGTGCCCTTGCCTTACGGATCATGAATATCATGCAAAAAGAGGCTTGCTTAGAGAGTGTCCTCGATGTGGTGTAAGAATGTTTTCATTCTACCCAGACGAGATTGCAATAGATAGCAGGGAGGTGACTGTTAAGTTATTTAAGGATGTGGATATTGGACAGGTTAATGCCGAAGGAAAAGAGAAGAAGAAGAGAAAGGACCTGGTTGTGGAAAGGATGAAAAGTGAAACTTTCATTCATCTTTTTTCAAATCACCTGAAAAGCTTTGTCAAGCATAGCTTAGCAAGGAAGAACACAAGCAGTACCAAAACAATATAAAAATAGTACCAAAATACCACCGAAACAATACCAAAATACCACCAAAACAATCCAATTCACCAATAGTACCAAATGAAGCATAGTTAACACCAAAAAAACCAAAGATAGAACCAATATAGCACCCAAGACATATTTAGAAGTGCCCAAATATTACCAATACAGTACCAAAATATTCTCAAATAGCACCAAAAGAATCAAGGAAGCACCAAAAGTACCAAAGACATTAACAACATAGTACCCAAGTCAAACCCAACAGTACCCTTTAAAACCAAAAAATCTATAACTAAAAAGTACCAAAGGAAGGGAAAACAACACCAAATGAACAGAAAAGCACCAAGAGTATTGAAGATTGTGCCAACATAGCATCCATTACAAAACAAAATGTACAGTACATGGGTACCAAGAAGTACCAAACCAGTACCAAAATAGTCCAATGGAGTACCATATGTAATAAAAAAAGCTACTATAAAAATATTCAAGAAAGTACCAAAACAGTTCTATAAAGTACCAAAACAGTTTCAAAATAGTCCTTAAGATTACCATATGAACAAAAATGTAGCATAAGTACCATGGATTGTGCCAACATAGCACCCAATACAAAATCACCACTACCTTACCTCAGCTCGGAGCTTTTGGATATGTTTGGAAACCTCGTGTTGTCGTAACAAGCGCTGACTTGCTCCCAGCTTGGCCTCAACTCTATGATCTCTTCATCAGGGATAGGGATTTGCCGCTGCAGCAGAACAACACACACTTCTAGGGTATTAATGTCTACCATCAAACTTTTCGCCACGCCCTCTTTACCTTCAGATACAAGTAGTTGGTCCTTGTTTGCTTGAATAGAGGCCTTCATGTCTCTTAGGTTAATTGATCCTGGATGTGACACCAATTTTAGAAGTCTTTGCCACAATGCCTCTAAATCAGGTAGGTAGTCAGCCATTGTCCCTCTGCTAGCTTGCTCTGATTCTGTGCATATGTTGCTGCCACTTTGAGTCATCCATGCCTTCTTATTTGAATGTAGGACACTTATAGGGGAGGAACCATTTTGTCTCCTCCATGACTCAATTTTACGATCAAGCCCACCATTCCTAGATGCTATCATCTACAACACTCCTTCCCCAAACCGGGCCCATGATACTCTATGCCCTATTGGGTCTTTTTTCGCTGCGTGGCATTTCTCGAAATCTTAGCATCTAGAAAATTTGTTGGTCAATTCACCACATGATGAAGGTAGCCCCTGATAAACTTTGGAGAATAGAAATCTGTAGTCATCCACTAGATGTGGCTGCAAATGGTTTAAATAGATCTTAATTTTATTTTGGTACTTGTACTTGAAAACAATTAACCGCTGCAAATGGTTTAAATAGATCTTGATGTTCTTTTGGTACTTGTACTTGAAAATAGTTAACCACTGCTCAGGTGGCAATTCTTCATCAGTCAGGTCCTTAGGGAATTTTCCTTCTACACCGTACTCCTCATGCGGGTCTTCTGCTGTGTAACAAAACTTGGTATGTTGAGGGTAGTCCTCCATTTTATTTTTACCTGAAATGTGAAAAACATCAAAGAAAATTGTTGAGATATATTTAAAATGTGTTGTGATGCCCTACAGTACCAAATTTGGTACTCCAGAGTACCAAATTTGGTATTGTACATCTAACTTCAAATGTCACATCAAGCACAGGGATGAACATGCAACATTTAATTAACACAAGCCTGATACTAATGAATAGCGTACCACATCTTGACTTGTTGTGATGGATTTTGATTCATCTTCGTCAAAGAGGAGTGAGGTCCGTTCAGAGTCGATATCAGCAACCTTGCACTATTTTGCACTAGCCCCTGTGTTGGGACTGGTTTTGTGCTCTGGCTCTGTTTCTTGGGGTGATGGGATGGAAACACCTTTTGTTTTTCCTTTTGTCAGGGGAGAGCATTCTCTCCTTGGCCTTCGATTTCAGTTTGCATGTTGAAGGTGACGCTCTATTGGCAACAACTCCCTTGGCCTTTGAGGTTCTCATCATTGGAGAGTTGATGCGAGAGAGGAGAGCTACTGCAAGCGCATGTGATGCTAAGGGGGAGAGAGAGAGAGAGAGAGAGAGAGAGAGAGAGAGAGAGAGAGAGAGAGAGAGAGAGCAGCTCTACTCTCTCGAGTTGACGCGAGAGAGTAGAGCTGCTGCAAGCGCATGCGATGCTGGGGGGGGGAGAGAGAGAGAGAGAGAGAGAGAGAGAGAGAGAGAGAGAGAGAGAGAGAGAGAGAGAGAGAGAGAGACAGAGAGAGAGATCTCAGGATTGCACAATGCGACGAGTGAGAGAGCATGCAATGCACCTCAAGTTCAAACGTAGGGCAAAAATTTTGGAACCACTACATCCACTCATGACACCACTACCGGATGGCCCATTATGAAATTGTACAAAGAGTTCTTAGAAATACCATCATATCTTTTTAAAAAAAGGAAATACGAATGCCATTTGCCTCCAAACTTTCCATCCACAGTACCAAATAGGTGGAAAAAAATTTGGCCCTTTTTTGTACTACCAACCATTGCTTTTAGCCACCTCCCTTGGGTGTCTATCCGCTTGAAATATTGTTGGAATGGAGCGCTCCTCATCACTACACCAATTTTATGTTTTTTTCTCGGGGGGTTGATTGTTCAGTACCCCCCTATATAACATACGTTCACGGGGTATTAAAAAAAAAACCCTCTTTTAACATGTTTGAATGAATATAATGACCTTTTATTTTAGAAAATTTTCTCAAAATTGAATATAAAAACCCCTTGTTTTGATGTATCTCTTGTATATAGCCTGAAAGTTTTGAATTTTAAATCCCTCCTATCGAACTCAAGTTATACATTAACATGATTACATAGTGCACCCCTCGAGGGTTTTTTTTTCATGTATATCATTGTATCAATATTATAAAAACCTAACATTTTTTTTTATTGTATTCGTGCATAGGCAACTTGTGAACTTATCACGGATGATAATGCTTGCTCCCAAAACATCAATGAAGCTGGTTCTAGTCACCCATCCACTAATGGTGAAAAATCAAACAAGGGAGTTTTCAAGAAAGGTAAGCGCAAGGCCAGTGGTAAGGTGTCAGGTCCTAAGTGGAAATTTGCAGAGAACGTTAGATCATTTATAGATTGGCATTGCAAGTTTTGTGGCAAAGAAAAATCAAGAGGTGTACCTTGTAGAAGGGAGCACTTCCTTAGGTCAAGAAATGAAACAAGTAATAGGGAAAATGGAGGTAGATGTAATTGTATAGGCCATGAGAATGCCACAAAATGCTTTGGAGATTTCTTAGGTGGTGTAGCCAATGCAAAGTGACCTAGAATACCAAATCCAAGCATTGTGACTTCAAAGCATCAATGCAACGTTGCCTTTACACAAGGCAGACAAAATAGTGGTGCACCCTCCATGCAAATTGTTATACACATAGAGAGAACTAGTACTCAAGATGGGTTGCGTGAGTATCAATTTGGAATGCCTAGAGCAATGCAATTCTTAAGCAAAGCTTTTGATCAACTCCTCTTGAAGAGTAAGCATTATCACATGATAATGCTTGTGAATGATTGCAACAAGCTATCTAGTTCACATGCAGTTCTATGTCTATGGTAACATGAGAGCCATGGAAGCATGCTTAGAAGAAGCTTGGTGAGTAGGGTGTTGGTTTTTCCCCTCCATCATATGCACGCAATGTTATAGGGTAAATGCTTTGTAGAGACCCAAACAAAAGTTGATAGGTTGATCTTGAAATCAATGGATCAAACAAAATGCACTATAGTCAATGATGGATTGTGGTCAATTGTTCAGCGTAGGCCATTAACTGATGTGATGATATTCAATCCTCGACGGGGGAGTGCTTTATTAAAGCAGTGGACAACTCAAGTAAGATCAAGTTGGGGAGCTATATAGCTGATATCATAGTAGAGACATAGAGAAGGTATATATGGACTGGTACAATGTTTAAGAGAGTTTGAACTCTCCTTTGAAGCCTACAAATTGTTTGATTAAGCCTTGGAAAGCACCATTCAATAAAGGTAAAAGCATTATCTTAAATAAGTATGTGCATGCTTGATGGGTCAGCGCGCATAGTCCATTGCATAGTCTTGATTTCTTGCTTCATCTGGAGTATTGAAACATGGACTGCGATGAATTGGATGAAGAGGTGATTGAAGACTTTGATGACTAGCAATGTAAATGATCAAGCTCAAGTCCTCGATCTAACAAAGTATAGATTAAAGGATGGTTTGTTCAGTTCTGAGTTTTTTCCAAAACTTACATTGGAACAACCATCATGGAGGTGATGGATCATGATCAATGCCTACATTACAAATTTGGTTATTAGAGTGCTTGCATAGTGTGCTACCAACTCTAGTTTGAACAAAATTGGAGTACCTTCAGCTATGTACACTCGACTATTCGTAATCTCCTTCTAAGAAATCGTGCCAAAAAAAAATTTATACTTGTATTGCAATCATGGGCTCCTTAGCAAGATTCAATCAAAAGATTATGGAGAAGATAGACCACTATGGACTATGGTGATTCTTCTCAGTGTTCCTCCAGTCAACGTACCCCTCTAATTTGTGAAAATTCCCAAAGTACCCCTCAAATTTAAAAAATTCTCAATATACCCTTGTATCATTTTGGGATGGATTTGCCCCAATTTTTGCATATACATATATTTGTGACAAGGGGGAGTTATTTTTAAGTTTTCTAAACAAAACTATTCATGAATGCAATGACAAATAGAAACATCTGTGTCTAAAAAAGATGAACAATTTCATCTTAAGAGCCCACAATACCGTATCAAATTGTTCTATCATCTTCTATTGAGGGAGAATCAATCTTTCTATGAAGAGTTACAAAAGAAATTGTCTTTAGAGATGTTTACTAGGTTAATGAGGGGTATTTTAGAAATTTTGGAGAAATTGAAGGTTGTTTTGGGAATTTTTGGTAAAATATGAGGGATATTCACGATTTGAGGGGTGTTTTGGGAATTTCCACGGGCATTTTGGTAATTTTCCCGTTGAAAAAATAGGAGGCCCATCTGATGGCAGCGTCACTCAACTTCAGTCTTCCGTAGCACCTTTTCCAGCTAAAGTGAGTGTGAAGCAGTGATAGGACTTGACGCCCATCTACCCTTCTTAAGGCATTTTGCCGGTCGTATGAAGGCCAAAGTTTTTTTGAGTCTGTCATTGGAAGGGCTTGTTCAAAAATTATCCTTCTATAGAGAAGGGTGAAAAAATAGAATACATGTCAATGGAAGGGATAATTAAAAAACATTCTATATATATTAATGCTCATTTACAATATCTATATGTATATTGGTTATACTCATTGACAGAATATAGTATCTTGCCTTGTAAATATGCAAAATTTTCTCATTGGAAGGGAAAACTGAAAATAGACCCTTCTATAGGGAAGGGTGCATTTTTCTACAACCCATCTTTTGAAAGAATAGGTTTCCCTTCAAATCCTAACATTGGTGTGAAGGTCTTTGTGGACTACGCAGGACGGTGCTGAGCTGATGGGTGGAAAAGTGTACCCAAGCTTGTGCTGAGTCTGAAAGTGGCATTGCAGGCTTTGCAGAAGGTACCTTGGTAGCCTTCGCCTCAGTCAAAAGCCCAGGTGCTCTCTCTCTCTCTCTCTCTCTCTCTCTCTCTCTCTCTCTCTCTCTCTCTCTCTCTCTCTCTCTCTCTCTCTCAAACACACAGACCCTTTTTTTTTGGGTAAATCCACACATACACACACATTTTCTTTTTGTAAATCTGTGGGATTAATTACAAGTGGGAAACCTCAATGGGAGGAAAACCCATAGGAAAGATATATACAAAGGAAAGAACACAGAAGTGTCCCGCTGGAAAGCATGGCTAAAAGCATTCATAGGAGAGAAGAAGAAGAGAATTTTAACATCGTAGGAAACTATCCCAAGAGACCTAAAAGATCTAGCTGACGAGGAGTTGAACTCAAGACCTGCTATTCAAGAGGGAAATGGCATAACCAATCTACCACACTTGGGTGATAGAAAGGTTATACCATTTTCCTCTTTTTATTAGCGCACACACACACACCGGAGAAGAAGAGAGTTTTAACGTCGTAGGAAACTATCCCAAGAGAGTTGGTGTATCTCTGAGGTTATATCACCAACATCTAAGGCAACACATAAAGATTTCCTAAGGGAGAGCTTAAAAAACTGAAAAGAATCTACATGAAGGCAATGAAACATGTAGCCATTACGTTGACGCCACAGGGTCCAATAAGCCCAATATCTACCACATGAAGAAGAACACAAATTGTTCTAAGAAAGGCGGGAAAATTCCAAAAGCCCAAGATTATTTGTGGAAGAGCATCGAAGGGAAACAGAGCCGCATACAAGCTGATAAGTGTCGAAGAAACATTCTAGTAATGCAGTAATCCAAGAACATGTAACTAACAATCTCCTCTTCTGAAGTCGAGCAGCGGACACACCGTGAAGAGCAGATATGACGTGCACCGAGAAAAGTACCCACCAGGAGAACTCCAAGCAAGCATCTCCAAAGAAACAAACGCTTCTTCAAAGGCAAGCGGCCCTTCCAAAGAGCAGAGAGAGGCCAATGTCACCAAGTATCAGACTTTTGCATGGACCATAGGGCATTACACTGCTCAACAAGCCAAGGCCATGGTAGAACAAGAGCATAACCTTTACTGGCCTCAAAAAGCATGTCCCAAAAATTTCAATCAGACATGTGGCTATCATTAGCCAAAGGTGAAATGGGTAAAAATTTAACTAACATGTATTGAAGCTCTCTACAGAGCTTACGATAATGCATGCCCAATCCAAACCGGCGAGCGGCAATGGGAAACTGAATGGTGTAGCCCACCTTATCATCCACATCATCTACTACACGAAGGCCACGACAAGAGAGGAATAAACCTGACAAGGCGAACGGTCAACCAAAGAAAGAGAGAATGCCTAACTCCAATGAAGACTCTCCAAACGAAGAAAATTCTCTTCCTGTTGCTGTCGACTGTGCCGTGATAAATGACTTGTTATATTCTTCCAAGCCAAAATCAAATTGGAACAAAGAGAACAGCCAGGAATGTGCCCTTCTATCTTGCCAAACAGGACCTCCTAGAGAGATGAATGCCAATGGCTAACGGAGGAAGTAAGTTAGTAACCACATGCTGACACAAATAGGTAATCATAAGAGTCCAAGGCTGAGTTTGTTGCACAAGGGTAGGCAACAACATAGCTTTCCTAACAAGAGCATTCACCCGATGCGCGATGGACTAAGGGTGGGGGTGGCTGATAAGTCTAGGGCTGGGACACGAAGATTCCTTATTCCTTGACAAACAAATCTTGATTGCTCTGTCAAATTGTCCTCCAGAATCTATGGGCATTGCAGAAGGGATTGGATCCTCTGTAGAAGAAGAATCTTTTTGAGCTCCGATACCACTGTTACAGGCTTGGACACTCCATGCGAGAATTCAATAGCAACACATAAACAGAAATTGCAAAATCACTGAACTTTATTAGAGAGAGAGAGAGAGAGAGAGAGAGAGAGAGAGAGAGAGAGAGAGAGTCTCTGGTACATGCTTGGACACTCCAAGCGAGAAATGAATAGCAACACACAAACAAAAACTTTATAATCACTGAACTTTACTAGAGAGAGAGTCAACATGGCAGGGCGGAGTTTCATGCCCAAAAGCACTAGCCCCAAATACTAGTGCCCCTTTCGACATCTCTTTATTATTGCTTATATCAAAGTACAACTCTCGAGGGTCCTTTTCTCTCAGATTGTGCTTCCAGATGCTCTGCAGAGTGAGAGACCCAAGGGCTCTTTTAAACTTACAAGGGATCCCCAAAAGCAAAGTCCTTGAAAACAGTTCTCTCAAAAGTACCAAACCCTAAAAAGCACTTGCTCCCAAAAGCTAGCACTAAAGCTGCCAGCGTGTTTTGCAGAAATTCATATGATCTACCACATCATCTGAAGGAGTACGAGCGGAAGTGCGACGCGAGAGAGAGTGCGAGAAGAAGAGCACGACGATATGGTGAACTCGCTCTACTGTAATGTGTAGAGCATAGTGAGTTCTTATTAGGTTTTAACAAAAGAATATGTGTACATACCTGGCGGCCCGCCCACTTACCTGGGCGACCACATTGGGCTTTATACCCCAACAACCTCCCACTTAAAGTCCAATGTGGTACTTTAAGTGTGAGAGAAGTTTCTATACAAGCTAATATACAAGAGATGTAGAGAAGTGATGTACTACCCTACACCTAACTGCTTGCGAAAATGCGCAAAGCTCTCTGAGGGAAGTCCTTTTGTAAGTAGATCAGCAGGATTTTCTGTGGTGTGAACTTTGACAAGCTGAAGTTGTTTATCCTCGAGCATTTCCCTAATGAAATGATACTTCACATCCACATGCTTTGTCTTTGAGTGATAAACTGGATTGCGAGCCAATTGTATAGCACTTTGACTATCACAATATAACACAGGCATCTCTTCTTTGATTCCCAAATCTGTTACTAGTCGATTAAGCCAAATTGATTCTTTGCATGCCTCTGATGCTGCAACATATTCAGCCTCTGTAGTAGACTGAGTAACACAATCTTGTAATCTAGAACGCCATGATACTGCTCCACCAGCCAATGTAAAGACATACCCTGACGTAGACCTTCGGTTGTCTAAGTCACCTGCATAATCTGAGTCTGTAAAACCCTTTACACTTAGCTCTTGACTCCCATAGCATATATGCATACTCTTTGTAGCTTTCAGGTATCTCAATATTCCTTTCACTGCCTCCCAATGTTTCTTGCTTGGGTTTGACATGTATCGACTTACTACTCCCACTGCAAATGCAATGTCTGGGAGAGTAGCAATCATTGCATACATCAAACTACCCACTGCAGACGCATATGGAATCTTATCCATTTCAGCCTGTTCTTCCTCAGACACAGGACAATCTTGTTTGCTAAGTTTCACATATGGTGGCAATGGAACACTCAGTGCCTTTCCCTTCTCCATATTGAAACGTTGCAAAACCTTGTCAATATACTCTGTTTGAGATAACCAAATCAACTTCTTTGATCTGTCACTCTCAATGGGCATACCAAGTATATGACTTGCCTCACCCATGTCTTTCATGTCAAATGATTTTGCCATCTTTGACTTCAAAGCTGAAATTTCTTCCAAGTGCTTGTCAGCAATCAACATGTCATCCACATACAAAATAAGGATCAGCCAACTACCATCCTTAGCCTTCTTTGTATATAGACAGTGATCGAACTCACTACGTTTGTAGCCTTGAGAAAGCATAAACTTGTGGAATTTATGGTACCATGCCCTCGGTGATTGTTTTAAGCCATAAAGACTCTTTAACAACTGGCATACCCAATCTTCCTTGCCTTTCTCAACAAACCCTTCTAGCTGCTGCATGTAAATTTCCACATCTAAATCACCATGCAAGAACGTTGTCTTGACATCCATTTGGTGCAACACCAAATCTAATATGGCAACCAATGCAAGAAAGCATCTCAATGTAGTCATCTTGACCACCGGAGAGAAGATTTCATCAAAGTCAATGCCTTGTTCTTGCTTAAAGCCCTTGGCAACAAGCCTTGCTTTGTACTTTGGCTGACTATCATGAGCGGTGATCATATACCTGTAAACCCATTTACAAGGTAGAGCCTTTTTGCCCTGTGGTAATTTAACTAGCTTCCATGTCTTGTTTTTATGCAGAGCTTTCATCTCTGACTGCATGGCCAATTGCCAATTCCCGGAGTCCTTCATTTGCACTGCTTCCTTGTAGCATGAAGGCTCATTGCAATCAGTCAACATGACATAGTTCATAGATGGAACAAACCTATCAGGAGGTCGCGTGACACGTTCAGATCTACGCACAATAGGTGGCTCAGGCTCAGCCACAACCTGTGGTTCCACTCTATCCTGTCCTTGCTCCTCTTGAGCCCTGACATTTTGTCTTGCACGTGCAGGTCCATCTTCTTGGAAGACAACTCTTCTAATCTCCTCAACTTTCTCTGGTTTAGAATGATATTTGGCTTCATTAAAGTGAACATCATTGCTGCGGATAACCTTTCTGGATTCGGGATCCCAAAGTCTGTACCCCATCTCACCATAATTACCATAGCCTAGAAAGATGCACTTTCTACTCTTTGGCTCAAGTTTGTTCCTAAATTCCTTTGCAACGTGAGTATATGCCTCACAGCCAAAGACTCTGAGATGCTTGTATGAGGGCACCTTGCTTGACCATACCATCTCTGCCACTAAATCCTTCTGCAAAACCTTGCTAGGAGATCTATTTATAAGATGAACGGCTATTGATACAGCTTCAGCCCAAAACCCATTTGGCAGCTGTGCATTAGACAACATACCTCTGACCTTCTCTTGTATGGTCCTATTCATCCTCTCAGAAACACCATTTTGAGGAGGATTGTAAGGAGCAGTAAGTTCACGTTTTATACCTTTTGACTCACAAAAGTCCTGAAAGGCCTTTGAAACGTACTCTCCACCATTGTCAGTGCGTAAGCCTTTAAGCTTCTTGCCACTCTGATTCTCCACAAGTGTCACAAACGTTTTGAAAACACTAAACGCTTCAACCTTGTGCTTGAGAAAGTAAACCCATACTTTCCTCGAGTAATCATCTATAAATGTCATAAAGTAAGAAGCTCCCCCTAGAGATAGGTTAGGCATAGGTCCACACAAATCACTATGAACAAGTGCCAACTGTGTATCTCTTCTACTGCTTCTATGCTTATGTGGCTGCTGTGTTTGCTTACCATACAGACAATGTTCACAGAATTAAAGATCATTAAATGAAAAGCCAGGTAAATAACCAGAACGAGACAAGATTTCCATTCCCTTCTTGGACATATGTCCTAACCGGCTATGCCACAAAGACACGTTCGGCTGCTCGGTTACATTGATTACATTTTTAGAGACATTTGATACATAAATCATGTAAAGTCCTCCAGACTTTACTCCATGTGCTACTGTCATAGAACCCTTGGATATCTTCCACATGTTCTGTCCAAAAGTGGTGACGTAGCCAGCATCATCAAGTAAACCTGTGCTGATCAAGCTCTTTGTAATTGCGGGAACATGTCTCACGTTCTTCAGCGTGAAAGAAGAGCCATTCTGAAACTTCAATTGAACATCTCCAACACCTAAGATCTCACATGTCTGCCCATTGCCTAGCCGAACATGATCTTTAGTGGTCACATAAGAGGTAAACCACTCCTTGTTTGGAGACACATGAAGTGATGCCCCTGAGTCTATAATCCAGTCACTCAGTGCATTTCCATCAGATGCTGTAAGAAGAGCTGAGTCCATTGTATTCTTCAAGAAGTAGATGTCTCCTGACACTAGACTATCATCCTCTGCAACAGTGTTTGTCACATTTATTTCTTGAATCTTCATTGAGGACTTGTTCTGCTTTCCATTCTCTGCAGTCTCTTTTCATGTTACCCTTCTTGCCACAATGGTAGCATTCTATGTCACTCTTGCCTTTAGCACTGCGGGACTTGCTACGAGACTGATTCCTCTTTCTACCTTTGTACTTTTCTTTAGTCCTACCCCTGACAACTAAGGTTGTTCCTTTGCCTTTGTCCATTGTCTTTCTATTGGTTTCTTCAGTAAGCAGACTTCCTTCTACACCTGCTATGTTCAAACCATCTGGAGGTGCAGAATTACTCAAAGCTGTGCGAAAAGTGTCCCAACTTTCCGGCAATGTGATCAACAGGAACATAGCTCTAACAGGTTCATCAAACTTGACACCTTGAGCTGACAACTGACTATAGATTGTGTTGAATTCATTCAGATGATTGGACATAGGTGTCCCTTCTTTCATCTTCAAATCAACAAGCTTCTTAAGCCAGTATACCTGTGAAGCTGCACTCTGCTTCTCATAAAGATCACTCAGCTTTAACCATGCTTGATAAGCCGACATCTCGTCTGCTACATTGAAGTAAACGCTTTCTGCCAAAGTCAGCATAATGGTAGAAAGTGCCAATTCATCCATTTCGCTCCATTCATCTTCGTCCATATCTTCTGGTTTTATCCCCTTGAGCTTTATAGGTTTTATATGCTTCTTTTGTACCAACACGTGCCAAATCTGCTTCTTCCACAATGGGAAATTGGTTCCATCCAGCTTCTTGATATTGTAAAGAGCAGTGTCCTGTGATCCAACCATAGCTACGCTTCACAGTAGTTTACTTTCCTGGGAAAAATTCGGCAGAGTTTCCCTTGTAAACTGACCTCTGAACAATATCAACCTGTCAAATGAACCAAGAAAGCTTCAGATTCTGCAGAAATTTCGGCAGTCTCCTTTGTAAAATGGCTCTGGTGTACTCAAAAACAGACCAAAAAACAGCTCAAAAAACACTGTCTCTCTGACACTGTAAGCTGCGGGTAAACCTGTCCTGCACCTGTACTGTCTCTCACTGTCATGTCACTGTCTTGTAAGCATAGACTGCGACAATGCCTCAACGGCAGTAAAGCAAAGATGCAATCCCAACTATCTAACTCACAGTCAATACATCCTAGCTGCCTATCTAAGGGTGCTCAAGGGATCGCTCCAAGACCTGTATCACCGAAAGGATCTCAACATTCGAGAATCCCCCAGCTCAATAAAACCTCACTCGACCCTCAACAAAGGCTGCAGTAAATCTGACAATACATAGACTTCCCACAAAGTCATACATCCACAAATTTCCCACTGTATGTTGTAACCGCTGCGGCGGTTGTTTGCTGTGTGACTCACAGCCAGCAAACCCTCAACATACATCATCTCTGACAATACATCCCATGTGGAAGTACTTGCAATGTCAGGATGAAATCTGGAATATCAAGCAGCAAACACAAGCTACTTGATGAACTAGTGGATGTCGCCTACAGTCTGTGTGTAGATGCGCCCGTGTCGTATGTGACACGCCTCCAAGAACTATGAGCCGTCCTTCGATGTGTAGACAGGCACAAATCAACACTTTGAGAGTGTCGATATCCTCAGCACCTGCAGTCGTAGGCCGAAAACCCCAAATTTGCAGAGTCGGATCTGCACCCGCTGAGACCACGTAGTCGAAAATGGCATGCACAGAACTTTGTCGAAGCCGAACGGTGACCGAGATGATCTCAAAATGAAATTCTGAGCACACCAAGCCCTACGGGCTTACCCACAAGATTTAGGGCCGTGTCTTTGCCTTTCGAATTTCACTCCAATCTGAGCTGGTGACTCTAGCCTCCTGCAGTGCTGCCCCGAGCCTCGATCCGAGCTCTGATACCAGTTGAAGGAGTACGAGCGGAAGTGCGATGCGAGAGAGAGTGCGAGAAGAAGAGCACGACGATATGGTGAACTCGCTCTACTGTAATGTGTAGAGCATAGTGAGTTCTTATTAGGTTTTAACAAAAGAATATGTGTACATACCTGGCGGCCCGCCCACTTACCTGGGCGACCACATTGAGCTTTATATCCCAACATCATCAACGTAAAACGCGTGCATCTGTACAGTTGCCATGTCATCGACGCGATTTACAAAAATCTCCTTCAGAGTTCAAGCTTTGGGTTTTTAGGGTTTAAGGCCCCATGGTTGGTGCTTATAAGTTCTTTCAATTGGTTCGTTTTGTGCACATAAAGAGAAAATTGAATTTTTGTTTTAAAAAATTCAAAAACTAGTAATTTGAAGTTTCACTGACTATGCAAAAATTTTGCAAAAATAAGTGCCACAAAGGTAATACAAACACTTCTAGAAGCTCCCCTTTGAATTCATCCAAAATATTGGGAATTTTCACAATTTCAAGACGCAAATGACAAATTGATACATGGGGCAATCGAAAGAGGACGTTCGCGAACCCACGTTGGGTGAGGTTGGGCGGCGGTGCATGTGCACACAGGTGTGGAGAGAGAGAGAGAAGATAAGAGAAGTTTTTAGCATTGTAGGAACAATCCCAAGAGACCTCAAGTGTTGTACTCAAGACCTGTTGAAAAGAGGGAATTTGGATAGCCAATCTACCACGCTTGAGAGAGAGAGAGAGAGAGAGAGAGAGAGAGAGTTGCGGAAGAGATACATAGCAAGAGAGATGCCCTAGAAAGAAAGACTTTATCTAAGTCTAGTAAATGGAATGGTTTATGAGACTAAAAAATTTACAAGATGAGTTCTCACACATACACTTGTTGTCCACTATAGCATGGCTGTGAAGTTGTGGATGCTATAAGATGAAAGGTGCTATAGTGATGGAAGCAGTCTTTGCAAAAATTCGGGCTTTAGTGTATTTATAACCATCCACAATTGCAAATTTGGCTAGAGTCTGAGATTGCCTTGAAGGAAATCAGCAAAATCGTACAAGTTTTAGTGTACATACCTGCCAATGCTTCAGATTTTGGCCTATAACCGGAAGAGTTTTAAATTGTGCCATTATTTTCTTTGGATAGGAAAAATGTATTTGGCAAGCCCTGCATGGAAGTACATGGGGACCCTCGATGGCGCTACAAGAGCAGAGCCCCATAGACCCTCTGGCTGTGAAGGCCTTTTTGATTCTCGAAACATTTGGGTAATGAAAAAGGAGCCCTTTACACTCTTCACTTGTAAGTACAAAACTTTAAAATTGAGAAAGAGACAAAAAGGAAACCTCCTATACGAAGAGACAAAATACCCACTTTGTGAGACATCTACACACAAAGGCAAGCATCAAGACTTGAAAATTGGAACAGTTATGGTGCACCCAACAATGAAATGATAGAAATGAAGTGCTTCGTGTCATCATAATAGATGTTGCCCACCATGATCGTAATGTGCTCTTGTCGAAAGTGCATGCCAATCTCCGCAACCTCCATTGTTGCCTTCAATCATTGAGGTTGAGATGGTTCCAACTCAATGTTGTCAATGAGTCGTACTCGACCAAACCATGCCGCTACACACAAGACAGCTAGGCAATCGACAAATTGCAAAGGTCGTAATGACTCTTGTTCAGACATCTGAGAACAAATTTGAATTTTTATAATCAGCAATATCACCACACAAGCAAGGGTAAGCCATGTTTAGTTGAATATTTGTAAGAAAAATTACCAAAATACCCCTAAAGTTTGCGGAAATTCCCAAAATACCCCTCATTTTTTGCCAAATTTCTCAAAATGCCCTTACGTTTTTCCAAAAAAATCCCAAAACAATCATTGTCAGTCTTGCAAATATCTCCAAAGACATTTTTTCCTGGACTGTTTATGGGTATTTTAGGAATTTTTGAAGTTTTTGAGGGGTATTTTGGGAATTTCCACAAACCATTTTTATAATTTTCCCAAGATTGTAGCATAAGCTAAACTTGCATTTTACAACTCAGGGGTATGACATCACCGACCTCAATATAGTCCACTCGTCCAGAGGCACTGGTTATCTCTTGTTTTACCAAGCTAACAGACATCTACAATTCCATTCAAAACTGCTTCCTTGACTTGCATTAGAGATCTGCTGATAGACAGTGCCTGCAGCACATAGAGGGCAGGTGAATTTTCTACTAAACAACATCAAAATCCAATCTATAACCACAAAAAACCAACCTGCAAGCGCTCTGCTGAAGAAAGGTAAACATTTCGGGAGCTCATTGCTAGGCCATCCTCTTCCCTTTGTAGATCACAACCTATGATTTCAATTGCAAAATCCAAGTCTCTCACCTTCAGCACCGATGATACTTGAAATCAACACAACGAAATGCATCATTACAGTGAAGCAAACCCCAATGCCACAAAAACCTAACATAAATAAATACCATGCGGCAAATAACTCGCCACTGCTGATAATCCTTCCTTTCAAAAAGAGCCACATCAGGTTCAATTATGTGGAAAAGCTTAGTCACCACTGTTGCCACCCCTCTGAAGAAGCCTGGCCTACTGCGACCACATAATGGCAACTCAAGCTTCTCAACTCTTACCCATGTTTCATGTCCATGGCCCCCTTCTTGTCTTTTCAGATTGAGCTCCCTTTTGTCATCTATGGTCTCATTTGGAGCTTGTTGTAAAGACTTGGTAGTGCTCTCTAACAGCCTTGTTCCACTTTGGTTTGCATCTCGTACATAAAGATCATGCGGATTGAAAACTACATCGACACAAAAGGGCTGCACTACGAAGGGGACACTAGATGTCAAAGTGAGGAAGACCATACAAAAGCATTGAACTTGAAAGCATGTAAGCTAGAGCAATAACACTAGATGCATTTGTTACTGTCAAAGAAGGCAATCATCACACTCAGACATGCTAAGCTTCACAAGTGCCTCCCTTAATGGCAATTATCTTCTCGACATTTCATGGCAAAGCAAAGCACATAAATTTTTGGCATGTGTTCAAACAAATCAATGACATGACATGCTCATAAATACCATGCAACAACACAAGCACAGACAAACATACCATCTGAAGCAAAAGGAAAATTGAATCAACTTCAAAAACACATTTAACCTGTAGCTTGTTGAGATCTCCCTAGACGTCCCTTGGATATTGGCCAAAATCTTCAGTTGGGTAAAATTGGGAAGGGTTGACATAAATGGCGACAACCACATCAGCAAGTTGTTTTGCACGTTGAACCAAAGAAAGGTGGCCTGCATGTAGGGAACCCATGGTGGGTACCAATGCTACTCTCTTGCCAGCTCTCTTCATTGCCCTTGACCACTCTTGCATCTCATTCTTCTCTCGCAACAAGTCCATTGCAATCTTGTTACGACAATGCCCTGTTTAGGCTATTAGAATCCAGAAGCCTGCCCTTTACCACAATGACCTTCAGATGAAAGAGAGAAACTAAAGAAGAGAGCTAGTGCGATACTATTTTAAAAAAAGTGTTCAATAACCATTATCCATTGGGAAAAACAGACCAAAAGAAGCCAACTGATATCAAACTATTCTTTAAATTACTATGCCTTGAGGTAACAAAAAATTTTGATCTGCAGGCTAGACACCTTCCCTTGAAGATGGAATTTCAGCTATATGGAAAATGTAATGAACATTATTTATTGTGAGCTTGGGCCAAATGAATAACAACGATCAAGGAAATCTTTTGAACTTACAACTAAAACAAAAATAGGTGATATTAATAGTATGTCAATAGAGCTCCTATTTTTACAGGTCGACACAAGAATATCTCAAAATGTGATTGAAATGTCTTTCATGTATGTTGTGCACGCAAAAAGACCCTATTCACACTATGAGGGGCAGTCTCCCAAAAGGCATGCACCATTCACACTGGCAAATGAATATGTTCTCTCCCTATGGTATATAGTATGTAATCACCAACCAACAAAATAGCACAGTGACCAGCACACCAATCCTTGAACTTACAGGCACTGAGTCTATGTACAATATCCAAAGCTTCCAAACATTGCATTCAAAAGGCCAACGTGACCTATGAGACCAAAAAGTTACAAAGTGGTGAATCTAGTACAATGTCTGAGCACCAAGGGGGAAGGGGTGGGGGGGGGGGGGGGGGGGGGGAGAGAGAGAGAGAGAGAGAGAGAGAGAGTATGGCATAGACATCATATCCTGCTAGCTGCTGGTATCCCTCTGAATCTACCAGTCTCAATCTCAATCTCAAGCTGGTGTGAAGATGTCCGTATCTGACCAACTGCACACCGTTACCCATGAGATAGATGTGTATCCATATGGCTCGGACAAATTACAACGGACAAATCACAAACCCATCCCCTGTGAGTTGAAGAAGATGCTCTCTATAGAAAGCCATCTTCGTGCTCAACTCCTGTATCGGCTCTATCTATGTCCTCTTGGTGTCCAATTGGGTCAGGTCCTGGCGAATGAGTCTAGTAATCTCCACCCGTGTTAGAGACAATGATAGTGCATCAAGGAAGTACTGGAAGGGAGGTAAGTTATTCATGCTGAAGCCATGTATCTGGAACCATGATGAGATCTGTGCATACCACAGAGAGAGAGAGAGAGAGAGAGAGAGAGAGAGAGAGAGAGAGAGAGAAATGAAATGAAATGAAATGTTATATTAACGTCTACAAAAGGCCAGAATGACCTATGAGACCAAAAAGTTACAATGTGGTGGATCTTATATAAAGTCAAAGTAACAAAAATGACAAAATCAAATGACAGAATAAAATGCTATGCAATCCGAAACAGCTAGGTGTGATCTAATCAACTAGGTGGGATAGCTAAATCACAGATCACAAAAGATCCAGCATCGGTCGATGGCGGATCTCATCAATCTCCTCCATGGTCGATAGCCTGACCGGGCGTCGTGCATGTCGGGCGAGAGTGATCTGAATCCTCTGATGCAGCCTCCATCGATGCTATGTAGTCCTCCACAGTCGTGGGCGTTTGGATCTCCCTAGCTCGGTCGCTCGGTCGATCAGTGTGCCTCTGGTGTGAGGCGACGAGATCTCTTGTGGTAGTAGCTCCTCCGGGTGTCCAGTGTCTGCTCTAAAGAAGTCTATGATCCGTCTCTAAGACTAGCTGGCCTCTCCCCTCATCAGGCTCTCTTTGTGTTTGCGAAGCTCAAGCAAGAACAGACCCAAGCATCTCTAATCCTCATACTGCATGACTCTAGAGAGTGGTCGGATGCCCTCTCTGAACAAGCAGTGGAAGCGGCTGCGTATCTCGTAGTAGATGGGGCAGTGGCATGTGTAGTGCAACTCTGTCTCAGTCTCCAGGTCACACAGGAGGCATGTCCTGGCCTCTGCTGGTACTATGTTGTATCTCCCAGTCTCGATCTGTAGCTGGTGTGAAGATGTGCGTATCTGGCCAATAGCACCTCGTATCCCATGAGACAAGTGGGTGTCCATGTATCTGGGTCTCGTCACAAAACCGTCCTCCGTGAGGTGGAGAAGATACTCTCGGTAGAAAGCCATCTTCATGCCCAGCTCCTGTGCTGGCTGTATCCATGTCCTCCTGGTGTCTAGCTGAGTGAGGTCCTGGCGGATGAGCCTGGTGATCTCGGATTGTGTGAGAGCCAGAGAGGGTGCCTCCAGTTAGTACTAGAAGGGGGCCAGTCTGTCTATGTTGAATCCATGCGCCTGAAACCATGATGTCATCTCCCCATACCAGCATGTTGTATCTCCCTGCATGGCTAACTATCGAGGACTCAAGTGCAAGGCAGGCATATCTATTTCTGGGAAGTTCCCACATGCGGTGTATGAAGGAGACCAATCTGGTGAGCACCTCAACCACTAGTGGGGGGGCAGCTAGCTCTGCTCGGATAATGGCACTTGGTACTGAGGCCTTGGCTCTAATGAGCCTTGAGATCATAGAGACTAGTGGCTTCTCCATGTACCCCCATCCATCAGTGCGACCTGTCCTCCCATGATGGTCCAATGAAGGTCCCCAAATCTCAGCTCCATAGAGCAATGCACACACACACACACACACACACACACACACACACACACACACACACACACACACACACACAAATGAAATGAAATGTTATATTAACGTCTTCAAAAGGCCAAAGTGACCTATGAGACCAGAAGGTTACAATGTATCTGATACAAAGTCAGAGTAGCAAAAGTAACAAAATGACAAAATAAAAATACTATGCTATGGAATCCTAAACTGCTAGGTGTGAACCAACTAAGCAGCTAGCTGGGATACCTAAATCACAAGAGATCCAGCATCGGTCTCGCTGGCGGATCTCATCAATCTCCTCCATGGTCAGTAGAGAGAGAGAGAGGGAGAGAGAGAGAGAAATGAAATGAAATGTTATATTAACGTCTTCAAAAGGCCAAAATGACCTATGAGACCAATCTGTTACAAAATGGTGAATCTAATACTATGTCTGGGTACAAAAGAACTAGAACAAAGATATTACTACTAGAATCCATCCCCATCTGCACTCTGGATGTCAAGAGAGTATGGCTCGAATCCTCTGATGTAGTATCCGTCGATGTTATGTAGCCCCTCTCCTCAATTGTGGCTGTCTGGATCTTCTTAGCTCTAGTGCTCGATCGATGAGAGTGCCAGTAGTGGTCGAATGAGTGTGGGCCGAGCTCTGCAGTGATGACTGCTCCTTTGGCTGTCCCATATCTAGTGAAAAGAAATCTGCAATCTGTCTTTGGGACTCTCTCTCTATCTGTCCCCAGTAGAGAGAGAGAAATGAAATCAAATAAAATGTTATATTAACGTCTTCAAAAGGCCAAAGTGACCTAAGGATCAACCTGTTACAAAATGGTGAATGTAATACCATGTCTGGGTACAAAAGGACTAGAACAAAGATAATACTACTAGAATCCATCCTCATCTGCACTCTGGGTGTCGAGAGAGTATGGCTCGAATCCTCTGTTGTAGTCTCCGTCGATGCTATGTAGCCCCTCTCCTCAATCGTGGCCGTCTGGATCTCCATAGCTCCAGTGCTCGGTCGACGAGAGTGCTGGTAGTGGTCGAATGAGTGTGGGGCACTGATGGCTGCTCCTCTGGCTGTCCCATATCTAGTGAAAAGACATTTGTAATCTGTCTCTAGGACTCTCTCTCTCTATCTCTCCCCAATAAAGTGTCTCTATATCCGTCTAACTATCACAAAGTGATGACGTGGCTACTCTACAGAAACCCTAATTTTTTCCAAAAACCCTTATTCTGGAAACTCTAACCCTAACTGCTGTTGAAACCCTAACTGTGGCTGAAACCCTAATTTTGGTGGCAGAATGCCACATGGTAGCAGAATAGACTTTCGGGTTTTGCCGCGGGATTTACGGGCGTTGATTTTCAGCTTTTGGGCGACGCAATTGAGCATGAGAGAGAGAGAGAGAGAGAGAGAGAGAGAGAGAGAGAGAGAGAGAGAGAGAGAGAGAGAGAGAGAGATTCCCTTGCTTTATTTTTAAAAACTCAAGTGAGTTTGTGAGAGAAAAAGAGAGTTTGCTTTATTTCTGAAGCTTTTGGGGCTCTGCTTTTGGCATCCCTTGTAAACGATAAATGAGCGATTTTGGGCTCACTCTGCACAGCATCTAGACGCAGAGTCTGAGAGTGAAACCCTAACCACTCTTGTACTTTGAACATTGATTAATACATAAAGAAATACCGAAAGGGGCGCCAGTCTTTGGGGCCAATACCTCTAGGCACGGAACTCCGCCGGGCCAGTGCAAATCTATTGTGATCTGTGAATTATTTTAAAGTGGTTATTTTGGTGCTGTTGTGATTGATTCTTGACTTGGAGTGTCCAAGTCTATTACAGTGGTATCAGAGCACTGCCGATTTCTCTTCTACGAGAAATCCGATCCCCAATTTTTTTTTCTGCGGCACCTATGGATTCACGCAAGGATCAGTTGACTCCCTCTGCATCTGGAGATGCGGGCAAGGATCATGAAGATTCCGGCAGAGAGTATGGCCCACCTCGGCCTACTCAAGCGGAGCAACGAGAGATGAAGCGTCGTCAATTGATCGGCGATGCAACAATGATCGGCGATGCAACAAAGATGATGCTCAGTTTTGCGAAGGATCCAAAATTGGCAAAATATATGAGCGAGACTTCTTTTCAGGAAGTGCATGCACAGTGGCAGAAAAGCACACCACCACCCCCGAAACCCGCTCTCAAGAAACCTTCTGATCACAAGTAATATTCAGAGAAGGAATTAGAAGAGGTGGTCGATGCACGGATTGCTCAGCTTTTTGATGCGCAAAAGAAATCCAAAAAACACGGCAAAAAGCAGAAGAAAGGCACTGACTTCTCGGGTTATTTGGGTCGTCAGTCAACATTTGACAAAGCAAAGAAACAGAAGAAGCGTGTTTGCTTTGAAGGAGTACCCAGTTCCTCTTCTTCTTCTACTGACAGTTCTTCTAGCTCTTCAGATTCGAGCGAAGAAGACAGAAAAGGCAAAAAGCGAAGCAAGAAACAACGCTTTGGAAAGGGCAAGAAAAGGCAAAGAAGTCTAAATCTCGCCCGATGACTGACAGTTCTACAGAGGACTCGTCTAAGACAGTTCAAACTTCGATGACGGAAAAATTTATGCGAACAAGAAGAATTTTTATAAAGCCAACCACTATGACTTTGTGGAAGATAAAAGCAAGAAAGTCCGAGAGTTTAAGGAAGGTGGACAGTTGATCAAATTTGACAATTTTTCAGGATACACAGATGCTTCGAAGGCTTTGTCTTTTATACAACAGTTTGACATCACTTTGCGGGAGGACGACTCAGAGCACTCCAATATTCGGAGAGCTGCCTCTTACTTTAAGGGGAATGCTCAAACTTGAGGGTCCACGCTTCTTTTAAACAAGATTACGCCAGTTAAATGACTAACATTTAAGAAGCTTTTTATTTCTTCTTGGTTGACGCGAGAGTATGAACACGATATACGAGTTGCTTGGAACCATCTTCAGATGACCAAGAGAGATACAGTGAATGCTTACTGTGAGAGATTCCGGAGCTCTTTTCTACCTGCCTCTTCATTCAAGAAGATCTCGTTCAGAGAACAGATAGAGCGGTTCACCTTAGGTCTACCTACAGAGATCCGAAATCATTGCTTGGAACAGAAAACAGCTTTTATTCAGGAGTTGATGAGTCATGAGAAGCGGGGCTTTGCCATTCACTCTGGCAGTCTGACATACCCCACCGATGAGGCCATGACACAACGAGCCGAACAGACTTCTGGGAATGAAAGTAGAAAGAGAAAGAGCAACCGAGAGAACAAGGATGCACGACCCAAGCTTACTCCTCAGGAGCGAGCTCGCTTCATCAGGGAGGGGAAGTGCTTGGATGCAGGGAACATGGACATATCTCCGTGAAGTGCCCTAAAAAGGCACCGAAAGAACAGAATGACAAGGACAATGATAGGCATGAGAGTTCGAGAGCAACTGAGGAACGTGGAAGAAAAGGCAAGATGAAAACAGGACTGGTTCCAGATTGTGTGGGTACCGATCCCAACACCATGAACGAGAGTACAGAACTTTGTCGGAGCTTGGGGCAAAGTGAAAGATCAAGAGGCCCTGAGCTTCCTTGATGGAGGAGCCAAGGCCAACTTCATTTCACCGGAACTAGCGATGCGACTCGAGATCACTCCCGATCGGATGAGACCACTTGCGAAGGCAGTTCTAGCGGCACCCGGCAAGGACGTAGCCATTACACCTGTCATTGGCAAACTTCGGTTGCATTGTTAGGGGTATTTGGGGCACGATGACTTTTTCATAATGCCTTTGGAAGGTTGTGATGTTCTCTTAGGATTCCCTGGTACCACAAGAACAACGTCGTGGTCGATTATCGGGCGAGGAAAGCAACATTGACTACAAAGAAGGGTAGAACCATTATACTTGATATTAAACTGAAGGACAAGTCTGTCCCTATTGTATCGGCTTCGGCCATTTCTAAATTAATGAAATCCAATCTGTTTGTTTACTTGATCTTTATGAAAGAATTGAGCGATAATGATAGGACAAATATGTCTAAACTTGATAAAGAACGCCAAGATTTTCTCCACTCTCATGCCGATTGCTTCTCAGAAGGCCTACCAGGCGAGTTACCATATGCTCATCCTGAAGATCATACCATTCATCTGATACCTGGAAGCACACCACCAAACCGGCCACCTTACCGTGTGAGTCGAGCACAGAATGAAGAGATTATGGACCAAGTGAAAGACCTCTTGGAAAAGGGTCTTGTCCAGCCTAGTACTTCACCGTATTGCTCTCCAGTGTTGTTGGTTCTGAAGAAAGACGGATCTTGGAGAATGTGCATCGATTATAGAGCTCTCAACAAAATCACCATCAAGAACAGATTTTCGATTCCTAGGATCGATGATATACTCAATAGATTACAAGGATCTCGTGCTTTAGCAGGATTGATTTGAAGAGTGGATATCATCAAATCAAGATTGCGCCGGGAGACGTCTACAAGACAGCTTTTCGGACGACTTTGGGTTATTTGAGTTTTTGGTGATGCCTTTTGGCTTAACCAATGCTTGTGCGACATTTAACCGGATGATGGACAGGATTTTTTGAGAGTGCACGCTATTTGTTGGCACTTTCTTTGACAACATCATTGTTTTCTCCAAGAATGAGGAAGAACACAGAGATCATCTGCTTCAGGTCTTTCAGGCATTACGAGATCACAAGTTAGTGATTAATGCAAAGAAAAGTGAATTTTTCTTACCAGAGATACACTTTTTAAGACACATTGTCTCAGCAGCAGGAGTGCAAATGGATCCGGCGAAGATAGAGACTATACGTGATTGGCCCGATTTGAAGAATGTCCATGAAGTTAGAAGCTTCTTGGGACTGTGTTCGTACTACAGGCGGTTCATTCGAAAGTTTGCAAAGGTTGCTTCCCCTTTGCATATTTTGACACAGAAAGGAGTCCCTTTCTCATGGGGATCCACAGAGGTGACTGCCTTTCAGACCTTGAAAGAGAAATTGACTACATGACCAGTCTTGACTTTGCTAGACTTGCAGAAGTCATTTGAAGTATATTGTGATGCTTGTGGTCGTAGTCTGGGTGCGGTCTTAATGCAAGAAGGCCATGTCATTGCTTACGAGAGCCGATTGTTCTCAAGGTCGGAGATGACAGCACAGATTTATGAGAAAGAGCTTTTGGCGGTTATCCATGCTCTTACTCAATGGCAACGTTACCTACTCGAAGCCGATTTTACAGTCTTTACAGACCATCAGAGTTTGTGCTACTTCTTGTCAAAGAAGCAACTTTCAGAAAAGCAGATGCGGTGGGCGAACATCTTGTCATGGTTTCACTTCCAGATTGTCCATGTGCAGGGACAGAAGAATGTGGTGGGAGATGCTTTATCTCGGAAGCCGTTGGTTCTCGTTATTTCTGTGATACATCATAGGATCTTCGAGGATATGGTCGACCAATATGCCACAGATACAGATTTTTGTAGATGTTTTAGCACGGATACGGGATGGGGAGACAGTAGCGGGATACTCTATTCGAGAAGGCTACTTGATGAGAAAAACCATGTTGTGCATTACACAACCGTTGAGGAAAAAGGTTATGACTGAATGCCACTGTCCACCTTTTACGGGTCACCGCGGCATTGCTACCACCATGAAAGAGGTAGAGAGATACTTCTTTTGACCGAGACTCAAAAAGGATGTGGAAGAGTTTGTGCACAGTTGCTTAGTATGCCAGAAGGTCAAGTTTGACAGGCATAAAGCACAGGGATTGTTACAGTCTTTACCCATACCCACCCGCCCCTAGGAAAGTATTGCAATGGATTTCATTTTTTATCTCCCGAGAACATAGCGTGGTCACGATGGTATTTGGACTGTTATTGACAGATTTAGCAAACATGCTCATTTCATTCCAGTGAACAAAACAGTCAAGCCGGATCACTTAGCGAGATTGTTTGTGGCCCAGATCTTCAGATTACATGGCATGCCTGAGACGATTGTCTCCGACAAGGACCCCAGATTTACGAGTTTGTTTTGGAAGGCAATTTGGGAGAACATTGGCACGCGGTTGCAGTTCTCGTCATCGTTCCACCTGCAGACTGATGGGAAATCTGAGATTGCAAATTCAGTGGTTCCAGATTTATTGAAGTCTTATATCTTAGATCAAAAGACTCAATGGAAAAAGTACCTACCTTTGGTGGAATTTTCCTACAATAACACGATCCACTCTTCGACGGGGAAGGCGCCATTTGAGATTGTTGAAGGTGATGCAAAGGTTCCACCCTTCCTAAGCACGAAAGATAAGATTTTTGAAGCGGATGAATATACGCGAGACTTAGATACTGCTTTTGCCAAGGTTCGCGAGACTTTGCAGAAGTCTCAAGAACGACAGGAAAAGGCAGCGGATCGCCATCGTCGCAACTTGAAATTGAAGGAGGATGATTGGGTGCTCTTACGTTTTGAGAAGGCACGCCTGAGAAAGAAAAAGGGAAAGGAGAGCCTTTTTCCAAAGCTTAGTATGCAATACTACGGACCTTTCCAGATCACTCAAAAGATAAATGATGTCTCCTTCCGACTGAAACTGCCTGATACTTGGAGGATTCACAATGCATTTCATATGAGTCTCTTGAAACCTTTTAAAGGTGATGTGCCTGACGATAGGGAGCCTGATGAGCAACCCGAAGTGGAAGAAAACGAGGAGATCCTTGTTCCTGAACAGATTTTGGCACATAAGGATACGAAGAATAAAGGTAAAGTCCAAAGGCGGTTCTTGGTTAAGTTCAAGAACTATCCTGCACTGGATGCAAAGTGGATGGAGGAGGAGGACCTAGCAGATACTCCTCAGATTGTGAAACTTTACCTCGATGCTTTTGGTTTAGCATAGTCTACTCCAAATGGAACCCAGAATTCAGCTTGGCCGGAGATCCCGGAGAGGTCACCTAATAAAAATGTAACCTATCACGTGAGTTCAACAGAAGGGTATTTAAAGTTTTTGAAACTTACAGAAATATATATACAGAAGGGCATTATTTTTTCAAATTTGAAAAAAACTTACACATTTTAAAAGAAAAGAGTACATTATATTTCTTAAAAAATTCACAGATAAGGGGTTGTACAAACATGTCTTGAACGCACGTGATATGGTAGTTTTACACATAGTGAACCTCCCGAGTTGGAGATCTGATGCAGTGGGATGCACAAGAGGGGAGTCACTCCAGTCCTTTGTCAACAGATGCCTTGATTTAGATACTAGAGTCACTGATGTCTCTTTGAGCTTCAGGGACACTGAAAGCTGACAGTATTTTGCTGTATGACTTTATGAAATGGAATTCCTGATTATGATACTGATTTGTTCTTGACTTCTTTTAAGTGCAAGAATTGATAGACGAAATGACTGCAACATTTTGGTCTGATTGATCTCGAATAGACATGGTTGCAATAGGGGTTAGTCAATCGGACATCGATGAGGTCCCGATTGGATCTAGATGCGATGCTAACTACATTGCCGATAAATCATGGTCTAAGATCCGAATGAATGTTGAATGTCATGTGATGTCCTGTGATGTCGAGTGATGTCATGTGATGTGATTGTCGATTGGTATATGTGCTAGATGTGTGTTCCTAGTACGTAGGTACTAACAGCCAGTGTCTGCTAAGACGGTTTATGGCCTCTGTCTGTTTTGCAATCGTAATCGAGGGTGATTACAATGGTTTCAAGAGGGGGGTATTTCACAAAGTGATGACATGGCTACTCTGCAGAAACCCTAATTTTTTCCATAAACCCTAATTTGCAGAAACCCTAATTTTATAAACCCTAACCCTAACTGCTGTTGAAACCCTAACTGTGGCTGAAAACCTAATTCTGGCGGCAAAAATGCCATGTGGCAGCAGTATGGACTTTCGAGTGTTGCGACGGGAGGCGCTGATTTTCAGCTTTTGGCCGACGCAATTGAGCATAAGAGAGAGAGAGAGAGAGAGAGAGAGAGAGAGAGAGAGAGAGAGAGAAATTTCCTTGCTTTATTTTTAAAAACTCAAGTGAGTTTGTGAGAGAAAAAGAGAGTTTGCTTTATTTCTAAATCTTTTGGGGCTCTGCTTTTGGCATCCCTTGTAAACAATAAATAAGTGGTTTTGGGCTCACTCTGCAGAGCATCTGGACGAAGAGTCTGAGAGTGAAACCCTAACCGCTCTCTTGTACTTTGAACATTGATTAATACATAAAGAAATACCGAAAGGGGCGCCAGTCTTTGGGGCCAATATCTCTAGGCACGAAACTCCGCCGAGCCAATGCAAATCTATTGTGATATGTGAATTGTTTTGAAGTGGTTATTTGGTGTTGTTGTGATTGATTCTTGACTTGGAGTGTCCAAGTCTGTTACACTAACTCAAGTAGATATAGCCCAAGACATTGATCCTCATAAATCACAACCCTAGAGAAAGGATCAAAACCCTCTCTGAACAAGCAATGGAAACCGCCTCGTATCTCATAGTACACTATGCAATGACATATGTAATGTAGCTCTGTCTCTGGATCTAGCTGGCATAAGCAGCATATCCTATTGTCTGCTGGTATCCCTCTGAATCTACCAGTCACAATCTCCAGCTGATGTGAGGATGTGCGTATCTGAGTAATGGCACACCGCAAACCATGGCATATGTGTGTCCATGTAGCTGGGTCGAATCACAAACCCATCTCCTGTGAGGTGGAGAAGATGCTCTCCATAGAAAGCCATCTTTGTGCCCAACTCCTGTGGTGGCTCTATCCATGTCCTTCTGGTATCCAGCTGGATCAGGTCCTGACAAATGACTTTAGTAATCTCCACCCGTGCAAGAGACATCGAGGGTGCCTGAAGAGAGTACTGGAAAGGGGGCAACCTATCTATGGTGAAGCCATGCGTCTGAAACCATGATGTCATTTGTGCATACCAGTATGAAGTGTCCCCCTGAAGAGCTAACTGTCTGGAAGACTCAAGGGCCAGTCTAGCATATCTGTCTCTAGTAGTATCCCACAAGCTGTGCACAAAGGAGACTGATCTGGTAAGCACCTCAATCTCCATGGGAGGGGCAGCTAGCTCTGCTCAAATGATAACGTGGGGTAGGTAGCAGGGCTACAGTGTCACGCGCACGAGACAGGCAGTTAGTCACAGCGGGCCCGGGTTTCACACTGGACCGACTCTTGTCAGGTCAGTGACGGTGACACGTGGCAGGGATACGGGTGGTGGTCGAGTCGACACCGTGGCCAATGCACCACCTCACAGTTCATAGTAGGCTTAGCTGGAGTGGATATTTTGCAGCCGTTGGTGGCTCTTCATGTATGTATATATCCATAGCTATTTGGGGTTTGGAGGGACTTTTCGTATGGTTTAGCGTCTAGTCTTGGTCTCGAGTCTAGAGTTCTCACGCCATTGGCACTCTCCCTGCACATTGGAGCCTAGACACCCCCATTGTACCTTGAGTCCTGAGCTTGGATCTGTGTGTGCTGCTATCCAGAGTTGTATGGTTCTTTGAGCTTGTCGAGTTCCACTAAGTTGACTTCCATTGAGTTGAGTCTGCAATCGTGTTTTGAGTCGTATCGTGTTTTGAGACATATTTCGCTTCTATGTTTGAGTCATGTTCCTGTGTGATGTTTCTTCTGTTGAAGTGAGGTTTCATGCATATTGCACCGAGGAGCACCCACTCTAGAGAGCACCACACCTTTTCCTCGCTACAGGTGCTCTCATTTTTGGCACACCTGGTGCGACCTCAACTGACGTCTTACTCCGTTATGCCTACGGGTCGAGGAGCTAGCTAATTAGCTCTCGTCTGTGTTTGTCTGAGACTCTGATCTGGTTTGGTATCGTCCAGCTTCCCTCTGCCAGCTTGGACTAGTCTCTCGTTCTGGTCCAGCCTGCTGGTCTCGTCCAAGTCTAGCCACTGCCAGCCAAGTCCCATCCAGGTCTAGCCACTGCCAGCTTGGTCTAGTCTCTCGTGCTGGTCCAGCCTGGTCTCGTCCAAGTCTAGCTGGTCTGGTCTCTCGTCCAGGTCTAGCCAGGGTCTCGTCCAGGTCTAGCCAGAGAGTCATTTGTCCTGGTCTAGGGAAGCCTAGTCCAGTGTTCAGCCAGTTCGTGCCCAGAAGCTTGGGTGGACTCTTGTTACTATACAAGGCTGTGACAAAGTCCACTACTAAGTCCTCTGAAGTACTACCACAGAAAGCGTCAACCATTTGTGCCAAGGAGAAGCCCACCAGCCCCATTACCCCTACCCTTTTCTCACACGACTGCCTCCATTCTTTCAACCAGTTCTACAACCTCCCTGCTCATCTTCCCTAACAAGGTGCTCGACCAGTGTGTTACAGCAAGATCTTGAGCACCACCAGGCTTCTGAGCAGACGGCCATGGAGGAGCTCCCAAGTGTCCTGGCTAAGGTAAATATAAAGTTCCCAACTTTCAGAGGACTCTCCACAGAGGATGCTTATGACCATGCCAGGAGATTTGTCTCCCTTTGCAGGGGTTGTGGGCTCAATAGAGAAGACGCTTACTTAGTACTCTTCCCATCAACATTGGATGGCTTAGCCGATAAATGGTATAGTCAGTTTACTGAGAACCATTTTGCGACTTGGGCTACATTAAGACGGGAGTTCTATGAAGCCTTTAGACCAAGGGACTTCCAGGAAAAAGTTTTGGATGAGCTGGCCAATCTAATGCTCCAGCCCAATGAGACTTTTGCAGAACTCATGACCAAAACAAATTTTTTGGTCACTAAGCTTCCCCAGCAACCGAGTGAATTTATGGTGAAGAAATGGGTAGAGAAGGCTCTTCCTAAGTCTTCTCAACAAAAACTCAGAGAAAGTCTCCGACCTAAAGCCACTCTCGAAGAGTTTGTTGTTGTTGCTACTAGGATAGTGGGAGCAAGAAGGCTGTTCAACGACTCTCCTAAGGTAGAGTCTGCCTCTGTACTCTTGGAAACTCCATCTGACCCCTTAACTTCCTTACACAGGGAACTAGAAGCCCTAGAGCTACAACGGGCTCTTCAAGAAGAGAGGTCCTTCCTGCTTAGACAGGAGAAGCCTCCACATCACGAGGCGTTGGATCAGATCAAGCACGAGTTAGACGACTCAAGTCTCAACAGGAGATTAAAGCTCTGGTTTGATGTAGCTCATGCCGCTCTCCAGGGCACCCTGCACCTGAATGTCCCCTTCAAGCTTATTTCCATTTCTGTGAAAAGGGGGGACATGAGGATAAGGATTGATACTACATTGCGACATATACAACAAAGCCCTGGTCCCACTCTTCATCAAGGGCTAGCACCTGCATCCAACATGCTCTCTACTTATGGTCACCCAGACCACATGCCACCATTGCTAAATACAATGACTATGCAAGGTATGACAAGTACTTTTTCGCCTCACATTTTTTATCATGCCAATGCTCCCTCGGCTCCTCAAAGCTTCTACACTTTAGCCTCCACCTCTCTGCAGCAGGAGCACAGGCCACCTCGTCCCCCATTTTGTCCATCAAATTGGCCCATTTTATGCTACAGATGCGGAGAATATGGGCATTATCAAAGTAAGTGCCCTTTACTCGAAGGGTCCCCTCCCTGCCGTCACTGCCCTGAGTCAAAGGACCACTACAATAAGGATTGTCCCAAGCAAAGTGCATCCACGTCTTCAGGCCAAGTCAGAACCAACAAGAGTTTACATTTCCAAATCTCAACCTGATAGTGGTAAGCGCTATCCCTCAACCGTCCTCGACTACTTATGTGGTTACCCCCAAGAATAGGCCACAGCAAGTGGAGGAGCCCACTGGCGTACTCACTCAAGCACAAAGAGCAGCTCTTGGTCTCAGCCTTCCAAAAGATCCACTTAGTCCAGCCTCACTTCCCCTCCTAGTACAACAACTGACCCAGCTAATGGCCAATTCACTAGTGCTAAAGGCAACCCTTCCTCCATGCAAACTAATATTGATGGGGCCTTTTTGCAAGCTGTGGCTGATTTGCAACAGATCAAATTTCCAGAGGAAGCCTAGACCAGGCCAACAACAGAAGCCATCTTGAAGGACACCTTTCAACAAGTGTCACTTTATGACATGCTCCGCCTCGATGCAAATCTAAGAAGTGACACTCTTACAGACGTTCAGTCTTTGTACCTGGGTACACATCTTAGTGGCGGGCACCTCCCTCTTCAGCCCTCGGAGTCCTACATGATTTCCTATCCTACCGCTCCCCTCACCGATTATAAGAGTCCTCGTCTCACTGTATCTATTCATAGTCATCAATTCTCCGGTGTCATTGTAGATGGTGGATCTGGCATCAATCTTATGCCAAAGTTCACTATGCTGGCGTGAGGACTGCAACCTACCCATCCTGCCCCCTTCACAGCTACATTGGATGACCAAAGGACAGTCTACCCAGTGGGCATAGTAGACAAGGTGCCTATGTAGGTACAAGACTTCATTTTCAACTTGGATTTTGTTGTGGTCCGTCTTCCCCATGTTGAGGGAGGTTTTCCCTTGCTCATTGGTAGACCTTGGTTGCAGCACATAAAGGCAATTCACGACTGGGGCAACGACGCCATGTGGATTCATACTCCTGGCTCCGCAATGCAACCAATTCGACTTGAAGGAGGTATGGATCAGGTAGCCTATGATATTTCAAAGCTGAAAGAAGCGGCTTAGTCCTCATCCTCTGATGCACCCTCACGAGCGACACCTATGGACCCTGTTAGAGAAGTCAACATGGGCGACCCTGACGACCCTCAGCACATCCTCCTAGCCTCTTGGTTATGGGATCATCTCGTGCTACTCGATCAGGTAGTCTCGTTTATGCACTCCTTTAAAGATGTCTTTGTCTGGTCTTACAAGGATTTGGAAGGAATACCACCAAAACTGGGTGTCCATACTATCCCTCTGGTTGAAGGGGATAAGCCAGTCGGACGCCGGGCGTACAAGCTCAACCCTAAGTATGCCGAAGCTGTCAAAAACGAGTTAGAAAAGATGCAAGAAACAAGGATCATTGTGCCAGTGGAGCACTCCGAGTGGCTATCACCAATGGTCATTGCACCTAAAAAGCAATCGAATAAAATCCAAGTGTGCATTGACTACCGTGCACTGAACAAGGTAACTATCCCAGATGGTTTTCCCACCCCCTTTACTGAGCGTGTGCTTGAAGATGTGGCAGGGCACGTACTATACAATTTCATGGATGGCTTCAGTGGTTACAATGAGTTAGGCATTCATCCGAGTGATCGGATCAAAACGGCTTTTGTGACTCCATGGGGCATTTTCATTTACACCAGAATGTCTTTTGGGCTAAAAAATTGTTGGAATTAGGGTTGCAGAGAAACGCACACAGCTTGGAGAAGATGAAGGAAGCTCAAGGCACACAATAGAGAGTGTATTACTTAGTGTGCAATGGAAAGATAGATAGCCCTAGAGTGATGGGCGTATATACAATGCATAGGGAAAAAAACCTCCTAAAGAGGGAAAAAATGCCCTGGCGGTCCTAGTGTGTTCACACACATCACTACCACATGTATATGGTAACAAATCCCCCCTGGAGTGATGCGGTGAACAAGAGCTGGCACATGAGTAAAGGGAAGTTCCATGCCTTGAGGACATGATCAGTCCACAAAGGGGAGTAAGCCCAAAGCTTTGCGGAAAGCTTCAAGCTTCTCACGAGACAATGCCTTTGTGAGAAGATCTGCAAGGTTGTCCTGCGTTGGCACATAAGCCAAGCTGATCTCTCCTACTGAGAGCCTCTCCCTGACAGTGGTAATGCACCTCAATGTGCTTTGTGAGAGCATGAAAAATTGGGTTCCTTGCAACTGCCAATGCGCTCTGACTGTCAGTGTAGATAGTGTTGGCAGTGTCCTATCCAACACCCAAATCAGCCATAAGGCGTCTGAGCCATACACACTCAACCATAGCTGTGAAGACTGCCCTGTACTCAGCCTCACAACTCGAAGTGGCCACAGTAGGTTGCTTCTTGCTCAACCATGATATACATGAACGGCCAATGATCCCCCCTTGGGATAAAACAAGCCAAGGTGTAAAGTGCCACTAAGGTAGCGGAAAATCTTGATAGCCTGACAATGCTTAGACCCTGGGCTATGCATGAATTTGCTGACCTATGAGACTGCAAACTGAAATTCTGGTCTCGTGTTGCATACATAAATGAGGCAGCCAACAGCAGTTTGGTAAAGAGTGACATCAGCATCATGTAGACTCAACTTCAAACCTGTTTCCATGGGAGTGGCAATAGGTTTGCAATCCTCAAGTCCAAACTTACATAGCAATGTCTCTGTAACAAACTGCTGACGTGTCAAAGCCTAAAGAATGGAGCCAACTTACAGATGCCGGCCGAGGGGCCTAAACCCTAAGAAGAACAAGCAGTAGAAGAAGTGTCACAGAGTGAGGACGTGGTTGCCCGAGTGCAGAAAACCCTAACCCTAATTTCTGCCAGAAACCCTAATTCTGAAAACCCTAATTGCAGAAACCCTAATTGCAGAAACCCTAATTTCTGAAACCCTAATTCTGGAAACCCTAACCCTAAAACCTGCAAACCCTAATTTCTGCCAGAAACCCTAACTGCTGAAGCCCTAATTCTGGAAACCCTAACCCTAAAACCTGCAACCCTAATTTCTGCCAAAAACCCTAACCCTAACCCTAAGGCAGCAGACAAATTCCGAAAATTGCGCTGACATGATCACGTGGCAGGCTGTACGGATTCCCGTGATTTACGCTGGCAGCTTTTGGCATTGCTTTTTGGACCATAAGCTTTTGAGTTTGAAAGTTTTTCATGTAAATTGCTTTTTGGATCAGAAGCTTTTGAGTTTTAAAGGCTTTTTACTATAACTGCTTTTCAGGCCAAGGGCCTTTAAATATGAGGCTAGGGCTCATTCTCTGGCATGCTTCAGTACGAAGGTGCAGAGTCTGGAGTACCGGCTTGTACTGTGTTGATGCAATATAAAGAAATACCGAAAGGGGTGCCAAGGTTTGGGGCCAATACTCTCTGGGGTGGAATTCCGCCACTCCGTGTCGCGTGTCGTCTCTCTCTCTCTCCATTTCAGTTCATTTGTTATTTGAAGTGCTTAAAGTTGTTCAGTCTGTTCTTTTCTATTGGCACGTGGTGCCCGCCTTGTGACAGTGGTATCAGAGCATCAGGCGTGTGCTTTTCTGAAAGCATACCGGTCCTACAAAAGAGCAGACAGAGCTTTATTCAAGGATATCTTCGCCCTCCAACCCGGATTAAAGAGCAGACAGAGCTTTATTCGAGGATATCTGCGCCCTCCAACCCGGACTGAGGATATCTTCGCCCTCCAACCCGGATTAAAGAGAAGACAGAGCTTTATTCGAGGATATCTACGCCCTCCAACCCGGACTTATTAGCCACTCCCACCCTTACTTCATCGTGCATCGGGCGCGCTCCCGTCTTCACCGCAGTGTCTTACAAGGCATAAGCCAATTAAGATCACTTGCAAGAGAAGGATCCAGATTTGTTTCAAGTCACTGTTTTTTTTCTCAGAAGCAGTGTCATGCAGATGTTGATGTCTACAGCTACCAAGCAGCATACTCCAAGTACTTGGCAAGCTTTCAAGAAAATATTTTCCCGAAGTTATATGGTTTCTGACATCTTCCTTCGGAATGCAACTTCTAGCAGAGTGGGGTCCGGTATCCTGAAATGCTTGCCATGGAAACCCTAGCAGATTATAACTTGAAGTTTCTTGACATCTCCCAGTAGATGTCTCTTCACGAGCAGATGACCTTGGAGATTCGGTGTGATTGCTATCATGGGACTACCATCACTGCCAAAGAAACACTGTTTGTCCAAGAGCTGATGGACCATGCTATGCTCGGCTATGACCTTACGGATTGAACCTAACCCTAATTTTTTGGTGCAGGTTCCAGGATGGAAAGTCAGTCGACTTTTCGAGCTCGATTGATGTCGAGATTGCTTTTTAAGTTTAAGTTCTATTTGATCTTGTTTGGTGATCCTGTTTGGAATTTGTTTGAAATGGATGATATCTGTTTTGAACCTGTGTTGGTGCCGATTTGAATTGTTTGACTCTGGTTTGATACTGGTTTCAATGATTGGTGATTTTACTCCCGGGTGGAGAAGTGAGAAATACTGTTTTGGTATTGTTTGAACCTCGGAACGACGCAGGCTGATGCCTGGGGAGCGTTTCGTTGTATGTTTGAAAACCTCCGAACGACGCAGGCCGATGCCTGGGGAGCGTTTGGTTGTATGCTTGTAAAATACTTGTTGGTGTGACTCCCGGCCCGGACCTGGATGGTTATGCGGGAGGAGTATTAAGAAGTCTGAGCAGTGGTTACTCTCAGCATCTCCAAACGACGCAGGCTGCGGTCTGGGGGGCGTTTGGTTGTAAAAGGCCTCTATATCTCCCGGCCCGGACCTTTTTAGGTTATGCGGGAGGAGTGATGAGGGAGTCGTTGAATATCTCCCAGCCCGGACCTTGTTAGGTTATGCGGGAGGAGTGTTCATCGGCGGCTTTATGTTTCTATGTCTTGTAACATCCATATGTGAGCATTTGTGTTGCATTGTGATGTGCCAACCACTGAATATTCCTAATTGGATGAGATTGCCTGGGTATGTAATTTTAGTGCATCAAGACACCCGTGGAAGATCAGTACGGTCTGGGTGTGATGGCTAATTTTACTACGCCAGAATATCAAGAGTTCCGATCTGGACGAAAGGAGAAGCTAACTCCTTGATCAAAACAGCCGATAGGAGCAACTAACTCCTTGATCAAAAGAGCAGAAAGGAGAAGCTAACTCCTTAATAAAAAGAGCAAATTGATTGTCCCTCGGAAATTTTTGAGCTAACTTGAGTTGTTTTGCAGGTATGCTGTAATCGCGGACGATTACTCTCTTTCAAGAAGCGGAGATGTAACAAACTGCTGACGTGTCAAAGCCTAAAGAATGGAGCCAACTTACAGATGCCGGCCGAGGGGCCTAAACCCTAAGAAGAACAAGCAGTAGAAGAAGTGTCACAGAGTGAGGACGTGGTTGCCCGAGTGCAGAAAACCCTAACCCTAATTTCTGCCAGAAACCCTAATTCTGAAAACCCTAATTGCAGAAACCCTAATTTCTGAAACCCTAATTCTGGAAACCCTAACCCTAAAACCTGCAAACCCTAATTTCTGCCAGAAACCCTAACTGCTGAAGCCCTAATTCTGGAAACCCTAACCCTAAAACCTGCAACCCTAATTTCTGCCAAAAACCCTAACCCTAACCCTAAGGCAGCAGACAAATTCCGAAAATTGCGCTGACATGATCACGTGGCAGGCTGTACGGATTCCCGTGATTTACGCTGGCAGCTTTTGGCATTGCTTTTTGGACCATAAGCTTTTGAGTTTGAAAGTTTTTCATGTAAACTGCTTTTTGGATCAGAAGCTTTTGAGTTTTAAAGGCTTTTTACTATAACTACTTTTCAGGCCAAGGGCCTTTAAATATGAGGCTAGGGCTCATTCTCGGGCATGCTTCAGTACGAAGGTGCAGAGTCTGGAGTACCGGCTTGTACTGTGTTGATGCAATATAAAGAAATACCGAAAGGGGCGCCAAGGTTTGGGGCCAATGCTCTCTGGGGTGGAATTCCGCCACTCCGTGTCGCGTGTCGTCTCTCTCTCTCCATTTCAGTTCAGTTGTTATTTGAAGTGCTTAAAGTTGTTCAATCTGTTCTTTTCTATTGGCACGTGGTGCCCGCCTTGTGACAGGCTCTGATACCACTGTCATTGTGGCAGGGACGGAGTTTGCATGGGTCCACAAACATCACTATGCACAAGCTGCAACCTACAAACTGAACCATCCTTTGGAAACTTAGAACGCTGCATCTTGCCCAAAATACAGCCTTCACAAACATGTTTGACAGGTGCTTCAAGAGGCCGCAAAGAAGCAACCATATCAGATTTCTGCAAACCCAGCAAACTGGCAAAATTCAGATGACCAAAACGTGCATGCCAAAGTTTTGCATCTGAAATAGCCCTTGAATCTGCAACAGCATTTGCAAAATTTTGTCCACACTTGTCATACAAAGTGAGCTTATACAGCCCATGGCACAAAAGGCCAGATGCAACAATTTCATCACCAAAACTGAGATCATGAACTGTACATCTGTCATCCACAAATTTGACTACAAGTCCAAGTCTAGCAAGTGCGAATACAGACAAGAGATTCTTCTTGATCCCAGGTACATAAAGTGCATCAACAAGTGTGAAAGAACTGCCATTAGCAGCAGTAAGCACAATCTTTCCAACTCCCTGAACTGGATAAGAGGCATTGTTGGCACAAGTGACTGAATTCCCTTGAGGGACAGACTCGAGAGAGGTAAACAATTCACGATGTGAGGTAATGTTGTTTGTAGCACCACTGTCGAAATACCACACATGTGAATCTGCAGCAACTGACAAGCATGCATCATGGACAGCAGGATTGTAAGTGCACTCTGCACTAAAAGCCCATTCTGCATCAACATCAGCATTACAGTCTCTTTTCACAGAAGACTCAACAATGGCTGCATTTGTAGTGGAACCAGCATTTGCAGTGGAACCACTCTCTTTCTTCTTAGCCTCTTTGGCCTTCAACTTAGGATAGGACTTGATCAAGTGATCATTAGCTTTACAATAATGGCAACGCATCTTCTTTTTGCCATTATCACCAGAATTTCCAGACGAATTGCTGCCAGCAGAAGCATTAGGAACAGAATTTTTGCCACTCACAGCAGAACCATAAGAAGTAGCTGCATTACTGTTACCACCCTTTCTTTGAGAAGCAATAAAAGCCTGTTCAACTGCACACTACCTAGTCCTGTTTTTTCTAGAAAGTGACTCTTGCAACAACAATGTGCATAATGCATCAAACTTGATAACTTCTGGATTTCCTTGGGTCATGAGTCTCCAAGTACTAGCAAAAGTCTGGTAGGAATCTGGTAAGGCATCAAGAACAGTCTGCACCAGGGAACTGTCTGAAATGACTTCACCTGCAGAAGTTGCTCATTGATATCCTTGACACTAGCAAGGAAAGTGTCCATATCATCTTCCTCATGCATAATCTTTGACTCTAGCTCTTTACGCAGCAAAGCAATCTTGCCTCGTTACGGCTTACATAAAGACCTGCTAGAATATCCCAAGCCTGTTTTATAGATTTTGTTGAACGGATGCAAGGTGGAACCAAACGTAAAATACTGTACGTATTCGGTACGTAAGGTACGCAGTCCTATATGGATTGAGGTTTAAGGTACGTAAAAATACGCACTATTGGTAAAAAACCCTTAAAAATTAGGAAAAACATTTGAAATTTCACAAAAGAAGCCCACAAATATATAAACTATCAATCTATATGGCTAAATGAAAAGGCCTACCTGCATTAAAATTTAAACATCAATCAAGTGACCTACCATGGTCCATATACGAACATGGGACACAATACCCGATTTCAGTAATAGTATGACAGACTCGATACCATAATCTCAAAAGCAACATAGCATTGTAAGGTAAGAGACAATGTACATCAATGATCATACAAGGGTGAAGATCCAAAGATTGACTAATGATGATTAAAATACTGCAAATACAAAACTCAACACTACAATCATCCCGGCATGAAAATGGCATATCAATCATGACCAATGAGAATGACATTATGACATAGCAATCATGACCAATGTCTGATGCCAACTACAAAAGCTCATAAACTAGCAAGGTGCAAATGCCAAAAGTTAAAACTAATACATAGCATGAATAATACTAGAAAAAACCCAATGGAGTCCTCAGTCAAGAGACTCAAGTCTCTCTCTCCCAAGACAACTAGCTTAGAACTCATCATCGGATGAAGATGAGCTCTCTGCAGAGGAGAGAATGTTTTGCAGATTTTGTAGAACGGATGTGAGGAACAATGGTGCGCTTCACAGACAACGCAATCAATGCATGAGCCTGCGCATCCTTTACATCCCAATGAGCTTGTTCTTCCGTAGGCAAAACAACTCTAACAACAGCAATCCTTGCAGCAAGACCTGCAACATCCTCAACATCACCTACATCCTCAGAACCAGGACGTACATCAATGCCCTGCACAATGTTCCAGACGCCCTTTGACACAAGAATACTTTGCATCATATAAGCCCACATAGGGTAGTTGTCCCCATCCAACCTGTCCTTGGCAGCAAACATCTTGAACACATCTGTGTTGTTGTTGTCAGCCATGGTAAATGCTGCACCTGATGTGAAAACTGCCCGAAAATAGGAGAAACGGAGCGGGAACAACACGTGCTATATAGCACAAACCGTAGAAGACTATAAGGCACCTGTTATGCAGAAAACGACATTGACAGAAATTTTGCACAAAATGACGAAATAGCTTGTGCAGTACTGCCTGTAGTGGAAACGGAGGCCAAAATGAGCCCAAATCAAAAATCTGAGCAAACCAAGCTCTACGAGCTTACCCGAAATATTTGTCGACCTGCGAACGCTCGCCAAAGCTCACTGAAATCGGAGAAAGTGAGCAGGCGTGTACTGGAGCAGCTGGCCACTAAGCCCGGGAGGACACAACCTGCTCTGATACCAATTGTTGGAATTATGGTTGCAGAGAAACGCACACAGCATGGAGAAGACGAAAGAAGCTCAAGGCACACAATAGAGAGTGTATTACTTAGTGTGCAATGGAAAGATAGACAGCCCTAGAGTGATCGGCGTATATACAATGCACAGGGAAAAAACCTCCTAAAGAGGGGAAAAATGCCCCGACGGTCCTAGTGTGTTCACACACATCACTACCACATGTATATGGTAACAAAAATGATCCGTCCTCTTTCAATCGCATAGTATACCTCATCTTTTTCCCTTTGCTTACGGATCATCTTCGCATCTTCAAGGACGATTTTTCAACCTTCTCGGGTGCTCAATGTTCGAAAGCAGTGGAGAATCTAGAGAAACACCTCGCCCAGCTCTTAGCTTTCTTCCCCAGGTGTACAGGGAGACACGCTTAAAGCTCAATCCAAACAAATGTCACTTTTTCGTCATTGAAGGTACATTGTTGGGCCATGTGGTATCTGTTAAAGGCTTCGCACCAGACCCAAAGAAGATAGTAGCGATATTGAGGTTGCCTCCTCTCATCAATCCTAAAGGTGTCCAAAGCTTTGTAGGCCATACAGGGTATCATCGCGGATTCATTAGGATGTATGCTGATGTTGCTCAACCCCTTACCTGTCTGACAAGTGCTGCTGTACCATTTCAGTGGTCCACAGCTGAAGCTCAAGCCTTTGCTTACCTGAAAAAGCGCCTGACTGAAGCTCCGATTTTGGTAGCCCCTGATTAGTCTCTAACTTTCCATGTACATAATATTGATGCTAGTCAAACAGCTATGGGAGCTGTCCTCACTCAGTCTAGTAAGGAATTTAATCTCTATCGTCCCGTTCATTATGCAAGCAGGTTGCTCACGAGAGTGAGCGGAATTATAGCACTACCGAGAGAGAAGGTTTGGCCATTGTTTATGCTCTTCAAAAAATTTGGCACTATTTATTAGGGATTCACTTCACAGTGATTACTGATCATCACGCTCTTCGATACCTGCTCAATAAGCCACAAGTTGCACGCACGGTCTGGCCATGGCTCCTTCTGTTACAAGAGTTTGATTTCGAAGTGGTACTTTGTCTTAGCAAACCCCATGTCATGACCGACCATCTCTCTCAAGTCCACTCAAGCGAGGGAGCTACAGGTATTGAAGATGACTTTCCAGATAGCAATTTATCTTATACAACTCCAAAGTGGTACGACGATGTTCTATACTTGTTATCCACTGGTAGGTTCCTAGAAAATGCTTCTCCTTTGCACAAACGCAGGTTACTATTCAAATCTCTACCATTCACTTTGATTGGTGGTCAGCTCTGTAAGGCTGGACTTGATGGTGTTCTGAGTCAGTGTGTCTCTCCCCATGAAGTGGAGTCTATTTTAGAAGATGCCCATAGCGGTCCCAGTGGTGGCCATTATCCTGGTCACGTTACAGCTCAAAAAATCCTACAGAGTGGCTTATGGTGGCCCTATGTGTTTCAAGATGCCATTGCTAATGTGAAGGTATGTGATGTATGTCAGCACTGTTCACCTAAACCTAGCATCAAACTATTCCTTACAGGTATCCATGGCATGGTAGATGGGGCTTGGACTTTGTGGGTCCAATTTCTCCGCCAGCCCAACCAGGTAATCGGAAGTATTTACTTGTGGCTACAGATTATGCCACTAAATGGCGAAGGTTTTTAACTACGGCTGATTGCACTAGCTCTACAGTAGCAAAGTTCTTGTACGAAAATATATTTTGCAGGTTTGGGTGTCCCTTAGAGATTACAAGTGATAGAGGCAGCCATTTTGTCAATGATCTGATAACCACACTGCTAGACAGCTACAAAATCTTCCATCGCAAGTCGTGCTCTTAGTACCCCAGAGCAAATGGACAAGCAGAGAGCACAAACAAAGTTCTCATTGCTCTACTTCGTAAAGCTTGTCATCTGCATCCACCTTCTTGGGCTCAAGCAATCCTCGGCACTATTTGGGCGTATCACACTTCCTTAAGAGCAACTACGAACTACACTCCTTTTCAACTGGCTTTTGGGTTAGAAGCAATCGCCCCTATTGAATTCAACTCTGGCTCCGCTAGTGTGGGCAGTCTCCGTGTCTCAGCAAATCTTGCCTCTGCCAATCTATCTCGTCTCTCCCTGTTGGATGAAAGCCACATGTTAGCTTCGTCCGGACTGCAAGCAGAGCAACTTCGTCGTAAAGCATGGCATGATCGCCATCTTCGTAAGCAAAAAATTGGCAAGGACCATTCATAGTACAAGATATTCTACCACAGGGAGCGATACAGTTAGTGACTCTGGAAGGTATTTCCTTGCCGTTGGTAAATGGCTCCAGGATTAAATGCTACTATCCTTCAACATAAGCCTTAGGTCGGCGTCTCTTCTACTAAGTACTTTACCATGCAAGGCAGGGTGCGTTCCGTTGTGTCCCGACCAATTGCGTGCCCTACCTACTCAACTCACTTCTCTAACTTACGTCATAAGAGTCCTTCCTCACTTTCAATGCTGTTCTTTCCAGCCTATGTCTCTTCTGTTCCCAAGTTTTTATTGCTTACCTTAAACATTGTTCTTCCGTCCTATGTCTATCTTTTGTTTCCAAAAAAGAATTCTATGGATTACTGCTATGTCTACTTCACGAAGGATATTCTTTCATTAAGCATTCTTCTATTGGGTTAATTGAATCAGTCTGCAGCCTTTCCGTTCCCTCTGATTATTGGATTTTCATCACAGTCTTTCTCCTAGTTTAGTTTGAAGAGTGTGAAAGTGTAATCTGTACAGCTATTGGAGCTGATCAAATTTTGGATGCAATAATCTCCACATCTTGCGTTGCAAAGGGCTACAGTGTCACGGGCACGGGACATGTAGTTAGTCACAGTTGGCCCGGGTTTCACACTGGACAGACTCTCTTGTCGGGTCGGTGATGGTGACACGTGGCAGGGATACGGGTGGTGGTCCAGTCAACATCGTGGCCAACGCACCACCTCACAGTTCATAGATAGGCTTAGCTGGCGTGGATATTTTGCAATCATTGGTGGCTCTTCATGTTTGTATATATCCATAGCTGTTTGGGGTTTGGAGAGACTTTTTGTATGGTTTAGCATCTAGTCTTGGTCTTGAGTCTAGAGTTCTCACGACACTGGCACTCTCCCTGCACATTGGAGCATCGACACCCCCATTGTGTCCTGAGCTTGGAGCTGTGTGTGCTGCCAGCTAGAGTTGTATGGTTCTTTGAGCTTGTCAAGTTCCATTGAGTTGAGTCTGCAGTCATGTTTTGAGTCATATTTTGCTTTTGTGTTTGAGTCATGTTCCTGTGTGATGTTTCTTATGTTGGAGTGAGGTTTCATGCATACTGCACCGAGGAGGCTGAGAGGAGCACCCACTCTAGAGAGCACCACATCCTTTTTCTCCCTACAGGGTACGGAGGCCTTGGCTCTAATGAATCGAGAGATCATAGATATCAAGGGCCTCTCTATATGTCTCCAACCATCCTGGCCTACAGAAGGTCCCCATATCTACACCTCATACAACATAGCTGAGGCTACTAAAGTATAAAAAAGGCATAACTTTGTCCGAGGTTCCTGGAACTCAACCTGCGAACACATCCTCTCCAAGCCTCCCAAGGCTGCAAAAGCTCTAGTGAGTTTAGTCTTTACTGCTCTCCCCAAAGAAAACCTCTGCCCAGTGAAGACAACCCCAAGGTAAGTGTATGCATCTGTATACTCTACAATCTCTTGACCATATGTGAAAGTCGGTGTTGATTTATATCGCGCTTTGTGGTCGTCATGATCAAAATGACATGTCGGCTTATTCTGATTGGGATCCAAATTGAAGCCAAATCACACAATGTTTTTGAAGAAGTATGTGACAAAGCAAAGGAGTTTTCACTGAATTATGATACTTGTTTGCAAACCAAAGCTTATTTTGAAGTCATTGGCTCAAAGATGGAGTCTACTCAATGGATTAAAGATTTTCTCATGATTTTATGGCTCTTCAAGTTTGTCTTGTATGAGCTCTCATGGATGTCGATTTACTTGGTGGGTTCCTAGCCCTGGCATGTTGCCACTAAATGGTGCACTTGTATTCACACTTTTGGTGGGAAGGCACACCATATCCGGTTTGATGATTGTAATGCACTTTAGGAAGTGTATTTGTGCATCTTGGATTAGTTCCAGAAACTGTACTTTGCATTTTCTATATGCTTGGGGGGGAAAAGGGCGTTGTATATGTATACCTTGGAGTAGACTCCAGGCACTGCGTTTTGCATCATGGTATTCTGTGAGCACTGAGTTTTTGGAACAAGGGATTTGTGGGTATCGAGTCAAAAGTTTTTGCGGGGAAAAAGTTTTTACCACCAGACTGTGCTAGGTGTTGAACCGTAATATATGCACTATTCCATAGGCTTTACACTAAGGTCTATGGGGGCAATGAAAGGTCACCTTGGAAGAGGTGCCAAGAGGCATGGAAAAGTTATAAAAGGTCTTTCTTGTTGTAATGAATGAATCAATAAATGAGTAAATGTTTGGGGCATCTTGTAAGTATTATATGCACCATTGAGACATGCTGAAACATCCATCTGAAAAACCGGCCACCCAAAGAAGGCAGCAAGGGAAAAAACAATCCGTATGGTCGCCATTCGTGCAGTCGATGCAAAGGTCTCCTCGTAGTCTACAGCGGGTTTTTGGGAAAAGCAACTAGTCTTGCCTTGTGTTTGTCCAAAGAACCATCAGATTTGTACTTGGTCTTGTAGACCCATTTGACACCAATCACTTCCCGCTTGGCACGCCGCAAAACCAACACCCAAGTGTTGTTCTTCTTGATGGAATCAAGTTCTCTCTGCATAGCCAACTTCCACTTCGGTTGTGAAAGTGCCTTCTCAATTGTAGGAGGATCTCTGTCCTTGATCACTGTAAACATCAAAGCATAGTTGTCAAAAACTACTGACGTGTCACTGAAGAACAGAGCCTACCCACAGATCCCGGTCGAGGGGCCTAAACCCTAAGAAGCAACAGCAGCACAGCAGAAGAAGAAGTGGTAGACGAAGTTTTACCAACTTATAAAGTCTTGCCGAGAGGCCTATTTTTAAAGAAGAGTTGCCACCAACTTACCAGACCCCGTCCGATGGGGCCAAGTGACCTAAAGAGATTAAATAAAGCAGGACCAGCACATACACGCTCCAACTCTCTTGCATAAAACCTAATGATGTGGCAACTGTATGGTTGTCCGCAAATTGCATTGACAGTGCAATGTGGTAGCATGTACGGACTTCTGCATTTTACGCTGCAGGTGCTGACGTGGCATGTTATATGGATTTTTCACTAGCTGCTTTTGGACCAAATGCTTTTGAGTTTATAGCTTTTCACGTGAACTGCTTTTGAGAGGCCAAGGGCCTTTAAATATGAGCCAAGGGCTCATTCTTTGGCACGCTTCAATGTGAAAGTGCAAAGGATGGAGTATCAGCACTGTACTGAGTTCAAGCAATATAAAGAAATACAGAAAGGGGCGCCAAGGTTTGGGGCCAGTGCTCTCTCAGGGTGGAACTCCGCCATTCCCCGTCTCGTGTGTCGTGCATCTCTTTTAGTTCAATGTTATTTTAAGTGATTAAAGTTGTTTAGTCTGTCCTTTTTTGTTGGCACGTGGTGCCTATCCCCGTGATAGTGGTATCAGAGCTTCAGGCGTGTGCTTTTTTGAAAGCATACCAGTCCTATCAAAGAGCAGGCAGAGCAATGTAGCATTTCCAAAGTTTATTAAAGAATCTTCATCCCCCAACCTCGGACTAAAACCGGCCTGTAGGGCGGTAGACTTTGGTTTTCACCCGAAACTTTACTTTAGACTTTAGGACACAGAGAAACTTTGCAAATAAAACATGTGATTGGAATTAACACTCCAAATGAGCACGGCTTGGAAGCTAGAGCGCTCCAAGCAAACCCAACAACCTGTTCGCGCCAAAAATTGGCGCCCCTTTCGATATTTCTTTATTCTTATTGCAAAAACTAACTCTCACCAAGCTGCCCATACCTGTCCATGGCTGTAATTGCAGGTTTTTGACCCAATTTTGCCAACATAACCGCGCGAAACCCTTGTAGGTCAAAACTACACATCAAGGAAACTTTGCCTTCCGGTTTGGAAGCTTTCCAGTGAGCTGCAGGTCAATTTCAGCGAGCTGTAATTCCCTGTTTTGTCACTATCACATGCCCAAAGCCTTGTTACGCATCCCAAGGCTCCCCTGGCATTGCCTACAATTTAGTTGCGAAACCCTAAACTTGCAAAAAAACACAATAGGCTGTAATTCTCTGTTTTGGATTGTTTTGGGTGGAACGAGCACGCCTACACATGTCTCAGGTGCTCCCGCACGCAATGAGACAGGTCCCCTTTGAAAGGGACAAGTTTTCACGTGAGAAAACTCTCCATGTTTGCAATCCCTCGCGATGGAACTGTGCGTACCTGTGGGGATTAGCAATTAGTAGTTCTTGTACATAAGGCTCTTGCATTGGCAAACGTGCATAAAACCCCCAGAATTGTACATGGTCATCTAAGGAGCCCAACTAGTGGGGCATTACCATATGTGCAAAGGGGAGAGAGAGATGCACGAGAGCAATCATTGTGCTATATAGAGCAAGGGAGAAGGCAAGCTTTCCATTAAAGCTTCATCACCTGCACCAACTACTCACACACACGTTGTAGTCACTTAATTCACATAAATCAGCCCCTCATTTTTGGGCGCCCCCTCTTCACACAGATTGGGAAAGCTGCTCTGGAGCCGCCATGTGTCCAGTTTGTCTCTTTAGAATTAATTCCTAGTACCCACCGACTTATAAGTGTAGCGAGGGGGCCTAAATGACTTTGAGCTAAGCCTAGACACCCTTTTACAGCTCGGATTCTAGTGCCGGTCGGCCCGAGCAACTCGTGGCAATAAGGCCTTCTCGTCTGCGGATGAAACTCTCGATCGTCGGCCATTTCACACTGGCCATACAATGTCCGACCATTTGCAACTTCAAAAAGAGGGTCCCAAAAATTAAATAAAAATCATGGAAAAGAAACCAACAACTAAGGTTAGCAGTTGCCACGTCCTCGTGACAGTAATTAGCAGTTGCCACGTCCTCGTGGAATGGCTTATTAGGCACTGTCTGAAGTGCGCGAGCGGGAGCGTGTGTGTGTGTGTGTGTGCAACGATGGAGAAGAGAGGAGAGGAGGAGACCTTGTGTTTGCAGGGGCTGAAACTCACTCTATGCATGTGAGCCCCCTTATTCTATTATGTACATAATGAATAAGTATAGTGGGCGGGCACCTGGCCTAACCGGCCACATGGGCTTTACCCCAACAACCTCCCATGTAAAGGCCAATGTGGCCGTGAGAGAGAAAAGAAAACCGTACAAAACCTGTACAAGGCCATCACAAGTATGACCTCAGCCAATGCCCACTGGCTCACTGAATATGTGTGCATCCAACTCTAATTGTAGAGGAAGTATAGAGCGATCAACACCATACTCCTCACCAAAGCCGCACACATCCTGCAGGTATCTCACCATACGTTGCAAAGTACCCCTATGCTCAAGGCCAACGTTAGTCACTGCACGACTAACAACTCCCACTACAAATGCACCTACTCCAAATGCAATCTCAGGTCTCGAGATGAGTATCTCGTACATGAGACTCCCGAATGCTGATGCAATCCTAGCAATATCTGCCAATCTAACCATCTCAGTCAAATCTGGCTGAGAACTCAACTCATGGAAATCACTCTGACACCCGAACTCCAATCCCTGGAATCCATCCTCATGTCCATCGCATGTCACATGCGCACCAAGAGCATATGTCTATCCTGAACCCTGTGTGGTAAGAGCAATGCCTAGCTCTAACTCATATACATCAGCCTCTGGCCTAAGCATATCCATGAATGACTGAATCACGGCTGAATCCTCAGCACTCAAGTCATCCATCCGTCATCGTATCCATGAATGACATGCCCTACTGCACAATTGGCTCAACATGCTCACAAACTGGAGCATCATGCAACCTATCCATAAAGGAGACATACCTCATCTCTCTGCATGGCTGCGTACTCACGAAAATTGTGCCGTCTCGCACATGACGTACTCGCATCGCATGAATCGTGCCAACACTAGCACCTCTAGCTATGACTAGCTGTCCACGATGCAATCTGAAACTATGCTCATCCAACACTACCTGGCATCCGTTGTCTCATAAGTGACTCACGGAGATCAAGCTCTGTGTCAAACCTGGCACATGGCGTACATCTCGCAACACATATGATGCACCACTAGATAACGATAGTCTGACATCTCCTGCACCAACTATATCATGCATTGAACCATCAGCTAGATACCAACGTCCAAGCATACCACTAGCATATGTGCTAAACCACTCACGACTCGGCGTGACGTGAAACCTAGCGCTCACATCTAGTATCCAATGCGAAGGTAATGTGTCGTCAAGAACCAACATAAGAAAGTGAAGAGTAAACATGGGAGCAAAGTCGACATCTCCGTCATGCGTAGCCACATACACTACATCTGCTCCCACATCATCCAAAGTGATAGCATCCCTCTTGTGCTGTCTCCTGCGCTGTCTCATCCGTCGAAAACAACGCCTACGTACATGCTCTATATGACCACAATGCCAACACACAACATCTCTATGTCTACAAGATCGTCCTTTGACTGTAGGCATCTCTCTCGACTCATTTGTGCCAAAAGCATTGCACAATCTTTGCCATAACTCTCTAGTTGTACATGCATCCAAACCAATGCGATAGACAAACTCACCAAGGTGTAACATGATCGTCGAACGTGCAAGCTCATCCAAGTCCTCCCACTCATCGTCAGTCATAGACTTTGGCCTAGCATCCATGCCCTGTAATGGCAAAACTTGGACCAACTGAATCGATGCATCATGCATACCTGCTTTCCAATGCTCAAAGTTTGAACCATCAAACTTTGTATGAAAAAGCACAAACCCTGACAACGATGTACATGCCAAATCCATGGTGACAACCTATGACAAGACCAAGCACAAATCGATCAACTGACAATAGCCAAAGCTTGGCTAACTCATACACCAAGTACTGTCAAAATACAACATAAGCTGGCATAAGGTGTCTAAGAGAAGTATCAGTAAATATGGCGATCAATGTAACGAAACAAGTGAGCAAAACCGCTCAAATGATGCAAAAACACCCGCTCTAATCCAAGAGCACTATGTGGTAATCAATGAAACTATCATCAACAATCTCCCTCCTGAAGAGATTACCACATGTATGTCAAATGACATAATCCAGTGAGCAAACACTCTCACAATGCGATGCCAAAACACTATGGCAAAGCAACCACTGAGTGCCAAATGCAATCAAAACACGATTGCAAACCATGTGCATAAACAAATAAACTCGCAAGAAAAATCCGGTAGAGTTTCGGCAGTATTTGGCTATCTAACCATAATAACCATACATGCCATAAACATGCTCAAAACCATGAGCAAATCATGCGCAAAATCCACACTCAAGTATACATGAGTTACCTCAAAGTCTCAACTCCTTAAACTTGGAAAACAATCCTGTAATCAGAAACACAAAGTGCATCAACCGCACTCTACAAGCGAAGCATACACTAACATAAACTTGGATGCAAACCAACCAAAATGTGACACAAATTGATGCTCAAAATAGTTGAAAATCAGCCCACATATGCCATTGCAAGGCGAAGAATACCATCCGCCGAAAAGCACACATCATGTGCATCCACATGGAAATATAAACGAGCATCAAGCATGTACCAAATGTGTATCAAAGAGCATCCAAATGAGCTGAAAATTCAGCTCTCAATCATGCCAGAAATGCTTGCAAAACTCTCTACAAATCTGTGCACCACACTTTCTGTAATCTTCCCAATCGCATAAGTCAATGCACGTAATCTGTGATGAAACCACTCTCGAACCTGAGAGTCCACAAGAATGCATACATCCACAAAGTGTCCTCAATGTGTGCGCATAAATGTGTTTGAAAATATCAATCCACACTCTCTTCACTGAGAGCAAAACATCAATGTGCAAAACAAGAGAATGACAAAAGCTCAATCCGAGCTCTTTGAATGTAGCAAATCACCACAATATGCATACATAATCTTCAACTTTTCGAATACCCTGCAGCCTGTCACCTCATATCTTCCAAACCGCTCAGAATTTGCAGAAACTTCCTTCTGCAAAGTTGTAGACCACGCGAGAATGGACCTGAAATGTGCTGTTTATACAGGTCGAAACAGATCTGTAAAAATATGCACCTGTGTACCCTAGACGTGCAGGCAGTCTGAGTGACGAATCTCAAAATTGGTAAAGATTTTGAGAAAACTTTCTTCTGCAAAGTTGAAGAAGACAAAAAATCGGTTGAGAACCTCGGGAATCGGCTTGAATAAAGACGTTTTGATAGGCCAAAACAGATCTGCAAAAACGTGCTGCAGTTTTTGTTGCTTCTCTGTTTGCCTCCCCGCTGAGCTCCAATGGTGCTCCCAATCCCTGTGCTCTGATACCAATTGAAGTGCGCCAGTGGGAGCGCGCGTGTGTGTGTGTGTGCAGCGATGGAGAAGAGAGGAGAGGAGGAGACCTTGTGTTTACAAGGGCTGAAACTCACTCTATGCATGTGAGCCCCCTTATTCTATTTTGTTCAAAATAAATGTGAAAACATGGAAAAACAAGCAAAACTTAAAATTGTCTAGCCAGGTCATCCCATTGTAACCAGTTGTCTGAAAATTTCGAAGGAAAAACTCGCTGAAAGATGGTTCATAGCCATGGCTGTTGCACAAGAGAGTTGTCGTGTATAGCATATACACCCTCTTTGCATGTAATGAAAGAATACTCTGGCATATCGTCGTATCCTTCCCAAGTTTGTATGCCCATAGCATATGCCAAATGTGGGGAGTCTCAATGTAAGATGCATAAATTGAATCCTTGCTTCACAAAACTACTTATGGAGTTCCTGAGAGCTCATAGCTACTCGATATTCATGCTAACAGATGTATTTCATATCAAAATAAAGTCGACCTTGTTGATCATTCACAAACAATAGACCTTGTCTACTTGTAGATCTCATTAAGTACTCCTGTCGATGAATCTTGCTACCGATTTCAAGAAACGGTAACAATTACTTAAATTGAATCCTTGCTTCACAAAACTACTTATGGAGTTCCTGAGAGCTCATAGCTACTGGATATTCATGCTAACAGATGTATTTCATATCAAAATAAAGTCGACCTTGTTGATCATTCACAAACAATAGACCTTGTCTACATGTAGATCTCATTAAGTACTCCTGTCGATGAATCTTGCTACCGATTTCAAGAAACGGTGACAATTACTTGGCCATGCCGATCATGTGTGCCGTTGTCGGCTGCCCTAGTCATGGGAAAAAGAGTGATGTCTGTCCTGGAAACAATTGTATACCATTCATCAAGTCGAGGTACAAGCCGTGCTGATCTTCATGAGATCCATGTAGTCTTGCCTGGCCCTTGGCCTGACATTACTTCATTTAACGTCCGACAAGCGTGTGTTGTTGAGGTTTTTGTGTATCCAAGCCATGCTTGATATGGGTTTGCAATTAATCATTGACCTTTTGCCAATAATATATGCAACAAAAAATTTTAATGCTAAAGATAACTATCACAAGCCTTGCTTTTGCTTGGAGTGCCTAAAGTGCGCTCATCCTCATTGCAAGAAAAAACTATGCAGCATATTTTGAAACATTTGCCAAATAAACTGAAGATTTAGATGTACCCACAATGTTTTTGGGTGCACCTTGAAGCCTCTCTAATAGGCTAAACAACCCTCAACATCAGCAAAGTTGAAGGTTTCTGCTTTGAGTCGGCCATGTTGAACATCTTTGCTACCCGGCCAAGCTATGAAAAGATCTCAAAATACCATGCTTCAAAGTCTGAAAATTTTGAGACTCCCTTTTTGAAAAGCCTTGCCGGTTTGGTTATGGAAGTACTTGCTGACCTGCTGCAGTCATTGTAACGACCCTTTCTGTAGTTTTGAGGTCATATCCGTGGATGACTCTTTTGTCGCCTGCTTATTGTAACCAAGAAGATGGCGTTGCATATTTGCCAATTGTACTGTTGAAAACTCTGCACTTTGGCCTTGCCGACTTCCTTCAAACCCCTCATCAATTCCTCAAGGTGCCGAATGTGGTGGCAACAATATGCATGTTCTGCCGCTCCTTAGGTTCTCCTTGTTGAGAGCCGGGTCGATCCTCTTATGCCGTGTACAACTTCAAAATAGAATTAGCTTTTCCTCTTCTTTACCTTGATTGGCCTTGCTTCGCAATGCATGAATGGCTTATTTCTCTTTCCCCACTGTTTTGACGATGAAGGTTTCTTGTATGCATCTTGCATGATCTTCAATCTTTAATCATCAAAAATGGTGCATGTCGAAACTAAGGACGTCAAAGCTATGAAATTTTGAGAGATTCGCATCATGCCGAGTGCTTGCCCTTGCTCAATATGATGCTTTGCTGATTCTGGCTACGGTATCCACAACATATCTCGCACGCCCTCCTTGCCCGCCCTTCAATGCCTTTTCAAAATTCCACTTTTTGTGTGGCCTTCCCATGGGATGGGCCCCTAGGGTTGACCCTTGGGCGCCCCAATTTGAAAACAACTTAAGCCATGGCAGATGGCGGATGGCGGCTGCTGCCGGTGCTGCACAAGGAAAAACCACAAGAGCTAGCTGTCGAGGCCGAACCATGCACCGTCCACGTGACGAAAAACTTGCAAAGGTTCAAGGCGAAACCCAAGATGCTGATAATTCCCTATTTCATGCAGGTCAAAAACACAGCCTCCATTGTGATAAGGTTCCTTTCCGTGCGGCCTTGTTGGCCTCCTTCCCGCGTGGCCTCGTTGGCCCTCCTCAATTCTGCAAGGGCAGTTTTCCATGGCCGAGAAAGAACATGTGAGCGAGAGAGTGCTTCCACGCCCTGTTTCCCTTTGAGATGATGATGCACCCCTTGCTGCCATGGGACCTCGACACGCAAGAGAAGGAGAAAAAGACCACCTTGAGAGGCCATGCCTCTTGGAGGAAAGAAAGAGAGACGCCCTTCCCCTCTTCCATGGATCCTCCTTCCCTGAGCTCTGATACCAGTGAGAGAGCATAGGGAGATAGACATACCAATAACCACCCAAACATACCTATATATAGGCCCTTGGCCCTCCTATGTATAGCCCCTGTACTGCATGTGTATCTATCGGCCCTTGGCCAGGGCCGTGCCCTCCTATAGTCCTACCCTTGGCATGACAAATCGGTGGAACAGGAATGTCTTCTTCTATTTCATATCCCAAACGGGTGAGAGATGGAATCCAAGACACCTGAATCAATCACCATATAAGTATTAAGCAAACCATTAGGGAATTATTTATTGTCATACAAGTATTAAGTTTTCTCAATATATGATGGATACCCGACCAAAGGTATCCCGGGAAATTTTCTGTGTGTTTCAATTTAAAATCCCATCATTCAGATTCATATATTGAGAGACTTTAAATACTGTTTGCAAAACATGTTGTGTAAAGAATAAATCAAAGAAGAACTTCTTGATACATATAAAATTCATTACAAGATACTTTGATACATGACAAAGTAGGAGTTACAGCCGAAACTTCTATCAGATGAAAGCAGGGATCTTTACCTGCCAGCCAACCATAAGTACAATTAATTAGAACTAGTTTGTACTAAAATGGGTGACACGTATCCAAGCAATCCCCACTGCTTGTTATTGTTGTCACATCCCCCATACCCCAACTATACTCTTAAACATAGATTATGTTTTTTTTAGCTCGTCTATGTAAGTAGGGTCTATTACATTCTTTGAAAGATTTTATAGATTTACATGGTTTGGAGATAGGGTCCCTAATTTCTATTGGCTTGGTTTTTTTTTGCCTACTATATCCGGCCATAAGCTTGTCTCGAATCTGTTGTAGCTTAAATATGTCTGAGTGATGCTCATCCTAGTTGTTTGCATGTAACCCTGTTTATCAACAATAATTAGACATATGTGGTTAATATCTTTATGTAATAGTCCTAACTGTATGATTATTTCAATACATCTGTATGAATCCTTCATTTGTTACATTCTATGATATACACACTTACTTTTTGCTATCAAAGTTGACTAATGTCTTTATAAGTTTCTTACTTTGTCAAAATTTTTGCAGCATTTTGTTTGTAACATTACTCTTTTTTCACAAAAAAACCCAAAGTAAACCTCGACTTTCGCCCTCACAGGAGGTTGTTAGAACTTCATGCTTCATAACTGAACCCATATCTATAATTATGCTTACCACTTAACAGAAATCTTCCTAAAGAAAGTACATAATATGACATAACAACTTATTTAAGCATATGATCACAAGGCAAGGGAAACTTATTGTAAGTAGAGCTCTTGTACCGCAATACCTGGGGTTACTATTTGCCGTTGTCATCTGTATTGTCTCTCTTGTACACGTGTATTGTCCAAGGTTCTGCAACTGCTACACCCTTCAAATGATATTTTTATGCTATGTATTAGCTTTATGCGGCTACTTTTCTCTATATTTTTCATTATTATCATCTATGCTTTACTTTAATGCTTCACTACTCGTATAATTTTACATTTACTTCTGTATGTGCATACTTGAGAAATTCTATGTTACTTTTGTATTTTTTGTACATATGTCCTTATACATGCATATGTGTATGTAATAAAAAACGCTTTTTATATAGCCATGCATGTGTATTTGTAAGTCTATGTTTATATGACTATGAAAAAAACGGTATTTTCGAACTTTTTTTGATTGTGACAGCACTATATCCGTATCATAGTCGAGATAATAGCTATTATCACAGCTTTTTATCCCTTGTATGTGTGTGTATACATGTTTGAAAACACCCTTCCGGGTGCTTCTCCCCATGTGTGTTGTTTTGAGAGATGGTATTACCTTATGTGTTATGATGTGGAGATCTATTAGAACCCTTTGTGTGTGTGTAACCATGTATTGAAAACACTTTTCCTTGTGCTTCTACCAGAGCTTGTGCGATTTTTGATACAAAACATTGAATACCTCTTGTATTTTGCTGTATGTTGCTGTTTCGTATGTACTTGGAAGCTCTGTATGCAGCCCTTTGTCATCTCCAGTTGGTTTGTAGCTTGTTAGCGTGAGAGGAAGTATAGTGCAGCAACCCCAAGAGACCAACATGAGCAAGCCTTTGTGCAATGTGCCCAAGGTCAACCCGTATGGTGCATTAAGCAGTAGATGTATGTGTAGCTATTGAATGGCAGCAGAACTTGCGCTACAGTTGCAGGTGTGTGTGCTTAAAACTCCATGTAGTTGTGAGTTTTGCGCTTTTGTGTGTAGCTAATACAGGGCAGTGGTCTGTGCGCTATTAAAAAGCAAACCAATCGGTCCAAAAATGGGAATAATTTTGTAGCATTGTGTAATGTCTATTGTATAGACCTTCATAATTTATTTCAAGAGATTTAAGAATACCTTGGTACTATTCTTGATTATCCAAATGGATTCTAATTGATCTCGAGAAACTCGCAAGTTGTTTTTTGTTTAGTTGCACAATGGTGTTCTAGTTCTGTGAGAATTAGTCATGCATTCTGTGATTTTTGTATAAATTCCATTTGAGGCATCTAAGATCCATCTAACTTTATGTTTGTGTGCTTTTAAGTGAGAAAGAGTACAGGTAGTTTCTTGTTACTAGGTTTGTAACCTAGTCCTTGTTGTGTTGTAAGTAGATTTCCAGTATTATTTGGGTTAAGAGAAGTAATGGAGAATTCATCTCCATTCAATCTATCTAGTGTTGCCAAGTGTACAAGCTATTTACATATAATTGTAGTTGTATTTATAGCCTTGTCAAGTCCCACAATAAATAATTTAGATGAAAAATCTCTAATTTTTGTAACTATATCTGTAGTGCCAGTGCTAAGCCATTGTGGGTTCAAGTTTACTATTTTTTTGAGAGGAGTGAAAAAGTAGTCGAGAGAGGGTATGGAGCACCTTTGACTCCATTAGGATTTTATTAACCAAGTCGGTTAAGCAGTTAAGAAGGAGGGCAACAAAATCCAATCGAGAATTAAGTGGTGGAAGAGGAACATGATTTAAATCTTTGTTAAGCAAAGCTCGAATCTCATGATTCTCGCAAATGTCTAGGTTTGAAGTACAAATGTGTGACCCAAATTTATCAAATAGAGATGTAAACTCAGTATGATTAATGCAATTACATGTAGGTACGATGTGTTTCCTTAAAAAGTTAGTATTGTAGAAGCAATTTTTTAGTGGATATGTGTATTTCCAGCCAAATATACCAGTATTAAGTAGGGAAGTATTGCCAAACTTTTGATGAAATTTTTCATAAAAAGGCATTTAGGTGGATATAATTCCATAATTTTTGTTCACAAACGACTATGCACAAAAATCTTGTTTTGAGCCTCCTTCTCCTCAAAATCTTCATGCCCACTAGGTTGGTAATTACCTGAAAATATTACAATCACATATCAAGAAGATGTTTTACAGGAAGATTTTGGCTCTCCCTCTATTGGTAAATCTTTTAGTTTTTTCTCTGCCAAAGTTAGAACTAGAAGTAATGGAGAGAGTCAAGAAAGAAGTAAGCAAATTAGGAGTGTTATTCAAAGAAATAGGTCATTTTAGAGATGGGATAGATTCTTTCTCCATATTGGGTTTAAGCAGATTAAGTAGAGTCTTCACTCCTTTGTAATTGCCATAGGATGTCAAAAATGTTCCAGGTTTATCCTCTTCAAGCTCCTTGAGAACATCAAGCATCATGTTGTGGAAGTGAATGAGCACAATTTTTGCTAAAACCAAGTTACATGCTTGTCTCCCAAGCCAAGAACCTAATAATGATAGGTAAAACTCTGCAGCTTTGTCAGGAAAAACAATACCAGGTGATTAAGTATGTACCAAATAACATGATCAATCCAAATGATACTTGACTCGTATGCAGTTTTGTTGTCGAGGAACTTACAAGCACATTTGATATATGGCATGTAAATATTCCAAAGAGAATCTGAGTAGTAATCTGCATTTGGTTTAGAGAAGGCCATAATACCTTTTGTGCATCCAAAAATCCTAGTATTAGTGAAACATTTGGCAGGATCCAAAAAAGTCATGGCAAAGGGAGCCTTAATTAACTCTCCTTTATCCAAGAATTGAGTGCCTTTAAGAAAATGAACCTGACAATCATCAATGCAGGCAATAGGTAAGTTGGCTTTAAAAATCCAAGATTCAAGTGAGATAGGTGCCAAAAACCTTTGTTGGGGATGGTCCAAAGTTGATTGTCCACTCTTGCCCCTTCTGCCTCAACTTGTTTTAGAGGAAAAAAAGGAAAACACTTTCAAATGTTGGGAACCATTTCCAAAAGTGTAGACTCATAAGAGAGAAATGATCATGTTGGAAATTCTTAACCGCTTCTAGTACCGCAGGATTGCGACTAAAATATTGCTTGACACATTGACAGACGGAGTTGTTGATGTAGTAATGGAGGCCATTTTAAGTCCACATAACTTTTCAAGAAAATTGGGTAAGTCTGCACCTGAGGAGGAAAAGGTAGCTAATGATTGTGTGTGAATTTTTTGAAGAAGAGGAAGTTGCTTTAATTCCTCTTCTAGGAGTTTAAGTCCTTCTTTCTTGTTTTTCACAATAGTTGCTAAGAGCTTGATACAATCATTAAAAGAATGAAGTTTCAAGGAGCCGTGAGGATAACACTCTATATTCATAGAACCAATAATAAGTCTAGAAGTTGTCGCATCCTCAATGCAACGTAATACATAGACACTTGCTTTAGAAGAAGTGAGCATAGCAGAAAATTCCATCCTAAGGGCAAAAGAGTCATTCTAAAAATAAAGAGATCAACATAAATTAGAGATAAAGAAGGATGTACAACCAATAGTTTAAATTTTTTTGGTAGCCCAAGCAAGAAAGGGTCTGTATCTATTTATAAGGTAAATAAGAGACATTCTAGGGTTATGTTTGTAAATTTTGGCACAAGCCATTCTAAGTTTTTCATTGATAGATTCTAGTTTTTATGGGTTATTAAGGATCCATATTCAGGTAATGTATTTGCAATAGTGAGGTACCTAAGAAAAAGGAAAGGAAAAAGAGTAAACAGTAATACATACAGCCTTTAAACCAGTCAATCCAAGGATATTATGACTGTGTGTATGTATTTCTATTAGAAATCTAAGTCAAAAACCTAAATTCCTAATATTTTAGTATCTTTGTCAATCTCTTGGTCTTAAATTGACAAGTCAATTTACGACCTTGTGCCTATTTGTGTGTGTTGGAGTATTAATCTATATATCTTATTCACAAATTGAACCGAATGATTTAAAAAGAGAATTGACAAAGGTAAATAAAAATGAGTACATACTTTTTTTCCATCAAATATATGTACATTTGGAGTAGAATTTTGATGTTTTAATTACATCTGAAAAAAGAGAAAATTGAAGTAGCAGCATTAGAAGTTTCCTGTTAGCGGGTTGAACACCTTTTTAATCCACAAATAAAATAAGTTGGAATCCTTACCTGCAACCGTCATAAAAACAAAAAAATCATCGTCATAAAAACAAAAAAATCATCAACATTTTTGTTTAGTCATGGAATGTAGGTATAAGATAGACTCGATAGTTGTCATCCATGTTCCTCTCATCCATGTATTCAAATTTATTCAGTGACAGTAAGAAAATATGTCTGGAGCCATGTATGCCTATGGCAGCTAACATTTAATACTTGTGAAAGAAAGATTCTCAAAGCACAATACTTAGCTGGGTATGAGCATGTATAGCTTTTTAAAGCATAATACTAAGCTAGGGTAAGAACAGGAATAGACTCAAGCCCTCATGGCTATGAGAACCACCTCCCAAGCAAGAATTTTAGCATTGTGTTTAGCTGAGTTTAAGAACAATAATTGACATTAGTTCTCATGGTTTTGGAGAAATTAAATTAAAATTGAGTAACCAACAAGAAAAAAGTTTATTTGAATGTACATTGTTAAGCTCTCGGGTTACAGTGCCTCCTTTGTACAACAATGTTATATTTATAAAAAGATTCCCTTTATCACCATAGGCAAAGCATTATGCTTTAAGTGAACAATATGACCGGCATGTGGTTAGTCCCACGACAGTATGCATTAGAGACATTTCTAAATTGCTACTATTATGAATGTCTTATGACTAAAACAGTTAATGACAACATACTTTCTTTATCTAGAATACTTGGTTAACCAAGATTTTGTGATTTCTAATTAGAGAAACAAGCTTTAGTTTTTTATATTTAGTTCCTTAGGAAGGAAAACAAACCCAGATTATGCAATATAAAGGAGACTATCCACTTGAGATGAGGAGGACAAGTCCACAACTCCAATATCCATTTTTTTTTCCACCATGAGAGTGGCCATTTTGAAAAATTTGTCGATAGACAACTCCGAGCTCGTGTGTTCTTCCGCCAAGATTTGCTAGGTGTCTAAACCTTTTGAAGTTTACACCTTTTTATGGCCTGTGATATTGACAAAAAGAGTGTGGCCAAGCGCTTATGAATGATTTAACATCTGCGTGCAAATTTGTTGTAAAGGGTAATCAAGTAGAAATGGTTGGGCTCACGACAAAGAAGAAAATTATTTCGCGTTGCAAGTAAATGATATCCATGAAGAAAATTGAGCAGGCAAGCTAGTGAGTGAATGAGAGTGTATTTGTGTGTAGCAATTACAAAGCTATATAGTGCATACTACTTTTTAAGTGACCTGAGGTGTGTGTGTGTGTGTGTGTGTAACAAAGAGATAGAGAGAATAAAGCATATGTGTGAGTGTGTATCAAGCAACGTGCCAAATTATGTTTTGCTAGGCAACAAGCTATTACGTTTTCCCATACAGATGATGTAGTTGAGCCACTGTAAGGGGGGGAGGGGGCGGGGGGGGGGGGGGGGGGGAGAGAGAGAGAGAGAGAGAGAGAGAGAGAGAGAGAGAGAGAGAGAGTTGTTGTTTTAAATTAGAACATATACACAAAATAACATGATAGTTCAAATGACAGTTGGCTTTAGACAAGTGACAAGGGGCAGTACAAAAAAACTCAGTCTTTGAATTAATTTTGTACATAGATTTAAGAACGAGGTCTCGTTCTAGTTTTTTTATGCATGGAGTAGTCAGTACTGATTGTTCTGTAATGTGACAAGAATCAGGTACATAGTCCGGACGGATAACAACTAAGCCAAAAAAAATCCAAGAGAGGATAAAGTCCTCACCTGCATCCATTCAAACAAGACAACAGATATGTTAGCCTTGAATGCATTTTACAGGTGTCGATGGACTTTATCAATTGTTATCAATGTCCATCTTACAATCTTTTTAGCTTAAACACCAATTGTCCAAAGTAGTTTTTTCTTTATTCCAAGTATAAGGGGTGTGTGTGTGTGCGCGCGCTTTTTTCCTTTTTACATTCCATTTAAACTTGTAATCAAAAGGTCATCGCTCCTTTGAAATTCAAGTGAGTTATTGCAGGTTTTAAAATGGTTATTATACATCCCAATTTTTAAGCCCTTAAATAGCTTGCTTATGTAGTTTAAAATTTTGATCAGAAGGCCATTACCCTTTTTGATCCAAGTGTATTACACCCAACTTTTATCCCAATTTTAATGTATCCTTCTACCAATCACTCCAATAGGTATCTTGCACAAAATGTCTTGATTTTTTGAAGGATTTTAATGTTTCCATGAATTCATTAAAAAAATTCATAGGCCACACTTGTGATCCATTTAGAAAAAGCACTACTTAAGCCACATAGGCTACTTTAATACAACCAGCCAGAATAGTTGGGAAAAAGTCGTTCCTAGATACCTGGAGCAAAGAGATACACCATACATTTCTTTAAACACCAATGCAGCTCCATAGTCTTTAATCTAAAGGATTCAATGCTTCAACCAGAGATATCAAACTATGTTGTTACCATTTTTAGGTGCTCCTTGGACAAGATTTACAAGGAAGAAACCCAAACCAGAGATGGAGCCTTATTTTGCTCAATCGGTCTCAAAAAAGTATATTTAGACTAAATAACTAAGCCATCCCTTCGCACCCGATCATCTTCAACGTCAGAAAAGATTAACAAAAAGTCAAGACAGGAGGCAAACACTACATTGTCTGTGTTCTCTTTAATCCAAAAAAAACAAACATTTTAGAGCATGTGCAGCACACATATAGAGCATGCCAACATAAATACCAATAGTTTACACAGTGAGATGAATGTGTGTGCTTCTATTTTTTTTTTAAAGCCCATGGAGAGTCTATGTTGAACACGATAAAACACATCAAGCACAGGTTGTGAGAGAAATTACCCAGCCAATACTAATAGTATGGCACGTATCAAGCAGATCATGCGGAGGTTTTAAACCTATTATGGAAAAATTAAAGGTTGTGAAAAAAACAACCCGTTGGGTAGTATAGACAGCAAAGCTCATTTTGCGAGAATGCACAAGTGGGTGAGGTGCCATCCCCTTGTTTTTTTAACCCAAAACACGCGGCAAACCATCATTCCATGCCAGATAGCAAGACCAGAAACACCAAAAGGTCAAGATAGTAAGCACCATCTATGTGTAGGTAAGTCATTGTTTAAATACCCAGTAATGCCAGTAGATAAGCACCAACTTGAGATGGTTGTTCCACTGATTCCATAATGCTTAGCAAGCAGCAATGTCGTCTCTCCTCTCTTTCACATACACACACCAACTCAAACAAGGCTAAGTGAGGGGCCAAAGCAACCCTCATCTCTTTTTGTAGTAGAATCACATGGTTGATGCCTCTTGTATTGCACAGGGCAGTGAGTCCCCCCCATGATCTGATCATTCAGTAGGTGCAAATTTCCACCCAAAAGCATACCCAATGCAGCTACACGATAGAAGCTATATGATGAGAGAGACAAGGAAAGGATAGGAGTATGCACAACATATTAGGATCGCATGCATATGATAGACAAGGGCTATGCGATAGAGGAAGAGAGAGAGGGGAGGCAGCAAGGTCGTGAATGGACCTCGTAAGAGTTATAAAACATTTAAGTGCCACGTACAGAGTATTAGAATTACCATGCTCCCAATAAGGGTGCCCTCCCACAAGGGTCATAGGAGATAAGTAGTATATGAGAAGCAACTAGGTGTGGAGTCCCCCCCTAGAGGCAGATAGACTAGTCAACCCAAAGGGAGGGGGGGGGGGACCCCTTTTTTAAGGTGGCCAAGAGGGTTTAGGATGTAGGATTTATTTAGTTCTTAAATTTTTTTCTCAGGGTTCAGAACATGCTTCAAATCCAAACTCTTATGAGTGTGAGTGTGAGCGTGCTTAAATTAGTAGCCATAACATGAACTCGGTAAAGGGAAACCCTAAGCTCTCAGAGATAGTGTTTTCAAGGGAGAGAGTACGAGGGCATGGGTTTAATCAATTAAAGCCAATAGCAGTACATGTGTGTGTGTGTGTGTGTGTGTGTGTGTGTGTGTGTGTGTGTGTGTGTGTGTGTGTGTGTGTGTGTGTGTGTGTGCGCGCAACACACATATAGAGTAGGCCAACATAAATATCAATAGTTTACAAAGCAAGATGCATGTGTGTGTTTCTTTTTTTTTTTCTAAGCCCATGCAGACTCTATATTGAACACGGTAAAATGCATCAAGCATAGGTTGTGAGAGAAATTACCTAGCCAATACCAATAGTATGGTACGTATCAAGCAGATGATGCAGAGGTTTTAAACCTTTTATGTTGAAATTAAAGGTTGTGAAAAAAAACCACCAGGTAGTACAGGCCGCAAAGCTCATTTTGCTCCATTAATCCCAATACCATTTAGATCAATTAACTAAGCGAGAATGCACAAGTGTGCGAGATTCCATCCCCTTGATTTTTAACCAAAACCATGCAGCATACCATCATTCCATGCCAGATAGCAAGACAAGAAACACCAAAAGGTCAAGATAGTAAGCACCATCCGTATCTAGGTAAGTCATTGTTGAAATACCCAGTAATTACAGCATGCCGACAAAAGAAATTCATGAAAGCATATGCACAAAGTAGTACTATGCTAACAAAAACCCAAGTAAAAGCTACAAACGAGAACCAAATAAGCACCAACCTGAGATTATTGCCCCACTAATTCCATAATGCTCAACAAGCAGCAATGCACTCTCTCCTCTCTTTCACATACACACCAATGCAAACAAGGCTAAGTGAGGGGCCAAAGCACCCCTCGCCTCTTTTTGTAGCAGAATCACACAATTGAGGCCTCTTGTATTGCACAAGGCGGTGAGTCCCCCCACGATCTGATCATTTAGTAGGCGCTAGTTTCCAGGCAAAAGCGTACCCAATGCAGCTGCCACAAACTACACAATAGAAGCTATGCGATGAGAGATAGGAGTATGCACAACAGAGTAGGGTCGTTGCATATCATAGGCAGAGGTTATGCGACAAGGGAAGAGAGAGAGAGGACCAAGGTCGTGAATGGACTTCGCAAGAATAAGTTGGAGTCATAAAACATTTAAGAGCCACGTATAGAGTGTTAGAATTACTATGCTCCCAATAAGGGTGCCCTCCTATGAGTGCCCATAGGAAATAAGTAGTATATGAGAAGCAACGAGGTGTGGTGGAATCCCCCGCTAGAGACAGATAAACTAGTCACCTCGGAGGGGGGCGGGGGCGAGGGGGGGACCCCTTTTTGTGAAGTGGTCAGGAGGGTTTAGGATGTAGGGTTTATTTAGTCCTGAAAAAAATTTGCCCAAGGTTCAAAACATGCTTCAAATCCAAACTGATGTGAGTGTGAGCGTGTTCAAGTTAGAAGCTATAATAGGAACTCGGTAAAGAGAAACTCTAAGCTATCAAAGATAGTGTTTTTGAGGGAAAGAGTATGAGGGCATGGGTTTAATCGATTATATCCAATAGCTACACATGTGTGTGTGTGTGTGTGTGTGTGTGTGTGTGTGTGTGTGTGAGAGAGAGAGAGAGAGAGAGAGAGAGAGAGAGAGAGAGAGAGAGAGAGAGAGAATGTGCTAGGATCATAAGCTAGCACCCATTGTAAAATGACAAGAGCATGATGATGAGTCTATAGGAGATGGTTTGTAAGCTCCTATGGACAAGAATGCCATGTGTTGAGGGAGATCACTACTATGATTAATATGTGATAGGGTTTAGGCCAAGCTAGTGTTTCTTAAATCTTGCATTTGTCTATTGTATTGACCCAATGATGCTGCCATCTGAAGGTGGGAATGCGCTTTCAAGAAAACCCAAGTACTTGCTTATGGTTTACTACTTTGTTCACTCACCGTATGTATTAGTTAGTAGGATAGGAAGCACTATTTTCATAATAATGAGTTCATTTCATTCCAGCTAGCTTTGGGAAATTTAAATGGCGTTTTTCAAACATGCATTCATGATGGGTATACAGTTGTTTGGGAAAACAAGTATCATACGATTGTGCTCATTACATTTCTTGGATTTCATCTAACTAGACGTTTTCCACCTTCAAGGTCCTCACACTAGAAAATGGAGTGTTAAAAGAGCTAAGGATGCCAAGTGTGTGTGCAGGGAGAGCGATTATCTGACAACGTTTAAATCTTCCCTCTATTAATATTGCACTGTTTAACCAAATGTAGCGATAGGACCTACTCAATTGGAATGCCATGATAGTCCTCTACCCAGCCTCTAAGTGTATGAACTATAATTTATCCTTTCTAAGCAATATAATGTCTTGAACATTTGTAGTACAAGACATCTTTTTCAAGTGCATTTATGTTTACTTGAGCTTTGAAATCATGTGTTGTAATTTGACGACAATCACATAGGTAAGCAAAACCATGAATGGGATTGCAAGATAAGGAACATGCCATTGAGTTGTTTACATATGGCATGATTGCTAATAATTGTGATGGATTTGCTGTAATACAAATATAGTTATTAGAAGAATAAAAACATTAAGAGAGGTAATAGTAAAGAATGCTACATGACACAAAGAGAAGATTAATTTGTACTATGGGTACCTTACAATGTATGCTCTAGTCAAGGTGCTCACTCCATGTAAAACTATTGTATCACAAGCCTTCAAGGGGTATTATCAACATCTCTTATTTGTGATTTTTTTCGTGGAACACATTTTTTTATTCAATATGCAAAGAGTTTCTGTTCTCTGAATGATATTCCTCTCTAAATTTTATATTTTACTACTGGTATTTGCTAATTTCTAATGCTAATTTCTAATTCTCGGAATGGAGAATTGAAAAGTTTTCCGTACAAGTACATTACTACCCTTTCATTTCATTGAAACATCTTCAATGTGAATGGAATTGAGCTATACCCTACTAAGTAATCTGGCACATTCATTCAGTGTCAAATGGGAAATATACTTCCAATCAATGCTACTATACTATACTTACATGATGGTAAATGTGATAATATGACAGAGAAGAAGAGAACTTTAACGTCAGAGGAAACTATCCCAAGAGACCTTGAAGATCTATCCGACGAGGAGAGTTGAAGTTCCACGAAGAAGAGGAAACTTCTCCCAAGAGACCTTAAAGATATATCCGAAGAGAGAGAGAGAGAGAGGGGGGGGGGGGGGGGGGGGGGGGGGTATCACTTGAAGGAGATTCCCAATTGAGGATGGTCAGTTGGGTCACCATTTCCTTGACTCACACTAAAGTCCCCTGAAAACAATGTGCATATCGTCAAAAGCATTTCCTTTTCTCTACATAAAACAAAGCTGTTGTCCTAAGCACTCTACTAGCAGACCAAGAAAGCATGAGTTTCGTGTGTGAGAGTTGCACTCAAGATGTGGTATTCAAAAGGGAAATGGAAAAACCTTTTTCCGACGCTCCATAGAGCAAGCTCTACATAATTGCAAAATCATAGGTTACAATTAGATGGATTGCAATCAAAAAGAGAGCCTCAAATAATTCAAAATGGGGTATTGCAATACAACTTCATGAATTGCAATCTCTCTCTCTCTCTCTCTCTCTCTCTCTCTCTCTCTCTCTCTCTCTCTCTAATTATCTCTTTTTTTCTCTACCCTAGTTGTCAAAATGGGCATTGGAGATGACCTCAAACTGACTTGTACATCTGTCAACTCGTTCGGCCAGCTTGCGCCCAGTATTCAGCCACCAGAAGAGCAAACAAGGAATTCTTTTGCTCTATCAGCTTCTTTGGAGAGTCATACTCCACTGCCACACCTGTATACAAAGCGTTCATCTATGTCAGAAGCGGTAGAGAATAAAGTGCAAATGTGCACATGCTCGATTTAGATATATATTCAAACAACCCACATTAAATACTCACAAACTAGGATGTTCAAGAGAGAAGATTGGCTATGAGACAATGTGCTTCTACCTGTATATGTAAGTGGGCATGGCTCTCATTCCTTCAAAAAGCGCTCATGAAAACTATCAAATTTGGATCTTAAAGACTATGAGATAATGTGCTTGAAACTTGTATATGTGTGTGGACATGGTTCTCATTTATTCAAACGATGCAGATGAAAAGCATCACATGATCCACTCTGAGACAATGCCCCAGAAGAGTATCACATTAGAGAAGAGGATGCCCACTCTTTTTTCTGTGATATAAAAGGAGGCAGTTTGACAGTTACCATCCCGGAGGGCGAGAACCATGTCGCTATCGATGACAGTAGGGATGCGATGCGCAACAGTAATGACAGTGCATGCTGAAAATTCGTCACGAATAACCCTCTGCAAGAAAGCATCGGTGGCAGAATCGATAGAAGCCGTGGCCTCATCCAACACCAGCACCTGGCTCCTCTTCAACAGCACTCGTCCCAGACAGAACAACTGCCTCTGCCCGGCGCTCCAGTTCTCCCCTTGATCGCTCACTGCACACACCCAACCATTCACAAGTTCACACAAGAAATGCCATAACCCATACACCTAAATTCTACACTTCCTACAACTCCAATGATCAGACAATGGTAGAATAAACCACCCCAGAGAGGGAAAAAGACAATTATGTACTACCGAAGCGCAGCGAGTCACAACAACAGACTAGGCTTAAATTGTAGATCTGTGTCTATGATGAATGACCAGTCTGAGATGTATGCTACGTATCCCATTTACTTTTTGTTTCCGCATACACACCCACACGTAAAACTACAAAAGAAACATGAAAACCACCTGGGGTTTCAAGTTGAAGGGGCAGCTTCTGAATCACTTCATCAAGCTTCGACTTTCTCAGAGCCTAAAACAATTGACATTATAAGCTCTCTCTCTCTCTCTCTCTCTCTCTCTCTCTCTCTCTCTCTCAAGTAGGGCTTCCACAATACAACCATAGGTAATGATTCAAGAATATGCGAAACTACACTAAAGCATATCCAATGATATCAGTGAAAAATTTCTCGTAGAGAGAGAAAGAGAGAGAGTTTCTGGACCAACGAACCTGGCAATGAATTAATGATCGATTACAATGGTGGATTAGGGTGCACTTATATACTAACCTGGGGTCTTATGTACCCCCCTTAACAAATTGCCCTACCCGAAATCATGTCAAATAAGTTAAAATTAATACCAACATTTATTTAACTAGGAATCAATTGGGCACAGCTCACTTGAGTTGCTTTAACTTTAACACCCTCCTTGCAGCTCATAGTGGACATATGTAGGTGGACCAAGTCGCTGAAGAAGCTACCAAGGACCCCCCAGCAACAGCTGACTACTAAATACACCTCAATTTTGGAATCACCAACCTATCCTTGAATAGAATGCCATCTTCAGCACTCGTTGCCCCAAAGAAAATTGAACTACATACCACATTACAAACAAGAATCCCAATTCGTGAAATGTAAACATACACATCCAAACGTTCAAAGATAATGAACTTGTGGAGCACGTTTTGTCCATAATCTCGCCAACAATTGCACGCACAATCATAGTGTATTGTATATGTCGCATTGGTTCCTTGCCAGATGCATGTGCCTTGAACTCCGACTCACGAGTTCAAACATTGATGACTTGAACTCCAACATAGGGGTCCAAATCAAGTATAGGGAGCTCCTTTTGCCCCTCTCTGCTATTCACAAGCCTCTCTCTGGCTGCAACAAGTTGGGACAAAGGCCACCTTACTAGAGAAGGTTGAAGCCCTTGCCAGTGTCGTCTGTACCACACAAGCAAACTCCGTCAATTCCTTTGCAGAATTAGTCACTATTGTCCTCAACCTTTGCCTTCATTCTTTGTCGAGCTTTTGCCTTTGCCGTTGGATTTGTAATCCCAAGACAAATGACCACACTCTCCACAGTTATAACAACACCCCAGGACTTCTTTCTAGCATCCAAAGCAGCTTTAAGGAGGTTTGTTGAATGATTTTTTGAGCGGCAAGCACCCCTTCACTGCTAAGAAAAGCATACACAGCTATTGGAATGCATATGCAGGCTCTTACAAGGCCATGCCTAGCCGCATTTAGTTTCTCGGCTCGGGGGGTCAGAATCCTGGCCGGATGTCCTCCGGCACGACTACCAAGAATGAAGTATAGCATTCATAGTTGCACGGAATGTCCATTTTCAGGCTTCCGTTCTCCATCCCAAATCAACTTCCTATTCCAAATCCCCATTCCGTGTTTCAGACATGAGTATCCGTAACAAGGAATGGCAATGCATGCTTGTTTCTGTTCCTCATCCCGCAATCTGATTTTCCATTCCTGGTAACTATGATGGCATTGCACTCATCCTATCAATCACCTTGAAGGTGGGCCACTCTTTGTGTTCTACCTATCTCAGCATTGCTATATCCCCTGTAAGAAAATATGAGAGAGAAGGAGAGGCCGGGGGGTGGGGGGGTAAAGAAACTATGTGTTTGTGTATGTCTGTGAGTGTGTGTGTGCGTGCGCACGCGCATGTTCGTGTGCGTGCGCGCACGCACAGGCACACATGGGTATCATTGATGAGTTTGCCCACTCCTGAGCTCTCCACACATGCATGTTGTGTGCTTGTGTGTTTGCGTGCGCGCATGTGCTTTATCAGGTACATGTGCATGCATGAGGGCAGGAGGAGGGGTGCATAGAAATACCTCCCAAACCTCAAAATCTGTGTACTGATTCAGCGGATCAAGGTTGGTGCGCACTGTTCCATGAAACAGAACAGGCTCTTGGGGTATAATTCCAAGTTTGAAGCGAAGATCATGAAGACCAATTGAGCAAATATCAATTCCATCAATGAAAATCGTGCCATTTGCTGGCTCCACAAGGCGAAAAAGAGCACTGATAAGAGTTGTTTTTCCGCTTCCAGTTCGCCCAACAACACCTATTTTGTGGCCACCATGAAAAGTGCAAGAAATGCCCTTCAAAACCAGAGGAGTCCTCTCTCGATAGCGTATCTGAGACAACCCATTTCCATAAAATATATTAGATAAGCTGAATTTGCCTCTAGAATCTCTTAGAGAGTCAAAAAACAATTAAGTTTAGCATGGGTACTTGAAGGTTATCCAGTACAACTTCTCCTCTTTGGGGCCAGTTGGAAGGAGGCCTATTTGATTCAATCACAGCAGGTGCTTCCCTTGGTAGATCTAGGTACTGTCTTATCCTCTCAACTGATACAACAAAGATTGCTAGGAGGCTCTGCTGAATGATGCAAACAACTAGCGAGCTTCCAAATGCAAGAGCATATGTTACCGCTAGTCCTGTAAACCCTGCAATGCAACGAGAAATCAAACAGTTATCGCAAACAGGCAACAGGAAGCAGCAAGAAACAAACTTGTTTGAGATTTGTTTACCTCCTGAAATATTCTCGTCCAATATTACCAAGCACGCTGACATAACAAGCATAATAGTGCTGCAAAACTCAATATGAAGTACCTTCCACTCTACAAGTACAAATTTGTAGATGTAAGCACATGTGTCTCTATCAATGAGCCGTAAATTTTCTCTCTTGAATCGTTCAGACTGCCTGAATGCCCTAATAGTTGCACTGCCAATCCAGGTCTCTGCAGACTTGTTCACTATAGGTGCTTTTGTAGTTGAGTTTATCCTATTTAGTTGTTGCAAAGCAGTTTCGTTGTATCGCTGCAAAATAAAACCACGTGGCACGTGTTAAAAGTTACCGATGATGTCGTATGCTAATAAGCTTAAGCGTTATTGCACATCACCTGGGCGATCATGGTCACCACAAGTGCTGGTATTATCACAAAAATCATCTGCCAGGTGACTAAACATACGACAATCACGATGCATAGAAAATCAAATCCCATGCCCAAAACAAAAGAAATAGCGAAAGGTATATCGAGGTCAATCACGCTCATGTCCACTGAAGCCTTCAAAAAAAAAGCAGCCCAACAGAAAGACAAGTTCTCAATAACTTCCCTGTTGTCTTTGCTCATCTAGCAATAAAAAGCAATAGTACTACAACGGCATACCCGGTTTAGTATCCTCCCAGACGGTGTAGCATCAAAGAATCCCATGGGTGCTTTCATGAGACTATTCATTAGCTTGGTGAAAAAGGACCTGGAAGCTTGTAGACCGAACAAAACAATCATTTGGCTGCGCAGAGCAAAAGCAAGCATACAGGCAACGGACAGCGCACAATAGACCCCAATAAGAACTTGAGAAGACAAGGCCTCGTTGGAGAGGCCCTGAGCTAACCAAACATTGCCGAAGAGCTGAAACCCTGAGAATAATATCTGGGAGAGGACCAGTACAATAGGAACCAGTCGTGCTCCAGATACTTGGAAATAGCTAACATAGGGTCCCAGTCCCACCTTTCCTGGCGCAATCTCTTCATCTTTCACGAGCTGATCTGGGGATGCTCCCGCTTGCTTTAAATCTGATAGTGATTCTTCGCGGCTCAACCTTTTCTGAATTTTTTGGAACTGAGCTTCAGACCCTTCTGCCTTCTGCACATCCACTCGTGTTCTTTGTTTATCATCTACCACTGTGTGTAATGCTGTTTCATGTGCGGAGACCAGCTTTTCAAACACATCCCCGGCTGCCAACAAATCGTTGTAGGAGCCTGCCTGCCTGATTTCTCCATCTTGCATCACCTGTTCAAGAGGACAGCAATCATTACAATTTTCATAACGGCAGGTCTTGTCCCAATCACGCACATCCACTGTTCATACCCAGTTACATCCACTACAATGAAACTCACCTAATCCTCTTCCCTGCATACAAACAAGCATATCCGGCACATACACATCCAGTAACCTTACATACATGTCACAACCAGTGCTCTTACCCTACACCCATTCATAAACATTGTTACCAAGCTTTGTATACACAATCAGTTGGGTTATGGGTAATAAAATAGATGTACCTTCATAGATTCGAAAAGTCTAAGCTTGAGCTTACGAACTAAAGCAGGGGCAAAATCACTTGCAGAAAAAGACAAAATACACATACAAAAAGAATATTGAAGCCAGAACAATTCAAAATTCATTTCATTCATTCAAGGAAAAATGGATATATAAAACATAAAAAAGAACAAGACCGACTTAGAATTCGCTCTATCTGCCTAAAAACAGATGAATATACAAAAACAAAACAACAGTTACTTAAAACTGTCTTCAGAAGCTTCATTGAATGAAACTTTGAACGAGAACTCAATTTTGAAGACCTACAGCAAGGACAAGACTGAATTTGGATTCGCTACTTGTCCAAACACAAAGAATAAGATCACCACCTATCTCGTGCACACCTTGGACCTCGAAGAAGCAATACACAACCACAACAAACACAAATCTTGAACACTTGACAACACCTGACCTTAACTTTGCTGCTTGTCCAAACACGAAGAATAAGATCAACCCATTTATCATGCATAGCTTGAACCAACAGCTACAACATCTTGCTTCACAAATCCAATGCTCAACAGTAGGTGTAGGTAGGTATAGAGTTTGTCATCGTTAGAACTTCCTCTACAAAATTCACGAGCTAAGTTTCTATCACATTCCCAAGGTGATGGGCAAACTCAGCCATGATGAGGGAGCAATGTATTAAAGAAAGCAAAAGATCATAAAAGAGCTATGTCAATAGATAACAGTGGTAGATTTCAACTTTTTCATTATCGTACATGTGTACCCCCGTCACTTATCATTGAGTTGTAGGTCAAAAATATATAGGGTGACAGGAGCACCAACATGTTTACTCTTCATTACTGGAAGTGGTCTCGACACCTTGAGAGACTTACCAAGATAGTGTCCACAAAGGGCAAATATTCCATCTGATGTGTAACCAGCACTACTGTCTTGTCCTTTAATGCCCCCATCACACATTCCTGTTAACCAAAATGACTTTCTCAATTTCACTATCAGCACTACAAGCTCACTATGTGCAATCATTAAAAGATGCAGGAAATTACATGAAACAAGTGAGAAGATGTGTGTGCATCAACCGCACTAAATGGATCATCCAATAGGTAAATGTCTGCATCATTGTACACTGCTCTTGCCAATTGGATCCGCTGCTTCTGCCCGCCACTTAAATTTGTTCCTCTCTCTCCAATCTCTGTAAGATCACCATGGCTAAAGCACTTCATGTCTTCTTCTAGTGCACAAGCACGCACCACCCTCTTATATCGTGGTCCTTCCATTAATTCTCCAAACAAGATGTTGTCACGAACTGACATTGACTGGATCCAGGCACCCTGAGAGACATATGCTAATCTTCCGCAGATTCGCACCTGTAAGAAGAACATCCCTGCTTACTAACATGATCACACTTAATAAGGCACAAGACACCATGTTTAACATTAGTCCACGCTCAATGATGGATTGCATTGCTAGGACAAGAGAAAGGGAGTCATGCTTACAGTGCCTGATGACCTTGCCATTTCTCCAAGAAGTGCAAGAAGGAGAGATGTTTTGCCGGCACCTACAGAGCCGCAAACAGCTACCTTCTCTCCTCGCTTTATCACCACATCAAGTGCACGAAGTGTAGGTTGAGGATCCTCAGGATGCCATCTCAGAGATGCACCATCCACCCTGATTACATAATCTGAGGTTATGGTTTCACTACCACCGACTGTCGCCAATGCTTCTCCCTCAGGAAGTTCTTCTTCTTGCAAAAAGTTCTCCAAGCGAATAAAAGATATATGAGCTTGAATAAAGGAAGACAAGACGTCAGGAGTCATCCTAACAGGATCTTGGATGATCCTAAAAATTGCTAGTACTGTGAACACCATTGTGGATTTGAGAGGGATGCCAATAAGAAGACAAGTGATGAAGACCAAGCATGTCAAAAAGGTGGGCATAAGCCAATAAACAATGGTAGCGTACATCTTTTTCTGCTGTGTTTCATGAAGATAATTCAGTTCCTCCTTGCGCATTTCTTCTAGAAATAGATTAAACTTCTCTTCCCATGCTTGCAACTTGATGACCTTCATCCCTTGTAGAACTTCTGTGGTTGCTCTGAGCCTTTCATCCTGCTTTTCCATAAACTTGCGCTGTGCAACTTGCATTGCTTTGATCAAAGGAGAGAAACCCACAATTACCACAATAATGATAACCAAAGCAGGAAGTGCAGCGAGCCCAACTACAACAGAAGCAATAGTAAATGCCCCTACAAGAACCATAGGCACAAGCCAGGCCCAATGCAGCCTAAAAGCAAGCTCAGCAAGACGATAAGCATCAACAGCTACCAAGTTCACTATTTCTCCGCTTGTGTAGCGCTGTCTGCCAACGCTGGAAAGCGCAAGCTCTTTCTGATAAACGGAAGCCATCATAACAGATGAAAGTTTTGCCCCCAAAATCCTCACTCTAAAGTACCAATGCCTCTGGGCAAAAAGCTCAACAAGCTTGGTGACTGCAAGGGCCGCGAGAAGCACCACACCTTCATGCTTAAACCGCACATTACCAGACGCATAATCGACAAAATAATAGAGAAAGATTGGTCCAGAGAGGATTCCAGCTCCTTTACATAAGGCTGTGAGACCACTTATGAGGATGTCCTTCCAGAATAACTTCCACAAAGCAAGGACAATGGATTGTTTACCGGATTTCTTGAGTGACTCCCAGATGGTGAGGAAGTCGGTTACAAGCATCTCTGATCTGCAATAGGCGGGGCAGTGTGGTAAGTCCTGAGGCACGAGTGCTCTAGAGTTGCCCAGCTTCATAAGGGGAAATCCACACCAGAAGAACAAGTAGCCGAGCCAGCTAGCATTGCCCAGGTAATCTGGAGGTTCCTTATGGGAGAGGTGAGGCAGCAATGGCTTTTTCAACTCTTGGCGCGCTGCCATTTTCAGACCAGAAATGTTCTCTGAGGAAAGTTGTGATGTCAAGCTCCTCTAGATACCTGTCCTCCCCTAGCAGCAGGTTTGGAGCTACGATGTGTAGAGCAGAGGACCATGATAGAAGCACTTTTGAAGGGATAATGGACAGGGGACACAGAGAACCGCTTTCAACCTCAATCCCAACGGACGTAAGGGAGTATGCAAAAGCCGCAGGCAGCACGAGCTTCTCTGATAGGCAAGCACCAGCTTCAGAAGCAGGGGAGTGGGGAAGCTGATTGTGGAGGTTCGAGAATGATCATGCTTGCATTGCTTGGGGAAGCTGAGAGTCACCAGCAAGACATTCTATGGAAAAGTAGTGATGATGACACAGAAAGAGAATATGCAGAAGCTGCCAGTGTCCAACAGAAAGAGAGCTTCAATTAAAACTGCAAAGGTCAGTAAGGGCCAAGGCGCAGAGATGCAGATGCTTAAAAGATTAAAAGTAAAAACTGTGATTGCTTATTATTATGGCCTCATAAATGCTTATTAGTATGGCTTAAGGGTGAGTTCAGACTAGGCGTCGGAAGATAAAAGCAAAGGGGCGTCGATCCTCCATGGCAAAATTTAATTGGTTGGAGTTGAGGCACTCTTCCGGCGGGCCCTCCATTTTTCTTCCGACCCCCCTCCCCCTTTCGAAAGAGTTGATGGCCTCTCTCAGCCCCATCACTTTGTCACTTTTCCTCCTCCACGTTGTTCACACTAAGAGGCGGCACATTTAGGAAGGCTTGTTTCTTCTGTCGGTTCAGTCTAAACCCAGCCTAAGGCTACCTATAGAGATACAGGGACATTCCAAATTTCCAATGCAATTTCACAAGAAGATTTGGAAATTTTCACATGTAAGAAAACGGAGCCTTTTTCATTGTTTTTCATACAATGCATAACATCATGAGCTTCTTTAAGGGAGGCATCGCGTACCTGGTTAGGTATGATTGGGAGAAGGGGACCGCAGGCCCAGTGGGCAATGCATAACTTCATGAGCTTTTGCTCGAGAGGCACCGCATACCTAGCTAGGCACGATTGGGGCCAAAGGGGACCGTTGGCCGGGTGGTAGCTAGGTATGTGGTGCCTCCCTCACATAAGCTCATGATATTGAGGTAAGTCACAATGTGGGAAGAATCCTTGTGTCAAAGATCTTGGGTTCAAACCCCCTTGACAACTCGTATGACATATGGCCCTTAGGGGCTGTTCTCCTAGTCCAAATGATGATTGGCCACCCTAACCCGGTTGGAATGACTCACCTTAAGAGTCGGGTTGCCTCCACCTACGGGGGTTGGGTGTGTGACTGTGTTGTAATTTCAAGTTCTACTCTCTCCAAAAAAAAAAAAAAAAACTTCTTGTGAATTTGGAAGTACGATTGAAATTAAATTTGAAAAGCCTCTTTTTTTTTTGAGGTTGGTAGTATGTGCCAACGATTTTCAGAAAATCGTTAAATCGATGAATCTGGCAAGATGCTGTGTGGCACACATGTTTGGGCTATGACTCGAGGAGCAAAAATCAACGAGCATCTGTAGCGAAGGACGCAAACAGAGAGACGACGAGCAAAGACAGGCAAGTAGCGAGAGGTGACCAGCCAACAAAGGAGTCTGACTTTTTTTTAATTAAATACCTTATTCGATGAGCTGTTGGTTTACAGCGTTGCAGTATTGTGCGTTCCTCTTGTGCGCTCGGGTTCAAAACTCCGCCGTTGTCTTTTGAGAAATGGTTAATAGAGACTCACTTAATGAGGCATTGGAGAATCTCCAGAAGTATCTGTCTAATATCTAATAAAATAAAAGTGGAACCCAATCTTTGCAAGCACGTCACATTACTTGGAATCTGAGGAGATGTTGTCATGCCTACCAAGGAAAAAAAGGGGAATGGTGCCCGTGGAGGAGAGAGGAGAAGAGAGAGGAGTGCAGTGACGTTTGTATGGCGGCGCATGATGATTTTTTTTTAATTCTGTGTAGCGTAGCACTGGGGCATCGCGTGCACTGACGGGCCGTCTCTCTCTCTCTCTCTCTCTCTCTCTCTCTCTCTCTCTCTCTCTCTCTCTCTCTCTCTCTCTCTCTCTCTGAGACGCGGACACAGACACAGAGTCTTGCGCCATGCTTTAGCGGGAGGTGAAGAGGAAAAGGACAGGGGAGGGCGAGGTGGCGTGTCAGTGGGCACGGACAGGGTGAGTCGGACGCGTCGTAGGAAATGGTGTGGGTAGCTATTTATATAAGCACGGAGGTGGCGATGCTCTTTATGCGGTGAGTGGACTAGGTCGCAGCCATGCTCCACAGCGCGGTGTCTTTCCTACGACCTCAGCATCGCGTATCTGCTCCAATGCTTGCTGCAGGTGGCGATTGGTCGGTTGTGAGGTGGTACACGATGGACGCTCCTCTCGATGGCTATTGCCGGCCCACAGTTCGGGATTGCTCGACTATTACGGCAGTGCACACAAGCGGTGCACACAGCTGAAGGCGGACAGTGTTACGCTACGACCTGCTCGTGGTGCGACGCATCTGCAAGTAGATGCCTTGTGCCAGCTCGAACTCCAGCGTGAGAACCGAACCCCAGCGGACTTTTGCTTCGGCTCACAGCCTTGGCGAGTAATCTACCTCATTAATAAATTAATGAGGCGCAGCGTAGCCCCAACAGAGTGTTGCTCAAAATATGTCTGCTAGGATCTACAAGGTATATACTATAGACTGTAGTACAAGCGTCTTATTATTTAGCACTGTGCTGCGTAACCATGCATAGGATTAATAAATTCTAGCTTTACTAGACACGTGACTCATGTTCCTGATTCAGACATAAAGAACGCCACGCAGTTTCAATTCCCAAACTTCCATGACGTACCTGGCTTTTTCAGCAACGTTCAATTTCAAAGCTTTATTGTAAATTTTTTATTTAATTTTTTAAACTTCCTTGGCCCCTCGCACTCCGCAGTGTCGCACAGCAACGTCCAATTTTAAAGCTCAAAATTTGGCCTACGTGGCATGCTCCTGCTCATTAACTCTCCCATTACAACGATTCACTCTAGACACTCTAATAGGAGAGAGTTCACACTCTTCATCATATGAGCTTCAATCTCCATTAAGCTTGAACGACCATTGTTGAAATCAAAAGCTGCCCTGCCACCAGTGTTCGGGAAAAGTGTGCCTCAGCTTAGCCTTGAGCCGGTTGCAAAATCAAAGTGGCCGATTGAGGGGAGGGCAAGAAGGAGAAAATTCCGCTTAAAATACATGGAAAATAATGTAATGTTGCAAAAATAATGGCTAGTATTGTAAAATTTCCGGTTCAGATTTGTCTTGGAGGGATTTTTGTATATTTGTGAAAAATATTTTTCCCGAACATTGCCTGCCACTAACATGTAGCAATACCAACTAAGGCCAGGTTCATATGAGGCAGCGGTAGGAAAACAGAAAGGAGCGTGAGTCTTCGTGGACAAATCCCATTGGGCAAAAATGTTCTCGCTTTTTTTCGGACCCATGGCAAAATGGACCAGCCCTCCCCACCCCCCTCCCTTCCAAAATCCCTCACAGTTGCCCACTTTTCAGTGCGAATCACAATGTGTGCAAATTGAATTGGGTTCACGAGCTGTAGCCCCACCACTAGACTACAGCTCAATGTTTGATAGAAAAGCTGAAAATCCAAATCATATTTGTTGCCGCCTGTTGTGAACGAGGGGGGAGGAGGAAAGTGAAAAGCAGGCTCTCTGTCGCACAAACTCGTCTGAACCCACCCTAAAAGGACTCATTTGAAGTACAAAGAGAAGGACCCATCACTATGGGTGCCCCCCTCGCTTGGGAGAGAACGTCTTTCAATGCAAAAGATGGCATGTACTAGTCGAGCTCTTCCCACCTAGCCCTTAGCCAATGATGCATCCAACTCGTTCGTTATCTAATGGAAAGTTGTATGATGTTCTCTAACAACGCCTCTCGTGAACTCCACTAGCGAAGGCAGTAGGCAAGGCTGTCCGCCGCCTCATTTAAACCCAACCTTAATGGCTCATTTTCCATGCAGACTTGAATGGAGCCTAAAAGTGCAAGGATGCAAGGAAGGTGCCACAGGATTGTAATATAGTGTGGTTAAGGTGGAATGTGGTTTTGTATATCTTGCAAGTTTTAATTGGAACTCTAAACAACAAGAGCATGAAAACCTTGTTTATTTCGAGCTCCAAGGAGGTAGGCTGCCAGACTTTTACTGGGTTTGAATAGACATAAGAGCATGAAAACCTTGTTTTTCGAGCTCAAGGGATGCAGGCTGCTAGACTTTTAGTGGATTTGAATAGAAATGCCACCAATAAGCAACACCCATGCTAGATTTTTGAGTTCATGCAACATGAACCTAAACGAATTCCAATGTAAAAAGTCATGTGACAAAGCCTTGGAGGGGATATACACACCAACATCCATTAATAAAGCTATCAATTTTGTTTGATTTCATCTACAAAAGCTGAGACAACAAGGGTAAACTTTTTTTTCAAGAAAAACTAGGCTTTTGCATTAAGCAAAAGAAGAAAGTGTTACAATAATTATCAATGCCATTATTTTTGAACAATTTCTTTTGTGTAACTAATCTAAAAAACATTGAAAAATATATGGTACAAATGGAATTTTACTTTACCTACTATTTTCAAGGTTTAAGGAAAAAGCTAGTCACTTTTGTTGCACATTGCAAGTGTAGAAAATCAAAGAGACTCTCAACATTACGTCATCATATGTAGCCACTGTTTCGACAAAAAATATATTCTTTACACTCGACAGGGAAGATAAACGCTTTGGGAGAATGATGATAACCTATGATTTTATCCCTCTTTTAAAGCCAATGGAGTGGTCAAAACCTCCATTAGAGTAGCACGACATCACATACAGTCTAATCCCTTGTATGTTCTGCTTACCAATTTGATTTCTCTCTCTCTCTCTCTCTCTCTCTCTCTCTCTCTCTCTCTCTCTCTCTCTCTCTCTCTCTCTCTCATATCGATCCATAATCTTTCTCTCTCTCTCTCTCTCTCTCTCTCTCTCTCTCTCATATCGATCCATAATCTTTCCCTGATTGCTTAAACAACCATGGCCACTCAGGAAATTTTAGATACGGATCAAACGGTGGTATTCTTTTGAGAGCTTAAAGGTGAATGCAATATCATAGCCTCCTGCAAGAAAAACTTCAGGAGATGCAACAGGAATGTTGACGCTACAAGAAGCAAAGATTCAAATCAAAAAGCACCAACAATCAAGAAGAACAATTCTTCTCTATAACCACAATATATAAATCCTACTGCTTACCCACCATCAAGACCCGATGGTGCATTGACAACATTACAAGCAATCTCAACGACAATCAAAATGGTTGTGACCAAAGGAAGGTAAACAATAAGAAGCATGCCAGTCTCCCTTATCTCCCACTTCAAACTCACTCTACCACAAAAAATTCAGAGTATTCAAAACTCAACTCAACTCAATAACTCTAGGACCTTTTCACAAAGCTCTGATACCAATTATTGAGCATGTAGTGGAAGCCAATAGCTTCTCTCATAGACATGGCAATGGAGAGTGTGAGCAGAGAAGAGAAGAGAGAGAGAGGGGGGTGATAACACATGAGTGGAGCAAACAAAAGAGAGATTATATTACTTTTTCTTAGCCTTTAAATAGGCTTACCTCTTGTTCACACACAGTGATGGCCACCCAAGTTGGACTGACCCAAGAAGGGATGAAGGTAAGCAACACATTTTAAGTGGACAGCATGAAGACCAACAATGACAAAGATTTTGATGTTAAGGAACAAGAAGAACATGGTAACTTAGATGACCAAGATAGCACAACTATTCTTGCACCTTAACTACACAGTCATGTGCATATTCAAATGGGGATTGATGATGTTGCTCTTAACTTATTGCATGATGTTGGGACTATGAATTATTACTTTCTATGTGTATTGCACCAAAGTTGAAATTGCACATGACTCCCATAGATAAGGTAAAAGCAACTTTTCAAGGAAGATTAAATTTTGTTTATATAATGAAAGGGTAAAGATACCAATTAGGAGATCTTATTGAGTCATATAGTAGATTTTAGTTCTTTGGGACCCACATCAAAGAGATGTAGCTTCATATGTTGTACAATGTTTTCTTTGTTAATGAATAAAGTGGCATCATGGAAGATGTGATTTTTTGAAGAGCATTTCATGACCATCGCTTTTTGAAAATTCAACGAACAAATTATCCAAACAAGTATCATGCGTTTGTTACATATGGAAAAAACTTTTACACCCTTCAATACATGGTGGAATGTGCTTCTCACATACATAAAGTTGGGTAAAAACGGCACATACGATAAAATGTAAAATGGCTTTTGGGTTTAGATCTTTATTTAGTTTAAAAAATTTAGCATCATTCATATCCTAATTGTCGTTGTTCTTGTTGCTGTCGTTGTGATTATCACCTCCATTGTTTTTGTCACCATCCTGTCCTTGCGAAGCAAAGAAAGAGCTCCACACGTGTGTCCAAGCTTCCATATCAAACTCGTTGCGCTATCATAGCTAATCTTCCCCAGTTAATTATTGCATTGTGAGCAAGAGTGCCACAATTATTGATGTCCTCTTTGATTAGATTTCGAGCATTGTTTAGCTCAAAGAATGTGTTGAAGAGATTTTGTGGTTTGGAAGGTATCATGGAAAGCTTGGGTGTTGTTGCGAACAATTTGTTGGGGTTTAGAGCAATTGGTCGAACCCATTATCAAACCCTCATTACCCCTAATTTTATTATTTTGACGGTTAATACAATAAGGAGCGTGAGGCCATTATTCTTATTGTGCTTCCACCCAGTTTGTGCTTTTGCTCTCCATCCTCACACCACTGCACATGCACGCATGTATCTATGCATGTGCACTTTCACAAGTGGTGTCAAAGCTTTAGTTGGTGGCACGACGGTGGCATCTCGACATTATCCCCTCTCCCTGTGTCTGCATCGGCCTCAGCTCGGACCTTGGTGATTGAGTGTGTGCAATATACTTTTTGAGAGTGATAGTGTGTAGAAAAGGATTTAACGAGCTTGGAATCCTAGAGGTGAACGCCTTACGGTAGCTCAAGCATTTCTAGATTGTGCAGTAGCATTGAGAACCTTAGCAAAAAGTTGAAGTCCTCTAAGCAACTTTTTTTAGATCTTAAAAAAAAAAACTACAAGCATACGACAACGCTACAATAAGCAAAAGGAGGAGAGAGATAGTGCTGGTCAATTTAGACAGCAATGCAACAGGGAAGAGAGTGATATAGTGTTGACAATTTTGAGTTATTAACATCACCTTCCTGCGTGGTATAGACAGAGTGAGACATAATCTGCGCAGCTAACCTTTTGGAACACTCGAAAAATGCCACGCAAAGTAGGTTGGAGGCTGCACATAACTCCATATATACACTATGAAATTATCCAAGCACCATAGGTTGCAAGTAAAGGAATCCAGGAAACTCACATCACAGCTCATAAGTTATCTTCAATGAGTCAAAGATGCATAAATAACCTGTCAAATTGAGTGTTGCAAGATCAGATTCAAGGACATAGCCTCAAGTGAGATCAAACAAACAACTCAATCTACTCGTTGTGTTCCTACCAATAGTAGCAATCCAGAGAGGGAAAAGTCCATCAATTAGGTAGTGAGGAGATCTATGCAAGTCTTTCATGTCCCTAAGCATTTTTATCAAGGGTTAGACTATTTCTTGGTCACTCACTGCGGAGAGCCTACCTGCTACCAAGAGGCTATTCGCATCGAATATGGCATGAAGTGGGAGCACGCAATGGAATCGGAGTATAACTCACTTATGGCATATAAAACTTAGGAATTGATGAAGTTTCAAGAGGCCAAACAAGTGTTGCCTTGCAAATGAGTGTATAAGAAGAAGTACACGACAAAAGATACCGAGCCTAAGTATAAGGCTAGATTAGTTGCTAAGGGATTCAAGTAGAAGAAAGGCATGGACTTTGATGAGATTTTATCTCTAGTAGTGACTACATTGTGTCGTGCTTGGACTAGTAGCCTCTAAGGACATGGAACTTGTCCAGATGGACGTAAAGATGGATTTCCTTCACAGGGATCTAGAAGAAGACATCTACTTGAAACAACCAGAGGGTCTTGAAGTTGAACATTAAAGGCCTACAAGGTCAGAACTGGTCTACAAGTAAGGCATTGTATGGCCTAAAGCAAGTCTCAAGGCAGTGGTACCAGAAATTTGACAAGTGCATACAATCCCAAGCTCATGTACGGAGCTAAGAAGATCACTGCTTGTATATACCCAATAGTTGAACAATGGTTCACTTATAATGTTGATGACATGCTCGTTGTTGGGAAGTCTAATGATAAAATTTCCATCTTGAAAAATTCCCTTAGCATGCAGTTTTCTATGAAGGATTTGGGAGATGCAAATCACTTTCTTGGTATGCGCGTTAAGAGGGATGGGAAGTGTGGAATACTAGAGTTATCTCAAGAAACATATATCCACAAGGCCTTGCAACCATTTAATGGGGGGGGGTGGGGGGTGGGGGGAGGCTACATGTAATATTCCAATATAGGCATATGCAAAAATTACGTGGATAGTCCAAGATCCACGCCTAGTTGTACACTACAAAAAAAAAAAAAACTCCAAAAATTGCACTGTCACACACATACACACGTTCTCACCAAGAAATGTTGTTGAGTGCATTTTGGGGAGAGAGAGAGAGAGAGAGAGAGAGAGGGAGAGGGAGGGAGAGAGGGTAATGCAATAATATGTACAATGAAAAACCTTCTCTATTGAAAAAGGAACCATTATGATGTATACCTTAGACTTCAAGTCTCCATTTTGTACGTACAATAGTATGTACAATGGAAAACCTTTGCGATTGAAAAATGAACCATTATGATGCATACCTTAACCTTCAAGTCTCCATGAACTAACTAAATTTCCCAACCACAAAAGCTTCAGTGCATGCTCAACATGCTTTAAGAGTCCTAACCAATGGAAAGGCTTATTGCTAATAATCCCCCCTTCAAGACTATCTACTAACGCTTGACAACTAGTCATGAAAAAAATGGAGTTGATATGATCCATTTGACCACATAGATTAGAAGTCTCTCTAGACCATAACATAGAGTGGATGTGTGTGTCTATTCTTGTTCAATCTTGTTCAAAAAGTATCGGCATGGACTGACAAGATAGACTCAATCCTAAAAACCATGACAACTAACCAAAACAAATTAGAATTAAGTAAACATGTCTTGACAATGCTTGAACCCATTACATCTATTGACACAAATAAAATGACTTCTAATCTACAATTGCCTCATAGAGCATATCCCAAACAATAGTTTTTGCACGTTGGCAAGAAAAAGATCATCACCATAAGAGTATGCAATTATTTGACAAATGCATTTTCATAAAACTTGTCCTCATTCTTGCTATCAATTGTAGCAAAAGCACAAGCAATCTTCATTACACAAAATAATTCTCCAAGTACTTTGATGTTCAAGTCACTCCATTTTCTTTAATCCAATCAAAATTTCATACAACTCCATAGAAGCTTGAATCTACGATGTCAATGAAACAAATAACTTTGACACTTGAAGAAGAATAAACAAAAATATGAAATACCTCTTAAAAGATGCACAATTTAACTCTCAAAAATATAAAATATCTCTCAAATGATGCATAATCAAAATCTGCATGTGAAATGCAAAAATGTGCAGAATAATGTTTTCCTTCCACCTCTAGGGTTGTTTTTTGAAAATCAATTTCTACATAAAATTTTCTAATAAACAACTTGCTCTCATACCATGTTGGTGATCAGAGGAGAAGATGAAGATGGTGAAGAGAGGGTGGATATGGAGGCTCGATGGAGGTGATTATATATATATATATATATATATATATATATATATATATATATATATAGAGAGAGAGAGAGAGAGAGAGAGAGAGAGAGAGAGAGTACAATAAAAGAATCTACTCTATTGAAAAGGAACCATCAATGTATACATAAAGCTGTCAAGGCTCTGTGCACTAACCACACATTTGCTAACTAATAAAGCTTTGTGGTGCTTGATCTTCATGCTTTAAGAGTCCATACCCATGGGGAGGCATATTGCTACCACATGTATGCCTTATGTGAGGTGTTAATCAAAACACATATACGTGCTTAACAAGCTTCTTGCTTTGAAGCTATACTTGTGGCCATTGTGATGCTCAAATGTGGATAGCTTGATTGATGATTACTTTGTTTCTTGGTCAATTGAAGCATATGGTTATGCCAATCTTGACGCATATATTGCAATAGTGCTATTGGTGATGAGAGAGTTGATTTTAGGCATCTAATGCATTGAGGGGCTTTATACGATGAAAATTTGATTGCATTATGGTTGAGCAAGCTCGTGTGAGAGTGGTTTCTATAAGTTTGATGCTTTCATGGCTATATATGAGTTTTTCAACTCATGGTAGTTAGTTTTAATGCTATTGCTATCTCATCAAGCTTATGAAATGTCTATGGTGATTATACTTATCTGTGACCACTAATGCAATTTAAAGCAATCTTGACTATGTATGCCATATGTAAAGCTCTTTATGAGCACTTAACGCTCTTGATTGGCCACTTGATGCTCTTTTGCTTAGCCAAACCAATTTTCAAGAAAATTTGATACACTTTTGATACTGTTATTGCAATGTTGATTGCTGACGCCTCTCCTGCGTTATTGAGATTGAGTTTGATTCTGGTGGGAGAATAACAGATTTTGAGGTCATTGCTCTACTTGGAAATTGTTTGAGAGCAATGTGTACTACATAGGTAGATTTTGTCTATCGGTTATCTTTTACGTACAAAGTTTATGAATCCTTGTACTCACTTGTGATGCTGACTTTGGCAACTTATGGTAGTTGTCTTGTGTCTTGAGTTTGCATAGCCTTTTGTGAGGGTCGTGGTAAGGTCTTCTAAAGCTGTGCACTAGGGGTTGACTTACCCAACGTGAGGTGGACTAGGTTGATGGAGATAGGACAAGGTGCTCGATAGGCGAATTGGCTTGACACTGTTATTGTTGGAATTAGGGTCGTGATGCACACAAAAATTGGAGAAGATGAAGAAGCCCAAGGCACACAACAAAGAATGTATTCCTTAGTGTGCAAAAAGAAAGATAATTTAGCCCTCGAGTTACCCATATCTACAATGCATGGGGGAAAAATCCTCCGAGTGAGGAAAAAACTGCCTCAACGGTCCTAAGTGTGTTCACACACATCACTCCATAGACATAGTAACAAATCTCCCCTAGGAGTGATGCAGTGAACGAAAGTTGGTACATAGTGTATAGGGAGGTACCATGCCCTAAGGACATGATCAATCCACAAAGGGAAGCAAGCCCAAATCTTTGCAAAAAGGTTCAAACTTCTCACAAGGCAATGCCTTTGTGAAAAAATCCCGAAGGGATTGGGAGCTTAGTTGAATCACTACTCGGGTGCAAAGTGCAAATGAGAAGATAGGCTCACGTATTTAAAGACGAGTTCAATAGATCATCTCTCGGAGATCAATATGCTTTAGCAATTGATGGCAATGTGGTATTTTGGATTTTTATAACTTGTCATAACTTCAATGTTTAATTTGATGTTTGAACTTTTAAGCCATCATGATAGTATAATTAAGGCTATCATGATTCAATGTCACTCTCTCATATCATTATTCATCATCAAAACATTAGTAAGGATATGGAGATGATGATGAAGGGTGGGGTATTCTCCTACTTTATTTTAGTGTATTCGGGCAATGAGATAATGATGGAACAACTCCAATCTCCTTCTTGCAACCACACTTTGCCTTAAATTTTGTGGATTTTGATTAGGTTTGGTTCCACCTACCAAGTTACAACACTACCTCTCATTATGCAATCTCAAGTTTGCACTCCCTTGCCTCTCTCTCTCTCTCTCTCTCTTTTTGAGAGAGGGAAAGAGAGAATGAAGAGTCAATGAGAATGTTGGATGGTTGAAACTCATCGATGCTTGCTTTCCCTCACTCTCAATCTCATGTTCACATAGCTACATTAGTAGAACAATCTCCATATAATATTTTACATGTGGTTAACCTCGTTGTTTATGAACCCTCTAACATGAAACTTTGAAAGAGTTTAGATGACATCATGATGGATCTTGCAAAGGGTGAGTAGGCTAGTGTAGCAATGAGGAGAACTGTGAGCTTTATGTTAAGCTACGTTGATATGACTAAACATAGTTTGCGTGTCGCAACGGTTTGGGGTTGCATTGCATGTAAGTTCAAGTTACAATTACATATCAATTATGAAAACGATGTTTTATTTCTGTTAATATTAAGTGATTAAGATAGAAAGAATGTCGTTTTTCTTTTTCAAACAATTATAGGTAGAGAAATAAGGCCAGAGATCCTATTCATGCCATTAACAGAGCCCCCTATATGCATACACACATGGTGTATCAAATATGTCCACTACCTATAGCACAACACATAGGTGAACAAAAACTTAGGTAAACATACATCTTCAAGGCCAATAACTTCAAAGCATTGTGAGAGAAACTTTTCAATGGCACTTTATATAGCTTTGTGTCTTCCTTCATAAAGAACAATGTAGTATATGAATATTCCCTTTTATTTTGTGTGTGCGTGCGTGCGTGCGCGCGCGCGCGTGTGTGTGTGTGTGTGTGTGTGTGTGTGTGTGTGTGAGAGAGAGAGAGAGAGAGAGAGAGAGAGAGAGAGAGAGAGAAGAAGAAGAAGAAGAAGAAGAAGAAGAAGAAAGTTTTAACGTCGTAGGAAACTATCCCAGGAGACCTTAAAGATCTAGCCGATGAAGAGTTGAACTCAAGACTTGTTATTCAAGAGGGAAATGGCATAACCAATCTACCACACTTGGGTGATAGAAAGGTTATACCATTTTCCTCTTTTTATTTGCACACACACATACCCACACACACACACACACACACACACACCCGAGAAGAAGAAAGTTTTAACGTCGTAGGAAACTATTCCAGGAGACCTTAAAGATCTAGCCGACGAGGAGTTGAACTCAAGACTTGTTATTCAAGAGGGAAATGGCATAACCAATCTACCACACTTGGGTGATAGAAAGGTTATACCATTTTCCTCTTTTTATTTGCACACACACATACCCACACGCACACACACCTGAGAGAGAGAGAGAGAGAGAGAGAGAGAGAGAGAGAGAGAGAGAGAGAGAGAGAGAGAGATTGAGGCATTGTTCAGGGTTCAGTCTTGAGACAGATACAGGTTCTGTCATCACCCAGACAGGAGATAGTGCATGCTTACAGGATAGAATATTACAGAGATTTTCAGATTTGTCACTGGTCAGCTATTTATGATTGTTTTTTGAGCTATCTTTTGGTTCCCAGAGCTCAATTTACTTTGGAGACTCTGTCAAAATACTGACAGTTCTTGAGGAGAGGTGTTCAGCTTGTTGTTTACAGCTTGTTTATTGTGTACAGAGGCCAGTTTACAGGGGAAAATCTGCCGGATTTTTCCCAGGAGTAAACAGTTTGGCAGATATGGCATCTTTTCAAAGTGAGACTCTTTACAACATAAAGAAGCTGGATGGCACAAACTTTCCATTTTGGAAGAAGCAGGTTTGGCAGGTTTTGGTGAAGCAAAAACAAGTGAAGCCACTGAAGCTCAAAGGGGAGAGACCAGAAGGTATGGCTGAAGATGAGTGGGAAGAGCATGACGAGTTAGCTTGTTCCACAATCATGCTGACACTGGCAGAAAATGTTTACTTCAACGTAGTAGAAGAGACTACAACGTATGGCGTATGGCAAAAGCTATGTGGTATGTACGAGAAACAAAGTGCTGCTTCTCAGATTTACTGGCTCAAGAAATTGGTGGATTTGAAGATGAAGGAAGGGACAGCCATGTCAAATCATCTCAATGAATTTCACACAATTTTCAACCAGTTAACAGCACAGGAGATAGTCTTTCCAGATTCAGTGAAGGCTATGTTTCTCTTAATCACTTTTCCAAACAGTTGGGATACTTTTCATATAGCGTTAAGTAATTCTGTCGCGCCAGAAGGTCTTACAAGTGCCAATGTAGAAGGCAGCTTGCTCACAGAGGAAGTGAACAGGAAGAACATTGACAAAGGCAAAGGCAATAGTGCTTTGGTCGTTCGAGGGAGACAACAGTCTAAAGAGAAGAAGGGTAAGAAGGCACAAAACCGAAGTAGGTCTCGTGACTCGAAGTTAAAGGATGACATAGAATGCTACCATTGTGGCAAGAAGGGTCACATGAAGAGAGACTGTACGAAGTGGAAACAAGAAAAAGGCAAAACAAAGAGTTATGAGCAAGATGAAAAGAAGAGTTCAGTGAAGATTGAAGAGGTGAATGTCACAGGATCTGGTTCAGACAGTGATTCTGGTATAGCAGCTGGTGATATCTTCCTCACAAGCAATCTTGATTCTATTATCTTGACTGCAGAGGATGGACATGCTATGAGTGATTGGAATATCGACTCAGGGGCATCTTTACATGTTTCTCCGCACAAAGAGTGGTTTACATCATATGTGACTACTAAAGATTATGTCAGACTTAGCAATGAGCAGGTTTGTGACATACTTGGAGTGGGAGATGTGCAGTTGAAGTTTCAGAATGGCTCTTCTTTATGGCTCAAGAATGTCAGACATGTTCCAGCAATCCGAAAGAGCTTGATCAGTACAGGGAAGTTGGATGATGCGGGTTATGTGACAGTTTTTGGGAATAGCACTTGGAAGATCTCCAAAAGTTCGATGACTGTAGCACATGGCAGCAAGTCAGGAACTCTGTACACTTTACATGTTTTAGAGGTTAAAAACCATGTAATTGATGTGATTGAGCAGCCAAGTGTGTCACTGTGGCATCGTAGGCTGGGACATATGTCAAAAAGAGGAATGGAAATACTTTCTCATTATGGTTATTTTCCTGGCTTTTCATTTCAAGATTTCGAGTTTTGTGAGCATTGTGTTTATGGTAAGCAAACACAGGAACCGCACAGATCAAAAAGCAATCGTAGGGATGAACAGTTAGCTCTTGTGCACAGTGATCTATGCAGACCAATGCCTAGTTTGTCACTAGGGGGAGCAACGTACTTTTGTACATTCATAGATGACTATTCTCGCGAAGTATGGGTTTACTTCTTGAAGCACAAGGATGAGGTGCTCAAGGTCTTTAAGACATTCTTGCAGCTTGTGGAGAATCAGACTGGTCGGAAGCTGAAGTGCTTAAGGACAGACAATGGTGGAGAGTACGTTTCCAAGGCTTTCCAAGACTTTTGTGAAGCAAAAGGGATAAAGCGGGAACTTACTACACCATACAATCCTTCACAAAATGGAGTTGCAGAACGTATGAATAGGACCATACAAGAGAAGGTCAGAAGCATGTTGTCAAATGCTGAGTTGCCTGATGGATTTTGGGCAGAAGCAGTGGCTACAGCAGTCCATTTGATCAACAGGTCTCCTAGTAGGGTTCTGGATAAGAGTGCAGTGGCCGAGATGCTATGGATAGGCAAGGCACCTTCGTATAAGCATCTCAGAGTCTTTGGTTGTGAATCTTATAGCCATATTCCTAAGGAGTTCAGGAATAAGTTAGAACCAAAGAGCAAGAAGTGTATATTTCTTGGCTACGGAGAATCGGGCGAGATGGGTTACCGGCTTTGGGATCCTGAGTCCAGAAAACTTATTCATAGCAATGATGTGCATTTCAATGAAGCCAAGTTTCACGCTAAGCCAGAGAAGACAGAGGAGATCAGAAGAGTTGTCTTCAGGGAAGATGGACCTAGTGCTAGCACATCAAGACAGCATGGTCACGCTCAGGAACAGCCTATAGTGGCTAGAGAGGCAGAATCAGTTGTGGTGAGACGTTCTGAGCGTGTCTCCAAACCACCTGATCGTTATGTGCCATCTCTAAATTATGTCATGCTCACAGATTGCGGAGAACCATCTTGTTACAAGGAAGCATTACAAGTGGTTGACTCGAAAAAATGGCAGTTGGCCATGCAGTCAGAGATGACAGCTCTGCATAAAAACCAGACATGGAAGCTAGTTAAATTACCACAGGGGAAAAAGGCTCTACCTTGTAAATGGGTTTACAGGTATAAGATCACCGCTCATGATAGTCAACCAAAGTACAAAGCAAGGCTTGTTGCCAAGGGCCTTAAGCAAGAACAAGGCATTGACTTTGATGAAGTCTTCTCTCCAGTGGTCAAGATGACTACATTGAGATGCTTTCTTGCATTGGTTGCCATATTGGATTTGGTGTTGCACCAAATGGATGTCAAGACAACGTTCTTGCATGTTGATTTAGATGTGGAAATTTACATGCAGCAGCCAAAAGGGTTTGTTGAGAAAGGCAAGGAAGATTTGGTATGCCAGTTGTTAAAAAGTCTTTATGGCTTAAAACAATCACCGAGGGCATGGTACCATAAGTTCCACCAGTTTATGCTTTCACAAGGCTACAAACGTAGTGAGTTCGATCACTGTCTATATACAAAGAAGGCTAAGGATGGCAGTTGGCTGATCCTTATTTTGTATGTGGATGACATGTTGATTGCTGGCAAACACTTGGAAGAAATTTCAGCTTTGAAGTCAAAGATGGCAAAATCGTTTGACATGAAAGACATGGGTGAGGCAAGTCATATACTTGGTATGCGCATTGAGAGAGACAGATCAAAGAAGTTGATTTGGTTATCTCAAACAGAGTATATCGACAAAGTTTTGCAACGTTTCAATATGGAGAAGGGAAAGGCATTGAGTGTTCCATTGCCACCATTTGTGAAACTTAGCAAACAAGATTGTCCTGTGTCTGAGGAAGAAAAGGCTGAAATGGATAAGATTCCATACGTGTCTACAGTGGGTAGTTTGATGTATGCAATGATTGCTACACGTCCGGATATTGCATTTGCAGTGGGAGTGGTTAGCAGATATATGTCGAATCCCGGCAAGAAACATTGGGAGGAAGTGAAAGGTATCATGAGATACTTAAAACATACAAAGAGTATGCGCATATGCTATGGTAGTCAGAATTTGAGTGTCAGAGGATACACTGACTCAGATTATGCAGGAGACTTGGATAAGAGGAGATCTACATCAGGCTATGTCTTTACATTGGCTGGAGGTGCTATATCATGGCGATCTCGATTACAAGATTGTGTTATGCAGTCTACTACAGAAGCTGAGTATGTTGCAGCAAATGAGGCATGCAAAGAAGCTATTTGGCTTGGTAGATTGGTAGCAGACTTGGGAATCAAAGCAGATATGCCAGAGTTATATTGTGATATGCCAGAGTTATATTGTGATAGTCAAAGTGCTATACAATTGGCAAAGAATCCAGTGTTCCATTCGAAGACTAAGCATATTGATGTGAAATATCACTTCATTAGGGAAGTACTTGAAGACAAGCAGATACAACTGCTGAAGATCCACACCAAGGAAAATCCTGCTGATCTACTCACAAAGGGACTTCCAGGAGAGGGCTTTGTGCATTGTCGTGAGTTATTGGGCATTGGATAGATGGCAACCATGTAAATCTTTGTACATTTATGTTCATAGATTTACAGTTACTTAAAGTGCCACATTGGACTTTAAGTGGGAGGTTGTGGGATTAAAGCCCAAGTGGCCTCTTATACGGATATGGCCGGCCACCCGCCTAACTCACTTATCACTAACTCTTTGTATATACTCACATATACTTTTGTGGATAATAAGGTTTTTGGGAGATAACCCTTCAAACGATTCTCTGCGTACTGTGTAAGCTCTCTGTGTAACTCTGTGTGTGTATGTGTGAGTCGATCCACGCTCCGCTCCGCGACTTCATAAAGACCTTAGGGTTAGCTTCATTAAAGACCTCCAAAGGTTAGTGTTAAAAGTCCTTTGATCTTAGGCAAGCTAGGGCTGAGTTTGAGGTGGGAATCCGGCCCAAGCTTGAGGTGCTTGTTGTGCTTGCTGACTAAGGTGCTTGAGGTGCTTGTTGTGCTTATTGACTAAGGTGCTTGAGGTGCTTAATGAATAAGGTGCTCCATGACTAAGGTGCTTGAGGGGGTAAGGTGTTTAAAAAGTCAAAGCATATCCCTACTCATGAGGGGGCGAGCCCTCTTTGTAGGAGCTACAGAGAGAACACACACACCCTCACACAAGGCAAGCTTGGTACAAATAAAGCAAATAGGACACTTGTCAAGCTCCTCTTCATGTTGCCCTCATAGTGTGCCTAAAGCCTATTGGTTGGCCTCCCAAGGGGTCTAATGATAATTTAGTTAATTTAATTAATTGTTTATGCATTCATCAAGTCCTCTGTCTCGAAGGGGAAAGGGGAGCACTTGTCCCAAGGCTACCCTTGCTGCTTGATATGCACTAAGCATGTGATTGGCCACGCTTGAGAAGGTCCAATCAAATGCAAGCTAGTGCTAGAAGAGGGAGTCGACCAAAGCAAGGAGGGGGCTAGCTTGGGGGGTATACTCTCCCCCCCCCCCCCCCCCCCCCCCACACACACACACACACACACACACACACACACACAGTCATTGTGTGGAGTTGCAAAGTGCAATATCTCCATCTCCTTCTCCAAGATTGTAGAGAAGTTGAGAGACTACACCAACACTCTTGGCTATGGAATGCAAATCCAACCAATCCAATGCTTAAGCTTGCCATCTTCTCCATCTTCATTACTATGCTATTATGTATGCTAAGCAAGAAGATGATGATAAGTGAGGAACTATTTCTTTCTCCTATGAATATTTCTTCTTCCTCTTCCCTACCCTCATTCCCCGCTAGCTCTCGCCACCTTTGAAGGTGTTTGAGGCCTTGGGACTGAGGCTGGAGATGGTTAATGCTTTTTATAAAGTCTATGTTATGCTCATGATGCATAGAGCTTTCCCTCTTCATTGCATCATCTAGGTCACAAAGAACACAAAGATTGTGTTGTACCAAGTCTCTCTTGATGGGAGAATCTATAATACAAAAGCCTATTGGAGGGGGACCGGCTCCACATAAATCTAGTCCTCTACCGTTGTCAAGTTCTCTAAACTCCCTCTTTTGCAAAAGTATTGTTCATGCCAAGTTAATTAAGTATTATGGTTAAGCTGCTACTGCTAATAAGTTCACCCTCTATGTTCTCAAAGTAGTCTCACAAAAATGCTCTCTCTAATTCTCCTAATTCCGCTATTCTCAAAGTTCATAGGCCATTTCCATTGCATTGGTATCAGAGCTATTGGTTTCTCTTTTCTTACTTAAGAAGAGAGGTCCTTAAGTTGTCCATGAAAGGTTGGGCATGTTTATTGCAATAGGGTAAGTGGAACATGGATCTATTATCTTGGTTGAGAAGGACTAAGTTCAAGGTACACCCTTGGGAAGTATAGTCTTAAGAATGGTGCCTCTAGGGGCTTGCCTTTGGCTTAACTATTATTGAGCTACGAGCAAGCTCAACAGGAACCATAATCAGCCGAGCAATGTTAAACCCTCTCCACTAGTCTTTTCAATCAACAATGTCTAAACCACGGGTGTGGCTGCTTGAGAACTCATTTTTAAAGGTAAAGGATAGTATAATTAGCATGGCTGACAACAACCAAGAGAGTAGAATGAACATTGATAACTTTGATTTTGTACATGAAGGTGCTAATGATGATGCCCCCATGTTTGTCAATTATCTTGTTACTAGGTTGCATCAAGCTATGGGCAAGCTATGGGCAACCTTCCTTTGCAAGCCGAAGTTACTCAACAACTTCGTGCTTATGGGATTCCCTTCCTCTCCAAGAGGAGAGAGAGCTTAGGAGGCCTCTTGACAAGACCCCCAAAAGAAGACTCTCTCCCATCAGAGAGGAGGAATCCAAAGAACAAGAAAGAAGAAAATCCCTAAGCTCCTCTGAAGATGTGGCTCTACAAAGACGACGGTCTAGACAATCGCCAACTCCTCCCAAGAGGAAATGGTCAACCCATCATCCCTCTCCTCGTCACTCCGAAAGGGAAGAGAGGAAACAAAGGGTAAGAAGGAGGTCACCCTCTTCTCCTTCCTCCTCTTCCGACAAAAGCTACAGCTATTCTCCTAGAGAATACAAGAGGGTTGGAATTACGGTTGCAGAGAGACACACACAGCTTGGAGAAGACGAAGGAAGCTCAAGGCACACAATAGAGAGTGTATTACTTAGTGTGCAATGGAAAGATAGATAGCCCTAGAGTGATGGGCGTATATACAATGCACGGGGGAAAAGACCTCCTGAAGAGGGAAAAAATGCCCCGGCGGTACTAGTGTGTTCACACACATCACTACCACACGTATATGGTAACAAATCCCCCCTGGAGTGATGCGGTGAACGAGAGCCGGCACATGAGTAAAGGGAAGTGCCATGCCCTAAGGACATGATCAGTCCACAAAGGGGAGTAAGCCCAAAGCTTTGCGGAAAGCTTCAAGCTTCTCACGAGACAATGCCTTTGTGAAAAGATCTGCAAGGTTGTCCTATGTTGGCACATAAGCCAAGCTGATCTCTCCTGCTGAGAGACTCTCCCTCACATAGTGGTAATGCACCTCAATGTGCTTTGTGCGAGCATGAAAAACTGGTTTCCTAGCAACTGCCAATACGCTCTGACTGTCAGTGTAGATAGTGTTGGCAGTGTCCTGTCCAACACCCAAATCAGCCATAAGGCGTCTCAGCCATACACACTCAACCGTAGCTGCGAAGACTGCCCTGTACTCAGCGTCACAACTCGAAGTGGCCACAGTAGGTTGCTTCTTGCTCAACCATGATATACATGAACTACCAAGCATGAAACAAAAACCACTTGTGGACACTCACGTGTCAAAACAACCAGCCCAATCTGAGTCCGAAAAAGCATGTAAGTCTGGCGGCAATGATCCGCCCTTCGGATAAAACAAGCAAAGATGTAAAGTGCCCTGTACTCAGCTTCACAAGTTGATGTAGCCACTGTGGGTTGCTTCTTGCTTAGCCAAGATATACATGCATTTCCCAAGAAAAAACAATTCCCACTTGTGGAATGTCATTTGTCAAAATTACCAGCCCAATCTGAATCGCTGTAACCAAGAAGCTGCATAGAACTGTGCTTTCCATACATATCCCCCCTTGGAAAGAACATGGAAAGATTAGGGGTACCTGAAAGGTAACGAAGTATGCGCTTCACAGCCTGCCAATGATGCATACCTGGGCTGTGCATAAATCTGCTTGCTTGTGAAACCCCAAATTGAATGTCTGGATGAGTGTTGCCTGCCAAATATATCAAGCAACCAACCGCTGCTGCATAAGTATGTACATCAAAAGGTTCTCCAGCATCGTGCATGCTCAACTTTGATCCAGTTTTTATGGGTGTAGAGATGGTTTACAATTTTGCATACCAAACTTGTCCAAAATTTTATGCAAATATTTTGCCTGCAACATGTATATGCCATCCTCTGATTGCACAAACTGAATACCCAAGTAATAATGTAGCAAACCAAGATCAGACATCTCAAAGGTTTTTCTCAAAGCATCTTTAAACGCTTCAATTTCATCTGCAGTATTGCCTGTAAGAAGCATATCATCCACATAAAGTGTTAGCATAATGAGAACTCCATCTCTCTTTTTGACATACAAAGTACTTTCTGTTGGACTATTCTGAAATCCCTGGCCAATCAAATAAGTATGTATCTTCTCATACCATGCTCTTGGAGCCTGTTTGAGACCATACAAAGCTTTACGCAATCTACATACCTTTTGCTCTTACCTTTTACAACAAAACCACTTGGTTGACTTACATAAACTTCTTCCTGCAAATCACCATTCAAAAAAGCACTTTTGATATCCAACTGATGCACTTTCCAACCATGATGAGCAACAATTGCAACTAGTGATCTAACTGTGGACGCACGAGAAGTAGGAGCAAAGGTTTCATCATAATCTATGCCTTTCTGTTGCGCATAGCCTTTTGCCACAAGCCTTGCTTTGTACCCATCAACATTACCATCTTGTTTCCTTTTTACCTTAAATACCCACTTTGTACCAATAGGCTTTTTACCTGTAGGCAAGTCCACTAGATCCCATGTATGATTCTTATGAATAGAATCAATTTCTTGCTGCATAGCATCTTTCCACTGAACACACTCTAAAGCTTGTTCAAATGAATCAGGCTCATCTGCATCACAAAGAGTGCTAAATCAAGCCAAATCTACTTGCTCTCTGCCAAAAGTAGTACCAGCACGTGTTTTTTGTGGCAACGGTGCATCCAACTTGCTATCCTGCAAAGTTTTTTGAACCCATTTAGGCAAGGTTCTTTCTTCCCTGAGAACTTCTTGCTCTTCACGCACAATTTCCTCTACATCATGAGGTGTCACATGCTGATCAAAAGATTGATCAAGATTATCAACCTGTTGTGATTCTTGATTCTCCACAAAAGAAGGAAGAAAACCTTCAAATACATCATGTGTCTGCATATGAGGTACATCAAAAGCAACCATAGGTTGAGCAGTAGTTTCTGCAAAAATTACATCACGACTTTCAAAAATCTTGTTTGTAGCAGGATTGTAAAGTCTATAACCTTTACTTCCACTACTGTACACCACAAATATACATTTGATTGCCTTATCATCAAGCTTCCCATGTAACTGTTGAGGGATGTGAGCATAAGCAAGACAACCAAAAACACGAAGATAACTGACTGAAGGTTTTTTGTCATACCAAGCTTCATATGGAGTAATGGTCTTCAAGGCACGAGTAGGACACCTGTTCAAAACATGTGTTGCACAAACAACTGCCTCCATCCATAGCTTATGAGGAAAACTCTTAGCCTTGAGCATACATCTAGCCGTCTCCATTAAAGACTTGTTCTTCCTTTCTGCAACACCATTCTGTTGTGGTGTGTATGGCATACTGGATTGGTGTTTAATGCCTTTCTTTCCCAAAAAATCCTTAAATGCACCTGACATGTATTCACCTCCTCGATCGGTACGAAGAGTCTGTACTTTGCAACCTGTTTCATTTTCAACCATGGCAACATAATGTTGAAAAATTGCAAACACATCTGAATTTGCTTTGAGTGGATACACCCAACAAAACCTGGAAAAGTCATCAATGAAGGTCACAAAATAAAGGCTGTTTCCTACATATGGCGTCCTCATAGGACCACATACATCACTGTGTACAAGCTGCAACTTTCGTGTCCCTCTAACTGAACCATCTTGCGAAAATGCAAATCTGTGCATCTTTTCAAGAACGCAACCTTCACATACATGTCTTGGTGGCATCTCCAATAAAGACAAATCATGCACCATATTATGACGTTGTAAAGTCATCAAACTGCCATAACCAACATGCCCAAATCTAGCATGCCACAACTCAGCATCCTGCATGGTCTGAGTCTTTGTTTCTGCAATACATACCTGAATCTGCTTTTCATAACGATCTAGCACAAATAGTCCATTTTCCAGCGTACCTGTAGTGATAAGAGAATAACCATTCTCTCGATCTCGTACAACACATCTGTCATCCTCAAAAATGACCCGAAGACCATTTTTTGCAAGAGAGGATACAGACAACAAATTCTTCTTGATCCCTGGAACATATAAGACATCTGGCAAGCATAAATCTGAACCATCTGAAATGGTAATCAAAATCTTACCAACGCCTTTGATTGGATAAGAAGCATTATTTGCACATGTCACCTTCTTTCCTACTGGAGCTACATCCAATGAACAAAACAAATCCTTCCTTGAAGTAATATGCCTGGATGCACCATTATCAAAGTACCAAATTATTTGTGTCTTGTCAACACTGTAAGCAGAAAAATCTGAATATACTAAGAAAGCATAAGAATCCTGCACAAAGTTTGCAGACTCTTCTTTAGCTGTAGAAGAATCACCAGAAGCTGAAACAACCAAACTTGACTCTTTTTTCTTTTCTTTAGCAATTTGCTTTTTACACTCACTAATGTAGTGACCAGGTTTCTTGCAGTAGTGACATTTACCTTTCTTCTTGGACTTGTCGGAATCACCTTTAGACTTCTCTGAAGACTGTCCTGCACCAGACTTGGAGTGATGAGCACTCTCTTTACCCTTGTTTTTGTTATGTACAACAAGAGCATGATCCATACCATCCACCTGTAAAGACTTGTTCTTACGTGATTGATCCTCTTGCAATAGCAAAGCCACTAACTCTTCAAAACGAAGAGGCTCAGGATTAGCTCGCAAAGACAGAGTCAAAGAAGTCTGAAAAGTCAAATAAGATGGTGGTAGTGAATTGAATGTTTTGGAAACCAAGTCCTTCTCTGGAATCACTTCATCAATGCTAAGCAATTGCTCTTTAAGATCCCTAATTTTTGTAAGATGCTCGACGATATCGTCACCTTCGTCCATCTGTATTTTGTCAAGTTGTTTCTTCAAAAACTCTATTCTGGCAGCGTTTCTTCCTCCAAACATAGCTTGCAGAGTGTTCCAAGAATCCTCAGAAGTTCTGCAAGATTTGATATGTGGTGTGATTGTCCTCTTTATGGTTAAGGCAATCACAGCCATAGCTTGTGCATCTTAAGTATCCCATTTCTTTTGCTATGGAGTGACTTGTGAGGGTCCTGCAACAATAGCTACACCACGACCAGGCGTGGCAGGTGCAATGCTACCTGGACGAACTTCATCTCCAGATACATAATCCCACAATCCTTTACCAACCAAAACATTTTTGGCCATAAAAGACCAAAGAGAATAGTTGGTACCATCCAATTTGTCTTCGAATGTAAACGCACCAAAAATCTCTTTCTCCGTAGATTGAGCCATACTGTGGATGCACACAAGAGAGCAAAAGAACCTCTAAGAGATTCACAAATCTCCTCTCCAATGCAAGCAAAACTCTACTCAAAATCTCAGCACAAAGCTAAGACAAGCTGCTTCCCAAAAGAATTGTTTACCTGAAGAAAATCTGTCAAAAAGCACACCCTCTTGATCTAAACGCCTCCGAAAAGTAACTTCTGCTACGCTGCTCAGAACAAAATTCTGAGGGCTCGAACGGCTTCAAAAGAGGGGTAAAAATAATTAGAATACTCCTGGAACGTCGAGGATGCTCCCACGAGCAAATTTTCCGAAAACTGCCTGAAAACTGCGATTGCGCGCACGGACACGAAAACGCAAGTAGAGGCTCTGGAAATCACCTTGTTGTGATACCAATTGTTGAAGATGATGAAACAGGAAACAGAAGGAAGATAGCAACTCAGAGTAGGAAGAAGATGGAGAAGGAGAAGACACAGAGCTTGCGTACGAGATCTCTGTAGTCTATCTCTCTGTATTAGAATAATCGAGTATATACAAACTCAGAGCTACAAAGCTTATATGAGACCCTAAGAGATAAGGTGTCCTTTCAAACCAGATGTCCAGGGGGAAAAACCGAGTGGGAGAAAATTGTCCCTGGTGAAGCGCGTATACACACTAACACTACTACATGTCTACATAGTAGTCATACGACAAGTGGGAGCAAAAGTCTCTTCATAATCAATGCCTTTTTGCTGTGCATAACCCTTTGCAACAAGTCGAGCCTTATGGCGATCGATCGCACCATCCGGCTTGCATTTCAACTTGTAAACCCACTTCGTACCAATGGCCTTTTTGCCAGGAGGCAAATCACATAAAGTCCATGTGTCATTTTCTATAAGTGCATCATATTCTGATTGCATGGCGGCCATCCAATTTTCCGAATTCTATGCTTCATCAAAAGACAGAGGCTCCTCAACATCATGTAAGCTAGACACAGCCAAAGCATAACAATCTGATGCATAAGATGCATGGCGAGAGCCTGAACGAGTACGACTAGACAAAGGTGCATCCAATTTACTGTCACGCAAAGTGTGCACCACCCATTTTGGCATACTTGTAGCCTGCTCATTTTCAGCCCTTTCCTCATCAAGTACATCATGTACATCTGCATCAGTAATAGGCTGATCTAGAACATTTTCAGAAACCCCCATAGGCTGTACATTTGCCTCATTGGAACTTACATTCATATTTCCACCAAAGAGGCAACAAAGTGTCATAAATGTCCTGTGAGCTTACATTACTGTCTCTAGTACATGACAGCAAGGGCTGAACAGAATCTTCCACAAACACTACATCCCGTGAAACCAGAATACGTTTTGTTTGCGGATGATACAACCTGTAACCTTTGCTTTCAGCACTATAACCAACAAAAATACATTTGACAGCCTTATCATCCAATTTTCTGTGGTGCACTTGTGGCACCAAAGCATATGCCAAACAGCCAAAAACACGCATGTGCTCAATAGAAGGCTTTCTATCATGCCATGCTTCATAAGGAGTAATAGATTGCAAAGCTTTCGTAGGACACCTGTTAAGTGCATAAGTGGCACACATGATGGCCTCAAGCGAAAAAGAAGCGGCAAAGCTTGACTTTTGACCATACATCGTGCCATTTCCATAAGTGACCTGTTTTTCCTCTCAGCAACACCATTTTGTTGAGGTGTATAAGGCACTGTACCTTGGTGTTTTATCCTACGACTAGCCAAAAATGCATTAAATTCATGAGACATATACTCCCCCCCTCAATCGGAACGGAGGGTCCCATAGTACATTTCGAGACATTTTCAGCCATAGCTAGAAATTGTTTGAAGCACATAAAAACTTCGGGCTTCGCTTTAAGCGGAAATACCCATGCATGCCTGGAGTAATCATCATTGAATGTCACGTAGTACAGGTGATTGCCCAAGGACGGAGTTTGCATGGGCCCACAAACATCACTATGCACAAGTTGCAACCTGCATGTGGCACAAACTGAACCATCCTTTGGAAACTTAGAACGCTGCATCTTACCCAAAATACAGCTTTCACAAACATGTTTGACAGGTGCTTCAAGAGGCGGCAAAGAAGCAACCATATCAGATTTCTACAAACGCAGCAAACTGGCAAAATTCAAATGACCAAAACGTGCATGCCAAAGTTTTGCATCTGAAATAGCCCTTGAATCTGCAACAGCATTTGCAAAATTTTGTCCACACTTGTCATACAAAGTGAGCTTATACAACCCACGGCACAAAAGGCCAAATGGAACAATTGCATCACCAAAACTGAGATCATGAACTGTACATCTGTCATCCACAAATTTGACTACAAGTCCAAGTCTAGCAAGTGCCGATACAGACAAGAGATTCTTCTTGATCCCAGGTACATAAAGTGCATCAACAAGTGTGAAGGAACTGCCATTTGCGGCAGTAAGCACAATCTTTCCAACTCCCTGAACTGGATAAGAGGCGTTGTTGGCACAAGTGATAGAATTCCCATGAGGGACAAACTCGAGAGAGGTAAACAATTCACGATGTGAGGTAATGTGCTTTGTAGCACCACTGTCAAAATACCACACAGGTGAATCTGCAACAGCTGACAAGCATGCATCATGGACAACAGGATTGTAAGTGCACTCTGCGCTAAAAGCCCATTCTGCATCAACATCAGCATCACAATCTCCTTTCACAAAAGACTCAACAATGGCTGCATTTGTAGTGGAACTAGCATTTGCAGTGGAACCACCCTCTTTCTTCTTAGCCTCTTTTGCCTTCAACTTATGACACGACTTGATCAAGTGATCATTAGCTTTACAATAATGGCAACGCATCTTCTTTTTTCCCTTATCACCAGAATTTCCAGACGAAGTGTTGCCAGCAGAAGCATTAGGAACAGATTTTTTGCCACTCGCAGCAGAACCATAAGAAGTGGGTGCATTACTGCTACCACCCTTTCTTTGAGAAGCAATAAAAGCCTGTTCAACTGCACGCTGCCTAGTCCTGTTTTTTCTAGAAAGTGACTCTTGCAACAACAATGTGCATAATGCATCAAACTTGACAACTTCTGGATTTCCTTGGGTCATCAGTCTCCAAGTACTAGCAAAAGTCTGGTAGGAATCTGGTAAGGCATCAAGAACAGTCTGCACAAGGGAACTGTCTGAAATGACTTCACCTGCAGAAATAAGCTGCTCATTGATATCCTTGACACTAGCAAGGAAAGTGTCCATATCATCTTCCTCATGCATAATCTTCGACTCCATCTCTTTACGCAGCAAAGCAATTTTAGCCTCATTGTGACTTGCATAAAGACCAACCAAAATATCCCAAGCCTGTTTTGCAGATTTTGCTGAACGGATGTGAGGAACAATGGTGCGCTTCACAGACAATGCAATCAATGCATGAGCCTGCACATCCTTTACATCCCAACGAGCTTGTTCTGCCGTAGGCAAAACAACTCTAACAGCAGCAATCCTTGCAGCAAGACCTGCAACATCCTCAACATCGCCTACATCCTCAGAACCAGGACGTACATCAATGCCCTGCACAATGTTCCATACACCTTTTGATACAAGAACATGTTGCATCATATAAGCCCACATAGGGTAGTTGTCCCATCCAACCTGTCCTCAGCAACAAACATCTTGAACACATCTGTGTTGTTGTTGTCAGCCACGGTAAATGTTGCACATGATGTGAAAACTGCCGAAAAATAGGAGAAACGGAGCGGGAACAACACGTGCTATATAACACAAACCGTAGAAGACTATAAGGCACCTGTTTTGCAGAAACGACAGTGACATAAATTCTGCACAAAATGACGAAATTGCATGTGCAGACCTGCCTGTAGTGGAAACGGAGGCCGAAATGAGCCCAAATCGAAAATCTGAGCAGACCAAGCTCTACGAGTTGTCCCGAAGTAATTGTCGACCTGCGAACGCTCACCAAAGCTCATTGAAATCGGAGAAAGTGAGCAGGCGTATACTGGAGCAGCTGGCGACTAACCCGGGAGGACGCAACCTCCTCTGATACCAATTGTTGGAATTAGGGTTTCAAAGAGACACACACAGCTTGGAGAAGATGAAGGAAGCTCAAGGCACACAATAGAGAGTGTATTACTTAGTGTGCAATGGAAAGATAGATAGCCCTAGAGTGATGGGCGTAGATACAATGCACGGGGGAAAAAAACTCCTAAAGAGGGAAAAAATGCCCCGGAGGTCCTAGTGTGTTCACACACATCACTACCACATGTATATGGTAACAGAGGGGAGGACATGACAAATCTTACCCTGCATGGCGAATGTCCCTAAATCTCAAGAAGTTCAAAGAGGGAGGAAACAATAACTATTTTCTTACGTATGATGGCACCTTTGGTGCTATTGACAAAGTATTGGCCTTCATCCAACAATTTGATGCGGCCTTTCGAGACGAGGCTTCACAAAGTCCTCCAAGGTACGCCATGTAGCTATGCACTTCTAAAAGTCTACTCGTCAATTGTGGTCTAGCATTCGTGGCAATGATAAAGCCCCAAAGACATGGAAAACTCTACGAGTTTCCATCATGAAGAAATTCCCCGCGAGCGATGCAAAGGAAAAAGTGCTTGCCGAATGGTGGAGTTTCAAGTTTCTCTCCCATGAGTCTATCTGCAAATATGTAGACAAGTTTTGGGATTTACATCTCAAGATCACTGTCTTTCAAAAGATAGACTTTTGCCAAGAAAAAGCAATAATTCTGTACGGTATTACAAAGAGATGGCCGAATACGTCAACTCCCAACGGCCTAGTTCTACAACCAAAGTAATCCACCACACTATGGTTGCTTCGCACATCAATTTCCAAGAAGGGGCTAGAAGGAATGACAAGCCCATGGAAAGCAAAGACAAAAGTGATGCAAAGGGAAAACCAATGCCCAAAATTCTTCCCAAGGCAATTCCAACAACAACAATCCGTCCAAGGAGAATGGAGTTTACAATGGTAAGAATAAACTCTTTTTTTAAGGAGCTTGAAGCTTTTTGCATGGACCGCAAATGTTTTAAGTATGGGGAGCAAGGACATGGCTATCATTCTTGGCCGAAGAGAAATGCCTGCAAATAAGACTCCTAGAGCTTCCTCTATCGAAGCTCCAAAAGAGGATCCTCATTGCAAAGGATCACCTCTCTCCTATGCTTGGGGAAAGGTAAGGGAGCATGATGCCTTCATCTTGTTTGACCTTGGCTCTACTCACAACTTCATATCCACGGAGTTGGCCACCAAGTTGGGCATTCAAGCTTTCAAGATGGGACATACTGTAACTGTCGATACAACTTTCAAGGGATAGAAAACTTCCGTTACTCCCTTGATTGGGAAGTTGAGGCTTCACGCAAAGCTATGTCGACAAAGAAGACTTTTTCATCTCTCCTCTCCAACATGAGGATGCTATCCTAGGGGCACCATAGTTCAACTGCATGGCTGCCAACATGAAGTTCCTTGAAAGGAGAATTTACTTCACCTACAAGGAAAAGAACATGTATATAGATGCTAGTGAGTTTGGTCATACTATACCACTTGTAAATCCTCTTGCTTTTGATAAATCAATGCAAAGCTCAGTTTCTGCGTACATGATTTTTGTCAAGAGTCCTTGGAAGGTCCTAATGTTTTATCAAATGTAAATGGTATGAATCAAGAAGAGTTAGACTTGTCTAATTTTCAAAAAGGATTCCAAGATGTGTTCATCAATGATATCCCTATGGACTTACCTCCAAAACAAGGGGACGATGACCATCGAATTGAGCTCCTACTAGGAAGCTCACCGCCTAACAAGCCTCCTTATCGGGTTTCCCAAGCTCAACAAGCGGAGATCATGAGGCAAGTACAAGAATTGTAAACAAAGGGATGGTGAGGCCTAGCTCCTCTCTCTTTTTTTCTCCATTTCTCCTAGTGCAAAAGAAAGATGGTACATATCGTATGTGTGTGGACTATCGAGCACTAAACCATATCACTATCAAAAACATATTTCACGTACCTCGGGTAGAAGATCTATTTGATAAGCTACAAGGATCTACCTACTTCAGTAGGATTGATCTTAAAAGTGGCTATCATCAAATAAGGATAGTGAATGAAGATATCCTAAAGACCGCGTTTTGTACAACGTCTGGTCTTTATGAATATCTAGTCATGCCTTTTGGCTTGACTAATGCACCAGCCACGTTCAATCGTCTAATGGAGAAAATCTTTAGACCCTATTGCAAATTCACTAGAGTGTTCTTTGCAGATTTCATCATCTACTCCCACCCTTTGGAGGAGCACAAGCAACATCTCCAAGTGATTTTTCAAGCATTGAGGAAAAACAAGCTTTTTATCAATTAAAAAAAGTGAATTTTTCCTTCAAGAGATTCACTACTTAGGTCATATTATCTCTCAAGATGGTATCCGTATGGATCCATCAAAGTTGGAGGTAATAAGAGCATGGCCTAATCCATGGAATCTACATGAGCTAAGAAGCTTTATTGGTATGTGTGCATACTATAGACGCTTCATAGCAAAATTCTTTCAAAAAGCAGAACCATTACATGACTTAACAAAGAAGAACGTTAAGTACTCATGGACTGATAAGGAGCAAAATGCTTTTGACAAGCTCAAAGAGAAGCTTACCTCCCAACCAGTCCTTATCCTTCCGGATCTCTCAAATCCATTTGAGGTCCAATGTGATGCTTGTGGTGATTGCCTTGGAGCAGTCTTGCTTCAAGAAGGGCATGACATAGTATATGAGAGTCGAAGGCTCAATATGCTATGCTCAATACGGATGAACGAGTCTTGGGCATTTATGAGAAAGAGCTTTTAGTTGTTTTACATGCTCTAGACACATGGAAGCACTATCTATTGGAGACTCCATTTATTTTGCGAATCGACCACCAAAGTCTCAGGTACTTCATGACGCAAACCAATCTTTCCGACAGACAAATGAGGCTAGCAAATTTTCTTTCACAATTTTATTTTCATATTGCTCACATTCTTGGTAAGCACAATAAAGTGGCCGATGCACTTTACGAGGACCAAAAGTTAATGTGTATCTATAGCTACTCACAATGGTCTATCTTCTATGATAGATGAGTATGCTACTGACCATGACTCTAAAGACTTAATGTCATCCCTTGCATTGGGGAATAAAGAAGAATCATTCACCTTGCAAGATGGTTATCTTCTCCATGGCAATAGGCTATTGGTTACCCACTCCCTTGCATTGGGGAATAAAGAAGAATCATTCACCTTGCAAGATGGTTATCTTCTCCATGGCAATAGGCTATGTGTTACCCACTCCCTTCGTGAGAAAGTTATGTATGAATCTCATGCTCCTCCCTATGTGGGGCATAGAGGCATTCAACCTACTCTTTGAGGAGTAGAGACATACTTTTATTGGCCTACCATGAAAGTGGACATACAAGAGTATGTTTCAAAAAGTGTGGTATGCCAATAGACTAAGTATGATAGACGGAATCAACCTAGATTACTCCAGTCATTGCCAATCCCTAATTCACCATGGGAGAGTATATCCATGGATTTTATCTTTGACTTACCCAAATCCATCCATGGGAATGCGGGAATATGGGACAATAGTCGACAGGTTTAGCAAGCAAGCACACTTTATTCCTGTCAAAAAGACTTAAGACACACCAAATGGCAACTCTCTTCATATCACAGATTTTCAAACACCATGGATTACCAACATCCATCGTGTCAGATAGAGATCCTAGAATGACCAATAATTTTTGGAAAGGTCTTTGAAAATCTAGGTATAAGATTGAATTTCTCTTCGGCCTATCACCCACAAACGGATGGCCAAAGTGAGATAGCCAATCTTACGATACTCGATCTACTAAAGACTTATGTTAGAGAAGTAGATCAACGCTCAAGATGGGAAAAGTACTTACCCCTTGTAGAGTATGCGTACAATAATATTGTCCATACTTCTACGGGAAAAGCACCTTTTGAAATCATTGAGGGAAGACCTAAAACTCTCTTTCTACTTAAAGTACATGGGAAGATCTTCGATGTCGATGAGTATAGCCGTGACCTACAAGAATCTCTCCAAAAGATTAAGGAGGCTATATCCATTCCTCAACAAAGGCAAAAAGTTGTTGCTGACAAGCACAAAAGGGCCTTAACATTTAAAGAAAATGATTGGGTCTTACTTAAGTTTCCCAAGGCTCGATTGAGACAAACGACGGGCAAAAATCCTACGTGCCATCAAAAGTATTATGTTAAACTAGTAAAAAGTTACCACGGCCCTTTCAAATTTTGAAGCCAATCAATGAGATAGCTTATCAACTCAAGTTGCCCAATCATTGGCTCATACACAATGCTTTTTCAAGTGAGCCTACTTAAGCCCTACAAAGGAGAGCCACCAAGTGAACCAATTATTGAAGACCCTCCCAAATTCGAAGACCAAGAAGAGGTGCTACAACCCGAAGCTATCCTTCAGCATGAAGATATTAAGGTACTACGACATGGTAAGATTATCCGACGATATCTTATAAGCTCAAAAATTATCCTTTTGAAGATGCTAGATGGATGCAAGGTACACAGCTTAAGGATAGTATGAGCCTTGTCAATGCTTACAATCCTACATTAGAGTAAGAAAATGTCTTATAAGACTAATTCTCTTTTTAAATAGTATGCATGCTTTCAATCAAGTGTGTGATGACGATGTCTCTCAAACACCAAGTAGAATTTGTCACTCTACTTTGGGAGAATGAAATGGACTAAAGATTAGACATGCTTGCGGTAGCTATGTCTCCCAAGCACCAAACGGATTAATCATCCATCTTGGAATGATGTTGTAGGGTAAAAAGGGATCCTCTACCCACTAAGAAACATTGACTAATGACTAAGGCTTTATCTCTTCTACCTCATAGTCGAGGACGACTATGATTTCAAGAGAGAGGTAATGCCATATAATCTGATATCTAACCAACCCAAATGATTTTCTCATATTATACTGATCATTTAATGTGGGAGAATAAACGAGAACAAGGGTTAGAATATAGACATGTGCTTACAGATCTATCTCAACACATGGGCCAATGGTAAAGGGGTCCAAATGAGAGATGGTCTATCAAAGAACAAGGCTAGCTAATGGAGCTTAAAGACCTTAGGGTCAACTTCATTAAAGACCTCCAAAGGTTAATAGTGTTAAAAGTCCTTTGACCTTAGGGCCTTAGGCAAGCTAGGGCTGAGCTTGAGGTGGGAACCTGACCCAAGCTTGAGGTGCTTGTCGTGCTTGCTTGACTGAGGTGCTTGAGGTGCTTAATGACTAAGGTGCTAAGGTGCTCCATGACTAAGGTGCTTGTGTTAAAGTTTAGGCATCCCAAGTGAACTGCCCAATGTGAACCCATTATTTATTTTGGCTTTTAGTGATTTATTTCACTTATTTTTCAAAGTCTGGGTAGGGCAATTTATTGAGGTTTCTATATAAGAAACCCTCAACCCCCATTGTATTATAATCTATTATCTCATTGCCTTGGTTGATTGGTTCAATGCATCTCTCTCTCTCTCTCTCTCTCTCTCTCTCTCTCTCTCTCTCTCTCTCTCTCTCTCTCTCTCTCTCTCTCTCTCTCTCTCTCTCACCTTGGTCTACACGCTTTCGCATCGCCGACTTTGACATGGTATTAGAGCATTGTGCGTGAAGGACCTTGGTGGAGCAAGGCGACTAGGAAGAGAAGAAGAAGAAACCCTCTGCTGCCATTACCCTAAAACACTACCTTTGTTGCCCTATGTTTTACAATCTCCTTAGCGTTTTTCTTCTTTGTAGGCATTACCGCGGAAATCTCCCCGAACTACCAGCGTTTTGCTCTGTTTCCTGTCGTTTTGAAATGCACACGCCTGCTGCCCTGTTCTGCCCACTTGCGCATTGACCTGCCCCCAAGAGAGCCTACGTTTTTGAAACACAACTCCCTACTGCCTAGCATTTTTGGTTGTGTTTTTTAGCCCTGAACGACAACATTTCCTGCGTGGACAGCAGCCTCTTTGGAGGCGTTTCTTGAGCAAGAGGAGTTCCTCTGTTGGCTAGACCATCATCCATCATTTTCGGCCTTGCTTGGAGCGCGTCTAGAGTGTGTTTTGCAAGCTGGACGGCAACTTGATGAAGCGGTCGGAGAGCAGCAAAAGAGGCGAGACAAACCAACTAAAATCTATGAGGAGTAAATCAACCTTCGAGTTAGCGGCCTATGCACCATCACAATTCTCAAGAAGACCACCCAACTGTTTGGCTCGACATTTTGAATTCAAAGGCAAATGGGCAAATTTGATAAAGGAGAACGGCATCGGCAAGCTTGACACGGATGGCAGTACCAGTACTCAATTAGCTACCTCGGTACCCAAGAGGTACGACCACAATTATGACTGTGATTCGACGCTTTGTTTGTCTCAGGAGTTGGAAGCCAAAGGCAAAAGCAAGAATTCACTTGAAGAAAAAGTCAAAGGCAAGATGTACAGAGGTTACAAAAAGGAAGATTTGAAAGCGGAGATCGGCATGGCACACGTGGCGGTGGCCACAGTGGCCTCGACGTCAGATTTCTAGGCAAAGTGACGGTGTCATCACTAGCTTCATCCGGAGAGAGGCTTGTGAGTGGCAGAGAGGGGTAGACAATGCTCCCTATGATTGACTTGGACCCTTGTGTAGGAGTTCAAGTTATTGGCGTTTGGACCCGTAGGTCGGAGTTCAAGGCACATGCATCTGGCAAGCAACCAATCACGCGTATCAAAGACACTATGTATGGGCGCGCCATTTCATTATTGTTGGTTGGATCATGGACAGGATGTGTTCCAGAGTTCATTATCTTGGAGTGTTAAATTTTGCACGTGATATGTTCACAGTTCACGAGTGGGGATTATTGGACGTAGTCTTGTCTATAGTTCAGATTTTCTACAGAGGCAACTAATGCTCAAGATGGCATTTCTTTCAGGTACAAAGTTGAGGAGAGCAACACCGAGGTGTATCTAGTAGTCTGCAGCTGTTGGGGTGTCCATGGTAGCTTTTTTCATTGACTTGGTTTCATTATTGATGTCCACTATGAGCTGCAGAGAGGGTGTTAATGTTTAGGTATCTCAAGTGAACTACCCAATGTGGACCCAATATTTATTTTTGCTTTTGCGGATTTATTTCACTTATTTGTCAAAGCCTAGGTAGGATAATTTACTGAGGTTTCTATATAAGAAACCCTCAACCCCCATTGTATTATAATCTGTTATCTCATTGCCTTGGTTGATTGGTTTAGTGCATCTCTCTCTCTCTCTCTCTCTCTCTCTCTCTCTCTCTCTCTCTCTCTCTCTCTCTTTTAAATCCCGTAAGATGTGGGAGCAGCACCAATTTGATCGAAACCACTTATAACCCAAGCTCTATTGAATACACAACACTGTTTTTTAACCTTGCTCTCATGTTTGACCCTCTGGCAAATCCGATCTCACTCAATAAAAGGCTTTCTGCATATAAGGGAAATTATCGCTTTGACGAATACTAATTGCACCGAATAAGGCAGGCCTAAACCGGCCGCATACAACTGGCAAAAGCACTGAGGCACAGTAAAGACTTCGCGGCGGGCTGCATATAAATAAAGCAGAGGGCATGCGAGGAGAGCACCCGACTGTGCACCAATACACAACTCTGAGCATTCTTTCACACACACACACACACATCGTAGGAAGCAAGTCTCGGTTCTGCTTTAGGCTTTGCAAAAACGACGCATGTCTACTTGAAGGAGGGCTGCCCTGCTTGATCATACTCAAGCAGCTCACACACATACATCTCAACAGGCGAATCCAACTCAAGACAAACCTTCATCATCAGGAAGCACAATCAGAATAGGCTTTGACATCATTGGGAATACAACACGGTAAGGGAAACTCATGCTTCTTTCAGTACTGTGGATCTTGTTACATTATGGCAAAGTTTAAGCTTAGTTGATTGATTTACGTAAGCAAGGTATACATAGCTGCTATTTGACATGTAAACTCCTGTCTTTTGTATAAAAAAGAAAGCGTTTTTTTGGAGAAGAAAACACTCTCTGCAATTCAATAGAAGAATGTAAAGTAAACATGGGGAAACTGGGAACGTATAATTGCTCTACATAAATGTGTATAAAGGCATAAGAAGGGGGAATGTTTTCAGTATGGTATAAACATTGTTCGCATAATCTGGAACACTATCTTATCTGCATGTTTTGGAACACGGGATATCTCATATGCAAACAAATGATACTGTCTCGGGATACATGGTTGAAACAAATGACCAAACTAGGTCTTAACTCGCCTTGCAGTAAAATAGTATACACTCTAAATGGTAAAACAAAAGTGTGTTATGAAAATGTAGTTAAACATGGTGTAGCATATTGGGTCGAAAATATAGAAGCAGACGTCTGATATGCCATGGTCTAACTTTATCTGCTATCAAAATCTGAAAAAAGTAAGATAATGGTTGAGAAGAGCGTAGTAGAAAAAAAAGGTTTTTTTTAAACAATGATTGACTAAATAATGGTAAACATCTACTCATGAATAGCATTCTGTATGTGTTTTGCTTGGCAGCCTCATATCAGAAATCATTTAAAATGGTTTCAGCACGAAGCATACAGACGACGACCCCGAGTTCTCAGGTAGACTTTCGGTCTACTAGAAGGTGTTTAACCAGAATTTGGCATAAGCGTTCCTTTCTTTAAATTGTTATATACAGTGAGAAATTGTAAGCAAAAGTTAAATCTTGTATATTGATTTTTAAACCATTTAGGAAAAGTCTATTGTAATTTTCTGAACTAGGTACTTGTAAAGTAAACTAATGAAATGCTACCTAGTATGTGCATAGAAGAAGATCCTCATGTGAGGCTCCTCAGAGAGGAGGGGTGGATGAAATTGAAAAAAAGGTCAAAATAGAAACAAAAATGTGGAATTTTTTGCTAGAAGGAAAAGATTGTCTAAAGGTTTAAAGGTGTGACATAACCGTATCGTGGAAAGTACGTACATATTTGGATAGGTAGTTGTAGTTTTATATTTTTCAAACAAAAATCCTCATCTGAGGCTCTACAAAAGGAGCGGTGGTATAATTTTTGAAAAATGGGTCCACATACAAACAAAACTCTGCCAAACTTTTGGAAAAATATATCTTATCCGTTATACAAACCCAAAAATGGAAATCACTCCTACATTTTTCTCTAAAAAACCTATTTCTATATCTCTCTCTTTATCCTCTCAGGCTATCATTCTATCCAATTAGAGGGTAGGATGCCCAAATCTCACAGATAGTTGATATAAAAGTGTTGTTGTATAGCTGAGGTTTTTTCCAGTTATTCTTAGAAACTAGCATCTAGAATAGACCACTAATAAACAAGATTTGGTTTATATAACTAAACTACAGGGCATGATGCTATCTATCGGAAGCCAAACTATGGGGGATATACAATCCTTTGAGAATGCGAGCCCAAAAAATTGCAAGAGATGCTACCTATCCAATGGAAAGCCACGTCCCTCCACCATACGTGACTTTCAGAAAGGATGCAAATCAGCCTTCATCATCAAACCTGAAACAACCAGTGTACTTGTTGAAATTATGGTAGAGGAAAGTCTGTCAAACAAAATTATGGTGGAAAATACCGTTAAAAGACGGATCATGCCTGCTAGAGAAGCAAAGAAAAAACTCCCTTGAAATGCATATAAGGAGAGTGAAGGGGTTTAGGGCTATGTGACAGCAATAACAAGCAGAATAGATTGTTTGGATACTTGTCTTCCCATCAAAGTTGCCCATTTTCTAGCTGGCTGCTTGTGTTGGGTGGTGGTAGGTATAGGTCTATTCTCTCATGGATTCTGAGACTCAATTAGTCTCCTACCAGAATCGGATGTATCAGTTTCATTTATAAATATTTGGATTGTGTCAATATTGTCTTCATATATTGTCTACTGTAATTTAGGTCTTATCTATTTTAGGTCAAGTGTCAATATATGGTTCTATAAGAGGGTATGTCAAATTTAATCTCTCTCTCTCTTTATTTCCCAAGTTGTCCTTGGTCGGACAACTACCATATATTAGTGTGATGCAGCTGCCATGGCCGTGTAAACATCTCTCTCTCTCTCTCTCTCTCTCTCTCTCTCTCTCTCTCTCTCAAAGAGGTGCAGACAATGTCGCCAACATGCGCAAGCTTAGAAAAAGCAAAAAAATGGGTACACAAGATAGGCCTTTGCAACTATGCCAATTTTGGCATACTAACAAGAGCCTTGGCATAGTACAACTGAGCTGCTTCACTCAGGAGGCTCATTTATCCACCCAACTTACTTATAATTGAGCCTCGTGTGACCACGTCCTAAAGTTGACTTTCTATAATTATTGCTAATCCACGATGTTAAAGACACCTAGGCCATGGGGCCTTGCCTTTGCTTTTAGAACCACAAATCCCTTGGAGAACCCACTGTTTTGTGACTCTTCTTTTAAAATTTTATGACCCCACCAAGGTGCGGGTCACATACTATTACATTTGAAAAGGTTGGTCATTTCTTACATTTTGGAGAGGTGTCATTTCTTACAATCTTACCCTTCACTTTTGCATTTTAGATTAGATGTTTCGTAAGGTTTTTTGAAGTGAACCAGGGATTGACACATGGAGGGTCTCTCCTTCCTTGAAAATTTTAAGTTGCTTCATATATAGTAAGTATAGATATATAGTGTAGTATTTAATGGCCTAGTAACTTGTGTGTAGCGGAAAATAGCATAGACATAGTGAGAATTTCATTGAATAGATTCCTAATGAGCATAGCAAGAGTGCTTGGGTGGAGAGAGCAACAAAAAGCATAACACCTAGGTAGATAGGCATGAACAATACTACAAAAGAGAGAGAAATTAAGATATTGACAACAATTGAGGACCATGATTTCATGGAGCTGGCCCTCCCTCCAAAAGGCTTTGTATTATAGGTTTCCCCCATCAAAGGGAGACATTTTACAATACATCTCTTTGTGGTCCTTCAATAACTAGCTAGTGCATGAAGATGGAAACTTCAAGCACTAAGCAAACACTTATAAAACATAACATCAATTCCCTCACGATCTCAAACCCAAGACCTCACACACCTTCGAAGATGGTGAGAGCTAGCGGGGTATGAGAGTAGATTGAGAGGAAGAAGGAGTAGTCTAACGAGAAAGAAGTACATCTCCTCAGATAATCACTCATATTAGCATAGCATAGCTTAGTAATTAGCATGATAGAGGAGATGAGTATGCATTGAAGCTTGGATCTTGGTTGGATTTGCATCACAAAGCCAAGAGTTGTTGGTGTAGGACTCTCTTCTCACAAGCTTGGAGTAGGTGATGAGCTTTCCATTAAAGCTTGAGAAGGAGAGAGAGAGTCTTCTTGCTTCACACATGAGGTTGTGTGAGTGTGTAAGTGATAATGCTCTCACAAATTCAGCCCCCTCTCTCTCTTGGTGGACCCCTCTTCCGTTTTACTCATGCAGGCACCCCATTGGCCCATGCCAGGCTTAGCCAGCAAGAATTAAGTAGCATAAGTGATAGCCTTTTGACATGTGTCCCCGTTTTCCCTTTTGTAAGAGCTTTAGGTAATTATTTAATGCAACAATAGGAATCAGGCAAGCCATTGGGCTGATGAATGCTCATTGGACCCCTTGGGAGACTGTCCAATAGTCTTCCAGAGAGCTTAATTCTTATTGGTTTAAGTGTTTTAAAATGAAATAAACTAAATGTACTCTAGCCTAATTCTCATTGGTCTACCTCTATGGCCATCCGATAGGATTTGAGTGCACCTTGTGGGCACCTGGGCTAGGAAGCTAGCATGTGTCCCCTATTCCCTTTGTGTAAAGGAAGCTTGTGAGTGAGTGTGTGTGTGTGTGTGTGTGTGTTTCTCTCTCATCCCCTACTTATATGGCTCGCGCCCTCCTATGTAGGAGCCTTGAAGACTTTTTGGCACACTCACTACACATCCAATTTTACTAAGCTTGACCATTGGACACAACCTTTGAAATTTGGAACCTTAGCATTTTGGAAGTCTTAATGGGCTGAACCTTAGGGTCTTTAAAGCCCATTGTTGCACATTGCTCTTTTGCATATGGACCCCCATTTGGATCCCTATTTTCCCTCCCTACTGTGGCCGGTTTGCCAGCTTAACTAATATTCTAGCTTTTTCTCCCCTGGTACTTCCCCATATTAAATGATTAGTTTAACATGGAAAATCATTTAGGAGAATTAGATATTGGTTATTATAACATCTAGTATAGATTTTTGGTTTAACATTTACAATATGAGTTGAAAATTTAACATTAACCCATGTATAGCATGTACAAAGGACATTGCCTAACTTGGCTCACTCTTTTTGCCTTGACTAAAAATAACTTTGCAGCTTTTGGTTCAAATTGGATATAATTAAAAATTAAAACTCTTCATTTTTTTTGTAGCGGTCCCGACATTCCCACTCGAGCGGATACAAGAGCGTGTCTTTGGGCATCACCAAATATACTGAGTAGGTGATACGATTTTTGAAAAAGAAAAAGAAAAAGAAAAAGAGGAGAATCCACACAAATTCTTCTCGTGCATCTTGTAAGATCCCTTGGTCAAATCTATCGCGCGAGGCAAGAAGGGAAAGGAAGGCAGGGCGATTGACCCTAGGAGGTGGCAGTGCATATGAGCAGTAGGCCCTACGAGACGAAGGGAGGGGAGCGAAGCAAGGCAGCAGGAGTTGGACAAGCTTTAGGGGAGGGGTTGTAAAGGTTAGCCTTTTTTCAGAAAAGTTAACGGAGGCCTTGCTGACAAACAAGTCAATTGGTTGACATGGTTAGTGTGGACACTCTGGGGCAAGTCATTGCGAGATCATATTGCATAAGTGAACAATTATTATTTTGGTGCTTTGAAGTTGGTATGCCTATACCGTCGGCACACAAATTTGGGTACTTTAGGAAGATTCAAGAGTATTATGAGTAGCAATCAGCCAGTAGGTGATACAATTTTTGAAGAATCTCTTTTTATAAAATTGTAGTAGGTGCCTACAATTTTCTAAAAAGAGATTAGCAAACGAATCTTTCCAGATGTTGCAACGGAGCTGGAGAGATGAATCTTTCCATATGCCATTGACGGAGGTGTAGAAAAAGAATCTCCATGATGATGTGGCAAATGCAGCAGTCTGTAGGGACGACAATGCAGGCTAAGGACCGCAAAGTTGGGTTGGGAGCGCAACAACTTTTCTTTTTAAAGAAATGAGCTAAATTCCTTGATCAATGGGCCATTCGTGAAGACTGGTTAGTGTAGTGATAACAGGATTTTATTTTTCACCACAGACTAAGTTTAAATCTCGGTCGCTATGGTGCTCCAGACAAAGCTCCAATCTAGAGGAATCTACGTAGATTCTAATGAATAAATTTATGAATCTCCTAATAGAAGAAATTGCAACATTAGGTCTCCACAATTCAAAAAAGAAAAACTCTTTTCAAAATATCTAAAATGCAAAATTGAGGGTGTAGAAAATGAAAAGCTTCTTGCAATTGGAAAGTTAGAAGACTTTTATTTTATTGGTGTTCTAAAGGCCTTGGTACCCAAAAGGTAAAGGTTGTTCAAATTTCTTTGTTAGACAAGTGTCCCTAAGGGACTCAAAGTCTTGTGAATAGAGGCCATGGACCTGAGGGTGCTCATGCATGGTGCTGCGGCAACAGCAAGGCGGGGAGGAGGCAAAGTTGTTGAAGATTTTTGGAGGTACTAGAGGGCATTGTACTCTAAGGTGGGTTGCCGAGCGACTCCACCCTCCTTGGTCACGTTTTTCTCTAGCTAGCTCTCATCTTTTTGGAGCAGATGGAGGTGGCCCCTCTTGGCTGTTTGCAGCTGAAATGGTGACCGTGTCTTCGTTTGTCCGATGCAGTGGGTCGAAGGAGATCTATGGCGGTGGTGGCAACTCGGCCCGGGTCGTGGCTTCCTTAGGGCCTCGCTTCATCTTTGGAGGGTACTTGGCCCACCTTGATGGCTTGCTTCACGGAGGTGAGTGGTACTAGTTCCGTTTGTCTACTAGTTGGGCTTATTGGTAGTGCTTTGTGACAATATGTGGTGGGTGTCCTGGGACATGGGGTCCGCTTGTGGTAGGAGTGCTCCCATGGTGGCTTCTCGGATACTCATTATGGTGATGGGGACAAGGGCCTCGCCCTGATGCAAATGTATTCATTGTAGGGTTAGTTTTTTTATGTACTGCTCAAGTAAAGGCTCCCTGTAAAAGCCTTGGTCTTGTTGGTGTCTCCTTTTTGGTTTATGATTACCTTTGTTAGTTTGTTGTGGGTAAGGGCTCCATGTAAAATCCCGAAATAGTGTGCTTGGTTTGGTTAGTTGGCTCTCATGGCACATGGTGTGCATGAGTGGTTGTAAATATTTTGGTTTTCCATTTATTTCAAACTCACCTATTGGCAAGTATTGCAAAAAACAAGTGAAAGGGTCACGACGGCTTTAAAAAACAATAAAAAAGTGATAAAATAGTTAGATTGAATTAAACTAGTATCAGTGTTTGGGAAAGGATTGCCTCAGTTTAGTCTTGAGCCGATTGAAAATTGAGACTAGCTAGTTGGTAAATGGAAGAAAAATCGATGAAATATGTGAAAAAGTCGTCCAAAAATTTTACAAATCTCAAAATTTTTGTTATTATTTCCGGTTTTTTTCTTTGTGAGGAGGAAACTCGATCAACAGCTGCTTAATAAAAGAGACTTTCTCGAACATTAACACTGACTGGAATCAAGCTATAAAATGCAAGAAATGTAAAGCCATGTGAAGTTGTGAAATGAAAGGTGAAATAAAAAGAACTAATTAATATATGTGTGTGTGTATAAAATTTATTAGAATTATGCAAGGTGAAGCTTCACTTTAACATTCTAAAACAATAGAATGCAAATATATATATATATATATATATATATATATATATATATATATATATGTGTGTGTGTGTGTGTGTGTGTGTGTAAAATTTACTAAAATTATGCAAGGTGAAGCTTCACTTTAGAATTCTAAAACAATAGAATGCAAGAAAAGTAAAACATGTAGGATGTGAAATGAAAGGTGAGTTTCCATCATGCACTGAAAAAAATGAAAGTCTCCCTAACCCAACACAACACTAAGGGTTTCTTTTAGAAAGCCAAAAAAGAAAGCTCAAACTTTTGAATAGAAACCTAGTCTCCAAAGCATCCTTTACTTTATTTGCATGTTTGAAAATGACTTTAGAGATCCAAACATTAAACAAAATATTCAGAAGAGTTTGATCTTATGATACAGTCTTTGAGATAGTCTTTTTGTCTAAGCGGCAAGTTTCATTCTTATACAAATACAAACGGGAAATACTAGTAGAAATTTTCAAAATTTTCAAAATGTTCGAACTATTTTCTAGTATATTTAATCGGGTTTTTTCCCTTTATCAACTTGAAATAGTTTTAGGGAAAGGATTGCCTCAGCTTAGCCTTGAGCCAGTTGAAAATCAAAACTAACCGGTTACAAACCATGGTAAAGGGAAGAAAAACCTGTGAAATATGTGAGAAAATAATTTAAAAGTCATGCAAATTTTAAAATTTTGCTAGTGTTTTTGGTTTGCTTCTTTGATCGACGGCCGCTTAATAAAAAAGACTTTCTCAAATATTGACTAGAATTAAGTTATAGAATGCAAGAAAAGTCAAGAATGTGAGGCTGTGAAATGAAATGTGAAATAAAAAGAACTCATCAATACATATATATGTGTGTGTGTGTGTGTGAATATAAATTATATATATATATATATATGTGTGTGTGTGTGTATGTTTCCATAGAATTTACCAAAATTATGCAAGGTGAAGCTTCACTTTAACTTTCTAAAACAATAGAATGCAAGAGAAGTCAAGATATGTCAGGATGTGAAATGAAAGGTGAAATAAAAAGATCCATTCACTATTTAACATTTAAGGTAAGTCTCCGTAATCATTGAAAACATCGATGAAAGTATATCTAACCCAACTCTTCTCTAAGCCTTCTTTTAGAAAGCCAATAGAACGATTTAGTGAAGTCAATCTTTTTGAAATCCTCAAATGAGAGAATCATTTATTAATACCTAAGTGTATTAGTGTTCAAGAAAGGTTTGTTTGAGCTTAGTCTTAAGCTGATTGAAAATCAAGATTAGCCGGTTGCAAAGGATGGTAATTCAACCTAATGGTTTTATCACTTTCTTATTGTTTTAAAAAGCCACCGTGACCCTTTCACTTGTTATTTTCTATGCTTATTTGAAAGCATTAAAATATTTTATTGTTTTTATTTTTATTGTGTCTTTTTATTTTATTTTGTTTCAAAATGTTGATGTGCAATGTGCACCACTTATCTTATTATTGGGACCCCTTCGTAATATATAAATCATTTGCGACTAGGGGGTAGCGACTAGAAGAAAATAAAAAATGGCCCATTAGTGGAGATGACAAGAAGATGCTTGAGGAGATTTAGAGGAAGAGGACTGAGAAGGGAGAGGCAGATCACGTGAAGGCCATGCCTCCCAATTAGGGATTTCTCTTGTTACCATATACACGTGGTAGTGATGTGTGTGAACAAACTAGGACTGCTGGGGCATTTTTTCCCTCTTTAGGAGGTTTTTTCCCCGTGCATTGTATATATGTCCATCACTCTAGGGCCATCTATCTTTCCATTGCACCCTAAGAAACACACTCTCTATTCTGTGCTTTGAGCTTCCTTCGTCTTCTCCAAGCTGTGTGCGTTTCTCTGCAACCCTAATTCCAACAATTGGTATCAGAGCAGGTTGCGTCCTCCAAGGCTCAGTCGCCAGCAACTCCACCACACGCCTCCTCACTTTCTCCGACTTTCATGAGCTTTGGCGAGCGTTCACAGGTCGATAAAAATTTCGCGTTTGCTTGTAGAGCTCAGTCTGCTCAGGTTTCTTATTCGAGCTCATTTCGGCGTCCGTTTCCACTACAGACAGTACTGCACAGGCTATTTTGTCATTTTGTGCAAAAATTATGTCTCAGTGCCGTTTTCTGCATAACAGGCGCCTAACAGTCCTCTACGATTTGTGCTCTATAGCACGTGTTGTTCCCGCTTCATTTCTCCTCTTTTTGGGCAGTTTTCACATCAGGTGCAGTATTTACTATGGCTGACAACAACACATATGTGTTCAAGATGTTTGCTGTTGAAGATAGATTGGATGGGAACAATTGCCCTATGTGGGCTTACATGATGCAACATGTTCTTGTGTCAAAGGGCGTCTGGAATATTGTGCAGGGCATTGATGTACGTCCTGGTTCTCAGGATGCAGGCGATGTTGAGGATGTTGCAGGTCTTGCTGCAAGAATTGTTGCTATTAGAGTTGTTTTGCCTACGGCATAACAATCTCGTTGGGATGTAAAGGATGCGCACGCTCATGCGTTGATTGCGTTGGCTGTGAAGCGCACCATTGTTCCTCACATTCGTTCAACAAAATCTGCAAAACAGGCTTGGGATATTCTAGCAGGTCTTTATGCAAGCCGCAATGAGGCTAAAATTGCTTTGCTGCGTAAAGAGCTGGAATCAAAGATTATGCATGAGGAAGATGATATGGACACTTTCCTTGCTGGTGTCAAGGATATCAATGAGCAACTTATTTCTGCAGGTGAAGTCATTTCAGATAGTTCCGTTGTGCAAACTGTACTTGATGCCTTACCAGATTTATACCAGACTTTTGCTAGTACTTGGAGACTAATGACCAAAGGAAATCCTAAACTTGTCAAGTTTGATGCATTATGCACATTGCTGTTGCAAGAGTCACTTTCTAGAAAAAAACAGGACTAAGCAGCGTGCAATTGAACAGGCTTTTGTTGCTTCTCAAAGAAAGGGTGGTAACAACAATGCAGCCACTTCTTATGATATGCTGCTGCAAGTGGCAAAACTTTTGTTCCTAATGCCTCTGCTGGAAATTTTGGTGATAAGGGAAAAAAGAAGATGCATTGCCATTATTGTAGAGCTAATGATCATTTGATCAAGCAGTGTCCTAAGTTGAAGGCCAAAGAGGCTAGGAAGAAAGAGGGTGGTTCCACTGCAAATGCTGGTTCCACTACAAATGCAGCCATTGTTGAGTCTTTTGTAAAAGGAGACTGTGATGCTGATGTTGATGCAGAATGGGCTTTTAGTGCAGAGTGTACTTACAATCATGCTCTCCATTATGCATGCTTGTTAGTTGCTAGAGATTCACATGTGTGGTATTTCGACAGTGGTGCTACAAAGCACAATACCTCACATCGTGAATTGTTCACCTCTCTTGAGTCTGCCCCTCATGGGAATTCAGTCACTTGTGCCAACAATGCCTCTTATCCGGTTCAGGGGATTGGAAAGATTGTGCTTACTGCTGCAAATGGCAGTTCTTTCACACTTGTTGATGCACTTTATGTACCTGGGATCAAGAAGAATCTTTTGTCTGTATCCGCACTTGCTAGACTTGGACTTTTAGTCAAAGTTGTGGATGATAGATGTACAGTTCATGATCTCAGTTTTGGTGATGAAATTGTTGCATTTGGCCTTTTGTGTCGTGGGCTGTATAAGCTCACTTTGTATGACAAGCGTGGACAAATTTTTGCAAATGCACTTGCAGATTCAAGGGCTATTTCAGATGCAAAACTTTGGCATGCACGTTTTGGGCATCTTAATTTTTCCAGTTTGCTGCATTTGCAGATATCTGATATGGTTGCTTCTTTGCCGCCTCTTGAAGCACCTATCAAACATGTTTGTGAAGGCTGTGTTTTGGGTAAAATGCAGCGTTCTAAGTTTCCAAAGGATGGTTCAATTAGGGCCACATGTAGATTGCAGCTTGTGCACAGTGATGTTTGTGGACCCATGCAAACTCCATCCTTGGGAAATTACCTGTACTTTGTGACTTTTTTTAATGATTACGCCAGGCATGCATGGGTATTTCCGCTTAAAGCGAAGTCTGAAGTTTTTATGTGCTTCAAACAATTTCTGGCTATGGTTGAAAATGTATCAAAATGTACTATGGCCACCCTCCATTCCGATCGAGGGGGGGAGTATATGTCTCATGAATTTAATGCAATTTTGGCTAGTCATGGGATAAAACACCAATCTACAATGCCATATAAGCCTCAGCGAAATGGTGTTGCTAAGAGGAAAAACAGGTCTCTTACGAAAATGGTAAGATGTATGGTCAAGAGTCAAGCTTTACCACATTCGTTTTGGCTCGAGGCTGTCATGTGTGCCACTTATGTACTCAACAGGTGTCCTATAAAAGCGTTGCAGTCTATGACTCCATATGAATCATGGCATGATAGAAAGCCATCTATTGAGCACGTGCGTGTTTTTGGCTGTTTGGCTTATGGTTTAGTGCCACAAGTGCAACATAGAAAATTGGATGATAAGGCTGTCAAATGTATTTTTGTTGGTTATAGTGCTGAAAGCAAAGGTTATAGGTTGTATCATCCGCAAACAAAGCGTATTTTGGTTTCACGGGATGTAGTGTTTGTGGTTGATTCTGTTCAGCCCTTGCTGTCATGTACTAGAAAAAGTAACGTAAGCTCACATGACATTTATGACACTTTGTTGCCTCTTTTTAGTGGTGGAAGTTCAAATGTAAATTTCAATGAGGCAAATGTACAACCTATGGGAGTTTCCAAAAATGTTATAGATCAGCCTATTACTGATGCAGATGTACATGATGTACTTCATGAGGAAAAGCGAAGCTAAGGCAATCCTTTCTTGGACACTGATTTCAATTAAACTCAACCTAATGATTTTATCACTTTCTTATTATTTTAGAAAGCCACCGTGACGCTGTCACTTGTTTAAAAATTGGCTCCTACTAGCTTGCTTAAAATAAAACACATTAATTGAAAGATGTCCTCAAGATTCCCTCTACCCTCATCGCCTAGTTCTCACCTCCTGCTCATGTTGCCAAAATCTTTTTCTGTTTGTGTGTTGCCCTTCCCTTCTGGACTCGTATATATATATTTGTGTGTGTGTATGTAAATATAAATATAAATTAATAAATAAATATGTATGCATGTATAGAATTTACTAAAATTATGCAAGGTGAAGCTTCACTTTAGCATTCTAAAACAATAGAATGCAAGAAAAGTCAAGACATATCGGGATGTGAAGTGAAAGGTGAAATAAAAAGATCCATTTAATATTTTATAATCAAAATAACATTTAAGGTAAGTCTCAATCGTCACTGAAAACATTGAAAGTATGCCTAACTCAACTATCCTCTAAGGCTTCTTTTAGAAAGCCAAATAAATGATATAAATATATATTAAAACACAACAAAAATTCCATATGATTGTAGGCACTTACTTAAACTTGCTCCCTCTCGTTCCTCTTAACTTAGTAGGTCTTCGTGCCTTCTCACCTTGTTATATATAAAGGGGTGGCCTATAAGCAATGTGCCAGTGCTTTTGTGGAATTTAGTTTACTTCTTAAGTTTAAAATGATTTGTGGTACATAAAAAAGAGCTAAAAGTTTTCAAAAAATTATTATGTTTAAACTTCAAATCATTTGTTGCACCCTCTTCCCAAAAAAAAACTGAATAATGCTTTGGAAAAGATCATATGAAAGGACATCATCTCTTTCTCTTCAATACTTTTATAGAGGGACTCATGTCAAGCAATAAGAATTTGACGACCTTTGTCCATATGGATACTAAGGCCTTTAGGGGACAAAAATAAATGAAGCTTTGGAAAATAGCACTTGAAAAGTACACAATTTCTTTTCTTCGAGACTTTTGAGGCTCTCTTTGGGGACACATATCAAACAATTAGAATCGAACAATCTTCACCCATATGGATGGGACCTTAGTACCTATATGGATACTAAGGCCCTCAATAGGTTTAAGTTATCAAGGCAAAGTTGCCCCGTGCTCAAGATGGCTAAGTGTAACTGGAAAGAATTCTTAAAACCAGTGAAAAGGTTTCTTTGGAAGAACAACACAAAAACCTCCCAACCGTGATAGTGGGCTAGATGGGAGGTAGTTGCTCGCCCGATTGACCAAGGAGGGCTCAACATTCGTAACCTTGTATTTCATGCAGAGGCCCTTTGTGCCAAATTTATGGTCTCACTGGCTAAACAAGACCAAGCTTGGGCTATCATGACCAAGGAAATGATTGATGTAGCAAAACTGGGATCGAAAGGGGGAAAGTGGAAGGGGGTTGTGATGCACGACAAACTGCTCGCCCCGAAGTGGTCTTATCTTAGATCTGGTGGACTCTCAGGGGAGCTGATGAGGAAGTGTAAAAGTGCAGCTAAGGTTTTGGAATGGGGGGAAGCAACCAGATACTTTAAGAACTCCATTTTGCACTGGTCCCCTTGGCTCTCTAAAATAGTGGGGCCGCCGCAAAGCCCCTACTAGAAAGTGAATAATAAGGGGCTCGTTCGACTAGAGCAATTCTGGGATGGCAACAAGAAGTGCTTGAAAACTGCTGACTCTTTAGCCATCCAATTTCAACTAGATGGCCTTGAGATCTTACTAGTGTATAGGGTGATTAAAGAGCTCGATAAGGTGGTGATGCCAATTTGTGAATCCAACTTTGAATGGGACGATTGGAGATGGCCTGGGAGTAGCCTCTTTTGGAAACCACACTCTAAAAGCATCTACCATGCATTAATGTACGAGGCTGATTGGTGTAGACCCCTAAACAAAGTATGGAAGAGGCACTGGACGGAAAAACGGTGGGAGGGAGTCATGGAGAACATCTGGAAGCCAAGATGGCCTCAATATATGAAGATATTTCTGTGGAAAGTGATGTGGGGTGCTTTGCCGACGGGCGTAAAGATACAAGAAAGAGGCATCGGATCCGATCGATGCTCGGGGTGCAGAATAGCCAGTGAAGACCTAGCCCACCTGTTCATGGGATGTCAGGCAATTAGGGGCATGGCTGGGAAAATATGCAAGTGGATTCAAAGGACATGGCAAATTAAGTTCTTCAAGAATGATCTCTTATTTGATAGTAACAGGATGGGAAGTCTTGCTCTTATCGTATGCACTCAAATAATCAGGTGCTACTTTTTCCACCATATTTGGCAAGCAAGGAACCGCCGCGTGTTTGAGGGGGATCTTGCTGTGGCAACCTTTTGAGAAATCATGCAAGAGAGCAGATTGATGATCCACATGATCGGATGCAAAAAAGCCTCAGAGGATTGGTCTAGAACAATACATAACATATTGTAATGAATAAAGCCGAGAAGTACGAATGGTTTCTCTGCCAAGCAGATAACTTGTAATCCTTTGACCCTCAAGGCTCGATCTGAGCTCGAGGATTGGTGTATATTTTGTTCTTAATACTATCCACTCACAATTGTGAGTTTTGCACCAAAAAAAGAAGAAGTTATTAAGGCAAAGCAAAATACCTTTTACATAGACATTGAAGACCATATACTCATAAGCATCAAGCTAATATTTCCTTGTATCCTTGCCACATAGTGATTAGTATTCTCAAGTTTTCCTTTCGTTCTACACCTTGAATACTCCTTTATGGAGGGGCTTTAAAACAAAATAGCATAGTCTTAGCCTACTTAAAGACAAGAACATCTTTGAAACTTAGGAAAAGAAAAAAAAAAGAGTTACCTACAACTTTGAAATTGCAACACACACCCAACCCTCGTAGGTGGAGGCAACCCAACTCTTGAGGTGAGTTCTCTCAATCAGATAAGGTTAGCCAAACCACATGGGAAACACACTTGAGAGCTGAATCATGTATTTGAACAGTCGAGGGAGGCTAAACCCACTCAAAGGCTATGACTCTTCCAACTAAGCTAGCACTCATTGACATGTTTGAAACTTTTGCTTTTTATCAACTTCCACAAAAGAAAACATATAACTCACAATATCTAGTGCTCCAAAAACCCTACCTTTAGTGTATTTCCACCTTAAAATTTTGAGATTTACCAGCCTAGGATTGATGAAGACAATAACTCTATAAATTTTAAAATGAAGCACAAAAAAAAAGGATAGCTTGAGCATTTTTATTTTTCGTTTTTTAATGTTTTTTGTGTGCAAAAAGGAACACAAGTTTCAGCTTTTGTGTGCACGACCATAAACCAAGTAACATAAATGTAGCATATTATGTCTTGAATTGTGTGCCCATTCTTTTGTTTGAAAGTGCTACAAAATACATTAACACCAACGTGGTTCCAACCTCTCATCCCAAGTATTTTTTGATTTTCTATTTGCTATGATTATTGAAGGAGCTAGTATGTGCATTACCACATTAAAATTCTAATGAAAGATGATTCCACCTCTCTTCTATGAGCTGATTCCAATTGAAGTTTCTTTCTTCAAAGAGTTCTTTAGCTTTGACAACAACCCTATATCTACGCCGCTAACTCTAATTGAGATTGTACAATTAAGCTCAACTAATATTAGTTACATTTTTTGCCTCTCTATTTAACTTTTTTTCTTTTGTCAATTTGGCCTTCTTTTTCGTTTCATTTAGGTCTCCGTATCAATAGTAATAGCATCTTTCTCTTCATATCCTTTCTTCTCTAAGTTTGCTAGAGCAACGTGCAGACCTTGTAGACATTTTTCACACCTTAGTCGGCTAGCTCAGTAGGCAGCGAGCATGCAATATTTATGAGAGGCGAGTGAAACTAGAAGAGTAAAATATAGTTACTTGAAGCACAAACAACAAATCATAGCCTACCTCTTTCGTACCGAGCTCAATTACATACAACTACAACTTTACCTTCAACAAACACCCATACTATAAGTACTGCTCGACTAAAAACTCATTGACCTGACTAGTTTCAAAACACCATTTACCTTTCAGTTCCCACATCGGCTCTCCAAGTTTATGTTGGAAAATGTTTCTAACTGTGATTTAGAGCTCTCCCCTCCTCTTCCAGCCTTAGAGCTCTCCCCTCCTCTTCCCCACACACACCGATAAAGGGCCATGGAGAGAAGAGGGCCCTTCAACTTTACATAGGCACTAGTCGATGAAAACTGACGCACCATCTGAAAAGCACCCTCTACAACGGGTATAAAGGGTGCTTCACAAATGTGGGCGGTGATTCAACCACACCCCAACGCAGGGGCCCTCTCCTGGTTCGTTATGGTCCCTTGAAAAAAAATAAAAAAAAAAAAGCTTCGCTTCGACTAGTTTTATGGGATTGCGCTCTCTCCAGGTTCGTTAATGGTTTTTAGAAAAACAAGTGATAAAATTACCAGGCCTGCAGGCATAGTAGAAATTTCTTTTTGACACGCAATTTTCGAAGCCCCCTTTATATGCTTTGTGTGATGCAATCAACTTATATAATTTGCCATATATAACGTTAAATGACAGGCAATTTCGAGATTCTAGCATGTCAAATGACATGAGGTTTTTTAAAAGCACTTGTTTGATAGGAAAATTAGCCCTTGACAAAAAAATAGGTGTCAATTTTAGGCCTTGATATGAGTCTAGATCCCACTTTAAAAGCTCTACTCTCTAAGCTTCTTTAAAAAAAAAAACATAAACACATAGAATTGAATTAGAAAATCATCCCTAAGCTTTAGAGCCCTTTGCTCTAAACCCCACTTTAAAAATTCTACATCCTTAAACTCTAGAGCCCTCTTTACAAATTTAAAATTCTAGATCCCTACGTTGTAAATCCCACTTTAAAAGCTCTAAAGTTCTAAGCCCTAAAAATCTAGCCCTCGAGGTGACCCTTTCTTTACATGTGGGTCCATGTAATCTTTTCACTTTCTTTAATTGAAAGTTTTACGTTCTTAAAAAAAAACTCTAGGTCCTCATTGGAGACCTTACTTAAAAAGTTCTATATCTTTAAGTTCTAAACTTAGCTTTAAAATCTTAAAAAATAAAAATAAAAAATCTCTAGAGATTAAAGCTCTAAAGGATAGACCTTTTCCTTTAAGTTTGAACTAACAAAAATGGCCATCTTTTTTTGGCTTTCTAAAAGAAACCCTTAGTGTTGTTGTGTTGGGTAAGGGAGACTTTCATTGTTTTCACTCCACGATGGAGACTTACCTTTCATTTCATATCTGACATGTCTTTACTTTTCTTGCATTTTATTGTTTTATAATGCTAAAGTGAAGCTTCACCTTTCATAGTTTTAGTAAATTTTACACACACATTCATACACATATATGTTTTTTTTTGCATTCTATTGTTTTAGAATGCTAAAGTGAAGCTTCACCTTGCATAGTTCTAATAAATTCTATACACACACACATATTAACTAGCTCTTTTTATTTCACCTTCATTTCACAACTTCACACGGCTTTACATTCCTTGCATTCTATAGCTTGATTCTAGTCAGTGTTAACGTTCGAGAAAGTCTCTTTTATTAAGCGGCTGCTGGTCAAGTTTCCTCCTCACAAAAAAGAAAACCGGAAATACTAGCATAAATTTTGAGATTTGCAAAATTTTCGGACGACTTTCTTACATATTCCATCGGATTTTCTTTTGTTTACCATGGTTTGCAGCTAGTTAGTCTCGATTTTCAAACGGCTCAAGACTAAGCTGAGGCAATCCTTTCCCAAGCACTGATACCAGTTTAATTCAATCGAACAATTTTATCAGTTTCTTATTGTTTTTGAAAGCAGTTGTGACCCTTTCACTTGTTTTAAATTTTAATATATAGAACTCACAATATTTGAGTGTATTGTACTAAAGTCATCCAAAATTTTTATATATATCCATCCCTGACCATGCTCAACCAAGTCATGGCTGGCACCATACCTAACATAACACAAAAAGAAAATGTTCCAAGCAGTATTGAAACTTTTCTAGGGGTTTTACAGGGAACCCCCAAACCTAAATACAACCAATACTATAGCCGAGGAGAGTGTTATACAGGGACCCCTCCAACCCATACACAGGAAAACATAGCCAAAACATACAAACGAGGAGATCCTTGGATGCCACTACACCACAGGGCTTTGCCACCGCCCATCGGTGTGTCCAAAGGAAGCAAAACAGTCGAACCGCCAGCACGGCAAGGGAAACCATCACCTGACATGTCAAGTCCGTACATAAAGCCATAGAGAATCAGATTTGATGAGGATTATAACCTACCACGCTGCATCAAGAAACCACCACCAAAAATAGACAACGAACCATGTGAAGCATTGCCAGTACTCCAACTCCATCCAGGCTTTTCAAGGGGAGCCAAGCCCCTTTGCAAGGGTGTTCTCTTGCACTACAGGACCTGAACCAACCAGATCCGCCATCCCATCAATGCCAACATAGTCACGACTGAAAGTAGACCTCCCCGAGCCACACCCGACATGGCGTGCATTAACCCCTGCAGGAGCAGGAAAAGGCCGCCGCCCAGCCTTGGTTCCAAAAAGAAGGTTCATGTGAGAGGAAGAGCGCTTGAAGCAGGGCCGCTTAGTCGGAGTACCCTCTCCCGAAGTGCCGCCTTGATGCGGGAGCACCCCTAAGGGCGGCTTTGTCCTGATCTCTATCATCGACGACGCCTACAATAGGTGTGTCCCATCTTATAAATGAAAACTTTGTCTATAACCTGAAGTTTCAACCGGTGAAAGAACTTCTCAAAATGAAAAGGTGACTCTTGGGATTTGTGGAGCCACTCAGTAGGTGGGTATAACGTTTTATGCTAAGTCTTTATCATTTAACTTCCAAGGCTTTCAACGTTTCATGCTTTCAAAGGCAGCTCAAAATCCTTTCCTTGGTAAATGAGCATTCACTTCATATTTGAAAACTCAAGACATGTCCATCATTAGATTTACACACTCTTCATTTAAACGAGTGGCCACTATCTTATTTCAACCAATCAACAGTTTTGATCTATCAAAAAATGCTTGAAATTCAACTCAACCTTGTTTCTATTTTAGTCAAAAAAAAAAAGAAGGCATCTCTATAGCTTTTGCCCTTTGGACAAGCCAAAAAAACCATTTAACGCTCCATTCCGACTACTCTTATGGGATTGCTCCCACTCACCCAATTCTATAACTCAGAGATTGAACCAATAGTGGGTACTAGGCCAACACCCCTTGAGAGATCCGTTATTGGTCTTAGTGTAAAAGATCAATGAGAAGGTGCGAATTTTCTTTGTTGTGTACTTTTAATCCTGCCGTCAAAAAGAGAGTTGGAATTTTGACAACGTCCTCTTTGTAGGCGCTAGCGTCGAATGCACTGGAGGAAGGTGGTTACTGTATGGCGACTAGCGACAGCAAGCCTAGCAGCCTCTTTTCTTTCTCAAGAACACTGGACGTCCGAAGCACTCAAGAATACCGTCTTTTCACGAATCCCAGCAGCTGCCATGAAGCCGGCTCGTCTCTTCTACGTTTAGCTGCTGCTCTATAGGGCCCTTCGCCCCTGCTACCTGCAGCTCGACAAGGTTGTACAACCATTTGCTTCGCTCCACCACTCATTTTCTGCTCTTGCAACGCTGGACCTTCTCATTCTGTTGCAAAAGCAACCTTCGTTTTCTGCTTAATTCCCTTCAATTGTTCCGACATTTTGGTCTGTTTGAGACTCTCATCACTGCATCCTTTCAGCTATGGAAGACGACACAGAGCATATCATTTACAACATGCGCATTCCAGAATACATCATGCAAGTCTCCATGCAACAAAGCTCCGACTGTTTATCTGCTAAAATGTTGCGCGATCCACACATAAACCCTCCCAAGTTACCCACTCTAGTGCTCGTGAATTCTAAAAGTGGAGGTCAGCGGGGGCAGCAATTTCTTTCCCCATGTCGAGTGCTTCTCACCCCTGCTCAGGTGAATTTGGCCTGCCTTGTACTCAAGCTTTTCTTCTAATTTCCTCGCATGTCATTGACTGATTTCATGAGCTTTTGATGGTCTTTCTTACCGTATCAGACACCCTCACTTCAGCTTCTGATCCATTTTGAGCTTTTTACTAACCTTTATTGGATACACGTACTTCAATAATATATCCCCTTTTGATCGTAGTCGAAAAATCATCCAAAGGCAGGGACTAGTGTATATCCTTGGTGTGAGTATTGCTTTATTTTTGCAATGCGTAAGCTTTACCTATAGACTCTCCATCTGAAGTTTGAGAGGCTTCTTACCATGCTTTCTCTATAGACTCTCCATCTGAAGTTTGAGAGGCTTCTTAACATACTTTATCCTCGTTAGGATTCTAGTCAAGGAAGCAGCATTAACCTCCTCTTAATAGATAAGATAGCTTTCTCTTTAGCTGTCATGTTTTGTAAAGACTAATGTCGTTAGTGGGGTTGTCATCGCGTTTATGTCAATACTATGTTTGGTGGACTTGATGGTTAGGCTGAAATTTGGTATCGTGGCAGAGACAAGCTTGTGCGTGGTAGAGAGGGGCAAGAAGTGCTCCGTATAATTAATTTGGACCCTTGTGTTGGAGTTCAAGTTACAAGTGTTTTAACCCATGGGTCGGAGTTCAACACACATGCATTTGGTAGGGAACCAATTAGACGTATCTAAAACACTATGGATGAGTGCACCAATCCGTCGTTGTTGGTCGGATTATGGACAGGATGTGTTTCAAAGTTCATTGTCTAGAAATTTTTGGACGTGATGTGTTCACAGTTCACGAATGGGGACTCTTGGATGTAGTTTGGTCTATAGTTCAATTTTCTACAAGGCAACCGATGCTCAAGATGACATTCTTCTAAGGAACAAAATTGAGAGTAGCAAATCCAAGGTGTATCTAGTGGAAAGGATCCTTTGCTGGGGTGTCCATGGTAGCTTTTTCATCGACTTGGTCTCACTATTTATGTCCACTATGAGCTCCAAAGAGGGTGTTAGAGTTTTGGAATCTCAAGTGAACTGCCCAATGTGATCCCATTATTTAGTTTGGGAATTTGTCCTTCAGGTCATGCCATGTGATCACTTTGTGACAGGCACCACTTTGGAGATCGTGGATTTGGAAGGCAAAGCCCCTTGTTTAGTTGGATTGAGATCCTGGTGAGTGGCAGTGGCCTTTGTTGTGCGATGATGGAGCTCCTCTATACTTTTTTGAGTACACCGTATCCCTTGGGAGGAGGCTTCTTTTGTGGACCCAATACCCACCTCATTGTCCACGCCAGTCAGAGGTATGGTAGAATCATTGCATCCTCCTGCTTTCCAGCGACAGTTTTCGTAATGCATCTGGACCCTCAAGATCAGCCATAGGATATGTTTTTTTATGTGGATGATGATAGCACACACAGGATTGCTTGTTGGCACTTGGGTTGCAGTCACAAGTCATGATTTGACTTTTTAGAGATGTACTTTAGAGCATGAGTCCCTGAGGCACTGTTTCTGGGTTTGCCCATATGCACAGCAAGTGTGGATGACAATTTGTTGTTTGTTGATTAGAGTGGGCATCGATGATAAATTCGTGACGTGGGGGGTAGTTGCATGGCTTTTGCAATTTTTGGGGTCACACACCTTTTTTCAGGGCCTGCCGATAGATCCGGTCTTCATGCTTACTTCAGACCGGACACTCTACAAATGATCCCAGGTGCAGGTCACCGCTTGGGTTTTTGCCAGCAAGACACAAATTTCACTATGAATATGTAGCATCACTCTTTGGACTCCCCTACATCCACCATTTTTACAGCCATTTGGATTGAGCTGCTGCATACTCTTCGTAGTCACCGGGATTCCTCAGCCTCCTTCTCCAAGGTAGTGGAGCAATGTCGATGCACTTTCTTCACACATGGGCGAGATCGTCAACTCTTTTTAGGCGAGACCATGCCACACCACATGGCATTATGCATCTCCCTAGTGTTCATTTTACACACCACCTTGACGTTTACATAGCCTACACATTGTTCCCTCGCTTTTGTACTTCTTCTCTAAGGCCACTGAGCATCTCTAGAGGTCTCTTTTGCGCGCGTGCGCACACACACAGATATGAAGTGTTATCTGTCACAAAGTGATGACGTGGCAGACAGAAGAAACCCTAATTTTCGAAAATCGCGGAGGCTAATTATTATTATTATTATTATTTTTAAAATTTAATGATGAGTGACGCGAATCTTGCTTTTTCTCTAGTGCAATGAGAAAGAGAGAGAATGCTTTTGCTTTCAAGTTTTGACTCTCTGTGAGAGAGAGAGAGAGCAATTGCTTTTGATTTGAAGCTTTTGGGGCTCTGCTTTTGGGCATCCCTTGTAACCTTTAAATTAGTGGTGAGGGCCTCACTTCTCAGAGCATCTGGACGCAGAGTCTGAGAGTGAAACCCTAACCGCTCTCTTGTACTTTGATGATTGATTAATACAAAAAGAAATACCGAAAAGGGCGCCAGTCTTTGGGGCCAATATCTCTAGGCACGGAACTCCGTCGGGCCAGTGCAAATCTATTGTGATCTGTGAATTGTTTGAAGTGGTTATTTGGTGCTATTGTGATTGATTCTTGACTTGGAGTGTCCAAGTCTGTTACAGTGGTATCAGAGCACGACCGATTTCTCTTCTACGGGAAATCCGATCCCCAATTTTTTTCCGCGGCACCTATGGATTCAGGCAATGATCAGTCGACTCCCTCTGCATCTGGAGATGCGGGCTGGGATCACAACGAAGATTCAAACAGAGTATGGTCCGCCTCGGCCTACTCAGGCGGAGCAAAGAGAGATGAAGCGTCGTCAATTGATCGGCGATGCAATGAAGATGATGCTCAATTTTGCGAAGGACCCAAAATTTGCAAAATATATGAGCGAGACTTCTTTTCAAGAAGTGCATGAGCAGTGGGGCAGAAAACTAGTGCACCTACTCTCAAGAAACCTTTTGCTCACAAGAAATATTCAGAGAAGGAATTAGAAGAGGTGGTTGATGCACAGATTGCTCAGCTTTTTGACGCGCAAAAGAAAGCCAAAAAGCATGGCAAAAAGCAGAAGAAAAGCACTGACTTCCTAGGATATTTGGGTCGTCAGTCGACTTTTGACAAGGCAAAGAAACAGAAGAAGCGTGTTCGATTTGAAGGAGTACCCAATTCTTCTTCTTCTTCTTCTTCTTCTGACAGTTCTTCTAGCTCTTCAGATTCGAGCGAAGAAGACAGAAAAGGTAAAAAGCGAAGCAAGAAACAAAGCTTCGGAAAGGGCAAGAAAAAGGCAAAGAAGGCTACATCTCGCCCAGAGACTGACAGTTCTACTGAGGACTCGTCTACAGACAGCTCAGATTCCGATGACGGAAACTTTTATGCGAACAAGAAGAATTTTTACAAACCTAACCAGTATGACTTTCTCGAAGATAAAAGCAAGAAAGTCCGAGAGTTTAAGGAAGGTGGCCACTCGATCAAGTTTGATACTTTTTCAGAATACTCAGATGCTTCGAAGGCTTTGTCTTTTATACAGCAGTTTGACATCGCTTTCGTGGGAGGACGCTATTCAGAGCACTCCAAGATTCGGAGAGCTGCCTCTTACTCTAAGGGGAATGCTCGTACTTGGTGGTCCACGCTTCTTTTAAATAAGACTGCGCCAGTTAAATGGATGAAATTCAAGAAGCTTTTTATTTCTTCTTGGTTGACGGAAGAATATGAACGAGATATACGAGGTGCTTGGAACCATCTTCGGATGACCAAGAAGGATACAATCAATGCTTATTGTGAAAGATTCTGGAGCTCTTTTCTACCCGCCTCTTCATTCAAGAATATCTCGTTCAGAGAATAGATTGAGCGGTTTACCTTGGGTCTATCTACAGAGATCCGAGATCACTGCTTGGAACAAAAGTAAGCTTCTATTCAGGAGTTGATGAGTCATGCGAAGCGGGGCTTTGCCATTCACTCTGGTAGTCTGACCTACCCCACAGATGAGGCCATGACACAACGAGCCGAACAGACTTCTGGGAATGAAAGTAGAAGGAAAAAGAGAAACCCAAAGAAGAAGGATGCACGACCCAAGCTTACTCCTCAGGAGAAAGCTCGCTTCATTAGAGAGGGAAAGTGTTTTGGATGCGGGGAACATGGACATATCTCCGCGAAGTGCCCTATAAAGGCACAGAAAGAACAGAATGATAAGAACGACAACAGGCCTGAGAGTTCGAGAGCAGCTGAGGAACGTGGCAGAAAAGGCAGATAGAAAAGCAGAACTGGTACCACATGGCGTGGGACTTGCACCGAATCAAATGAATGAAAGTACAAACTATGCCGCTTTTTGGGGCAAAGTGAAGGATCAGGAAGCTCTTTTGAAGGAGCCAAGGCCAACTTCTTTTCACTTGGAATTGGCGGCTCGATTTGGAATTACGTCCGACAGACAGACGCCACAGGCGGAGGTAGTTTGACTGGCACCCAGATGGGATGTTGCCATTACACCGAGCATTGGCAAACTTCGTTTGCAATGACAGGGGTGTTCAGGGCACGCGAGTGACGTTCTACTCAGGATCCCTTGGTACCACAAGAACTACGCCGTGGTTGACTACCGGGCCGAGAAAGCGACTTTGATAAATGAAGGGCTTAGAGATTGTACTTGATGAACTTGAGTTTCTTACTCATTCTTTTGGGAGAGAACTGAACGATGGATAAAGGTTGAATATGTTTTGACCTGAACAAAAGAACGCTAAGATTTTTCTCCACACTCATGTAGATTGCTTTTAGAGGGCCTGAAGATCAAACCATTGATTTGATACCTGGAAGCACGCCACCGAACCGGCCACCTTACCGTGTGAGCCGAGTATAGAATGAAGAGATTATGAACCAAGTGAAAGACCTCTTGGAAAAGGGTCTTGTCCAGCCTAGTACTTCACCGTATTGCTCTCCAGTGTTGTTGGTTTTGAAGAAAGACGGATCTTGGAGAATGTGCATCGATTATAGCGCTCTCAACGAAATCACCATCAAGAACAGATTTCCGATTCCTAGGATCGATGATATACTTGACAGATTGCAGGGATCCTCGTACTTTAACAGGATTGACTTGAAGAGTGGATATCATCAGATCAGGATAGTGCGAGGAGATGTCTACAAGACAGCTTTTCGGACGACTTTTGGGTTATTTGAGTTTTTGGTGATGCCTTTTGGCTTAACGAATGCTCCTGCGACATTTAACCGGATGATGGACATGATTTTTCAAGAGTACAGGCTATTTGTTGGCACTTTCTTTGACGACATCATTGTTTTCTCCAAGAATGAGGCAGATCACCGAGACATTTGCTTCAAGTCTTTCAGGCATTACGAGATCACACGTTAGTGATTAATGCAAAGAAAAGTGAATTTTTCCTACTAGAGATGCACTTTTTGGGACACATTGTGTCAACAGCAGGAGTGCAAATGGACCCGGTCAAGATAGAGACTATCCGTGATTGGCCCGCTTTGAGGAATGTCCATGAAGTTAGAAGCTTCTTGGGATTGTGTTCGTACTACAGGCGGTTCATACAAAAGTTTGCAGAGGTTGCTTCCCCTTTGCATATCTTGACACAGAAAGGAGTCTCTTTCTCGTGGGGATCCACAGAGGTGACTGCCTTTCAGACATTGAAAGAGAAATTGACTACAGGACCAGATTTGACTTTGCCGGACTTGCAGAAGTCATTTGAAGTATTTTGTTATGCTTATGGTCGTAGTCTGGGTGCGGTCTTGATGCAAGAAGGCCATGTCATTGCTTACGAGAGCCGATTGTTCTCTAGGCCGGAGATAACAACACAGATTTATGAGAAAGAGGTTTTGGTGGTTATCCATGCTCTTACTCAGTGGCGGCATTACCTACTCGGAGCGGATTTTACTGTCTTTACAGACCATCAGAGTTTGCGCTACTTCTTGTCACAGAAGCAGCTTTCGGAAAAGCAGATGCGGTGGGCGAACATCTTGTCACAGTTTCACTTCCAGATTGTCCATGTGCAGGGACAAAAGAATGTGGTGGCAAATGCTTTGTCTCGGAAGCCGTTGGTTCTGGCTATTTCCGCGATACATCATAGGAGCTTCGAGGATATGGTCGATCGGTATGCCACAGATATAGATTTTGCAGATATTTTTCACACGGATACGAGATGGGGAGACAGCAGCTCGATACTCCCTTCGGGAAGGCTACTTGATGAGAAAGACTATGTTGTGCGTTACACAGCCGTTGAGGAAAAGGTTATAACTGAATGCCACTGTCCACCTTTTATGGGTCATCGCGGCATTGCTACCACCATGAAGGGGGTAGAGAGATACTTCTTTTGGCCGAGACTCAAAAAGGATGTGGAAGAGTTGTGCGCAGTATGCCAGAAGGTCACGTTTGACAGACATAAGGCATAGGGATTGTTACAACCTTTACCCATACCCACCTGCCCCGGGAAAAGTATTGAAATGGATTTCTTTTTTGATCTCCCGAGAACACAGAATGATCACGATGATTTTCGGATTACATGGCACGTCTGAGACGATTGTCTCCGACAGAGACCCCAGATTTATGAGTTTGTTTTGGAAGGCAATTTGGGAGAACATTGGCACGCGGTTGCAGTTCTCGTCATCGTTCCACTTGCAGAGACTGACGGGCAATTTGAGATTGCCAATTCAGTGATTTTAGATTTATTGAAGTCTTGTATCTCGGATCAGAAGACTCAATGGGAAAAGAACTTACCTTTGGTGGAATTTGCCTACAGTAACACGATACACTCTTCGACGGGGAAGACGCCATGTGAGATTGTTGACAGTGCTGCGAAGGTTCCATCCTTCCTGAGCACGAAAGATTAGATATTTGAAGCGGATGAATATTCGCGAGATTTGGATACGGCTTTTGCCAAGGTTCGCGAGACTTTGCAGGAGTCTCAAGAACGACAGAAAAAGGCAGCGGATCGCCATCGTCGCGACTTGAAATTGAAGGAGGATGATTGGGTGCTCTTACGCTTTGAGAAGGCACGCCTACGAAAGAAAAAGGGAAAGGAGAGGCTTTTTCCAAAGCTTAGTATGCGATACTACGGACCTTTCCAGATCACTGACAAGATAAATGATATCTCCTTCCGATTGAAACTGCCAGATACTTGGAGGATTCACAATGCATTGCATGTGAGTCTCTTGAAACTTGTTAAGGGTGATGTGCCTGATGATGGGGAGCCTGATGAGCAACCCGAAGTGGAAGAAAACGAGGAGATCCTTGTTGCTGAACAGATTTTGGCACATAACGATACGAAGAAAGGTAAAGTCCGAAGGCGGTTCTTGGTTAAGTTCAAGAACTTTCCCGCATTTGATGCGAAGTGGATGGATGAGGAGGACCTAGCAGATACTCCTCAGATTGTGAAACTTTACCTCGATGTTTTGGTTTAGCATAGTCTACTCTAAACGGAACCCAGAAATTCAGCTTGGCCGAAGATTTGGTGCAGTGGGATGCACAAGAGGGGAGTTACTCCGCTCCCTTGTCAACAGATGCCTTGATTTTGATACTAAAGTCACTGATGTCTCTTTGAGCTTCATGGATACTGAGAGCTGACAGTATTCTGCTGGATGACTTTGTGAAATGGAATTCCTGATTATGATACTGATTTGTTCTTGACTTCTTGTGAGTGCAGGAACTGATAGACGAAATGACTGCAGCATTTTGGTCTACTTGATCTCGAATAGACATGGTTGCAATAGGGGTTAGTCAATCGGACATCGAGGAGGTCCCGATTGGACCTAGATGTGATTGCTAGCTACATTGCCGATAAATCATGGTTTAAGATCCGAATGAATGTTGAATGTCATGTGATGTCGTGTGATATGACTGTCGATTTTGTACATGTGCTAGATGTGTGTTCCTAGTACGTAGGTACTAACAGTCAGTGTTTGCTAAGACGGTTTATGGCTTTTGTCGGTTTTGCAGGCGTAATCGCGGTTGATTACAATGCTTTCAAGAGGAGGGTATGTCACAAAGTGATGACGTGGCGGACAGCAGAAACCCTAATTTCTGCCAGAAACCCTATAATTCCCGCAAATCCTAATTTCTATCAGAAACCCCAATTTTCGGAAATCGCGGAGACTAATTTTTTTTTTTAAAATAAAAATAAAAATGATGAGCGATGCGAATCTTGCTTTTTCTCTAGTGCAATGAGAAAGAGAGAGAGAATGCTTTTGCTTTCAAGTTTTGACTCTCTGTGAGAGAGAGAGAGAGCAGTTGCTTTTGATTTGAAGCTTTTGGGCATCCCTTGTAACCTTTAAATTAGTGGTGAGGGCCTCACTTCTCAGAGCATCTGGACGCAGAGTCTGAGAGTGAAACCCTAACCGCTCTCTTGTACTTTGATGATTGATTAATACAAAAAGAAATACCGAAAGGGGCGCCAGTCTTTGGGGCCAATATCTCTAGGCACGGAACTCCGCCGGGCCAGTGCAAATCTATTGTGATCTGTGAATTGTTTGAAGTGGTTATTTGGTGCTGTCGTGATTGATTCTTGACTTGGAGTGTCCAAGTCTGTTACATCTTCTAAAGGCCATAATGACCTATGAGACCAAAGAGTTACATCATGGTGAATCTGATACAAGGTCTGGATACAAAGAAAGAAACTAACTAAACAAGAAACACTGCTAGAGCTATAAAAGGTGGGTATTAAAATGGTGGATATGTGTATTAGAATCCGGAGATGGCTCATCGGTCGGTGTATGATCGTGTCGATGTCTTCCATGGTGAGAGTTTGGACAGGGCATCTCCCGTGTCTCACCAATATAGATATGATTCTATGTTGCAACCTCCTCCATCAATGGGGGCATTCCCTCATCCTTGGCCTCTTGGATATCCGTAGCTTTGTTGCTTGATCACTCAGTATACCTGAGCGAGCGAGCGAGCGAGAGAGAGCGAGAGAGAGAGAGAGAGAGAGAGAGAGAGAGAGAGAGAGAGAGAGAGAGAGAGAGAGACTCGATTGTTGCTTAGCAGGGGATTCTAGTCTTTAGCATTGCTGAGACTGGCCATCATGGACGTCACAGAGAGAGAGAGAGAGAGAGAGAGAGAGAGAGAGAGAGAGAGAGAGAGAGAGAGAGAGAGAGAGAGAGAGAGAGAGAGAGAGAGAGAGAGACTCGATTGTTGCTTAGCAGGGGATTCTAGTCTTTAGCATTGCTGAGACTGGCCATCATGGACGTCACATCAGATTGGAGTTTCAAGGTGAGGTTCCACATGATCAACAATTGACTACTGCCCATTGGTAGCCTGTTAGAGTGGTAGGCTCTTTGTTTCCACTAATGAGGAGGCACCACTTGGGAGACTGGTGGATTTGGGAGAGAAAGCCCCTTGTTCACTTGGTCTTGGATCCTGGTGAGTGGTAGTGGCCTTGTTGAGCGCTGAAGGAGCCCTTCTAGCCTTTTTTGAGTACACTGTCTCCCTTGGGAGGAGGCTTCTTTTCCGGACCCGGCACCCACCTCATTGTTCACGCCAGTCAGAGGTATGGCAGGATGAGCGCATCCTCCCAGCTTTCGAGCGACAATTTTGATCATGCATGTAGACCCCCCGGATCGTCGTAGGATATGTTTTTTCATGTGGATGATAGCACTTGAGGGATTGCTTGTTGGCACTTGGTCGGCAGTCAGTGATCCGACTTGTTAGAGATGTTTTTCAGAGCCCGAATCTTTGAGGCACTGTTTCTGCGTTTGTCCATATGCGCAGCCAGTGTGGATGGTAGTTTGTTGTTTGTTGATTAGAGTGGGCATCCATGATGGATTCGTGAAATGGGGGGCAGTTGCATGGCTTTTGCAATTTTCGGGGTCTCACATCTTTTGTCAAGGCTTGCAAATAGATCTGGTCTTCCTGTTTACTTCCTTAGGATATAGACGGGACACTCTACAGATGATCCTAGATGCAGGTCACCAGTTGGATTTCTGCCAAAGAGAGTTTTCACCACGATATGCAGCATCGTGCTTTGGACCAATGTGCCCACATTTTGGGCCATAGTCCTCCCCTACTTCCACCATTTTGACAGCCAATTGGTTGCATACTCTTCGCAGTCAGTGGGATAGGGCAGTGGAGCAGCGTCAATGCGTCTCTCTTCACACATGGGCAAGGTCGTCAGTTCATTTCCGTAAGGATCATGCCCATATCACATGGCCTTATGCACCCCCACAATGGTTCATTTTACACTCATTGTACAAACCACATTGATGTTTACATAGCCTACACATTGTTACCCTACTTTTGTACTCCCTTTGGGTGATAGGCCATTGAGCATGTCGAGAGGTCTCTTTTGTACACAGAATACAACCCCTTTTCTCGCCAAAAAAGAGAGAGAGAGAGAGAGAGAGAGAGAGAGAGAGAGAGAGAGAGAGAGAGAGAGAGAGATGAGATGTAATATTAACGTCTTCAAAAGGCCAAAATGACCTATGAGACCAAAAGGTTACATGTGGTGAATCTAATACCAGGTCTGGGTACAAAAAGTACAAAGAACTGAAAAGAAAATAGTGGGTAGGGGTGGGGTGAAAGCTGATACAAAGGGAAGACAAAGGGGTGAGCTGATACAATGGAGCTCTTTGACAGTCGAGGCATCATATACATATACATCAGTATCCGGGACGGCTCCTATGTCGCGTTAGTATGGTATGGATCCTCTGTCGCAGTCTGCGTCGATATCGAGAGGGTCCTCTCATCTGTGGGCGACGAGACCGCCCCAACTCTATCGTCCGATCAAGCAGTATGCCTCTGGTACCTCTGGCGTTGTTATGTTGTGGGGGCTGCTCGAACTCCTTTGTCTGTGACTAAAAGGAATCTGTGACCTTCCGCTGTCGCTGGATCTCTCTCATTGTGCCCCTCTTCAAGAGGTCTTCTCTGTGTTTGCGAATCTCCAGTAAGTATAATCTGAGGCATCTCTGATCCTGGTATCTCATGACTATAGAAAGTGGCCCAAAACCCTCTCTGAATAGACAGTGAAAGCGGCCTCATATCTCATAGTATACTGGGCAGTGACATATGTAATGTAGCTCTGTCTCTGGCTCTATTTGGCACACCTGACAAATCCTGGACTCAGCGGGTACTCCTCTAAATCTACCTGTCTCGATCTCTAGTTGATGTGAGGATGTGCGTATCTCATCAATAGCACATCGTATCCCGTGGGATAGATGAGTATCCATGTATCCTCGTTTGATCACAAAACCATCCTCCGTGAGTTGGAGAAGATGCTGTCTATAGAAAGTCATCTTCGTACCTAGCTCATGTGTAGGTTGTATCCATGTCCTCTTCGTATCCAACTGAATCAAATCCTATCTGATGAGCCTGGTAATCTCTGCCCTTGTGAGGGGGATGGAGGGTGTGAGGATTCTAGGTACTAATCCTTTATTAGTACTTAAACTCATGATTAAGACTTAAAAAACTTGAACTGAACTCAGGAACAAGACTCAGAAGACTCTGTGTTTGATTGATTGAAAGTGTGATACAAGGGCTCCTTATATAGGAGACAAAGAGACACGAATGAAAAGACACATCTCCTGGTGAAGAGACATGACTTTAGACGTAAAGAAACATCCTTTCGGCGAAGAGATGCAACCATTGGGCGAAGAGTTGTACCCGTAGAGCGAAGGGGTGTGACCAGTCGTCGAAGGAGTGTGGCTTTTGGTGAAGAGGCACGTCTCTTGGGCGAAGGGTCGTGTCCATCCAAAGGTAGGGGTTCTGCTTGGCATGGCACTTCGTATATCTGCATCAATGAGTAAGTAGGTAATGTAACTAAGTCACAAACGGGACATTCACTCCCTCTTTAAATAAAGCCTAGGAAACTCCGGGAGAAGGAAATGTATTGTTGTAGTGCTTCTGCATCCAAAGCTCTATCTGTTAAGTCCCATGTCATGGCACTATTATTGACCATGACTATTTTGCCAAACTGAAAACTGATCATATCTGCAACTTGTCTCATCTTTGTCAAAAGTATGAGTATCACATCTGCAACTTGATTAGTGCCTTTGTCAAAGTCTTTTGTAACTTTGAGCTTTGTCCAATAAAAGATTGACTCTGTATCTACTTCGAGTGAAATTATTGGTAAACTGACTTGAGTTTTCTGTTGAGTGATGACCACTGGTTGGAAATCTGTAAAGTATTCCATTGGTTTGTCTGGAACAGTAAAATCCTCCTGAAGGGATGTCGTAGACAGAGACAGAGTAGTGTTTGAAGGTATATCCATCTGTAAAGGTTTATCAATAGAACAAGTTGTGTCCAAAGATTCATTTGCAGCGACTGAAGTCGTGCTGCAAGAGTCTGCATCTGATTTATCCTTTGCATCGTTAAAGGCAAGGAATGGAGTCTTCAACTTTGAAAAATTATTATTCACCACTGCATTTGGTATCTGTTCAGAAACAAAGACTGTGTTCTGCAAGGGTGGTGATGAGGCTACTTTTTTAGCTTGGATCACGGCCATAGAAGGGTTTATGTGTTTGTCTGTTGTCACACAAGAATTAAAATCTTCTGAATCTTCAACTTTCTCAGCGGGTATTAAGGCTTCCAATTGAGAAGGAGGAGGTTGAGGGAGCTGTCGCCTCTTAGACCTCTGAAGGATCCTCTTGCACAAGGAAATGATCAATAAATCTTCGACTTGACCACCATCAGATAAGAAAGACTTAAATGTAGGGCATGGCTCGTGAGGGGGAACTTGTGTATCGTCGCGGCATTCACGATTGAGTACTTGACTAGGGTCAAATATATGTGCCACTAAGTAAGCACATCTTGATATTGCTGATGATCATTTGGAGGCTTCATATTGCTGCTTTTGTTGCTGATGGTTCTGATAAGAAGTTGGTTGCTTAGAACTGTAGGATTTCCAAGAATATTCATGCTGAGACTTTTGCTGCTCGCACGAAGATACTTTGTGTCTAGTTGTCTCTGAGAAACCATGCTTTGGGTGAGAAAATTTGGACTGCAAAACCTCCGATTTGGCCGGTTCAAAGCTTTGTATCTGTAACTGGTCCAAGCAATTGTTGATGGAAGCAAGACTTGCTGAGAAAGTCTGTTGCATAGCTTCCATTTGGGCCTTGAGAAGGCAAACATGTGCGCTTGTTGATCATCTTCTCTCTGGGACGTCGACATAGAGATCTCGACCTCGTTGATGGGAGGTGTCTCCACTGGAGCGGGCGACAAAGGTGTGTAATCCGGGACTAGGAGCTCGCTATGAACACGCGACCAATATATTCCGGCTTGGAATTGGTATATACTACAGCTCGAGAATTGGTTCCAGAATCTGTTCCTGGTTCTGTGTCCGTCGGCGGAGTGTCGTGAATAATAATAACCTCGAGGAAGGGGGTTCTCTGGCAAACTCTCCTCCGGAACTTCATCTATGTATGAGAGATACGAATAGGTGCCTAGGTGTGATCGTCAGCGTAAGAATTTGCAAACGCTAGCCTTGCGACATCTATTGTTTTTTTTTTCTATCGCTGACTGGTTTAATTGAACAGGTACATTCAAATGGCCCTTTTAATTAATGGGAGTGGCCGGCCAGGTTGGGCGCCCTTAATGAGCTTAATAAAATAAGTTGCACTGGCCTATTAGCTGGTTTAATAAAACGTCATGTGCTGCTGTATAAGGGGCTTGCGTAGACTTTTTTTTTATGAAAGGCTGCCAGCGTAAGATTTCAGCGATTGGTGAGGAGGCGCCTGGCTGAAGGGTATGTGTAGGGAAGAGACATGCGAAGAGGCACGGCAGCCAGCAGGTCATATGCCAAGAGGTGCGAGCACTCAAGAAGAGGCATGGATGGCTACCAAGAGGCAAATCCCGATGAAGAGGTGCCAGTGAAGAGGTGCATCGCGAGGCTTCCACCAATTTCAGCACACACATCGGGTATGCCATCCCTCTGTATATCTGTATTATGTATGTATTACAGACAGTTTAGGGTAAGGGTTACCTCATGCTCGTGTAGAAGTGTGTATACCACCTTTCTTCTGCTTCCATGCAACTTTGGGAAGGGGGGGAGAGGGTAGTAACGAGGGTGAGAGGCTCACAACTTTCGGGTCCCGGGATAAAATTTGCTCTTATAACACTGTGAGGATTCTAAGTACTAATCCTTTATTAAGTACTTAAACTCATGATTAAGACTTAAAAAAATTGAATTGAACTCAGAAACAAGACTCAGAAGACTCTGTGTTTGATTGATGTTTGATTGATTGAAAGTGTGATACAAGGGCTCCTTATATAGGAGACGAAGAGACACAAATGAAAAGACACATCTCCTGGTGAAGAGACATGACTTTAGACGTAAAGACACAGCCTTTCCGCGAAGAGTTGCAACCATTGGGCGAAGAGTCGCACCCATAGAGCGAAGGGGTGTGACCAGTTGTCGAAGGAGTGTGGCTTTTGGTGAAGAGGCACGTCTCTTGGGCGAAGGGTCGTGTCCATCCAAGCGTAGGGGTTCTGCTTGGCATGGCACCTCGCATATTTGCATCAATGAGTAAGTATGTAATGTAACTAAGTCACAAACGTGACAGAGGGTGCATCCAGAGAGTATTGAAATGGGGGTAGCCGGTCCATACTAAAGCCATGTAACTGAAACAAAGATGCCATCTCTGCAGACCAAAATGATCTATCTCCCTGCAGTGCCAGCTGTCGCGAAGACTCTAGTGCTAATCGAGCATATCTGTCTCTAGGAAGAGCCCAAGTGCTATGCATAAATGAAACTGATCGAGTGAGCGCCTCCACTACCGATGGAGGAGCAGCGAGCTCCACAATGTCATGGGGTACTGAGGCCTTGGCCCTAATCATCCGAGAAATCATAGACACCAATGTCTTCTCCATATATCTCCATCCATCAGTACTGCCAGCTCTGCTATGATGATCAACTAAGGGTCCCTATATCTTTTCTCCATACAGCATGGCCGAAGTACCAAAGTGTCAAAGAGCCAAAGCTTTGTCCGAGGTTCTTGGAACCGAACCTGCGAACATATCCTCTCAAGTCTCCCCAATGCTGCATAGGCTCTGGTCAATCGCGTATCTGCTGCACGCCTCAGGGAAAATACTGGACCACTGAAAACCGCCCCAAGATAAGTGTATGTATCTGCCTACTCCACAGTCTTTCGACCATATGTAAAAGTGGGGGCGGACCTCCTTACCCACTGCGCCGTGGTGTTAAACACCATTAACTTGGTCTTACCAAGGTTCACAGACAATCCACTGTCCCGTGCAAATACATGCAGTGCATCCAAATGATGCTGCATCCCTTTTGGAGAATCGGAGATCAGCACAATATCATCAGCATATAATAGCAACGGAATCCATGTCCCTGCAAGCTGAGCACCTTTATCACCCTTTGTATGTACATAATCTGAAAATTCATCTACATATATCCCAAAGAGAGTCGGAGATAGGGGACAACCCTGCTTCACCCCAATGGTGGAGTGAACCATGTTGGACATGCCCTGAGTAGTGCGTGCCTGTCCTACCATTGTCTTGTATAAAGCTACGATCCGCCAGATCAGCTATGTGGGCACCCCCATGTCTTGCAATCTGCGTATGAGTCTGGCTCATGGCACTGTATCAAAGGCTTTGCGGAAATCCACAAAGCTACAATATATCCTCCTGCCATGGTGTCTACCCTCCTCAATAATGTCTCTGAGTGTCAAAATCTGGTCAAGAGTGGAGAAACCTCTCTTGAACCCTGCCTGTCCTGTTGCCCGTATGCCCTCTCTCTCTCTGCCCATCCACTTAACTCATGCTCAAGAATTGATGCATATAGCCTAGCCAGAGTGTGACCAACCATGATGGTTCGATAATTCCGGGGAAGCATAGGATCTCCCGACTTGAAGATAGGCACAATAGTGGACATACTCCAAGTCTCATACATGGCTCTATTAAACATCATAGCAAGAGGCTCTGCAAGCATATCTCTGGCATGGATAAAGTGCTCTGCTACCAGACCATCATGATCCTGTGCTCTTCCTGTCTTCATCTTGTCAATGGCTTTCCTTACCCTCTCAACAGTAAAGAAAGTACATGTTTTCGGGCATGCCTTTGGAGGGTCAGGCAAAGGTGGTTGCCCCGATGCTGTATAGAGAGATGTAGCATATTCCCCCCATGTCTATGTAAAAGTGATGGCTGGCGGTGGAGAGTGCTCATTGAAAAGCCTCCATGCTTCACTAGAGTCCTGACTCATAAACAGCTGGTACAGATCACGCTCTAATTGAGATAGGTAAGCCCTCTTCTTTCGTTGCACTAGGCGGCGGAAGATAATCCGTGACTGTCTATGTGTAGTAGTACCCATGAGCACCTCTCCCTGTAATCTGATCCTCGTCTCTGTACACTCCTCATCATACCAACTGTTCTGAGGCATGCTCCCAGATCGTCTGCATGTAGGCTGGCTGTGGGGATACGCCTCTGATGCTGCATCATGCAACGTCTCTGTCAGAATCTGGATGAGGTCATCTAGTGGTTGTCCTAGCTCCTGAGTGCATAGCTGCCTGTATATCTCATCGGTGTACACGTGATCCGTCTCCCTCGTGAAGGTCTACCGAGTATGTGTGGAGGCCTCTCCCAATGGAGCTATGTTGAACTGGAACGATAGAGTGAAAGACAAGAGAGCATGATTTATTGCTACCCCAACCGGTCTACTTCCCACCAGAAATCCTGAAAGGAAGGAATGAGTCCTTGCAGAGCCATAACATAATCCATTGTACTAGCGCCATGCCGATGTGGAAAGCATGTAAAACCACCAGCTTCAGGTAATCTCTGTAGGCCATTCAAAATGGCCAATCCATGTGCAGTCCCCATATCAGTCAAGTATCTGCCATACTCAGTGTGCTCCTCATCCTATGATAATCTAGACAGGCCCATTTCCTCTGAGGTATCATAGAATATTGTCTGGTGGTGGGCGGTCCTAGCATTGAAATCCCCCAAGATAATAATGTCGCCTTCTCTGGAAAACTCCCATATATCATCATCTAAAATAGAGAAGGGGGACTGTGCTCTAGGTGATGCATATACTGACGTACTAGGAGGAAAATAGCAAATAGCGATGTAGAGATATCTGCCTGTCTTTGCCTTCAGTCTCACCCACATGTACCTCGCATGCTCATCCCTCCGTGCTATATGTATCAGAGACTGTAGCTCCTCCCTGAAGAAGACTGCCATCCTCCTGAACCTCGTCCTCTGTGCTCTAATCGAGTCTCCTGTCTGCAAGTTGTCTCCCATTTGTATCCGCTCACATGGGGCATGGACTGCCCCAGGGCTTGATGCGTCTCAGAGTAGAAAATGGTGTCTCTCCCTGTGAAACTATCCTCAAAGGCCCCTACATCAGGGCGCAAAGATCCATTACAATTCCATGTAGCCACTCTGAGTGTGGTCTTCACCCTCATCTTCGTCACCAACTGTTCTCTTCCTTTTGTTACTCCATTACCTCTTGCTGTCAGATTTTACGAGGTGGTGGGGTTTCTGCTCGACATCGAGCTTCTATTTGTTGCTCACTATTATCTGCACCGCTGGTGGCTTTTGATAGCTCTGGTTCTTGAACTGCTGTGGCGGAAAGGCTTATGGTCACAATGCCTATCCTCTAGAGGCTACTGTCATCCTCTCTCCGCTTAGCTTGCCAGGGTGCGTTTTACTTTTTTTAGGAGAGGTTTTTTAGCTTGGCCTTCCATCTTTACCATTTGGCCACGCGCCTAGTTGTATCTCGTTTTTCAATTTTCCCTTTGATGCCCTACGGGCTTGCTTTTGTAAACAATGATGTACTTGCTCTCATAATAGGCACCATTTGGGTGTATCTAGGGGATTTTCAAGTATTGAAATCACCCTCTTTTGTGTGTGTGTGTGTGTGTGTGTGTGTGAGAGAGAGAGAGAGAGAGAGAGAGAGAGAGAGAGAGAGAGAGAGAGAGAGAGAGAGAGAGAGAGAGAGAGAGAGAGAGAGAATGGAATGAAATGAATTATCACGAAATGAAATGTCTTCAAAAGGCCAAAGTGACCTATGAGACGAGAAAGTTACAATGTGGTTAATCTGAATTGCTAGGTGTGAACTGAGCAGCTAGCTGGGATAGCTAAATCACAAGAGATCCAGCATCGGTCGCTAGTGGATCTCATCAATCTCCTCCATGGTCAATAGTCTGACTGGGCGTCGTGCATGTTGGGCCAAAGTGATCCGAATCCTTTGATGCAGCCTCCGTTGATGCTGTGTAGTCCTCCGCAGTCGTGGGCGTTTGGATCTCCCCAGCTCGGTCGCTCGATCGGTCGATCAGTGTGCCTCTGGTGTGAGGTGGCATCTCTGATCCTCGTACCGCATGACTCTGGAGAGTGGTCCAAAGTGACCTATGAGACGAAATGAAATGTCTTCAAAAAGCCAAAGTGACCTATGAGACGAGAAAGTTACAATGTGGTTAATCTGAATTGCTAGGTGTGAACTAAGCAGCTAGCTGGGATAGCTAAATCACAAGAGATCCAGCATCGGTCGCTAGTGGATCACATCAATCTCCTCCATGGTAAATAGTATGACCGGGCGTCGTGCATGTTGGGCCAAAGTGATCCGAATCCTTTGATGCAGCCTCCGTCGATGCTGTGTAGTCCTCCGCAGTCGTGGGCGTTTGGATCTCCCCAGCTCGGTCGCTCGATCAGTGTGCCTCTGGTGTGAGGTGGCATCTCTGATCCTCGTACCGCATGACTCTGGAGAGTGGTCCAAAGCCATCTCTGAACAAGCAGTGGAAGCGGCCTCGTATCTCGTAGTAGACGGGGCAGTGGCATGTGTAGTGCAACTCTGTCTCAGGCTCCATGTCACACAGGAGGCATATCCTGGCCTCTACTGGTACTCTGCTGTATCTCCCCAGTTGGTGTGAAGATCTGCGTATTTGGCCAATAGCATATAGTATCTCATGAGACAAGTGGGTGTCCATGTATCCGGGCCTCGTCACAAAACCGTCCTCCGTAAGCTGGAGAAGATGCTCTTTGTAGAAAGCCATCTTCGTGCCCAGCTCCCGTGCTGGTTGTATCCATGTCCTCTTGGTGTCTAGTTGAGTCAGGTCCTGACGGATGAGCCTGGTGATCTCGGACTGTGTAAGAGTCAGAGAGGGTGCATCTAGTGAGTACTAGAAGGGGGGGCAATCTGTCTATGCTGAACCCATGCGCCTGAAACCATGATGTCATCTCCCCATACCAGCATGCTGTATCTCCCTGCATGGCTAACTGTCGAGAGGACTCAAGTGCAAGGCGGGCATATCTGTCTCTGGGAAGTTCCCACATGCGGTGTATGAAGGAGACATATCTGGTGAGCGCCTCAAGCACTAGTGGGGGGGCAGCTAGCTTTGCTCGGATAATGGCACGTGGTACTGAAGCCTTGGCTCTAATGAGCTGCGAGATCATAGAGACTAGTGGTTTCTCCATGTCCCCCCATCCATAGGTGTGACCTGTCCTCCCGTGATGATCCAATGAAGGTCCCCAAATCTCAGCTCCATAGAGCAATGCAGAAGCCACCAAAATGTCAAAGAGCCAGAGCTTCGTCTGAGACCCTTGAAACTGAACTTGTGAACACATCCTCTCCAATCTACCCAATGCTGCATGGGCTCTGGTCAATCTAGTCTTTGCTCCTCTCCTCAATGAAAATGCTGGTCCACTAAAACCACTCCAAGGTAAGTGTAAGCATTTGTATACTCCACTGTCTCCTAGCCGTATGTGAATGCGGGAGCTGACCTCCTGATCCACTGTGGGGTGGTATTAAATACCATGACCTTGGTTTTACCAAGGTTGATAGACAAACCACTTTCATGGGCAAACCTATGCAAAGCATCCAAGTGGCGTTGCATCCCCTCCGGAGAGTCGGAGATCAACACAATATCATCAGCATATAACAATAGTGGAATCCATGTCCCTGCCAGCTGTGCACCTCTATCACCATCTCTCTCAATGTAGTCAGAAACCTCATCCACATACAATACCAAATAGAGTAGGAGAGAGCGGGCAACCCTGCTTCACCCCAATAGTGGAGTGGACCGGTGTAGATAGACCATTTGAGGTGCGTACATGCCCCACTACTGACATGTATAATGCCATGACCCCCCAAATGAGCTCTGTGGGTACTCCCATCTCCTGTAATCTGCGCATCAATCTAGATTTGGGTAGTGTGTCAATTGCTTTGCGGAAGTCCACAAAGCTACAATAGATCCGTCTCCCATGTGATCTACCCTCCTCAATGATGGCTCTGAGTGGCAAGATATGGTCAAGAGTAGAAAAGCCTCTCTTGAACCCTGCCTGCCCGGTTGCGCGTATCCCCTCTCTCTTTGCCCATCTACTCAGCTGCTGCTCAAGAATGGACGCGTACAAACTTGCAAATGTGTGTCCAATCATGATAGTGCGATAAATCGTAGGCTCCATAGGGTCTCCTGACTTGAAGATAGGTACAGTAGTAGATAGGGCTCCAAGTATCAGGCAAGCCCTCACACATTGGCACGATTAAACATAACTGCTAGAAGCTCTGCTACTAGATCTCTGGCACGCATGAAGTGCTCAGCCACTAAGCCATCATGATCATATGCTCTCCCAGTCCTCATCCTGTCAATGGCCTTCCTTACCATCTCAGCGGTGAAAAAGCACATGTGTGGGGGCATGGATTGGGGGTTGGGAAGGGGCGGGTGTCCAGGAACTGTGTACAAAGATGACGCGTACTGGCCCCAGGCCTCTGTAGAGGTAATGGGAGGGGGGGGGGGGAGTGCTCATGAAAGAGCCACCATGCCTCACGTGAGTCCTGACTCAAGAATAGCTGGTATAGATCTTGCTCTAGGCGAGCCAAAAATGGCCTCTTGTTCCGTCGCACTAGGCGTCGGAAGTCAATTTGTGACTGTCTGTGAGTGATGTCCCCCAAAAGGACCTCCCTCTGAAGTCTAGCTCTAGTCTCGCGGCATTCCTCATCATACCAGCTGTTCTGGGGCATGCTCCTATAACAGCGTCTCTGCTCAGGCTGGGTGTGTGGGTATGCCTCTGCTGCTGCTGCATCATGTAATGTTAGTTTCAGTATAGTAGTAAGCTCCTCCAGAGGTCGCCCTGGCTCCTCTGTACACAGGCGTCTGTAGATCCCATCTATGTATACAGAGTCCGTCTCCTGCGTGAAGGTGTAGCGAGTAGGGGCTGCTGCCTGTGGCCTGTGTGCTACACTAAACTGAAAAGAGATGGTCAACGACACAAAAGCATGATCCGCTGCCACATCAATAGGTTTGGGTCCAACCGTGAGATCCTGGATACTAGAGATGAGACTTGGCTATGCCATGATATAATCCATTGTGCTGGCTCCATGTCTGCGTGGAAAGCATGTAAAACCCCCCGTAGTGGGAAATCTCTGTAGGCCATTCAAGATGACCAATCCTTGTGCAGTTCCCATGTCTATCAAGTGTCGTCCATACTCAGTATGTTCCCCATCTTGTGATAGTTTGGATAGGCCCGTCTCTGCAACATCCAGCTCTCTCAGCATCTTCTCTGAAGTATCATAAAAAACTGTCTGATGATGGGCAGTCCTCGAATCCCCTAGAATGATGATGTCACCACCTCTAGAGAACTCCCATATGTCATCATCCAAAATAGAAAAGGGGACTATCCTTTGGGTGGTGCATACACGACGTACTCGGGGGAAAGTACAAATAGCAATGTAAAGATATCTGCCCGTCTCTGCTCTCAATCTCACCCACATGTACCTAGCTTGCTCATCCTTGCGAGCTTTATGTATCAATGCATGCAACCCCTCCCTGAATAAACTGCCACTCCTCTTGAGCCCCGCCCTCTATGCTCTGATCGTGTCTCCCGTCTACAGGCTGTCTCCTATCTGTATCCACTAATGTGAGGCATAGACTTCCCAGGGGCTTGATGTGTCTCAGAGTAGAAGGCGATGTCTCTTCCCGTAAAACCATCCTCAAAATCACCCACATCAAAGCGCATAGATCCATTACAATTCCAGGTCGCAACTTTGAGTGTGGTCCCATAGGCCTCACACCGTCATGTGGAGCGTCGCTCTGATATTACCACTCTCCCATCTCGGTAAAAGGCAATCTTACCTTTTTTCCTTGCCGCTCTAATCTCTGGCATTACCTCCTGCAGATGAGCGATCTGTGAGAGGGTAAGGTCATCCCCGAGAAAGATGCCCGTTTTCTTAAGAGTTGGTCTCTTCTTTAAAAAGTCCTTTGCTTCCATGGAGGAAAAACGAAGGATGAGTGCCCTTTCTTTTGAGGTTTCCCCCTTGCTCCCATTTTTCTTGCTGCCCACTCTCCAAGCTCTTGAGTGCATTGATTCATGAACCCCCATCAAAGCCATGAGTTCTTTTACCTCTTCGTCCACATTATCTTTGTCTTTAAGGCTGCAAATTCTCACATGTAGAGAGCGCAGACACCTTCTTTGCTCCTCTTCTAGTGTCAGGTTAATAATGGTGGGTTTGGACGTTGTTTCCTTACTTTTTCCTTTCTTGGCAACCTTAATCCATTTCTCGGCCTCATCTGCCTTCTGTTGAGTTTTTGTAATAACATCCACCCAAGAGGTCGTCATTTCCTTGTGCTGCTCTTCCCCCCTTTGTGATGGCTTGCACTTGCTCTTTGATCGTGTTGAGCTCTTCTATTACTGAAGGTTGCAATTCTCCCTCTTCAAGTATATTTCGTGATCGTGCCTCAGCGAGCTCCCTCTTGAGTGACGCAATCTCTTCGTCTTGGGCCGTCATACGTTCTCCTAGTGTAGTTATCTTGCTTTCTTGGGCCAACACACGTTCTCCGAGCATTTTTATTGTGCCCAATAGGTTGCGGTTGATCTTGTTAATGGTATCGGTCATTTCTTCTTTGCACTTTTGAACTGCATCTTCTAAGGGGTCGGGCTTATCATTTCTGTTTCCTCATGCTTGGTCGCCGCCAAAAACGAGAGGAAATTTGTGACGGTAGTAGGAGACCACACTGCACGCACCACATTATACATACATGTTCTCCTACATTCAACATACATGTTCTCCCACATTAAGCATAATGGCATACATTTGCATTTCCTGCAATTTCTGCAAATCAGAACAAAGTCCCGCTTTCTTCAATTGCATGTTCTGCAATTTCCGAATTTTTTGTAAATTTCTGAATTTTGCGCTCTCTATTTTCTGCAATTTCTGTTTTTCTGCAGGGCTGAAAAGACTGTTTTTGATACTCTGTTTTCTGAAAACGTTAACCTGCACCTGCGGAAGGGGGATTGGCTTAGGGGGGTGGCGCACTGCCTGCAGGTTAGCAAGGGAGGGGAGGGGCTGTAGGTTACGCGAGGGAGGGGGGTGTAGGTTGAGAGAGAGAGAGAGAGAGAGAGAGAGAGAAAATGAACAGCGTGCTCCGAATCTTCTGACATAGCCTTTGTCGATGTTGTGTAGTCCTCCGTAGTCGTGGGCACCTGGATTTCCCCAGTTCAATCGCTCGGTTGATCAGTGTGCCTCTGGTGTGAGACGAGAGGGAGCTCTGCTGTAGGAGTGGCTCTTGCGGCTGTCCCGTGTCTGCTCTGAAGAAGTCTGTGATCCGTCTGTGAGACTGGCTAGCCTCGCCCTTCATCAGGCTATCTCTGTGTCTGCGCAGCTCGAGCAAGAACAAACCCAGGTGTCACAAAACCGGAGCGTACACGAGCACTTGAAAATCTGAAAATTAAAATACTTTGCAAATGTGAGAGAAGGGAGAAGATCGACACAGTATTGGGGACCAGAAGATGGGCTGGTCCCCCCCCGTTAAGAGTATTCTTTTATTTAGGGAGAATTCGTATACAAGCACGAGAACCCGAGGAAACCCCTCCGTTCTGTAATCTTAGACCCGAAGGTCGTGCTTTCCCGTAAAGGGCTTGGGCACAAGGCCGTTCCTTCCTGTAAGGGACTTAGGCGCGAAGCCGTACTTTCCCGTAAGGGACTTAGGCGTGAAGCCGTACTTCCCGTGAAGGGCCTTCCCGAAAGACGGGAGATTCCTGCAAAACAAACCACACAAACACGCGACAACAATTCGTAAGGCGAATCCACAATAGATACCTGTCTCTCTTGCGCGGGAAAAGCGACTTCCGTGCTTCGTAGTCTCGCGATCTCTTGCGGCAGAATCTTCTCTTGCTGATGTTGGTACCTCTCGTGAGTGAGGGCATGTGGTGCTTTTATAGCTCCCTGGCCACGACACGAATAACTGCCCGCGTAGAGATCGCGGCCGTTTTTTTTTTTTTTTTTGCGCTGTTCTACCCGAAATAGGGAGAGAGAATTCGCTGGCTGGTTTTGTTGCTTTATCTTCTAAGTGGCTGCCCACTTATTAAGTGGGCGGCCGGCATATTTTAAAATTGGTATGAACCTGCCCAAAAACTCAATAAAACCTTATAAGTTAAAACCAATGCATTTAACAACACTTCCCAGGCGTCCCTGGATGCCACCACATGCACGAATGCAATGCAAACATAGATTCCTCGCGGGAAAGCGTCTGCCTTCTCGCGATTGTTCCTGCTTTTCGTAAAAAGCTTCATTGAACCCATCTTTATTCTTGTGCTTGCGTTCTTACGCGTATTTTCTTACTCAGTTCGGATTTCCTCCTTAGCCTACGGGATGCCCCCTTACTGATGCACCCGTCACCCATCATGTGACGCATCAGGGGCACTCGTAACCCGGCCCTTTCCACCGAACTTACGGAAACTCCTTCGCGATGTTTACTGTCACCCATCAAATGACTCATCAGAGTTGTCCGTTCTTGATGGCAGTTCCTTTAGCTACAATCTTTTAACAGTTCTTAGTGCACACAATAAAATATCCTAAAAAAGAGATTAATCATTAAAAATAAGAAACTAGTCCAATTAGCAACATCCCTCTGGCTTCTAAACAGTTGACCTCAACTGTAGTGCTTGGACATATACCTCCAGTATCTCGGGATAAGCTGCTAATTCCTCCTGCGTCATCCACTGAGCATCTAGATTCGAATAGTTCTTAAACTTAACCAAATACTTCCGTGTTATCTTTCCGGATTTGAGAGACCGCTCTTGATGACTTATTATTTGCTCCGGTTGGAGTATTTCTTCCGTTTCCTCAACCTCAGGAGGTTCCTCAGCACTAGGCTGGCTTGGAGCCGGTCCCACATACGGCCGGAGTAAACTGACATGGAAAGCATTATGGATCTTCCAATTAGGCTGTAGCGCTTATCGGAACGTGACATCATTTACTCGCTCAGTGATCTTAAACGGCCCATAATAACGGGTAGAAAGTTTTACCACCTTCCCCTTATGAGACGCTTGTTTCTTAAGTCTTGCCTTCTCAAACTTGAGTAAGACTAACTGTCCGACTGTTAAGTCTAGATTCCTTCTGTGCTTGTCTGCAGCTTTCTTATGCTTTTCTTGAGAGCGTAGAATAGCTCTCCTAACTTGCCCGTAGGCTGTGTCCAAGTCCCGGACAAATTCATCTGTTGCAAAGATCTTATCCTTAGTTAAAAGGATGGGTGGAAGCAAAGGCTTACCATATAGAATCTCAAAAGGTGCTTTCCCTGTCGATGAGTGTATGGTATTGTTATACGCATACTCGACAAGAGGCAAATATTTCTCCCAGTCAGATTGCCGGTCTGACACATAAGCTTTTAACATATCCAATACTGTGGAATTGGCTATCTCACTTTGCCCGTCCGTTTGAGGATGGTAGGCAGATGAAAAATTCAGCTTCGTACCAAGATTATCCATCAAGGCACGCCAAAAATTTCTTTCCATGCGAGGATCTCGATCACTCACAATAGACTTAGGCATTCCATGATGCTTAAAGATCTGTGCCAGAAAGACCCTAGCCATATGATCTGCTTTTATCGTTTTCTTGACTGGTATAAAGTGTGCTTGCTTGCTAAACCTGTCCACAATGGTCCAGATCGCGTCATTTCCAGTCTGAGTTCTAGGGAGGTCCATGATGAAGTCCATGGCAATACTTTCCCAGGGTTCATTAGGCACAGGCAAAGGTTGTAGCAACCCAGGCGTCTTATGCCGATCATACTTCACTTTTTGGCAAACCAAACATTCCCTGACATACTTATCAATGTCTGTTTTAAGGCTAGGCCAAAAGAAATATCTTTCCATTGCTAAGGTCGTAGGGAGAATACCCCGATGACCCGCATAAGGCGAAGCGTGTGCTTCATCCATGATCTTCTTTCTTAATGGTTCCGCCACACATATGGCCTGATGGTGGTAGAGATAACCGTCCCGAATGGAATAGGGAAACTCATTCTCTCCACGATGTAGCTTTCCCCAAACGGTGGAGAAGTCTGAATCATTCGGATACAAATCCGGTAGTGCTTCTAATTCTTGATGATACACCGAAGTGATAGCGTTCACCCTTGGCCGCCTAGACAATGCGTCCGCGACCACATTCTTACTCCCAGCCGTGTGAAGGATCTGGAAGTGAAACATAGACAAAAAGTTTGCCCATCTCATCTGCTTCTCAGATATAGTTTCCTTTGCGTAAGAAAATACCGCAAACTCTGGTGATCAGTCTTGATCACAAAATCCGCTCCTAGAAGATAGTGCTTCCAGTTGGATAAGGCGTGAATCACAGCCGTGAGTTCCTTTTCGTAGATTGATGCATGCAACTCTGCATCCTTGAGCCGTCTGCTTTCGTAGGCCACTGCATGGCCTTCTTAGTTTAGCACTGCTCCGATGCAATCGCCTGAAGCATCGCAGTGAACCTCAAATGGTTTTCTTAAGTCAGGCACTATCAAAATAGGTCCATGGCTTAGCAAGTACTTGAGCCGATCAAAAGCTCCTTGTCTCGATCCCTATCTGAAAGGAATCTTCTTCTTTGTCAAGTCATAAAGTGGTCTTGCTACATGAGCAAATCCTCGAACAAACCTTCGATAATATGAACATAATCCCAGAAAGCTACGTACATCATGTACCGTAGTGGGAATAGGCCAATCTTCTACCACTCGGATCTTGGCAGGATCCATACTCACTTGATTGTGAGAGACTATATGGCTGAGGTAGTGTATCTCTGAGAGAAAGAACTCGCTCTTCTTTGCATTCACATGCAACTCATGCTTTCGCAATTCTTGAAACACTAAGTCCAAGTGCTTCCGATGTTCCTCTTCTCACTTAGAGAGGATGAGTATGTCGTCAAAGAATACTCCCGTAAAAGCTCGATACGGGCTGAAAATGCGGTCCATCATGCGATTGAACGTCGCAGGAGCATTTGTCAAGCCGAAAGGCATTACCAAAAATTCATATAGTCCAAAGGTTGTGCGGAAAGCAGTCTTGTGGACATCCTCAGGGGCGATCCGTACCTGGTGATACCCACTCTTTAAGTCTATGCGACTAAAGACACTTGCACCCTGGAACTTATCAAGTATATCATCAATCCGAGGGATCGGAAAGCGATTCTTGATTGTGATCTTGTTTAAAGACCGATAGTCTATGCACATTAGAAACGTGCCATCTTTCTTCTGCACCAGTAGAACTGGAGAGCAGTAGGGTGAAGCACTTGGTCGTACTAACCCTTTCTCTAGAAGCTCGTTGACTTGCTTCAAAATTTCCTCTTGCTGAGCAAGACTCACCCGATAAGGGGGTTGATTGGGAGGCGAGCTACCCGGTATGAGATCTATGCGGTGATCTTCTGGGCGTACCGGAGGGAGTTCATCAGGAAGTGTTTCCTTGAACATCTGGGATTGAGTTCGAGCTTGGTGGTGCGGGTTCCTTCCTTGCGTTCTCTTGCCTCGTAGAGGCTTGTTCTTGCCGTTGCTGCTTTAGCGGGCAGTCCGGTTTCATATGTCCTTTCTCGCCACAGTAGAAGCATCTTCCTTCCTCTCTGAAAGTTTGAAGTTGAATAGGAGAAAGATACTTAGTTTGCTTGCCAGTGCCCTCTGGCTTCTTAGAATGATCATCGTCCCTCGATGGAGGACGTTTTCTTCCTTGGCCCCCTTGGTCATCGTAGACCCCTCTTTGTCTTGCACGGTAAGTGCTATGCTCCATCTTTCTGGGCGTCCCAGTTGAGTGCAAATCCTCAGCAATGATTGCTGACTCCTTCATCCTTTGAAGAGTATCATGCGGATACACCTTCATACTCTTTCGAAGCTGCGGTTGAAGACCCGCTTCGAATTTTCTTTTCTTTTCCTCGTCGGCAATCTTCATGAAGGGAGTGACCTTCAGAAGAACCGACCAATACTTGTCCACATAAGTCGTTACTCTTTCATTCCTTCTGGGCAAGCCAGTCCCATTCCTTCTGTATGTCTTGCTCGAAGTCAGGCGGAAGAAATTGTTCATAAAATTCAGCTTTGAAGCTCTCCCAAGTTCTGGCCTGAGAACCTTCCAGAATCTTGGCTAACCACCAATTACTTGCCGTTTCCTTGAGGTGCATCCCCACATGGCGTAATTTGGATTTTTCTGTGAAGTGCCCATTGGTAAAGGCGACTTCAAACTGTCTGATGAAGGACAGTGCTTTGGAGATGTCTCTCCGTCCATTGTAGGTTTTGAACTTGATGTCCTTGTCGCTTGATTTGAAGACTCTCATGCGATGTTGAGACTTGCGACCTTGCTTCTTGAATCGAGGCTTATCTTTAGGTTGATGTATGGTAGTTGCTTCCTTCTTCTAACGAGATGATCGAGAAGTAGAAGTATAATCAGGAGAGTAAGATGGAGATGAGATAGAGATGTCCTTGCTCTCGTCTAGCAGAGAGAGCGCTTTTTCCTGGCCTTTCCTTGAAGTAGGCCGTTCATTCCGATCCGAAGATCCTTTGTGCACCTCGGCACGTGCTTCTTCTCTTGCCTCCTGTGGTCTCACGCCAACAGTGTTGTCTTGATGCTTGGCTGCATCAGTTCCATTCGTTTTCTTCATTCCGCCCAAAAGCTTTTGGACGTCTTGTAGCAGTAAAATTTGTTGCAACTCCGCAAGCTGAGCTTGCACTTGTTGAAGCTCCTCTTCAACGCTTCTCCCTTGGCTCGACATGGTTCTTCCCGTTCTTCCCGGAATCGTCCTTCTTTGCAGAGAAAGAGAGGAGTCCGAGCTTTGATACCACTGTCACAAAACGGGAGCGTACACGAGCACTTGAAAATCTGAAAATTAAAATACTTTGCAAATGTGAGAGAAGGGAGAAGATCGACACAGTATTGGGGACCAGAAGATGGGCTGGTCCCCCCCCCCCCGGTTAAGAGTATTCTTTTATTTAGGGAGAATTCGTATACAAGCACGAGAACCCGAGGAAACCCCTCCGTTCTGTAATCTTAGACCCGAAGGTCGTGCTTTCCCGTAAAGGGCTTGGGCACAAGGCCGTTCCTTCCCGTAAGGGACTTAGGCGCGAAGCCGTACTTTCCCGTAAGGGACTTAGGCGTGAAGCCGTACTTCCCGTGAAGGGCCTTCCCGAAAGACGGGAGATTCCTGCAAAACAAACCACACAAACACACGACAACAATTCGTAAGGCGAATCCACAATAGATACCTGTCGCTCTTGCGCGGGAAAAGCGACTTCCGTGCTTCGTAGTCTCGCGATCTCTTGCGGCAGAATCTTCTCTTGCTGATGTTGGTACCTCCCGTGAGTGAGGGCATGTGGTGCTTTTATAGCTCCCTGGCCACGACACGAATAACTGCCCGCGTAGAGATCGCGGCCGTTTTTTTTTTTTTTTTTTTTTGCGCTGTTCTACCCGAAATAGGGAGAGAGAATTCGCTGGCTGGTTTTGTTGCTTTATCTTCTAAGTGGCTGCCCACTTATTAAGTGGGCGGCCGGCATATTTTAAAATTGGTATGAACCTGCCCAAAAACTCAATAAAACCTTATAAGTTAAAACCAATGCATTTAACAACACTTCCCAGGCGTCCCTGGATGCCACCACATGCACGAATGCAATGCAAACATAGATTCCTCGTGGGAAAGCGTCTGCCTTCCCGCGATTGTTCCTGCTTTTCGTAAAAAGCCTTCATTGAACCCATCTTTATTCTTGTGCTTGCGTTCTTACGTGTATTTTCTTACTCAGTTCGGATTTCCTCCTTAGCCTACGGGATGCCCCCTTACTGATGCACCCGTCACCCATCATGTGACGCATCAGGGGCACTCGTAACCCGGCCCTTTCCACCGAACTTACGGAAACTCCTTCGCGATGTTTACCGTCACCCATCAAATGACACATCAGAGTTGTCCGTTCTTGATGGCAGTTCCTGTAGCTACAATCTTTTGACAGTTCTTAGTGCACACAATAAAATATCCTAAAAAAGAGATTAATCATTAAAAATAAGAAAATAGTCCAATTAGCAACACCAGGCATCTCTGATCTTCGTATCCCATGACTCTTGAGAGTGTCAAAACCCTAATGGAAGCGGCCTCGTATCTCGTAGTAGACGGGGCAGCGGCATGTATAATGCAGCTCTGGCTTAGGTTCCATGTCACACAAGGGGCATGTCCTGGCCTCTGCTGGTACTCCGCTGTATCTCCCAGTCTCAATCCGCATCTGGTGAGAAGATGTGCGTAACTGGCCAATAGCACATCGTATCCCATGAGACAAGTGGGTATCCATGTATCTGGGTCTCGTCACAAAACCATCTTCTGTAAGCTGGAGCAGGTGGTCTCTGTAGAAAGCCATCTTCGTGCCCAATTCCTGTGCTGGTTGTATCCATGTCCTCCTGGTGTCTAGCTGGGTCAGGTCTTGGCGGATGAGCTTGGTGATCTCTGACTGTGTAAGAGTGAGAGATGGTACATCCAATGAGTACTGGAATGGTGGTAGCCTGTCTATGCTGAACCCATGCGCCTGAAACCATGATGTCATCTCCCCATACCAGCATGTTGTATCTCCTTGTATGGCTAACTGTCGAGAGGACTCAAGTGCTATGCGAGCATATCTGTCTCTAGGAAGTTCCCATGTGGGGTTTATGAAGGAGACTGATCTGGTGAGCGCCTCCACCACTAGTGGGGGGCTGCTAGCTCTGCTCGGATAAATGGCCCGTGGTACTGATGCCTTGGCTCTAATGAGCCGCGAGATCATAGAGACGAGAGGTTTCTCCATGTTCCCCCATCCGTCTGTGCGACCCGGCCTCCCGCGGTGATCCAATGAAGGTCCCCATATCTCAGCTCCATGGAGCAATGCTGAAGCCACCAAAGTGTCAAAGAGCCAGAGCTTCGTTCGGGGCTCCTAAAACTGAACCTGCGAACACATCTTCTCCAATCTACCCAATGCTGCGTGGGCTCTAGTTAGTTTGTTCTCTGCTGCTCTTCTGAGTGAGAATGTAGGTCCGCTAAAAACCACTCCAAGGTAAGTGTAAGCGTCTGTGTACTCCACAGTCTCCTGGCCGTATGTGAATGTAGGTGTTGACCTCCTGATCCATTGTGGGGTGGTATTGAACACCATAACCTTGGTTTTACCAAGGTTGACAGACAAACCACTTTCGTGGGCAAACGTATGCAAAGCATCCAATTGACGTTGCATTCCCTCTAGGGATTCGGAGATCAACACTATATCATCAGCATATAACAAAAGTGGAATCCATGTCCTTGCCAACTGTGCACCTTTATCCCCATCGCTATCAATGTAGTCAGAAACCTCATCCACATACATACCGAAAAGAGTAGGAGAGAGCGGGCAGCCCTACTTCACCCCAATAGTGGAGTGAACCGGTGTAGAAAGTCCCTCCGGGGTGCGTACATGCCCTACTACTGATCTGTACAATTCCATGATCCCCCAAATGAGCTTTCCTGTAATCTGCGCATCAATCTAGCTCTGGGTACTGTGTCAAAAGCTTTGCGGAAGTCCACAAAGCTACAATAGATCCGTCTCCCATGAGATCTGCCTGCCCAGTTGCACGCATTCCTTCCCTCTCTGCCCATCTACTCAACTGTTGCTCAAGAATGGATGCATACAACCGTGCCAGTGTGTGCCCAATCATAATAGTGTGATAATTCCCAGGCTCCATGGGGTCTCCTGACTTGAAGATAGGTACTATCGTAGATAGGCTCCAAGTGTCCGGTAGGCCGTCACACATGGCACGGTTAAACATAACTGCTAGAAGCTCTGCTAGTAGGTCTTTGGCATGCATGAAATGCTCAGCGACTAAGCCATCATGATCATATGCTCTCCCAATCCTCATCCTGTCAATAGCTTTCTTCACCATCTCAGCGGTGAAAAAAATACATGTGTGTGGGCATGGATCGGGGGGGTTGGGGAGGGGCGGCTGTCCAGCTACTGTGTACAAAGATGATGCGTACTGACCCCAGGTCTCTGTGGAGGAAATAGCAGGGAGGGGGGAACTGCTCATGAAAGAGCCGCCACGCCTCACACGAGTCCTGACTCAAGAATAGCTGATATAGATCCTGCTCGAGTCGCCCTCTTCTTCGGCCGCACCAGGCGTCGGAAGTCAATCTGTGACTGTCTGTGAGTGACGTCCCCCAAAAGCACCTCTCTCTGAAGTCTGGCTCTAGTCTAGCAGCACTCCTCATCGTACCAGCTGTTCTGAGGCATGCTCCCTGATCGGCGGCTCTGCTCAGGCTGGGTGTGTGGGTATGCTTCTGCTGCTGCATCATGTAATGTCTGTGTCAGTATAGTAGTTAGCTCCTCCAGAGGTCGCCCCGGGTCCTCAGTGCATAGGCGTCTGTAGATCCCGTCCATGTATACAGAATCCGTCTCCCGTGTGAATGTGTAGCGAGTAGGGGCTGCTACCTGTGGCCTGTGTGCTACACTAAACTGGAAAGAGATGGTCATCGACACCAGAGCATGATCCACTGCCACCCCGACCGGTCTGGGCCCAACTGTGAGATCCTGGATACTAGAGATGAGATTCGGCTGTGCCATGACATAGTCCACTGTGCTGGCTCCATGTCTGTGTGGGAAGCATGTAAAACCTCCCGCAGCAGGAAATCTCTGTAGGCCGTTCAAGATGGCCAATCCATGTGCGGTGCCCATGTCTATCAGGTGTCGCCTATACTCAGTATATTCCACATCGTGTGATAGTCTGGACAGGCCAGTCTACAACATCTAGCTCTCTTAGCATCTCCTTTGAAGTATCATAAAACACTGCCTGGTGATGGGCAGTCCTAGCATTGAAGTCCCCTAGGATGATAATGTCACCATCCCTAGAGAACTCCCATATGTCATCATCCAAAATAGAGAAAGGGGACTGTCCTCTGGGTGATGCATAGATTGATGTACTCGGGGGAAAGTAGCAAATAGCTAGGTAGAGATATCTGCCTGTCTCTGCTTTCAATCTCACCCACATGTACCTAGCCTGCTCATCCCTGCGGGCTATATGTATCAGTGGGTGCAGATCCTCTCTAAATAACATTGCCACTCCCCCCGAGCCCCGCCCTCTGTGCTCTGAGCGTGTCTCCTGTCTGTAAGCTGTCTCCCACCTGTATCCACTGATGTGAGGCATGGATTTCCCAGGGGCCTGGTGTGTCTCAGAGTAAAAGATGATGTCTCTTCCAGTAAAGCTATCCTCAAAAGCACCCACATCAAGACGCATAGATCCATTACAGTTCCAGGCAGCCACTTTGAGTGTGGTCCCATAAGTCTCGCACCGTCATGTGGAGCGTCGCTCTAGTATTACCACTTTTCCATCTCGGTAAAAGGCAATCTTGCCTTTTCCCCTTGCCGCTCTAATCTCCGGCATTACTTCCTGCATATGAGCGATCTGCGAGAGGGTGAGATCATCACCGAGAAAGATGCCAGTCTCTTTAAGAGTTTGTCTTTTCTTCAAGAAGGACTTCTTCGCTTCCATGGAGGGAAAACGGAGGATGAGTGCTCTTTCTTTTGAGGTTTCTCCACTGCTTCCATTTTTCTTTATGTTGCCCACTCTCCATGCCCTTGTGTGCGTCGGCTCATGAACCCCCATGAAGGCTGTGAGTTCTTATACTTCTTCGTCCACATTGCCTTTGTCTTTAAGACCGCAAATTCTCACATGTAAAGCGCGCACCCGTCTTCTTTGCCCCTCCTCTAGTGTCTGATTAATGATAGTGGGTGTGGACGTGGGCGTTATCTCCTTGCCTTTTCCTTTCTTGGCCACCTTGATCCATTTCTCAGCTTCATCCGCCTTCTGTTGAGTTTTGGTAAGAACATCCACCCAAGAAGTCGTCATTTCCTTGTGTTGCTCTTCTCCCTCTTTGATGGCCCGTACTTGCTCCTTGATCGTGTTGATTTCTTCGATTACTGAGGGTTGCAGTTCGCCCTCTTCCAGTGTGTTTCTTGATCGTGATTCGGCGAGATCTTTCTTGAGTGACGCAATCTCTTCCTCTTGAGTCGTCACTCGGTCTTCCAACGTACTTATCTTGCTCTCTTGGATCAACACGCGTCCTTCGAGCATGTTTATTGTGCCCAAGAGATTTTGGTTCATCTTGGTAATGATCTCCGTCATTTCCTCTTTGCACTTTTGAATGGCATCCTCTAGGGGGTCGGCTTTATCGTTCAGCTTCTTCATGCTTGATCGCCGTCCGCAAAGGAGTCACTAAACGTACGTGTGCACCCACACTAGCAGCGGGCGCGGTAGCTGGGCGAGTGGGGGAGCGTGAGGCGGTATGGCAAGGGAGGGGCAGCGATAGAGTATAGACGAGAGAGAGAGAGAGAGAGAGAGAGAGAGAGAGAGAGAGAGAGAGAGAGAGAGAGAGAGAGAGAGAGAGAGAGAGAGAGAGAGAGAGTAGGGGGGAGCAATGTTAGAGAACCGGGGTATAGTGTATTTTAACTGGCTGAAATTGCAAAATCCCGGCTAGATTTTGAGCTTGCCTTTAAGAAAACCGGACAAGTTTTAGTGGAAATACTGGCAAAAGCTTCAAATTTTAACCTAAAACCCTGAAAGCTTTCAAGCTTGCCCTTATTTTCTTCGGATAGGAAAAATGTATTTTTCTAGCCTTGGGGGAGGGTGGACCAGCGCGTAGAGAGAGAAAAAGGGACAGCGATCGCGTAGAGAGAGAAAGGGGGGGGGGGGGACAAAAGAGAGAGAGAGAGAGAGAGAGAGAGAGAGAGAGAGAGAGAGAGAGAGGAAATGAAACGTTATATTAACTTCTTCAAAAGGCCAAAATGACCTATGATACCAAAATGTTACATCCATGTGTGAATCTAGTACAGTGTCTAGGGAACATAAAAATAAAAATAAATGAGGGTACCTAGAGTGGGTAGGTATGTAAGTCTAACCTTCATCTATACATCGGCTAAAAGCATATGGGGAGGGGTACAATCATATGTGGGCTAATGAGGTGCACAATGGAGAAAGCATACAATCCATGAACTCTCTCATGGGTCTTTGCAATATGGCCTCAATGTTCTCCATGGTTAGCTCTCGGGGGGGGGGGGGGGGGGGGGGGGGGCGCGTTCTTGATGTGGGGGGGTGCGTGTTCTTGATGTCGCTCAAAGATGCTCCATAGCCTCCAATATATACCTTGTCTACGATGTGAAGGTCCTCGTATCCTCGGGCATTGTGAGCATCCAAGGTAGATGGCTGTCACAAACGGGAGCGCATAACAATATAAAATATACTCAGATAAATAGAATTTATCACTTAATACTGAAGCCAAAGGATATAGAGAGAAATAAATAGAGAGAGAGAGAGAGAGAGAGAGAGAGAGAGAGAGAGAGAGAGTGAGAAGATCGACACAGTACTGGGGACCAAAAGATGGGCTGGTCCCCCCCCTTAAAGAGAATTCTTTATTAGGGAGCATCTTTTTACAAGCACAAGAACCGGAGAAAACCCCTCCGTTCTAAATCTCTGACTCGATGGTCGTTCCTTCCCGTAAGGGAAATCCGAGAGACAAGCTCTCAATCCTTTTTCCGTCTGTACTCGGAGTCGAAACTCCACAGACAATTTCCGAATTCCGTTCCCAGAATTCCCAAGCGTAGGCCGAAGCCTTCTCGCTTCTCCTTCGCGATGAAGTACCTGCAAACACACACGCAAACACGCGACAACAATTCGTATGGCGAATCCACAATAGATACATGTCGCTCTTGCACGGGAAAAGCGACTTCCGTGCTTCGTAGTCTCGCGATCTCTTGCATTATCTGGCGGCAGAGTCTTCTCTTGCTGACGTTGGTAACCTCCCTTCAGTGAGGGCATGTGGTGCTTTTATAGCTCCTTCACCACGGCACAATCACCACGGCACGAATAGCTGCTCGCGAAGAGATCGCGGCCGTTTTTTTTTTTTCTGTTCTACCCGAAATAGGGAGAGAGAATTCGCTGGCTGGTTTTGTTGCTTTATTTTCTAAGTGGCTGCCCACTTATTAAGTGGACGGCCGGCATATTTTTAAAATTGGTTTGAACTTGCCCAAAAACTCAATAAAACCTTATAAGTTAAAAACAATGCTTTCACAGCACTTCCCAGCGTCCCTGGATGCAACCACATGTACGAATGCAATGCAAACATAGATTCCTCGCGGGAAAGCGTCTGCTCTTTCCGAAAAACTCGTTAAAATATCCGCTTTTTAAGAAAAGCTTCTCAGAACCCATCTTTATTCTTGTGCTTGCGTCTTTACGCGTATTCCTCTTTCCAGTTTGGATTTCCTCTCGACAATGGATATCCCCTTTCTGATGCACCCGTCACCCACCTTGTGACGCATCAGGAATACCCATCACCTAGTCCTTTCCTACCGAACTTATGGTACAATCCCCTTCACGATGCTCTATGTCACCCATCCTATGACGCATCAGAGATGTCCGTTCCTGGATGGTCGGATACTTCTTCCCGATGCTCCGGCTCCCTGTCACCCATCCGATGTGACGCATCAGAAGTACCCGTTCCTGGTGGCCTTACAGATATTCCCGTTCACAGTGCTCCCATCATTACTTTGAATGACGCACTAGGAATACTTTGTACTGGGATGTCTCTAGTGAGAAAAACCCTCCCACTTAAAATTCCAATAATTCATTTAGAATTACTTTTCCTTGATGTTCCAAGCGAGAAAACCCTCTCACTTATAAATCCAATACTTCATTTAGAATTATTTTTCTGTTAGAGATAAAGCCAATTTAGCAACAATGGCTCAATCAAGAAGGATGCCCCAATGAGGGTGTGACTGGGTAACGTGTGGTGGGCAATCCCGAGTAGTCCCACCGTAAAAAGTAGCGATCTGCTTTTGCACGGATCCTCTATATGTAGGTCCTCTGATTCTAAGGGTAGTCTCTCCGAGTCTATGGATCTCCTGCAAGAACAAACCTAGGCACCTCTGATCATAGTAATCCATGATGCAGGATAAGGGGCCAAGGCCCTCTTTGAATAAGCAAGAAAAGACCTAAGCACAGCAGTAGCGAATGGCGTCGTTTTTGTATTTACAACAGATAGTGTAGGATATAAATTAGTCTTTCACTTTATTTCATTTTGAATCTGCTCTCTTCCATCAGTTTATGTTCTTCTATTGATTGTATGATTTATGCAAGGGTTTTAGCTTTGGAAGTTCATACCTTTTGGACCGTAATTCTGCAACTAATGGATGGCCGACCCTCTTTGGAGCTTTCCAACCTTCAAACTTTTGTGGTGCAGTCGGAGTTTACTTTGGCAGAGATGCATGCCACTTCAAGTGTCAACTGCCCATAAGAAAATATTCTCAGACAATGTTAGTTTTAGATACAGGCTACGAATTTTAATGTGAATCATAATTCCAATTTATCAATATTTATTAGAGTGTTGAACTTTAAAACGTTTGTAGCGCCTATTTCAGCATTTACTTTTATGTGCTGGAGATGGTTGCAAGTTAAAAACATCATGTAATTACGTGTGTTACCTCTATACTTGCAGGTTGTAGATCTGAATGAGGTTCAGCCGGAAACTTTACTTCGGAGAGTCCTAGGTGGCCTAGACAGACTTTGCAAAGAAGGTGACCACATTGCTGCTGCTGTGAATGAAAACTTGAGGATCATCGTAAGGAAATTTTTGAGAAGTATTTTCTTACCTGAATCAAAGTTGAGCATTCAAATTATGAGGCTTGGCAAATGCAAGCTGGAAACTTTGCAGTATTGATTTCTTTTCCAGTTGTATACCTTTTTTACTTTCTCAACCTTCTTGTTGAGGTGCATTTGGCAGAATTAATATCTTATTTAAGGATTCATCATATTTACATGTTACAAGGGTTGGAAAACGAGAAAGGAAAAGGGGGAGGGGGGTTCATGACCAGGAGCAGGACGTCCCTAATTTGTGATGCAACTCTATAAAAACAAGGTCGACACTCCTCTGCTTTTTCCATCAAGGACCTCAACCTTGTTGTTATACCCAGAGAAGAGTCTGAGGATTGAAGTTTTCAAGGACCATTGTAGCTTAGATTTGGTTTTGTGCCAAAGGTCTGTTGCTATTCTTAGTGATGAGTAAGTAGGAGGGTTGATCAGCTAGCTTTGTTAACACACAAGGAGATGTTGCAGTGTGGTCCAGGAGACTCGTTTAGTTGCTGTGTAGGTAGAAGCAAAGTCATAATAAGATAGGAAGATCTTAGACAAGATTGGATTGAATGCAGGTTGCAGGAGGAGACGGCACTATAGGATGGGTGCTTGGAACCCTTGCAAACATGAAGCTGTCTCATACACCTCCTGTTGCACCTATTCCCTTTGGCACTGGAAACAATTTTCATTTTTCCTTCGGATGGGTATGAATCACACATTTCATGCACTCACATCATAGTTGCAAATATAATTATTACAAGGAATTTATTTCAGGGAAGAAAGAATGTTGGGACAGACTTGAATTCTGTCAGATCACTACTCATTGATGTTGCAAAGGCGAGAGTCCTGCCAATTGACAGGTTGTGCATCCTGGAAACTCAATGATTTATTCTCAAGTCTCAAACAATGTCTATTAGATTCACTATCTTGTATGTTGAAACAACTTTCAATATTCCTGTTTTTGAGTCCAATTTACATTTTTCAGCATCAAATTTGATGAGCTCCAAAACTGTTTTTTATTTTTAACAATTGACTGGCGCAATTTTTGTATAAAGAATTGAAGAAAATAGCTCATACTTACCGCATATTTGGAGTTGCTATTTTGCTAATATACTTATTGGCCTCAAGCGTGCCATGGGCTGACTTTGGATGTGCTTGATTCTTTCAATTTTATTGTGCAATGAGGCTGAAATATTGGATCAATCTTTGGGTTCCATGTGTTGCTACTTGTTACCAGTGATGATCTTCCATAGAAAGGCTCTTCCATGATCTTTATCAGTTTTAATTCTTTTGGAATTGCTCTTGCAGCTGGCTTGCTACCATGAAGGTGCCTGTTGCATCCAAGGAGACTTTGGAACATATTACAATGCCTCAACCTATGCATGCTTTGGATCTTCCTTCTTCTCCGAATAATAAGGTATGACAATATGCGGTCAAACAATCTTCTAGACCTGAAATTATTTGCTCATCTGAGCAGCAAAATAGGCTATTGTTTGTGTCTGCCGCTAGTTTCTCAATCTAAATCTAGACTATTGTGGAATGATTTCTAGATTTCAGTAGGATTTCCATTTTTGAAAGCTACTTTGTGCTTTTGTACAACCTCGGCCCTGCCACACAATTCATATTACAGCTTTTTTTTTTCATTTTTTCACAAACAGTGGCCTGCTTTTTTTCTATCAAGTATAATAAGAAGCCTTTTTTCCATGTTTAATTTACCTGCTTCGTATACTTGAAAGTGGTATTTCTGTTATGTCAAAGGTGATTGTGAAAACAAGATCAATCTACCTCTTTCTTATAGTCTTAGGCTGAGTGAAAACTACTCATTTGAATCATCTATCTGACAGCTTCACATAGTTTTCAATAATAAAATGTTCTGCTAAATGCTATTGCAAGTCCAACACATTGACTGCTCTTTTAAGCAGACGCTGTTATGGCGTACTACCTTATTTTTCTAGATGTAGTGCCGAGATTTTAGCAGGGATTCCCAAAGAAGCATGCATGTTTTAGATGAGGATGGCTGCTCGTCGATCATTTCATGAATTACAGATGCAATCATTTTTTGTGATTTTAAACATATGTACACTGGACAATAGCCAAGATTTGTGATCATCACTATTTAACATGGGAAGGCAGAGGGTGTCTTTTAAACATGAATCTTTTTAATATCATCGTTCTTGGTTGTTCAGAAAAGCCATTATCATGTGGATACAATCTATAAGATTATTTAGTCGGTTAAGTAGTTATCTGTCTATTTGTGTGGATTGGATTGATCATTTAATGGATAAGCCCTTTAAAGTATTATTTAACGTGATTGATGTTAGCGGCACAAAGTATTTTGCACTCCTAATTATTTACGGAGATGGGCAACTTACAGTCATATTAACACTGGTCTCTTACAAAAGGGTCACTTGGGTAAATGAAAAGGTGGGTTGTATCTAAAACTATTAGGTATATGAGATAGAGCCATTATGGGTTTAGAAAAAGGGAAACTCAGGAGGGTGATAGAAACACAGTTCGTTCAAATTATGAATCAACTCTATACAAATCGTGAACACTGCCGGACAGAGGAAATGCAAACACGTGTCCGAGGGAGGGGGGGATCCCTCCCTCCATTATATATAATATAGACAAAGCCAATGATTGAGCAACTACTTCTTGGAGCTTCTCACCCCTTGTCATCCTCGAGATGATGCTGATGATAGCAGCGTGGAGCTTCACACACACATCCAACTTGTCGAAGTTGCTGGTGATTGCGTGCACACTTCATCCACAATCATCACATACAAAGCTTTGAGCCGCTTGCTAGCAAGGTAAATATCTACTAACTAGCTTTTGATTAGTGAGTGGAAAACAATGATGTCACCATCTTGCCATTGATCGCCATCAATGCCATGCTGCCTTAGGATCATTGCCACCAGCAAGCAGGTCTCCACACAGCCCCGACTTAGTTCACCTGCCCTATCGCTAGCCCTGCATGGCTACTGACTGGCGAGGTCGGGCCAAGACCACATCTTCAAACTCGTGTAAAATTAGCATGCAATAATCCGGTTCAAAGCGCAAGCAAACCCGTCGAAAGTAATCATTGCTTCAAATCATAACTAACAATAAATCCTAAGGCAAGCAAGCATATTAAATCATGCCCAAAAAGGACACACTGCATGATGGCAGAGAGATACGGCCAAAGAGAGTGATTGAAAGACAGTATGAGAATCTTTTGCAGCTTCTAAAGACACGGAAATACACTTTCAATAATGTCATACATTCATACCCTTAGGAAAACGATGGGAATCTGCTGCTTTTGAGAAATGCATACTGAAGTGTAGATGCGGACCTGCCATCTAGCTACAGCTATCGCACTGCATACTGCCAGGTTCAACTGAAGCCAAATCACTCTTGAACTTTGATAGTTCACCGCTTTTGCCGTACTTGATAGCTTTTAGTTTCCTTCAGCTCCATGATACCTATCACAGCATCGTTGAGCACAATGGAGCCTACCATGGGATTGCCTGCACTTGACGTTGTATCCAGCCACCCATGTGCCTTGGATGCTTTAATCTTTTGATTGGACAGGGTAGAGATAGAGAGAGAATGGGAATGCCATAGGAGGACCAACTCAAGGAGCAGGTGCGCAGCATTGGGGGCGGTTTGGGGTGCAGAGGTGCCAAGTTGTGTCGGCGGTGGCCAAACATAGACGGGGAATGGGAGAGGGCTTGCCTGCCTCCCTCATCAACTTGCTACCTCGACTCCTCTCTTGGAACCCTTGCCGTTTTGCTGCTATTGGCCCCTTTGAAAGCACCTTGCTGCTGCCTACTACCTGCCACCATCAAGCCTGTTTATGTTAAACGTTCGAGTCATCTGCTCATCATAGCATACCTTGCTATCCATAGAGCCCTGTCGTGAACTGCCCATTGCAATCTGATGCCGCCAATTCAGGCCCAATGCCCACTATCAAGCTCTACTTCTCTCGGGGCTCCGCATGCCTCCCTCCACCTCTCTGTGGCAAAGGCTGGTGGGATATGTGTGATGAATGTGTGTGTGTGTGAGAGAGAGAGAGAGAGAGAGAGAGAGAGAGAGAGAGAGAGAGAGAGAGAGAGAGAGAGAGAGAGAGAGAGAAATGAAATGAAATGTTATATTAACGTCTTCAAAAGGCCATAGTGACCTATGAGACCAGAAAGTTACAAGGTGGTGGATCTGATACAAAGTCAGAGTAACAAAATAACAACAGTACAAAACAAAGATATATACTATGGGATCCTAGATTGGTCGATGTGAACTAAGCAAAAAGCTAAGCAAAAATGGACGGCTTGCTGGGATAGTTGAATCACAAGAGATCTAGCATCGGTCTTTGGCGGATCTCATCAATCTCCTCCATGGTTAGTAGTCTGACCGGGCGTCGTGCATGCCTGGCCAGCGTGCTCCGAATCTTCTGACGTAGCCTTCGTCGATGCTGTGTAGTCCTCCCATAGCAGAGCTCCCCCTCGTCTCACACTAGAGGCACACTGATCGACCGAGCGATTGAACTGGGGAAATCCAGGCGCCCATGACTGAGAGAGAGAGAGAGAGAGAGAGAGAGAGAGAGAGAGAGAGAGAGAGAGAGAGAGAGAGAGAGAGAGAGAGAGAGAGAGAGAGAGAGAGAGAGAGAGATGAAATGAAATGAAATGATATATTAACGTCTACAAAAGGCCAAAATGACCTATGAGACCAAACTGATTACAATGATGAGTCTAGTACCAAGTCTGGGTACAAACAAAGAAAACTACAAACTAAAAACTGAGATAGGAGTGCTGCCGACTCCTATGGGTGGCTGATAAGCTGAGCAATGGTATCATGCCACAAAGGTACAAAGTGGGGATAAGTGTCACCATGATACAATATAGCAGTAGCATGAAGCCTATCCTGATCGACACTCTGGGTGTCGTGCTAGTATCCTGTGGATCCTCTGCCGCAATCTCCTCCGGTGCTGCGTGGCTCCCCTCCTCAGTCGCGGTCGTCTCGATCTCCCCAACTCTATAGCTCGGTCAATGAGAGTACCGCTAGTGTGTGTATGGGTGGGAACCGATCTCTGTGATGGTGGTGTCCCCTCTGCCTCTGTGGTACTCGTACTGAAGAAATCTGAGACGCGTCTCTAGGGCTGTCTCTGTCTATGCCCTCTCAATAGAGAGTCTCTATGTCTCTGCATCTCAAGTAGAAATAATCCGAGACATCTCTGATCCTGATATCTCATGACTCTATCTAACGAGTCAAAACCATCTCTGGATAAACAATGAAAGCGTCCCCGTATCTCATAGTAGACTGTGCAGTGACATATGTAGTGAAACTCTGTCTCTGGCTCTGCATGGCATAACTGACATATCCTACTGTCTGCTGGTATGCCTCTGAATCTACCTGTCTCAATCCCAAGCTGGTGTGAAGATGTGCGAATCTGGCCTATGGCACATCGTAACCCATGAGATAGATGTGTGTCCATGTAGCTGGGCCGTGTGACAAAACCGTCTGTTGTGAGATGGAGAAGATGCTCTCTATAGAAAGACCTCTTTGTACCCAACTCCCGTGATGGCTCTATCCATGTCCTCCTGGTATCAAGCTGGATAAGATCCTGCCGAATGAGTCTAGTAATCTCCATACGTGTAAGAGCCAAAGATGGTGCATCAAGAGAATACTGGAAAGGGGGCAGCCTGTCCATGCTGAAACCATGCCTTTGAAACCATGAGCTCATCTGTGCATACCAACATGATGTATCTCCCTGTAATGCCAGCTGTCTGGATGACTCAAGAGCAAGCCTAGCATATCTGTCCCAAGTGGTGTCCCATAAGCTGTGTACAAATGATACTGATCTGGTAAGTGCCTCAACCTCCATAGGTGGGGCAGCCAGCTCCGCTCGTATGATGTCATGTGGAACTGAGGCCTTGGCTCTAATCATCCTAGAAATCATAGATACCAAGGGCCTCTCCATATTACTCCATCCAGCATTGTCAACAGACTGTCCCCAAACCTGAACCCCGTAGTGCATAACTGAAGCGACCAAAGTGTCGAAGAGCCAGAGCTTTGTTCGAGGTTCTTGGAACTGAACCTGTGAACAAATCCTCTCTAAACCGCCTAGGGCTGCATAGGCACGAGTTAATCTAGTGTCTGCTGCCACTTTCAGTGTGAACCTTGGTCCACTAAAGACCACCCCAAGATATGTGTATGCATCAGTGTACTCCATACTGTCCTGACCATATGTGAATGTATGTATATATATATATATGTATTAGTGTCTGCTGCCACTTTCAGTGTGAACCTTGGTCCACTAAAGACCACCCCAAGATATGTGTATGCATCAGTGTACTCCATACTGTCCTGACCATATGTGAATGTGTGTGTGTGTATATATATATATATATATATATATATATATATATATATATAGAGAGAGAGAGAGAGAGAGAGAGAGAGAGAGAGAGAGAGAGATATGAAATGTAATATTAACGTCTTCAAAAGGCCAAAATGACCTATGAGACCAAAAGGTTACATGTGGTGAATCTAATACCAGGTCTGGGTACAAAAAGTACAAAGAACTGAAAAGAAAATAGTGGCTAGGGGTGGGGTGGAAGCTGATACAAGGGGAATACAAAGGGTGAGCTGATACAATGGAGCTCTCGGACAGTCAAGGCATCATATACATATACATCAGTATCCAAAAGGCTATAGAGATTCAATGTCCTCCAAGGTAGGCACTCTGTCGGGACGGCTCCTATGTCGCGCCAGTATGGTATGGATCCTCTGTCGCAGTCTACGTCGATGTCGAGAGGGCCCCCTCATCCGTGGGCGACGGGACTGCCCCAACTCTATCGCCCGTTCAAGCGGTATGCCTTTGGTGCCTCTGGTGTTGTTATGCTGTTGGGGCTGCTCGGACTCCTCTGTTTGTGACTGAAAGAAATCTGTAATCTTCCGCTGTTGCTGGATCTCTCTTATTGTGCCCCTCTTCAAGAGGTCCTCTCTGTGTTTGCGAATCTCCAGTAAGTATAATCGAGGCATCTCTGATCCTGGTATCTCATGACTCTAGAAAGTGGCCCAAAACCCTCTCTGAATAGACATTGAAAGTGGCCTCGTATCTCATAGTATAGTGGGGCAATGACATATGTAATATAGCTCTGTCTCTGGCTCTATCTGGCACACTTGACAAACCCTGGACTCAGCGGGAACTCCTCTAAATCTACTCGCTTCGATCTCTAGCTGACGTGAGAATGTGCGTATCTGACCAATAGCACATCGTATCCCGTGGGATAGATGAGTGTCCACGTATCCTGGTCTGATCACAAAACCATCCTCTGTGAGTTGGAGAAGATGCTCTCTATAGAAAGTCATCTTCATACCTAGCCCATGTGTAGGTTGTATCCATGTCCTCTTCGTACCGAGCTGGATCAAGTCTTGTCTGATGAGCCTGGTAATCTCTGCCCTAGTGAGGGAGACGGAGGGTGCATCCAGAGAGTACTGAAATGGGGGTATCTGATCCATACTAAAGCCATGTAACTGAAACCGAGATTCCATCTTTGCATACCAACATGATCTATCTCCCTGCAATGCCAGCTGTCGCGAAGACTCTAGTGCTAATCGAGCATATTTGTCTCTAGGGAGAGCCCAACTGATCGAGTGAGTGCCTCCACTACCAATGGAGGAGCAGCGATCTCCGCCCTAACAATGTCATGTGGTACTGAGGCCTTGGCCCTAATCATCCGAGAAATCATAGACACCAAGGGCTTCTCCATACATCTCCATCCATCAGTACTGCAAGCTCTGCTATGGTGATCAACCGAGGGGCTCCATATCTCCACTCTGTACAGCATGGCCGAAGTGACCAAAGTGTCAAAGAACCCAAAGCTTTGTCCGAGGTTCCTGGAACTGAACCTACAAACATATCCTCTCAAGTCTCCCCAATGCTGCATAGGCTCTCGTCAATCGCGTATCTGTTGCACGCCTCAGGGAAAATACTGGACCACTGAAAACCGCCCCAAGATAAGTGTATGTATCTACGTACTCCATAGTCTCTCGACCATATGTAAAAGTGGGGGCAGACCTCCTTACCCACTGCGCCGTGGTGTTAAAGTTTAAACACCATTACCTTGGTCTTACCAAGGTTCACAGACAATCCATTGTCCCGTGCAAATCCATGCAATGCATCCAAATGACGCTGCATCCCCTCTAGAGAATCAGAGATCATCACAATATCATCAACATATAATAGCAACGGAATCCATGTCCCTGCAAGCTGGGCACCTCTATCACCCTTTGTATGTACATAATTTGAAAAGTCATCTACATATATCCCAAAGAGAGTCGGAGATAGGATACAACCCTGCTTCACCCCAATGGTGGAGTGAACCATGTCGGACATGCCCTGAGTAGTGCGTACAAAGATCCCCCAAATCAGCTCTGTGGGCACCCCCATGTCCTGCAATGTGCGTATGAGTCTGGCTCGTGGCATTGCTTTGCGGAAATCCACAAAGCTACAATATATCCTCCTACCATGGTGTCTAACCTCCTCAATAATGGCTGTGTGTCAAAATCTCGTCAAGAGTGGAGAAACCTCTCCTGAACCCTGCTTGTCCTGCTACCCGTATGCCCTCCCGTATGCCCTCTCTCTCTCTGCCCATCCACTCAGCTCATGCTCAAGAATTGATGCATATAGCCTAGCCAGAGTGTGACCAACCATGATGGTTCGGTAATTCCTGGGAAGCATAGGATCTCCTGACTTGAAGATAGGTACAATAGTGGACATACTCCAAGTCTTAGGGAAACCTCATACATGGCTCTATTAAACATCATAGCAAGAGGCTCTGCAAGCATATCTCTGGCATGGATAAAGTGCTCTGCTACCAGATTCATGATCCTGTGCTCTTCCTGTCTTCATCTTGTCAATGGCGTTCCTTACCCTCTCAGCAGTAAAGAAAGTACATGTTTCTGGGCATGCCTTTGGAGGGTCAGGCAAAGGTGGCTGCCCCGATGCTGTGTAGAGAGATGTAGCATATTCCCACCATGTCTCTGTGGAAGTGATGGCTGGCGGTGGAGAGTGCTAGCACATTGAAAAGCCTCCATGCTTCACTAGAGTCCTGACTCATAAACAACTGGTACAGATCACGCTCTAATTGAGATAGGTAAGCCCTCTTCTTTCGTCGCACTAGGCGGCGGAAGATAATCCGTGACTGTCTATGTGTAGTAGTACCCATGAGCACCTCTCTTTGTAATCTGATCCTCATCTCTCTACACTCCTCATCGTACCAACTGTTCTGAGGCATGCTCCCAGATCGTGTGCGTGTAGGTTGGCCGTGGGGATATGCCTCTTGAGGCTGCATCATGTAGCGTCTCTGTCAGAATCTGGGTGAGCTCATCTAGTGGTCGTCCTAGCTCCCGAGTGCATAGCTGCCTGTATATCTCATCAGTGTACACGTGATCCGTCTCCCTCGTGAAGGTATACCGAGTATGTGTGGGGTTTGCAAGTTGTCTCCCAATGGAGCTGTGCTGAACCGGAACGATAGAGTGAAAGACAAGATAGCATGATCAACTGCTATCCCAACCAGCCTAGTTCCCACCGCAAAATCGTGAAAGGAAGGAATGAGTCCTGGCGGAGCCATAACATAATCCACTGTACTAGCGCCATGCCGGTGTGGAAAGCATGTAAAACCACCAGCCCAGGGAATCTCTGTAGACCATTCAAAATGGCCAATCCATGTGCAATCCCCATATCAGTCAAGTATCTGCCATACTCAGTGTGCTCCTCATCCTGTGATAATCTAGACATGCCCATTTCTGTAATATCAAGCTCCCGCATCAACTCCTCTGAGGTATCATAGAACACTGTCTGGTGATGGGCGGTGATGGGCAGTCCTAGCATTGAAATCCCCCAAGATAATAATGCCACCATGTCTGGAAAACTCCCATATATCATTATCTAAAATAGAGAAGGAGACTGTCCTCTAGGTGATGCATAAACTGACGTACTAGGAGGAAAATAGCAAATAGCGATGTAAAGATATCTGCCTGTCTCTGCCTTCAGTCTCACCCACATGTACCTCGCATGCTCATCCCTACGAGCTATATGTATCAGAGATTGTAGATCCTCCCTGAATAAGACTGCCACTCCTCCTGAATCTCGTCCTTTGCGCTTTGATCGAGTCTCCTGTCTGCAAGTTGTCTCCCATCTGTATCCGCTCATATGGGGCATGGACTGCCCCAGGGCTTGATGCGTCTCAGAGTAGAAAATGGTGTCTCTCCCTATGAAACTATCCTCAAAGGCCCCTACATCAAGGCGCAAAGATCCATTACAATTCCATGTAGCCACTCTGAGTGTGGTCTCATAGGTCTCGCACCGTCATGCGGGACCCTTCTCCAGAATAACCACTCGTCCATCCCTGTAGATGGCCACTTTCCCCTTCTCTCGATCTGTCATTATCTCGGGCATAGCTTCTTTCATATGAGCAAGCTGTGTGAGTGTGAGGTCATCTCCAAGGAATATGCCGATTTTCTTTAGTGTAGGACGCTTCTTCAAGAAGTCCTTCTTTGCCTCCATGGATATGAAGGATAATTTTTAATGGTGTGGGAAAGTATCCCAAGAGACCTCAAACATCTATCCGATGAGAGTTGAACTCGGGACTAATAGAACGTTTCAAATTGGAGCGGAGCAGGGGGCTTACAGATCTAGCTAGCCGTTTCAGCTGCGTGGGTAGGTGAAGCTAGAAATCTGGGCATGGAAATTAAATTGACTGTTGAAAGCCTCCTATGAACTTTGGGGACCACGGTGGTAGCACCTACCTTACCCCCCCCCCCCCCCCAGCCTCTCTCTCTCTCTCTCTCTCGCCTGGCTGACTCCTACCGGATGATCTAGAGTTTGCAACATGGCAGGGGGAGGGACCAGAATCCCTTACCCCTTTATACATAGTATAGAAGTATAGATTTGAACATTCGACAAAAAACCTCCTTCCTAGGATTTGTGTCATGTTTTCGAGAAGAATCATGGCCGAATATGGGAATTGGAGCTATATACCCAAGAGAGAATTTGCAAGCATGGCAGATCATTTAAGGTTGTCCACTTAAATAAAGAACCACGATATGCAGGAGCCAACTACGCTGCCAGCTTAGAGCTATTTAGCCGGCGTTAATGGGAGTTGGCAAGACAATGGCAAGCCCATCCACTGTGGCTAAAAGGATTTATTGCCACGTGGATGGGGCTTGAGCGCTGTTGATTAGTTGTGCTTGAAGTGTAATCATCGTGTCTCTCCATCAGGGAAGCAAAAGAACACATGTCATGCATCCCAATTCTAAAGGCCAACTATACACGTCAACAAAATAGAGGCTGCAACATGCAATGCAATATGCAGATGCCCCTTCAGTAAAAATCCCCCACCTTATTAACCCTCTGCCGATCTGAAATTTATATGCAAGACTGCAAACTATTCTTGATTAGAATTTGGGCGAAGAAATCTGCAATGCTTGGGGATGCAACCACCAACTACACAATACTGATCAATGAAGGGAGAGATGACAAAATCAACTGCTCTCACTTTTCCCTTTTTGAATGATTGGAAGAATGAAATAGCTGAGAAACTGGAGACCTACTGACCCACTTTGGCCAAGTCAACATTTTGCTAGCTCCGATTCAAGCCAGTTGGATCTGCGGATCACTGAATGAAATTGTGGATGTATGTCTTCTAAAGGGCTTTTTGTAAATGAACTTAATGCCACCCCCTCCTACTTGTACAAGGTCTTTGATGTAAACTCTTTGTCTCTTAACATATTCATGCGTGCTTCTGGTTAAAAAAAACAAAGGCACAAAAAAGTTAGCCCACCTTTCTCCCTTCTCTACAAGGTTATGGTGTTTAACACCACAGCACAATGGGTTAGTAGGTCAGCACCCACTTTTACATATGGCCAGGAGACGGTGGAGTATACAAATGCATACACCTATCTTGGGGTAGTCTTTAGTGGACCGGTGTTTTCATTGAGGAGAGCAGCAGAGACTAGATTGACGAGAGCTTATGTGTACCAAACTTTTTTTTTCCGAGAAAAAGATCCTTCTATTAGTTAATGAAAACTGCCCATAGGGCTACAACCACCTCTGCAAGAGAGGGCTACAACAAACATGATGGGGAGACTCTCCCAATGAAAAAACAGCATATATACAATGAGGCTACATCAAGAGATGGGAGGAGGGAAAAGCCACATAGGTGGACGGTAGTGCCATATGAGCACACCCTGGACAATGGTGTAGAAAGGTCCAGGGCGCCAGAGTCAAAGGAAAGCCTCGCGTCGCTCTCGCATGTGGTCGGAGCTGCCTTGTAGTCCCTCAAGCTGTCCTCTGAGAGTATGGGTCAGCACTAGCCAAAAGTCACGAACAGTCTCTGCTGGTGGCACAGGGCGAGCCTTAAAGATGCGAAAACATCGGGCCCGCCAGATGAACCATAGTGTCAGGCCACTGATGAGCTCCCAACACTCCTCTCTCTTAGTGCACCACTCCTGTGCAGTAAGCTCTGTAGTAGCAGGCTGGAGTGTAGGTCGCCCCCCCTGCATCACTATCATCCTGCTGGTGGAAGATAGCTCAAACTAAAGTGCCGGGCCCGTGATAGTGGACCAAGCCGCTGCCCCCCAAGTGTACTGTCGAGCCGTGGAGAGAGCAGGCATCAGCCGAAGAACTCGTAGCCACACCTGTTGGGCCGAGGGACAATCCCAAAGACAGTGACGCTGACTCTCCACCAAATGGTCACAAGCTGCACATGCGGCCGAGAGACCACTATGCACCAGCCAGCTCCCTACTGCTGTAGCTCTGTGTGCGGCCAGCCACTGAAACAAGGTGACTCGCCTCGGCTGTCTGGAGTCCCACAAGCTCTCCCAAAAGGCTGCCAAGAACTCGACTGTGAGACCCTCCTCCTGCCAATGACGTGCTGCAGCGGGGCGGGCCTCTCTCTCTGCTGCTAGTATATGATGCCCACTACTCGGATAGAGAGAGGAGGAGCAGCGGGGCGGGCCTCTCTCTATGCTGCTAGTATATGATACGTGCTGCAGCGGGGCGGGCCTCTCTCTCTGATGCCCACTACTCGGATCCTCTGAAAACAGCACTCTGCTACCTGCGGGGCCTCTACTGCAACTCGTTGTAGTCGTCCCCCACCCTGAAGCTCAAAGAACAGGGCTGGGACAGTCTCTGAACAAGCCCTGACTGAGATGAGAACCTCCAGTCGTGTGAAGGCTCCCATCCATCGGGGTGCTACTGGCTTGAGAGGCGTGAGCCACTCAGCTGGAACTGACTCTGAGATGTCCTGACACATGCTCTGTACCCCTCTCACGCCCTGTAGCTGGAACCCCTGCACCTCCTCTGACAAACCTGAGAACTCTAGCCAGTCACCTAGAGAGCGTGCTGGACCTGCTGCCATGGGACCCCAGGAAACATGAGGCCAACTACCAACCAAGTGGCCTCTCTGAGTGCTAACCATGGGGTTCCAGACGAGGGGCTGCCGTAGGCGCTCCTCCGTGCACGTCGGCTGTCTCTGCTCCAGGCCACGCCGTAAGAGCTCCCAAAATCGAAGCAAACCAAGATCGAAGCAAACTCACAGCGAAGCGGGTCCTCCAGTCTCCTGCTCAAACCAACTCTACGCATCTCTGTAAAGATCCATCTGGTCGAAGGTTTCCAAGGGCCTCCTGACTGAGGCACCCTGGCACGAAGCCGTTGTAGCAAGAACTCCTTCTAGGGTTCCTCACCTGGAAGAAGTCCTCTGACGATGAACTTCCCAAGAAGGGCTCTGCTCTGCTGTGCTGGATCAATGATCCCAAGCCCTCCCTGAGAACAAGGAAGCGTGATGACCTGCCAAGCCACCTTGGCTCGGGCTATCTGAGTGTCACGTCCTGACCAAAGGAAGTTCCTGATCAGCCTCTCTACCTGGCTGATACAAGAACTCGAGAAGATCCAGCAGGAAGTAATGTACCACATAGTCGCCAACAACACCTGGTTGGCAACTACTACTCTGCCAGCCAGAGAAAGTCGTGCTGAGCTCCAATGTAACAACTTTCTCCTGATAGATAGGAGAAGGGGAGCAATCTGCTGCTCGGGAGACGAGTCCAAAACAACCTGACAACCCAAGTACCGAACTGCAGTCCCTGGGGGAATCCACCTGAAACCCTCTCGTGGCATCCAATCTGGCACAGGAGCACTACCAACTGAGAAAGCCACTGTCTTTCTCCAGTTGATCAGTGCGCCCGATGCACAACAGACGGTCTCCAAAGCCTGCTCACATCTGTGAAGATTGGCCTCCTGGCCATCTAAGTACAAGGCTGAGTCATCGGCAAACTTAGCGTTCAGTAGCTCATCTCCCCGAATAGGGAGTGCTAAGCCCCGTAGACCAACCTGCTGTGACACCAAAAATCTGCTCATCGCCTCCGCATAGAACAAAAAGAGAAAGGGGGCAAGGGGACAACCTTGTCTGACCGAGCGTGTAAGCATGAAGCGATCACCCCTACCTCTTGCCAAAAGTACCTGACTGTGAGCCTGTCTGTACAAGGCTGACACCCCTCTGATCCAAGCATCTGAGAAGCCCATCCTGCGTAGAGTGCCCTCTAGAAAGTCCCAGTCAACTCTGTCGTATGCCTTCTCAAAATCGAGAAGAAGAATCACGAGGTCCTCACCACGGAGCCGTGCCAGGATAGAAGCCTCCCAAAAAGTAAAGATGTTGTCAAGGATACTGCGTTCCTTGACAAAACCTGTCTGAGTCCCATGTATAAGGCTCTCTAAAAGTGGTTGAATCCTCAAACTCAGAGCCTTGGCAAGAATTTTGTAGGCTGAGTTGAGGATGGTGATGGGGCGCCACTGTCGAATCTCATCCAAGGAGCCACCCTCCTTGGGAATGAGGTAGATCAGGCCCTCACTCATGCTGTCAGGCATCACTCCTGTGTGCAAAATGTACTGAAAAGCACTACAGAGATCTGGGCCAAGTAGGTCCCAGTACTCCAAGAAAAACCTGGGAGTCAACCCATCCTCACCTGGACAGCTACCACGGGGGAGGGCCCTAAGAGCCGTGTGCAGCTCCCCAAGTTGAAGTGGCATCTCTAGCCTCTGACGCATCTCCTCAGTCACAAGACAAGGCATCTGTGCCCAAACCTGCTCCCTGCATGCATCTTGCTGCTCTGACTGGGGCTCTGCAGACAGTAACTCACGGTAGAAGTCAGTAGCAACTGCACGCATATCCTCGGGCTCACAAGCAACTGACCCGTCGGGCCTCCTCAACTGACTGACCTTGGCATGCGAGTGCCGAGGTGCCATTGTCTCAAAGAAAGACCAGTCACTCTGTCACCCACCTGAGTCCACTGAGATGCCTATCGGTGGAAAGCAAACTCATGTCGCCTCTCCTCTATGCTAGCAAGCTCCTGTCGAGCTTGCTGTAACTGCTTCTCCAACCAAGGACTGTCTGGATGCTCCTCCTGCATCCTCTATAGTGAAGCAATGCCCCATCTGAAGTGCTGCTTTGCCTCTCTCGCTGCAGCCCGGCGAGCCAGAGACTCCTGAAGAAAAAAATGGCTAATCTGAGCTAGGCCTGAGGCCACTCTGTCAGCAGGAGAATCCTGTCTGTCCATGCCTTCTGTCCAGAGAGCCTCTACCCTCTCTTTGAGTGCTTAGTCCAACAAGACTCTCTCTGGGATGCGAAGCATCGTGCTCCCACTCCTCTGCCTGTCTGCCACTGTGAGGATCACTAGTGCATGGTCCAAGAAGGAGGTCCCTGCCAGGATGCCCACTGATCCTCCCAAGTCACTGAAGTGGTCACTAGTGTAGAAGCGATCTATCCGCGATAGATTCACTCCTCCCACTCTGCGGTCTGACCGAGAGAAGGCAAGACTGTCTGGGGCCCTCACAAAACCAGAGTGGTGCCATGTATCCGAGACCCTCAGAGTCATACAAAACCTCTCCCAAGCTGCCAACTCGACTCCATGCACAATAGCATGGCTGCCACCAATCCTGTCAGAAGGGTCTGTCAGAAGGGTCCTCCAACATGTTGAAGTCCCCTCCTATGCACCAATGATCTGCCTGCGGGGCAGAGACTCAACAATTTGTGACCAAAACTCTGCACGAGCACTCGCCACATTGGGCGCATAGATGTTCAGGAACCCCACAAGGCCACCCTGGACCTGCATAGTAATCCACTGAGCCCTGCCTGGCACAATAATCCCTCAACAATTTGTGACCAAAACTCTGCACGAGCACTCGCCACATTGGGTGCATAGATGTTCAGGAACCCCACAAGGCCACCCTGGACCTGCATAGTAATCCATTGAGCCCTGCTTGGCACAATAATCCCTCTGCCCACAATGGCCTGCTGCAACGAGTCCGCAATAGTCATACATACCCCACCCTGGATGCCTCCAGGTCCAAAAGCAGCTGACCAAAAAGTATCATATCGTCCACGCAAAAGCTGACCACATCGCCGAATGCGGCTCTCACACAGATGGTGCTCCTGAAGCATAAGGAGATCAATCTCTCCTCCCACAAGGCAACGCTGAAGCTCCTGACGCAATCGGCCCCGCTGACGCTGAAACTGGGGCCCACCTAGTCCCTGCACGTTCCATGAGATGATCCTCATGGGGAGGGAGAGAGAACAGATGTTGCCGCAGCAGCTAGACGGGCTATCTTTGAGGCTGGCTTGGATGGGGAGTAATCCGCATCCGAGCGTCCTCTAGATAGGCGTGACTGCAGTGAGTGCCTAGCCCAAGCCCAAGCAGAGCGAGCCGTGCGTAAAGCAACCTCCTCTGTCCAGAAGTCCTCATGAATGTATACATAGCATGGAAAACACTGCGTATCAGCAAAGAAGTAAACCACAATGTGCCTACATCTTGCTGAGTCTGGGGGTGTCACCGCAAACTTGGCCAATGGCCACAAAGTCTGCAGCATGTCTGTAACTCCTAGTTCTCCCATGTGGTGAGAGAACTCTAGGACCTGTGTATGCAACCATCCCAACACTGAGTCGAGAGTCCACTCTTTCTCGGCCCTGCCGCAAAGGGGGAAGGAGAAACCAACTGCTGAGTCCAAGGCCTCTGTCCCCCTAGCGGCAAGGAACAGAACATGGACCCTGAAGCAGGCTGCCTCATGGTCTGCTGAGGGATCGTCAAGAAAACGAGTGAAGCCGTAGTCGAAGAACTCCCAGCGGCCCTGCCGCAAAGGGGGAAGGAGAAACCAACTGCTGAGTCCAAGGCCTCTGTCCCCCTAGCGGCAAGGAACAGAGCATGGACCCTGAAGCAGGCTGCCTCATGGTCTGCTGAGGGATCGTCGAGAAAACGAGTGAAGCCGTAGTCGAAGAAGTCCCGGCGGCGCCGGATGTCAATGCTCGTCAGACCACGAGGGATAGCTGCAAGGGAAGATGTCTGTACCTGCAAAGGGGGCCGTAAGAAAGGCTGACCCTCTCTCGCTAGGCGACTCGTGGCAAAGGTGCTGCCAAGAGATCTCCTAACCGCCGGAGAAGGTCTTGCCCCCTGGGTTGTGTGTCCGGGCAGAACTGCCACGTCATCAATTTGTGACATTATGCAGCCTTGGGAGGATTGGAGAAGATGTGTTCGCAGGTCCAGTTTCAGGAACCTCGAACAAAGCTGTGACTTTTTGACACTCTAGTGGCTTCAGCTATGCTTCATGAGGTTCAGATTCGGGGACCCTTAGTGGACCACCATGGCAGATCTGGTAGCCCTGATGGATGAAGATGTATGGAGAGACCTCTAGTCTCTATGATCTCTTGGCCGATTCGGGCTAAGGCCTCATTGCCACATGAGATTATTCGAGCCGAACAAGCTGCTCCGGCTCTCATAGTTGTGGCCCTTACTAGATCAGTTTCCTTCATGCATAATTTATGGGATCTCCCCAGAGACAGATATGCTCGGCTAGCCCTTGAGTCATCCCGACAACTAGCACTACAGGGGGACACAACATGCTGGTATGTCCATATGACATCATGGTTTCGTTTACATGGCTCCATTCCAGTACTCCTTGGATGCACCCTCCCTTTCTCTCACATGGACAGAGATCACTAGACTTATACGTCAGGATTTGATTCAACTAGATACTAGAAGCACATGGATACATCCAACACGAGTTGGGCACGAAGATGGCTTTTTATAGAGAGCATCTTCTCCAACTAACAGAGGATGGATATGTGATCAGGCCAGCCTATATGGACACTCATTTATCCTATGGGATATGATGTGCTACTGGTCAGATGCGCACATCATCGCATCAGCTAGATATTGAGACTGGCAGATTTAGGAGAGTACCAGCAGAGGCCAGGATATGCCAGTTCTGTCATATAAAGCCAAACACAGAGTCACATCACATTTGTCATTGTCCGCTTTCACTGTCTATTCAGAGAGGGCTTTTGACTGTTGGCTAGAGTCATGAGATATCAAGATCAAAGATGCTTCGGGTTGTTTTTGCTAGAGCTGCGCAGACACGGGGAGAGTCTCTTGAGGAGACCATATTAGTGGAGAGAGCCATTGAGCTCGAGAGAGCTAGACGCCCACGTCTACGAGGGCGACCACGGCATTGACGAAGGCTCCATCAGAGGATCAGGACCATTCTAGCACGATATGGGAGACACCCAGTACCACTATTTAGAGAGGCGGACATTGACGAAGCTCTTCAGCGACCGATGCAATACTTTCTCAGACAACACTGGAGACCAATCTGTTACAAAATGGTGAATCTAATACCATGTCTGGGTACAAAAGAACTAGAACAAAGATACTACTACTAGAATCCATCCTCATCTGCACTCTGGATGTCGAGAGAGTATGGCTCGAATCCTCTGCTGTAGTCTCCGTCGATGTTGTGTAGCCCCTCTCCTCAATCGTGGCCATCTGGATCTCCGTAGCTCCAGTGCTCGGTTGATGAGAGTGCTGGTAGTGGTCGAATGAGTGTGGGCCGAGCTCTGCAGTGATGGATGCTCCTCTGGCTGTCCCATATCTAGTGAAAAGAAATCTGTAATCTGTCTCTGGGACTGTCTCTCTCTATCTCTCCCCAGTAAAGTGTCTCTATATCTATGTAACTCAAGTAAATATAGCCCAAGACATCTCTGATCCTCATAACTCATGACCCTAGAGAAAGGACTGAAACCCTCTCTGAATAAGCAGTGGAAACGGCCCCGTATCTCATAGTACACTATGCAATGACATATGTAATGTGGCATCCAGTGGAGACTTAGCGACTTTGCTTGTGGGACTACCCGGGAGTGCAACAAGTCTGGCTGTGGAGTCTCCGCTTGATGGTATTTCTCCTTCTAGAAATGACCTATATTTGGGGAGCACCGGCTTGATCAACTCTATTTCTGTAGCCATAGTGCATCACTAGAGGTACACAAGTGTCACAGAGTAGCTAGAGAGTGGTCAGACTTCTATGGACATGATGGACCACTAGGGCTACTATGGACTACTATGGGTACAATACAGTGTATAGTGTGCGGACTACCATGGACACTATGAACTAGTAGGGCTACTATGGACCACCGTGGCTAGTGTAGCCTGTAGGAGCCCATCTGATAACATGGACTCCAGCTTGGTTGGCCCACAATCTACTGAGATTGGGCCTCAGTAAGTCTAGATATTTCCTTGATGTATGTATCGATTGCAAAGTAGTCAATGGAGTACTGGGTCACCCCACGCCATCAGATTGGTCTCATCCTTCCATTACCTTGCAATAAAGCTTCTAGGATCTAGTCTCACTGCGCTCTGCATGAAGAGTTCTGAGTTGAGCCTCTACACTCCCCTTCTATCCCTGTGCGGTTCTTGGTCTGGAGCTGTGGGTGCTTCCAGTGAGACTCTTGTAGCTGATACTCGACGGCTGAGGGTTCAATCGTTCACTGAGTCCATGGTGTCTATACTGTCAGTAATCATTGCTGTCTATTGTGTCAGCTATGTTGTCGACAGTAGTCTGTTTGCTTTTGCTGTCTATTGTTGCATTCTGTGATCTATGGTTGTCGGTGTGTTTTACGGTTGAGTGATTGCCTACTGCTTTTTGTTGTTGTGTTTCCCTTAGTCTTGAGTGAGGCTTCATCACCTTGCTAGAGGCTGCTGCTATAGGAGGGGCGCCCTTATCAGTGCCCCATGCTGGATCTCTTTTCAGAGACACGGAACACGAGAAGTATCTACATCAGCAGCCTTGCCGTCTGGTTTATTTGGAGGGCACGGTGATGAAACAACACTGAAAGTTTCACACATACGTCCAGATACATTGTGTATGTATACAAAGGCGTGCGTGCAGACATAGACATATGCATATTGTAATAGCTGATATATTTTTTATTAATTTACAAAGATTTTAAGCTGCTTTAAAATAGATGGAGTATCAGTATGTTTGATCACATGTTCCTTGACTTGCATCATAAGTTGATGTCTGCATGTGTGATTACCTCTTCTTGCTGTTGAGAAGTTTGAACCTTACAGGATAATATGCAAATTTTTGGTGGACGTTTCTGGAACTATTTCAGTCTAGGTAAGATGCTACATTATATTAGCTCATTTGCAGCATGATGAATGATCTGGTGCATCAAAGATCTCAACAAGGAAAGTTAATTTCTTGGTTTTGATCATGTGCCCTGAATGCAGGCATGGATGCTCAGGTGGCGTTTGCTTTCCATCAAGAGAGACAAAATTATCCAAAAAGTTTCAAGAGCCAGTTAAAAAATCAGGCAAGATTATCCTTTCATCGTGCCACGTGTGGTTTGGCCGTGAAGGTGGCTAGTGCTGGACATCTAAACTTTTCATAAATTGGTCACCGACAGTTTTCATAAGCTTTCTTAAGGTCAACTTACTGTAACTACATTGCAGTGGCTTGAATGGTAAAAGATTCTGCCTAACCATTATCTGAAGTTGAAAGCTTGGCTCCCTCGCAAAAGGGTAGTTATGTTCACGTAATGTGGTCATGTTGCTATTGCTAATACCCTGTCATTTGAATGTAACATTTTGGTCCTTTGGGGATCACCAAGATCCTGTGTATCCAGAGGGGATGCCTGTGGTGGCCCTTTCTGATGTTACATATTTTCTGCTTGTCTAAGTTTAGTTTGCAATTGGTTGGAAGGGAAGATGTTCCCCCTCGTGTGTGCATGTGCCCGCAAAATTTGCGTGAAGTTTTTTCATCCCAGCTATGAAGTTGTGGCACTTTGATATGATTCCTAATGCTAGGCTGGCTGGTCTGTGCATGCTAAGGGGACATTGGCTTTGTAGAATTTTTGGGAATGCAGAATATAGAATAATGCATGAAGGTGACGTAGTGACAAACACCAACGTAGATCTGAATTTTTCGTTTTCCCATGCCTCCCATACTAATAACACAGCATGAGGTTTTTAACAACTGGAACAACCTATTGTTTTGTTAGACATGGCTGTTTGTAACGCTGATTAGTTAGTTCTACTCGTGGTGCAGAGTACATATGGAATGATAGGGTGTGCCCAAGGATGGTATTGCGTCAGATGTTTTCATCCTGCATCACGGTATGAATTGTTGCTAGTGTTTGTTTTCTTTTGCGGACAAAAGGATGAAGTAATATTCCGTGTTGCTGTTCAAAACCCTCATTGATTCAGAAGTATAAATTATTTCGGGAAAATCGAGTATGCTAAGCATGATGAAGATTGGCAAGAGCTGGCTTTATCTCCCAAGTAATTGACAATGTACCTTTTCTTTTCTTTTGAGCTGTATGTGATATCAGTAAGTATTTTACAGATTTTACAGTGATTTGCACATGTGCAGCATTCGGTCAATCATATTTTTGAATCTACCGAGCTTTTCTGGAGGGTTTGACCCTTGGGGACATCCAAGTCATGGTATCTCAGAGAAGGTCATCCCTATCTTTTATTGATAGTTTAAGGCACAGTTTCCTGACCTTGCTGTGAAAACAAAGACTTATCTCTTCAGGCTTTGCTTAAATTTAGTAGGAACTTCTATAATGCTGGAAGAAGCCCTGACAATGTTCTCAAAGTGATGGGTATTTTTGTTTCTCTTGGTTGTGCGTTTATGTGGAAGTGTGTCTTTCTCAGATGTTCTTAAGCTTAGATATTTTTGACCTAATCAAAGTTTGTGTTTGTCAAACATTCTTATTTGCAATGACCGAGGGGATTGTTTTTTTAGTTAAGTATGAACCCCCTGGTGGCTTGCTTGAGGGTAGGCCTAGGAGTCCAGGCTCACCTTCTAAGGCTAGAGGGTGTTCTCGTAGAAAACAAAGTTCAACATAAACTTAAAGTTTTTCTGCCATTAGAATTTAATCTTGATGAGCTTCAAGGTGGAAAGGTATGTGATGTTCGATACATATCTGGTATGTAAGGTGCGCAATACTGAACAGTATGTATCTTAATGTACGTGAAAATTTGTGCTATTAAGAAAAAAACCTAACTTATAGAACAGTTTAGGATATTGTAATATGCTCAAACTCCCCATTCCAAAACCCCATACAAATGAAACTAAGAGATACCATAAACTAGAATTTATAACCATTTTATGTATCACCTGAGTCATCCAACAGATTGCAAGAGGTTTAAACACTATTTTAATTTCATCCAAGCTGCAAGAGACCTCATAGTCCAAAATGGAAAACCACAAAATGAGTTTAATGTCATAATGAAGCTAGAAAAGCTCTAGGCAGAAGTCTCAATGATAATCAAAGATCATAGTACCATACTACTCAAGTCTCAAAGACGGGGAGACACAATGAAAACTGAACAGTGACACATGTTACTGTCTTTGGTCTCATGAAAAGTAGAAAATCCACATTATGTCCTACTCAAAATAACCAAGGTTTTAGACCGTACTAGGTAGTAGGTAGTAGGTACTATATCAAATCCCATCATCAGAAAACAATGATGAAGAGTGCATGTCTCCCTCTGTCAAGGCATTGCCCTCTTCATCATACTCTAGCTCTGCTATATTAAGCTCAAGTGAGGGGCCTGCATCATCCTCAGCTAGGTCATCCAGCTGTGAATTGAGGCATGGTCTGAAAAGAAGATTGTGAGACCTGTCACCTTCAATAGTCACAGAATCAGTCAAATCTTGATCGACCGACAACAATTTATAAAACAATGTGGTGATCAGTGATGCTTATGACACATTCATTATTCAATTGCCACATGGCATGATGGCAGTGGGCTCATTAACGATTGCCATTGATCAATGATAGGTGACCGATCATATTACATAACACAATGCACATCCATCTGATTCCAGATTCCATCATTTGACATTCAATCACCACATGGCACATATGACATTGCCATTTATACATGATGAGTTTATGAGCATACACCAAGAGATAGATACTGAATAAAATACAAGTGAGAATTGAGATCGACAACTGCACATGAATACCGACGATGCCAATGGTGATTTCAACCATCATTGTGGGACTGCAACCATCTCTCCAGACTCCGGAGTCCCTCCTGCGAAGAATTCTGAGAGAGGGAATCTACCTCCCCGCATGCGCAGTCACTCTTGGGCAGTGATGACATAAGTAGGAATGTCATAGCTGTTGTACAGGCGGTGCATGACAAAGGTGGTCATCTTTTTTTTCCTGTTTGGAAAGTAACAAGGTCTTCAACATTCCTCTTTTAGGTCAATAGGTAGCAGTTTTTCATTTTAGTCTTAAGCTTATTTTAGGATATAAAAATTTGTTCTGTTGTCTTTTGTTTGTGTTGTTGGGTGGAGTCTGAATTCTATGATTAAGTTTTTGTGCCATCTTAATCTTGTTGAGATAGCTATAAGTTGAGTACTTGTTTCAAAGTTTCAGTCAAGTAAGCCGGTCTAACTTATTTTGCTTGAGCCTTCTCTAAAAGCATAGAGAATGGTTTGTTTTTATCTAGTTTTTGTTTAGATTCAAACAAAGTGATTTAGCTTTTTCTTTATCCGCATTTTTTGTGCACCTTTCTTTGCGTCTTTCTGTGTGTATTGTATGTCTTTAGGTCCCAATTCCACTTGTTACTTGTCTTTAATAGTTTCTAGAGTAAAAGCTTACATTAAGGTTGTTACTCTAAGATGAGTTTGTATCTCGATAAAGCATTTTCACAGCTAAAACTTCTGTTTTTAAGATTTCTTTTGATTAATGAACCCTACAAAAACAACAATGAGGATTAAAAGGTGTCCTTTGTTTGATGTGCTGTTGGATCTAGCAGAGAAGCTTAACAGAGCCCCAAATTGATGATGGCATTCTGGAAATAGTTGGATTTCGAGATGGTTGGCATGGCCTTTCCCTGCTTTTTCCCGGTGGACATGGGACACGTCTGGCTCAGGTTTGTACAATAGCAATGTGTTCCTTTTCATGTTTGCACTGTTTTCTTCACTATATCAAGGGTCATTAGAATCCCAAATGCCTGTCTCTTTGGCTTGTTCATGTGGCTTTGTTACAACCAATGTGTTTTGTATCAGCGCAATTTTATATCCACCCAACCATACTACTCTCATTTCATCTGATGCAAATGCTAAATGTCTTTGAAGTTCTCAATTTTTCTTCTATGCCTCTTAGTGGGCTTTATGAGAGAGATTCTTGAGCTAAATTTGGTGCCGCGGTGTCACAGGCACACAGAATCAGATTAGAAATCAGTTCTGTAAATCATACCTACATGCGCATGGATGGAGAGCCTTGGCTACAGCCTCTACCTGAAAAGGATTCTTTGACCACCATGGAAATTTCTCATGGTGGCTGTGGTTTTGTACTTGCGACAGAAAGAAGCATAGTGAAAACCTCAAAGTCGTCCGAACAAAATCCTCAAAACAAGAAGTGAATGCTCCAGAAAGAACTTGCTGTCAGAAGGTTTTTTTGTAGCAAACAAGAGGAGGTCCATCTGCTCTTTTACCTACAAGCAAGTTGAGTTGATCCATGAATAATTTTGACATATGAAGCATAGTGAATTGATTCCTTGACAAGAAAAGATGCCTTTTAAGGAAGAAAGTGGAAGAAGGTACAGCAACAAGAAATGATTGCAAGGTAGGGAAAGAAAGCACAAAATTGGCTATCATTTTTGACAAATCTTTCTCTAGCTTTATGCATTTTATATTAAAAAAAAACAATCAACAAAGACATTAGCCTCACAATAAAAACCTCATGGTCTTGATCACTAGCACTTTGGTTTTCTATGGTAACAACTTGGTCACAGATGACAAGGATGCAAAACCCTTCTCAATTGCTTCTGCATGGTACACACGGAAGGGCCCTCAGCCAACCCTCCCCAAGAGATTGTCCACTTCCCTTCATTAGAGAGGGTTCAGAAGTGTGCTTTTTGAGGCAAAGAACATAAAGGAAATATGCGTCTCAAGGGATACCATAGAGATGATCCTCAAGGTCCTATAGGCCCTAAGTACACGTTGACATGCATGGAAATGGACCCTATACCTAGGGGTGAGGGATCAACTTTATGAGTAGATGGTTGGTGTAGCTTTGCAAACCGGTGGACTCCAAATGCAACCGAGGGAATTCAATCTGCATATATTTTTGGCCTTTTCAAATGAGGCACTCAAGGAGAAAGTAGAACGGTGTACATAGGGTAAAGGGGCCATTAAAAAACAGGGGTTTTGTGAAGGGACCCTTGGACCCCTTACTTTTAACTTATTTTGTGTCCACTCTAAAGACACCACTGGCCCCTTGGTGAGCTGGCTAGTGCAGCTTAAGATGCTATCCCCGCCGTCAGATCTTGTGTTCAAGCCTTGCTAGCGCGATTGGCCTACATTACCCCCTTATGCGGCTTGCTACCAGTGCTCGTTTTTGTTACACGCAATTCGATTTTCGCCATCGCGTGGCCTCGTGAGAGCTTCGATCACGCCAAAAAATTTGCGAGAGGTAGCAACCGATCCGCTCTATCCATTGAGCACCTTTGCAACAAAAATGGTGCATTGTGTTGCGCGCAGCGTGTTGCCCCGCTTAGGTGGCTCTAAGTTGGGGGTTTTACCCTATTCTATCTTGGTTCTTTTGGTGTACGTAAAGCCTTGAAGTTTTAGGGGCTTATGGACCGTTGGATAAAGTTTGTCAATTAGTGCCACGTGGAAAGCCCCCCCCCCCCCCACACAAAACACACACCTCTTATAACTAGTAATTGTCTTTTTTAGTATATGTAGACCCTTGAGAGAGATAGCTAACATTTGTTTTCCTATTCTATAAAGTGGGGCATTGAGTAGTGAGGTGAGTCTTTTCTCATCCGGCCTTTTGTGACTTTTCACTTGTTTTCCTTCTATTTTTTTTAATTTGACACACCAGAGGGCCCACAGAGGGGAGGGAGGTGCTTATCCGTTCCAAATATTAGCCATGTTACATGGTCGGGCAAGGGCCACGTATCATCGGGCAAGACCCAGTGTAGGCATCACCATGGCCACCTAATTGATGCACCATGTATTGGGAAAGACGGAGAGAACTCGTAGCAACTAGCTATGTTAACCCTCGCGGCTCACGGACACCCCATCACCTACGACGGACGTGTATTATGTATTTGGTAGAGTCAGGTACCGGGCTTGTCGGACCAATAGGAAAAGGGTAAGAGTGATCGCCGATGAGAGGCGCACTCTAACTGGGACATTCAAGGGATTAGTTGGCTAAGCATGGGCGCCCAAGTGTGAATGGGGTGAGCTCATATAAAAGCCAACTAAACCTAAAATTCATTGATTTTCTCATTTGTGCAATAGAAGAGTGCTCTTGCTCCATCTCCATCTCCATCTCCATCTCCATCTCCATCTCCATCTTCTTCTTCTTCACCTCCTCGTGTGTGTGTGTATGTGAGAGAGAGAGAGGGAGAGGGAGAGTGTGTGTGCGATCGAGCATTACGAAGGCACGACGGCGGTGAAGCGATTGAGCACGACGTAGCGACGTCTCCTTCTTCTTCGCGGCGAGGAATTCTCCACGGAAGGAGCATAGAGCGGTGAGTGACACACCATTGCCCTCTTTTGAGCTTACTAGTTAAGCTAGTTGTGTGCTTGGAGCCGTTTATGGCTCGTACACAGTGTTAAGCAAGGCCCTTGCTTCGACAGTGCGGCAAGGAGCGCACATTTTTGGCGCTGCTGTCGGGGAATCGCCCTGCACTAAGCCCAAGAGGCACTTTGTGCTTCTCCTATGAGTTGTTTGTAGTAGGAAAGAAGAGGAAGAGGAATGAGTTGTTTTTCTGCAAGTTGTTAATTTCTGTATTGTCTGCAAGTTCTGTGATTTCTGCATAATGTTGTGTTTTCTGTTTGCACACAGTCTTTGCACAATTAGTAGTCGTTAGCTTGTTTGCAGTAAGTAGGAAGGCAATTAGCAATTTCTGCTGCACACAGTCTGTACACAGTTTTCCGTCAAGGTTTGCCTATACACAGTCTTTGCACAGCAAGGTAGCGAGAGAGGAAGTAGGTGGACAGTTAGCTCACTGTCAATAAGCAGTTAACAGATTAGTTAGTGGTTAGCAGCACTGTTAGTAAGTAGATAAGGTAGTGAGTTGTTGACTGGGAGGTTAGGTAGGTGACAGTTTGTGTGGCCAAGAAAGAGTCACCAAAATCGCGCGGGCATGCACACAATTTTTTGTCAAGGTTTGCCTGCACACAGTCTTTGCACAGTAAGGTAGTGAGAGAGGAAGTAGGTGGACAGTTAGCTCACTGTTAGTAAGCAGTTAACAGATTAGTTAGTAGATTAGTTAGTGGTTAGCAGCACTGTTAGTAAGTAGATAAGGTAGTGAGCTGTTGACTGGGAGGCTAGGTAGGTGACAGTGTGTGTGGCCAAGAAAGGGTCACCAAATCCGCGCGCGATCGTCGCCCAAAAAAAAAAAAAGAAAAAAAAAAGAAAATTAAAAAAAAAAAACAAAAAATATTTAAGCGTGAGTGACTGGGGGGCTACACTAAAATTTTAATCGGGATCGGGATCATTTGCCCAAGCCCAAGCCCAAGCCCAGGCCAAGGCCTCAGTCCTCAGTCTTATGATATATACTAGACTCACTCTTATATATACCCTACCCCCTCAAAAGGGAATGAGAGCATGTGGGGCAAGTCCTCCACTCTCCTCCCTTCTCTTCCCACTTGCACCCTTAGACTTTCTAATTTGGGCCTAGTTTTCTACTAAAAATTGACGGTTTTAGGAATTCCGAGGGCATAAAGTGACCAAACGGAGGGCTGTAAAACACGGCATGTCCCTCTGATCGAGACGCTCGTTTTGAGCTATCATACATTCTATTCTATAGCTGGGTGAGAAAAAAAAGGACCAAAAAATCAAAAAATAAATAAATAAGAAAAGACTTGGGTTGCAAAACACCCAAAATTACTAGGTGAGTAGCCTTCACGGGCCCTCACTGACACTTCTAGGGGATCCAAGTCATATGAACTTACGCTCTGGACGAGTGTTAGAGCACGAGCATATTGGTAGTGCCTCCATTTACGCGGGCACCCATTATTCTTCCATCTTAGGTTCTGGACCTTCAGCCGGGACTCAAGGTAGCGCGACCCAAGATCCTCATATCGCGTCTAGTGATTCTTCCTCTGACTACGAAGTCATGGAGGGGTATCCTACACCAAACCCTGATAGTTCAAGTCAAGACATGCATGCCATGGGCCCACGGTCCGGGTCCAACGTGTTTAGCCGCTTAAAAGAGACCCTTAGTAGAGCTACTCGCTCCGAACATGCGATTAATGAAATAAATGAAGGGAGTGGGGAAGTAAATTCGTCATTCATGCTTAAAATAGACCCTATGCTTCTTGAGAGTGTGCATGTGAATGTTCCATCCACTGCACCTCCTGATCCTTTAGGATTATTTCCCTCTGAGGTTTTACTACCCGATGGTAGGAGTCTTGCCGAAGTGCAAGAGATCGAACGCTATATGCAAGCAACAAGGGAGAGGGAAATTGAGAACCTACGAGGGCTAGAACAAAGTCGGGCCTTGAAAGCAAAGGCTCCTATGACAACAATCATGCCAGCCGAGCAACCGAGTGCTCCCAAGGTAGCAGTCACGGAGGGGCAAGCTATGGGGAGCAATAATGCTTCCACTTCAAGGGAAACCTCCAGCACGCCAGGCCTAGATGAGATATTCCTAAACGAAAATTGGGAGTATGAACTACAAGCAGAAGCTTTAACTGATCGGTACACAGGACACACCTATCATGTGGGTTGGTTAGATGTTATACAATCCACATCGGGTGCTACTAGCATAGATGAGCAACAACAGAAAGTCTGTGATGTCCTCCATAGGATTGTTGAGTTAGAAAGATAGAACACAGGGATCAACATGCCTTCAACAGGCCTAATGAGATTCTTGGATACGAGAAAGGCCAACCAACCAACCTTGTCACAAATGGAGACTCCCTCAGTGAGCCCCATTGATCCTCCATATGTTGTTTCGCCAGGAGCCTCAGTACAATCTGAGCCCACAAGTGGCAGCTTTACCTTCCCAGATCTAGCTCATCTTTCTCTTAATGACACTACGGCTACCATGCATATCCCAATGGTGAGCATGACAAGAAGTACACCATGGAGTTCATTTGTTAACACGGCGCCGATGCCTAGTAGCACAGTGGCCCCAACTATACCTACATGTATGTATCAATCATGTGCACCTGTCGTACCTCAGCCTCATGTAGCTCCTACACCTCCGATTATTCCAAGAGCTTACAATCCACAATGGAATTATCCATGCTCTTATACAAGTGGAGCCATGCCATTTAATAATAACATGCCATATCAGGCACCCCCTATGCCTAGGGCCACGCCTGTAAACTTTGGACCACCGTCTGGTACACCACCATACGAAATTTGGGGAATTTGAATTCTCGATGCAATCCAAACGAGAGATTCAACAACAACCAATTGCTCGATAGATTCATTAGGGGACTACGACATGAAAGTATCTATAATGGCCTAGTCATTAGAGGTATCACTACTTGGGAAGCAGTCACCATGAATGCAATCCAATTGGAGGATAATTTAATGATTGCAGGAGAAAGAGTGTCTGCCGAGCCGAAGTCAAGTAGCTCGCAAGCATCAGGGCATGAGCCAATGAAGATAAAGCCAATCGTGAAAGAGCAAACGATATCTGAGATGACTTTGGCAGATCTCACCAAGGCCATCCAAGAAAGCCTTAGGGGTAATCGTGCTCCACAAAACACTCATATGTATCCAAGAAGGGAGCAACAATGGTGCTCAATTTGCTTGGGCCCACATACTACGAGTGAATTCCCTACTTTCAGAGTAAAGTTTAACAGGACTTGTAACGCGTGTGGTAGGTATGTCCATCAAGCGAAGGATTGCCTAATGCTTAAACGCATCATGGAAAATAGACCGTCTATAGCTTGGGCAGACTCACCTCGAGTTCCTGCATTGATGCCTACCCCACCCATGGAGCAACAATTGCCATTACAGCACATGGTCCCTAGAACCCAAAATGTGGTCCAAACCACACCGTTGCCACCTCCAGTGCTAGGACCACAACCCCCTCATCCAAGAGTTACACCTATGAACCAAATAGGTTGCGAGTCATCTAGTACTTATGTAGATTGCGAAGGGGACATAGACCCTAGTATCACCTATGGAGTCGACATGCTTGAGGAGTGTCCCATGTACTATATGGAAGACCATTGGGGACAAATCAAACCGGTATATCAAGCTACTACGCTAGCAGCAAGAGGCTAAAACATTAATAGTTTTGCCAGGAGACCACCTCTTCAGTGCTACGAATGTGGTGGACCACATCGAGTAGCTGAGTGCCCCATTAGAATGCAAAAGAATGCTGCACTAATGCAAATAAGTCAAGGGAGTGCATTGGCAATGCCAATACTCATTTGTAATCGTTGTGGCATAGATCATTTGATCGCACAGTGTCCTAACAATCCAAACGCGCCGAAAATCACACCATTGAACTTAATAGAGATTGTTGATGGGACACCACCAACTATAAACATAGCACCAGTGAATGTACTCACACGATCGATGCTCCAAAAGCAACATTACATCCTCGAAGAGAGAGATGCTGCATCCATTGGCCGAGCGAGAAAGAAGAAAACACGAAGAAAGAAATCCCTTAATGCTTCTAACTCAAAACCTAGTTCAAAGACTAATATAGGGACAGGAGAGGATCCCGTGTATATGAATGACCCTGAGGATGACTCAGATTCGATAGAGACCACAGAGACCAAAACTATTACTACAAAGGAAAAAGCCAGTGAAGAGGATCACGAGAGGGAATTACGACGAACACCAAAAGAGTATTCAAAGTTAAACCACCCAGTTGCGAACCCCCAAGATAAGCCACGAGAGACAAAAAATGAGGATTGCAAGAGAAAGATTGGAACCTATCCAAACCCAACAGTGGAAATTGAACGAGTCCAACAACTGAGGGGTTTGGTGGAAGAAACTCAAAGAACATTAGAACCTGAACCCAAACATATCTAGATGTCGGACACAGTGTTTCCCACACAAGTTCAACCTCACAAGAACTACAGACCGTTAGCCATACCCAGTATCATTCGGAAAGAGAGTGAGGGTAGGACATCTGAAAGTGGACATACACCTTTCCTACTAGAGAGAATGTTTAATGAGGGAATGCCCGACCCCCTTGAGGAAGTGGAGATTCCATCTTCACCATTCTCTTGTCAGGGTCCTACGTCCCACAAGATGCCATTAAATGTTGCCAAATTGATGAATTTCATGTCTTCAGAAGTTAGAACCACCATCATGTCCAAACTATATAAAGACCCCGAGCTAGTCTCAGCTCTTCGAGCCTTCCTCAATGGAGAATTACAGGCCAGATTACCACAGTTTGCACATATGAACAAACCTGACTTGGTAATGAATGATGAGGAACATTTAGCACCACCATCTGACCTAGCGGAACATGAATCTGTAATTGAAGTACCCGTTAACAAGTTGGGGCAATACTTTGAAGGTGATGAATCTAATGCTACTTTGCCAATCACTACTAAAGGATTAACTGTAAAGGGAGTCCTTGACGGTGGTGCGGGAGTCAGCATGGTGACAAAGAGTTGTTGGGAGTCTATGGGGCGACCTCACCTTGAAGCCACAAGCGTAGTGGTAAAAATGGCTAATGGATCTATTGTTACGCCTATTGGAATGCTTAAGGATCTCAGGATCAAGGTCTTGGGACACAAGGTAAGGCAGACTTTCATTGTTATGGATTTTTCCAAGCATCCTATGTCATTTGAGATGATCTTAGGGCGTCCATTCATGAGGGAAGCAAAAATGATGCATGACTGGTCCAAAAACCACGTCTACTTATAGTTCCAAGACTCTGTCATTCGAGTTGATCTTTTAAGTGGTCGAACGCATCCTCTAGGAAATAAATTCATCATTGATAATCGATCAGACACAACAATTCACTCAGCTCCATTACAGTATTGTTACACGTGTAACGAAGACACGGATATTGGGGAGAACTCTCCTTATATGGATATCCTACCCGGAATGGCTGAGTCAGACAATGTCGATTGGGTGCACCTAGCGGCAACTATAGATACATGGGGAGCTAGAGGAACAACCTGGGTAACACCAGATGGGGAAGAGAGGATCTCCATAAAGTTACAAAGGAATCCACAGTGGACCTCCATAAAGCTACAAAGGAATCCACACCTCCCAGTGTTCAAGAATCACCTGATGAACTACTTCAAGTTCGATCTTGGGAGAGTACCTTACCACCCTTGCAACTCGACGAGGCGCCTAAGGTAATAGAAAACTACTGGCAAAAATCTCCACCTATTACCAACTGGAACAATTGGTTTCAAAGGGTGACAAGCTCATTTCAAACGGTATGATCTACCCAAGGAAGGGGGGAGTGTTTGCTGACAGTCATCATTCATTTGTTTCCCTCTCAACCTTCCTCCCTGGCCTCTATATCTCCCAATCTTAGGGAATGTACATATAAAGCTTTATACTCACAAAAAACAAAAAAATAATAAAGAGCAAGAGCAATTAGCAAACGAGTATGCACATTAAAAGTCAAAACATTGACTCAGACCTACACATGTCACATCTGGTACAGTGAAACAGAAACCTATGCCATAAAACACCTTTGATCCTCATCACTTGAGTGATGGAGGGTAGGTAAGATTAGTACGATAGGAGTGTTTCTGTTTTAGAGTTGAGTGATTAGCAAAGTTCTCTTTTCCCACTAATGTGCCTCCTGGAGGTATTCCTTTTGTTTCCTAGTGTGTACAGGAGCGTGTTGCTATTGATAGGATTTGGACCTTCATGGAATCTTTATCTCGACTCACTCTTCAAATCAAGCGCGACCATCGACACAAACAGGTGTTTCTTATCCATTAACATTGCCCCTTATCTTTTTTGCATCTATGATTGTCTGCTTTAATTGTGATTGGTAGCCTAATATCCAGCACATTTGCTTAGTAACGAACATTTAATTCAATGTAATTTTTTGTCATAATCACTTGTCTAGGTTTAAAACTCAAGCAGTCCGACTAAGCTAAATTGACCAAGTTAGGTGTTAGAGATCTCCTCTTAATACCATGGGGAATGCCTTCCTAATAATCAATGGTTACTTAGGTTCTTAATCCGATTTAGGTAGCATTGTGTGAAATGTACTAGGGCTTTCTAGTGGACTTGACCCTATTGACCTTTAGCTTAAGTATTATAAAGGGAGTTTACTAGTGTGATGAGCCTGGGGAGGTGTACCAGTGTTATATGACCCCCCAAAGTTACAAAATTAAAATACTGAAAATGAACAAACAAAAAATCAAAGTGCCACACTGTAAAATCTTAAACTGGAAGAGAAATCTCAGCTTGATTTGGTACTTCACTCACATGTATTGCCTATGGTACTAGAGCCCTAGAGGTTCCCAGTATGGGCACTTTTTCTTGAAAAGAAAAAAACCCAAGGCATACAAAATAAGCACACACATCAAAATTGAATCACTGTGAAAAGAATTTGGGGGGTCAAAGAAAAAGTAATCAGTCAGGCGATGATTTCATGAGAAATTCCTTTTATGGTAGCTTAACTACAAGGTCTTCTAGATATAGCCTCTAGTCAGCCCTCGAACATGAATACTTGGCTCTCGCGATTAAACAACTTAATTGACCACAGAAAATTAAGAAGCTTACCCATGGTATTAATATTCGATCTCTAGTGCCTTTCGACCGTCAAATTAGCGACCCCAGACTTGTTTAATTTTTTACCTTTACATCTGTTTATGCATTTGATTACATTACAATTTAATGTTCATTGCTGACAAATTGTTTGAAATTCTTTTACCAATCAAATTGTCTACCTAAAACTGCATATGCTTTTTAATCACTTATGAGAATGCAATTACTGTGCCAATGTTGTTTGATTTGGCAGTGACTGAAGAAGGCTAAGGACATTCATCTCAAATGCTCTTCCACCTCGACGAATGAGCTTCAACTCAATAGCTTCCGAGGACGGAATCTACATCAGGAAGGGGGGCATGTTAACCCTCACGGCTCACGGACACCCCATCACCTACGACGGACGTGTATTATGTATTTGGTAGAGTCAGGTACCGGGCTTGTCGGACCAATAAGAAAAGGGTAAGAGTGATCGCCGATGAGAGGCGCACTCTAACTGGGACATTCAAGGGATTAGTTGGCTAAGCATGGACGCCCAAGTGTGAATGGGGTGAGCTCATATAAAAGCCAACTAAACCTAAAATTCATTGATTCTCTCATTTATGCAATAGAAGAGTGCTCTTGCTCCATCTCCATCTCCATCTCCATCTTCTTCTTCTTCACCTCCTCGTGTGTGTGTGTATGTGAGAGAGATAGAGAGGGAGAGTGTGTGTGCGATCGAGCATTACGAAGGCACGACGGCGGTGAAGCGGTTGAGCGCGACGTAGCGACGTCTCCTTCTTCTTCGCGGCGAGGAATCCTCCACGGCAGGAGCATAGAGCGGTGAGTGACACACCATTGCCCTCTTTTGAGCTTACTAGTTAAGCTAGTTGTGTGCTTGGAGCCGTCTATGGCTCGCACACAGTGTTAGGCAAGGCCCTTGCTTCGACAGTGCGGCAAGGAGTGTACAAGCTAGGAACCTCCTCCTCGAGTGACCCACCCCAAGAGGAGGATGCACTCGAATGTCCAAAGGCAAGAGCCCTAGCAACGTGAGCACAAGGTGTCTCTCTAGAGTGTGACCCAACGGAGGATTTGAACCCACAACCCTAGGTTGAGAGGTCGAAGCCTTGTTGTTAGACCAACTCTTTGAGGACATTTTCCTTCTATTTTTAATAATAGAGGCTTTAACAAAGCATTCTCTTGTACAAGTAGGCATGTAAAGAGAGTCATTCCATAGTGGGTCACACACCATTTCTCATTTTCTTATGTAGTCCATTGTGACTTTTCACCTTGTTTGTTTTGATTGAAGCTATTCATGGTTTCATAGTGTAGAAGTCCCAAGTGAGTTTAGACTCACCTTGTTTCTCATTGACGACACGTCGTTAGACACACTTTGATAATGCACCATCCAATACTCCACTTTTTAAAACATAATGGAAGAAAAAAATCCTATGGGAGAACACTCCAAGATAGCTAAGGATCTCAAGAAAATCTCTCAAATGGGAAATTGAGAGAGGTAAGGAAGAGACTTACTGTATAGGTCATCATGTGTACGGTAAATGTGAATTATTACACATTGAATCAATACATGAGTGTTGCCTCGTTGCCTCTATGTGACAATGAGAGCAACCAAATTTTGAATGACATGATTTGTCTGTATGCATGGTATTACCCATCGACATCAAGTAAATCTTATTGGTGATTAGCATAACTTCTTAACTGTAAGATTGTTAAAAAACTATGTTTGGCACGGATAAAGTGCTCTCATAGCTATGGTTTATCTATCATTAATGAAGTTGAAAAAGAAGTGTGGGATATGGTTATCAAAGATATTCCTCTTGAGGTGCAAGGGCCCATAACCTTGGATTTCTACATCTTAAATGTGACTTGTGTCAATGTTGTTGTAAGCCGGGAGGATTGCATGGTTTAGGTTTCCTAATTTTGTCTTTGAGGAAAAAAGCTTCTCTAGAAAGGGGGAATTGTGACAAGACAAATGTCATAAGGGCTAACAAAGGACAAGGTCCTAAAGGTTAGGCCTTCAATATAGGTTTTATATATAGGGACCAAATATTAAATATATATGGAGATGGTAAAGTGGATGTTTGAATGCACTACACAAATGTTGGTCGATTTTTTCTTTTGTTGAAAATCCCTAGTCATGCATATTTAAGATAACAACATTGAATTTTGAAGAAAAATTGGGAGAAATAAAAGATTCTCCAAATAGGCCTTGAATAATATACATAAGATAGAAAGTGCATAAGCATTGAAATGCTTAAGTTTTGCAAACAAGTAGTTAGTATTTTTCATATGTATATCAAGGGAAGGGTGACTATGTCACCCTTCACCTAAGGACATGGTTTTGCAAGAGAACACAAGAAGGTGATATAAGAGGGGGATTTTATATTTGCGAGCTTTTGTTTTCGAGCTTTCTAACGTATACCACATTTGGCTTAAGTCATCCAAGGCGTTGCCAAGCCCTAGGTTTATTTTCAACAACACCTAAATAACTAGCTATAATATCATCATGAATTTTTATGACCATATCAGCATCTTGCCTATCCCACATGCCATCAAGATGCAAGCATAGGTGATTGCATTTGGAGAGACGCTCTTGCTTTGCATCCATTAAAGCAACTCATAGCTTGTTATTCATAACCTTGTTGGATATATCTCACAATGTGTGTGTGTGTGTGTGTGTGAGAGAGAGAGAGAGAGAGAGAGAGAGAGAGAGAGAGAGAGAGAGAGAGAGAGAATTTTTCTTGCTTGTATCATTTTTCTTCATGACTTGCCTGCATCATTTTTCTTCATGACTTGCCATGTGTGTGTGTGTGTGTGTGTGTGTGTGTGTGTGTGTGTGTTTGGATTCTTAAACTACCATGATTTTTTTTTTGCTCCTACACAATCTTGGCAGAAACGCTATTTCAAAAAACGGGTATATCTTGAAAGCATACTTATATTGAGATTCAGTTAGGGACCCTACCCTTGGTCATGGTAGTACTACATATGACTTGTCCATCTACAAAATGCACTGCAAGTTCGTATCTCCAAGTGCTAGAACTTCCTTGCAACCAGTACATGTGTCTCTGGACATAGGTGCATATTCCAATCCACAAGAATTGTTAGCTTTGTAACCACAATGATCTTCATATGTTGGAATCCACCAGTATTATCCATTGTCCCTGCAAGTACACGTTTGTGTGTTTTTTTTCTTTTAACCCCAACGTTCCACAGTTCCATTCTCTTAAATTGAAAGTCTAGTTATAGTTGTTATTTTCACACATAGCAACTTTGACCAAGGAGATTCTCGATCCCCCTTCTCCAAGCATGCTAGTACACAATGATATAGCATGCCTCTCTCTCTCTCTCTCTCTCTCTCTCTCTCTCTCTCTCTCTCTCTCTTTGCATCACTAATTGATTAGTCTTGATTGGAAGGTTCTAAGCACAAATATGGCGAGTTTTTTGCACTACACGAGCCTTAGCTTTTACAACGACCTCCCCTTGAACGAAATCCCCTCGAACTTGCGACTATCAAGCCGGACAATTCCCATACATGCCTGTTGCTTGGTAGTATTTGACAAACCTGCCAACACCTCGTGCATTCAACTACGGATCATTAGTGAACTCCAAGGCTGCCACAATATAACATTGGGATTGTTGTCCAACCATTCTCAAAGCTCGCCCTGATCTCTGCAAAGCCTTATATTGTAAATCCCTTTTGCAAGTGAATTCTTTTTTATTTTTTCAAAATTGGGTAGATCTCATGCTTCTTAATTAAACTTGACTCGCATTATCATTGTTTTGAAAAGCCCACCAAGCCCACCACATTTGGCATACGACCCAGTCAATACAAAGCACAATGTATGCAAGCGTAGGTGATATCATTTGGCATACATTTTGCATACCACCCAGGTAATACGAAGCATAACGTATGCAAGCATACGTGTTTGCTATTAATTCAAAACACCTCAAAGCTTCTTCGTTTTTCTTGTTGATGATACCCAATCTTCAAAAAAAGGGGGGGTTGGAGCCCCCTTATCGTCCGCGCGAAGGCGGATGATGGGGGAGCTCCAGCCCCCCCTTTTTTTCCGGATTGGGTATCATCAGCGTCTTGTATAATGGCACATGCCTATAAGAGTGGGTCATGTGTGCATCACATGTGACATACAAGTCATCTAAGGCATTGCATCTTGAATTATTATGCCCATATCAGTATCTTCCCTAATACCACATACCATCAAGATTCAAGCATCAACATCTTCAAATGCAATCAACTCATGTGTGAAAACCTTCAATGTAATTTTTCTCGTGCTATAGCTTATATTTGAAGGCAAAAAGGAGGAGCCCCTCCCTGACTCACATGCACATGTTTAAAAACGTCAAATGGAAATTATCCCCATGCTAGAGCTACACTCTTGGCTCATCTCATAACGGTCATCTAAGTCAAGTCTAGTTGTTGTTTGCGCATATCAACAAAAAAGGTAGGTCATGAATTACTAAAAAATGTTAAGCTCTTGGTTCACAATAAAAGGCGAGGCAAGAGCTCCTTGATCATTTGCGTGCGCACGGATGATCAAAGAGCTTTTGTCCCTCTTTTTTCTTCTCAGATTGAACCTCCATAAGACTTCATGTGGCAGAAAACCCTCTTTCTACACTTGGTAGGTGGGATGCGGCTCTTACGATGAGCAACGAACTCAATGCAAGTGTGGAAAAACTAAAAGGAGGCAAGAGCCCTCTGCTCGTCCGCGTGCATGTAGATGAGTGGGAGGCTCATGCCCCTCCTTGTTATTAAAATTTATATGGGTCATTTTCAAGTCTCTGTGAACTAAAATGCCGTGCAAGGCCATGATCAAAGCCACACTCCAATGAAACTATAGAGAGGCAAAGCTAGAGGGGGGTTGATGAAGCATTTCCTTGACTAGTGATAGCAACCCATGAATGTAAATGGAAGGAGATCAAGGATAGAGAGTAGGTGAATGCATGCACTTGGTAGAGAGCACTCTATGTTGGCAAAGAAAAGTGTTTGCACATCTGAATCTCTGACCCATGTGAAGATCTTGCATAAGGTGGCAAATCTTCAAGGTGCTTGCATCAGGATGACAATGCATTCTTTGCCACAACCATATTGGGCATATCTAGCAGTCAATGTGCTCCAAGTGATTGTATTTGTCGTGCTTTCATGAGGATACCAAATTTGGATGCAAATGCAACGACGTGTTGTTAGAGCCGTTCCTTTGATTTTTTTGATCGACGCTCAATTCCCTTTGAGTGTAGCTTGCTGGCAATTCAATCTACCAATTGTTATGTGGTTATGATTTTTAGTCAGCTTAAAACCTTGTGTAGGCTACTAATAATGAGCCCACAACCAACAAAGTTGCTCAAGTTTGCTCGAGATAATTAAAGATACAGTGGGGAGAGAGCATTATTGCTTGATGGTCTGAAAAAGTTCCTTTGCAAGGGGATAGGGAAATTATGAATCTAGGATGCTAGAGAATCAAGACGAGGTTAGTCACTACACCAATTTTACATGTGATATTCTTTCTTTCTCTTGAATGTGCTATTATCTAATAGTAGTTGAAATATGCTCTATGATAGCTACGTCATAATAACCAAGATCTTCCAAAAGTTGTTGATATAAATGAACTTCTATTCTGTAATATCATCTATTGAACCAAAATATTTACAAGATGTCCCTAATAAGGGAGGGGTCGTGGGTTTGGGCACTTTGCTATTTGCATAGAGTGTAGGTTCATGGTCTCTCCAAATGTAGTCTTTTGGAATGCATTTACTAAAGGATACGCGCAAAAAAAAAGATAGGAGTAGACTTTTTGATTGCATATAACCATAGAGTTGGCTTCTCTCTAAATGCAATCACCTATGCTTACATTATCAACAACGTGTGGCATTATGCGAGAAGTGGATTGGAAAAAAATGAGATGGATTGTTATGTTCCTATGAATTAGAAAATACCATGCTTGACCTCTATCCCTTCATGTAACATCTATAAGATATTACCAAGGCAATCCTTCTTTGAGGACAATCGCACACCAAGTTTTATGTTGTATAGTTGGGTTTGCTCATGTACTCCCCATCTATGAGAATTTGATTTACTGGTTGGGAGTGACCTATCGATGTTAGTTGGTAGGCCAGTCAAAGCGGATGCCGGTGCAACTAGGAAAGGCAAGAACCTATATGCTATTTATAAAGAACGCTTTTCTCAAACACTCAATAGGATGCTTGCCACTAGGAAAGGCAAGAATCTCTAGGTTGTTTACAGAGGATGATTTTGTTGAACACTCAATATATTCATTTTTTCTCTTAGGATTGTTTTCTATATATTGGAGATCACCTATATTATATGTACTTATCACGTGGGCTCAAACATAAATACGTACACATTTAATAAAGAACATTATCAATTTTAGTACAAGTTATTGGACTGAAATTTCTTTGGTGCCTTCAAATATGGGAAGCTCATGGAAGCTTTTAGGCCAAGTTCTATTCCTACGTAGGGATTCACAAGAGCAAACCAATATTTACATGACCCTTTTATAGCCACTAGCTAACTAATGGAGCACATGAAATTTTAGGGCCTCACAAAAAATAATGATATAGGTGCAACATTGCTTCTTGCAAAGAACATTAAAACTTGCATTTGCATGGCACCTACAAAAGAATATAAATAAATAAATAAATAAATAAATAAATAAATATATATGTGTGTGTGTGTGTGTATAAAATTTTATTTTATTTTGCATGCCACGTGCAAAAGAAGAAATATATATACATAGTGCATGAAATTTATTGAGAAAGACATAGTGCATGAAATATATTGAGAAAGACAAGGGCATGAGATGTAATAGAAAGATGAGGGAGAGGGAGAGAGAGAAGGGAGAGAAGACCAACTATAATTCTTGTCAACAAGAATCACTCGTAAAGTTTGAAAGGTACCAAGAAGCCAACACTCTCTAGTTGTAGGTGGAGAATGAATGATGAAAGTTAATCAACAACGATGCATTTTAGCACTGATGGAGGTTTTGGAACAAGAGAATTTAGCTTTCTTCCTACCTCTTTCTCTCTGTCTCTCTCTCTCTCTCTCTCTCTCTCTCTATATATATATATATATATATATATATATATATATATATATATATATATATAAGAGTTGAGACTTGGTTTGCTTAAAGGAGTGACTACATAGACTTGGTTTGCTTAAAGGAGTGACTACATAGACACAAAGTGTTGTATGAGGGGATGGTTGGTGCACTAGAAGATGGTGAATTCTACTTGCTATCACAAGAAGGAAGAACCAATACTTATAATTTCTCTAGGGAAATGAATAAACTTATAATTTGCAATCATCATAGCAAGTAAGCACTCCATATATGGTCTAGTAGAAAAAATGATCACTTATTTTATAGACAAAAAATAAAAGTTCTATTTTTCATTAGCAGAAGGGCTAGTTGCCTTTAAGACCTTAGCCCTTTTGGTGGGAAAAAAAAATGAACAATTAGGCCTGTGATGTTGTTTGGTTGGAAAGCTAGTTGTACTCACTCTCTGATTGCCTACCAAGTGCATGAGTCATTTTTCTCTTTGTTACTTGACACAATACATCCATCAACCAATTGCAAGAAGTCATCAAGGTGAAAAAGAGCACACGAGTGAGGATGATATCTATGTGTATAGTTGGGGCATATGTATGTGTTTCTCAATTAGTTTTTTAGTTTAAAGGGCAAGGAGACAAGCTCCATGAATATATATTGCATGACATAGTCTAATTATGTATGTCTTGGATGTTATCTATGAAAATCTTCATTCAAGATCCTTCAATTTTGTCATCATCATAGGCCTTTATGAATAGGTGTCCTTCTCTATGAGGGTTCAACATGAAAAATTTGATTGTGCACAAGATCAATAGGCCTCAAGCATATATATACTCCTTGAGATTAATGTCCACATCACTCCAACATGCATGATCAATCCATACTACTATGTAGCAGTATGGACTTTCCCAATGTCGTGAAAGTCTCGATCAGCCTATCTTAACCCACATGGATGTTATGTTCATTTATAAGAAGCCCCTCAAGATTCGCTTATTGTTGTGAACAAGAAAGATCTCTTCTATCTATGGAAAATGTGGCACATGCCATTTAATGATTTTGGCGTAGTTATTACTTACCTATTTATTTGTGAAGTGAAAACAACATGGTTTTTTTTTTCCTTGGGCAAAACTTGATTTTTGATTCTAGTTCATGAAAAGTTATAGGTCAAGACACATACTTCTCTCTCTCTCTCTCTCTCTCTCTCTCTCTCTCTCTCTCTTCTCTGCAAAACTTTTGTCAAAAAGCTCAAAAAATGGCACTTGATTTGAAAAGAACGAAATGAAAAGCTCACAAATATAATGCACTCATGTAAGAGATGGATGGAGCTCTATTGGAGAAATTTCTATAGATCATTTTCATCTTTTATGTCCTACAATAATAAGAAAACAAAGTAAGAGATACTAATCAATTAGTGGATGGCCACCTAGAGCATTAGTACCTCACTCAACCTCCTCTCATTAAGCAAGCTATGGACATATATGCATGGTGTTTGTATATATATATTTATATAATAAGTAATTGATAATGTGCAAACGAGAGGGTATGTCATAAAATCTAATATCTAACCAACCCAAATGATTTTCTCATATTAAATTGATCATTTAATGTGGGAGAATAAACGGGAACAAGGGTTAGAATATATACATGTGCTTATGGATCTGTCTCAACACGGGGCCAAGGTTAAAGGGGTCCAAATTAGAGATGGTATGTTAAAGAGAAATGCTACTTAATGGATCTTAAAGACCTTAGGGTAGCTTCATTAAAAACCTCCAAAAGTTAGTGTTAAAAATTCCTTTAACCTTAGGCAAGCTAGGGCTGACCTTGAGGTGGGAATCCTACCCAAGCATGAGGTGCTTGTAGTGCTTGCTAACTAAAGTGCTTAAGGTGTTTGTGGGAACCTTTTCCAAGCTTGAGGTTCTTCTCATGTTTAAATGACTAAGGTTCTTGAAGTGTTCAATTCAAACATGATCTCTCAAGAGGCATAAACTATTTTCATGTTTAAATGACTAAGGTGCTTGAAGTGTTCAATTCAAACATGATATCTTAAGGAGCATAAAAAACACATGTCAAGATCCTCTCCATTTGGCCCTCATGATGTGCTTGAATTTTATTGGATAGGCTTTAAAGGGGTCCAATGATAATTTAGATGCATAAAAATAAATAACTAAGTTCTTTCTCTCAAAGAGGAAGAAGAGGACACATGTCCAAATGTTATAATTAAATAGAGAGAGAGAGAGAGAGAGAGGTGGACCAAGCATGTGAGGAGGTATACTCTCCCACACACACACACTCTCTCTCTGATTGTGTGAAGTGCAAAGTGCAAGAGCTCCATCTCCTTCTCCAAGCTTGTTGAGAAGTTGAGAGCCTACAACGACACTCTTGGCTATGGAATGCAAATCCAACCAAGAGCCATGCTTCAAGGCTTAAGCTTTCTATCTTCTTCATCTTCATTACTATGCTATTATGCTATGCTAAGAAAGAAGAGTGACGATAAGTGAGGAACAATTTCTTTCTCCTATGAATGATTCTTCTTCCTCTTCCCTACCCTCATTCCCCGCTAGCTCTCTCCACCTTCGAAGGTGTTTGAGGCCTTGGAACTGAGGCTTGGGATAGGTAATGATTTTTGCAAAGTTTGTGTTATGCTCGTGATGCATGAAGCTTTCCATCTTCATTGCATCACCTAGGTCACAATGAACACAAAGATTGTATTGTACCAACTCTCTCTTGATGGGAGAATCTATAATACGAACGCCTTTTGGAGGGGGGACCGACTTCAAGTAAATCCGGTCCTCAACTATTGTCATGTTCTCCAATACTCTCTCTTGCAAAAGTATTATTCATGCCAAGTTAATTAAGTACTATATTTATGTTGCTACCATCCACTAAGTTCACCCTCTATGTTCTCAAAGTAATCTCAAAAAAATGCTCACTCTAATTCTCTTAATTTCGCTATTCTCAAAGTTTATAGGCCATTTCCATTACATTAGTATCAGAGCATTTAGTTTCTCTTTTCCTGCTTAAGAAGAGATGTCCTTAAGTAGCCTATTAATGGTTGATTTAATTATATTAGGGTAAGTGGGATTGGGATCTATTATTGGTTTTGTTGAGCCCAATATGTGGGATATGGTTCACACCTCAGGAGCTTTGGTCTTAATAATGGGTTCTTTTTAGACTTGCGTACGGCTTTACCATTATTGAGCCATAAGAAGTCCGAAAGGAGCTAGCCCTCGACAATTCTGCAATGTTAGACCCACTCCACTACTCTCTATAATTCAAGCCGTGGGTGTAGATAAGTGCTGATTTTCAAAGGCTAAGAGGAGTAGAAATTAAGTTTTTGAATTGCCAAAGAATACACTAAGTAAACACATAAGTATAATTAGCATGGATGACAATAACCAAGAGAGTAGAACAAATATTGATAACTTTGATTTTGAACATGAAGGTGCTAATGATGATGCCCCCATGTTTGTCAATTATCTTGTTACTTGCATCACGCTATGGGCAACCCTGCTTTGCAAGCTGAAGTTACTCAACAACTTCGTGCTTATGGGATTTTCCTTCCTCTCCAAGAGGAGATAGAGCTTAGGAGGTCTCTGATGAGACTCCTGAAAGAAGACTCTCTCCCATACGAGAGGAGGAATCCAAAGAACAAAAAAGTAATGAATCCCTAAGTTCCTCTGAAGATGTGGTTCCATGAAGAAGACGGTCTAGACGATCGCCAACTCTTCCCAAGAGGAAATGGTCAACACACAGTCCTACTCTTCGTCACTCCAAAAGGAAAGAGAGAAAAAAAAGGAAGAAAAGGTTAAGAAAGAGGTCACCCTCTTCTCCTTCTTCTTCACCTTCCTCCTCTTCCGACGAAAGCTATGGCTATTCTCCTAGAAAATACAAGAGGGGAGGACATCGCAAATCATACCTTGCATGGTGAAGGTCACAAAAGCTCAAGAAGTTCCAAGAGAGAGGAAAGAGTATCTCTTTTCTCACCTATGATGGCACCTTTGGTGCCATTGATAAAGTATTGACCTTCATCCATCAATTTGATGCGGCCTTTGGAGACAAGGGCTTCATGAAGTCCTCCAAGCTATGCCATGTAGCTATACACTTACAAAAATCGGCTCGTCAATGGTGGGCTAGCCTTCGTGGCAATGGTGAAGCCCTAAAGACATGGAAAACTCTACGAGTTTTCATCATGAAGCAGTTCCTTACAAGCGATGCAAAGGAAAAAGTACTTATCGAGAATGGCATAGTTTGAAGATTCTCTTCCATGAGTCTATTCACAAATATGTGGACAAGTTTTGGGATTTACATCTCAAGGCTACTGTCATTTAAGTATCTTTATAATTTAACTCCTTATTCTTGCAGGTTCGATTAAAATATATGCTCTTTGCCTCGACCATTCCCTGTTCTTTGCCGCAAATGATGCTATATATTCATCCCTAGCTGCCTTAAGCTTTTTTGAGATCTGTGCTCTCTTGATCGGATCAACTATAGTACTCATCCGAGCAGTCATCCTATATCTTGGTATAACCTGATAACAACAAAATCCATATTTTGCATTATAAGAATTACACTCTCTTGCAAATTTCTTTTATATATATGAAACCCTGACAATTATTACCATAATTTTGAGCGACCTCCTCTGCCCTCAAGTGGCTAGACTCCATAAAAAATAGAGTACAACTCCAATAATTATACATGAAGTAATCTATACATGTTATAGTAACATGCTGAATCAGAAAGTTAACAAAAACCTATTTAATGAAATTCTATTAGCCACTAGCTGGTCTAGCTCCTATCTATGTTCCAGACATGATGTTATGTAGAAAAAACAGAAAAATTGAAAGCCCTAGGAGTTTTAGTATTCAGAAACAGGAAGAAGTCCAACCAAGAGACCATAACCATCCTGCAACGAGTCAGTATTCCAATCCATGTGGCAAGTATGCATCACCAGTCATGAAGCTCTTATGCTAAGCTATTACTACTAACCCAAGACATTTCTACCAATTTCAACTCAATACCGAACAATAGCCCCATATCCGCATCTTTACCGGTTTCGGTCCAGTAAACTAGGTCAAGATAGCTTTTAGATCTATCCTAAGGGGTATAGTAAGACTAGCTTGTCAGAGTCTATGTCATATATATGAAATGCCAGGAGTTTTATATCCGAGGTCGAGCTTATGTAAACTATACAAATCTTGAAAAAGCCAGTACCAAAAACTGTCTAGCATGTAAAGTGCATCAGCCAAGAATGTATTATCCTGAGCTAGATCAATTAGTTTATGAAGGAAGTTTTCTTCAAACTTGAGTCACCCTATATAAATATGTACCTCGTTATCATGCTTTAAACAAGGTAAGGTTAGCATAGATTGAGACCTAGGTAGCAAATGAGTTTAGAATAAAGCAATGTCAGCGTGGCAGGAAAAGATCAGTTTCATTAGCATACAACAAAGGAGATTCACCAGAAAGAGATTTCCCAGCTAATCAACCTAGGGTCGAGATCCTATGCCTAGGTCAAGACCTTATAATGGCTCAGGCAAGCTCTATAAGAGAATTTGATAGTAAGCATTTAGCTAAGAGACCATCACTTTCCAACAAGGATCCCACAATACCATCTGGTTATTAATTCACCCCACAACGTAACCCTATATCAGTACCATAACCAGCCATGATCTACAAAGATAGGTACAATAAAATTTTAAGATCTACACCAATGAGCTAAATGAAACCAACCTGTTTAGTAAGAAGTACACAAAGATATATCCATTATCAATGTCATAAATATGAAAAGGCCCATAATTTTTTTACCTGACGTCGAGTTTATGTAAAAAAACCTTTTGCAAAAAGCCAGTACAAACCATATCCAACAACAATATCCTTAGAATACCAGTATTTAAAGAAGATTACACCGCCAAACAACTTAAAGTCAAGACCTTATCCTAGGTCGAGACCCTTTACTGCCTCATGCAGGGTCACCAATGTGCTTTAAGGCTTGGAAAGAATAGCCATGTCAGATTAAACAGTATCTAACACTATAACCCGAGTCAGGTTATAATGATACCTTAGGAAAACCTAATTCAATACACAAATGGTACGACCTGCATAGTGCTCAGATTTTCAAGGTCCTTCCTTTACTAAGAATCCAACAAAATGTCAGTAAACAACTATATCCAGCAAGTATATCGCATCAGCCAGGCATGTTACTAAAAAACCAGCATGCATACCTCATCAGCCACTAATGTATACTGTTGAGGTTGTATCTATTATCTTTAGAAGGAAATTTACCTTATTCCCAATCCGACCAAAACCCATCACAAAGTCAGTATTTACAAGGTTATTCCTCTTTGAGCAAGGTATGGTTAGTATTAAGTCAAGACATCATCATCCAATGAGCTTAGTGCAAACTACAATCGATAGAACACAAATCATAGCTTCATTAGCACTCCAACATAGAAGGAATTAACCCAATCAATCAACACAAGGTCGAGCTCCTATACTTAGGTCTAGACCATTTACCGCCTCAGGCAAGGTCCACAAAAGGTATTCAAAGTTTTGAAAGCCTAACCATGCTAGCCTAAAGGAAAAGAACAACTTTCAACACTTTAGAAAAAGGCCAGTACACACCATATCCTTAGCAAACCAGTTTTTAAAGAAAATTAGCCTGCCAAACCACCCAACTTTGAGACCTTATCCTAGGTCGAGACTCTTTATCGCCTCACGCAGGGTCACCAATGTGTTTTAAGGCTTTGACAGTATAGCCATGCCAGATTAAACCTTATCCGACACTATATATCGAGTCAGGTTATAATGGTATCTTAAGAAAATCCAATTCAGTACACAAATGTTATGACCTGCATAGTGCTTAGATTTTCCTTAAGTTCTTTCTTTTACTAAGAATCCAACAAAATGTCAGTAAACAACTATAAGTATACAACATCAGCCAGACATGTTACTAAAAAACACTAGCATGCATACCTCATCAACCACTAATGTATACTGCTGAGCTCTTTATGTAATCTTCAGAAGGAAATTGACCTTATCCCCAATTCGAATTAAAACCCATCGCAATGTTAGTACTCGCAAGGTTATTTTGCTATCCGCAAGGTATGGTTAGTATTATGTCAAGACATCATTAGCCAATGAGCTTAGTGAAAATTACTATTAGTAGAACAGAAAGCATAGCTTCAATAGCATTCCGGCAATATAAGGAATTGACCCAATCAATCAACACAATGTCGAGTCCCTATACCTACTTCTAGACTCTTTACTGCCTCAAGAAAGGTCCACACAAAAGGTATTCAAAGTTTTGAAAGCCTAAGCCTTTCAGACACTTAATAGTCGAATCAGTTTATCATGGTATCACAAAAATCAAATTTAGTACACAAAATGGTAGGACTTTCATTATGACCAAGTTTTATTAAATATTCATGCCTATCTGATATGCCTTTTAGGATTTTTACATATCATGCTATCATCCATCCAATAATACCAACTAGATATAGTCTCCAACCTATTAAGCCGTCATTACACTCATCATATTAGTTTATACCAGAATCACCCATCAAAACCGCAAGCAGACCATTTTCTTTATGCATATTACTACACATTGCAACATGAAATGTTTTCAAACTTCCAAGTACCGTTTTCAATTCTTAACTCATCAAGCAAAGGAATTCGACTCGAGAAGAAGAAGAAGCCAAAGGGTGGACTTCCAAGACCTGTTGTTTTTCCTTCCCTTTCGCCATTGTATAACACACTCCACTTACAATCACTCAGGCAACTAACCCTTAATTATCAACAGAGTATACACAAGCATACCTCAGTTTGCTAAGTTACGTAGCCCCTCACCTTTATAGCCTTATGTGGATCAGGTTTTCAAAGACCTAAATATAGTCCAGTGGCTCACTCTCTGCCATACATTTGGTGGAAGAAGGTTGCCATAAGTGGCCATGTGCACCGCCACCTGTAGGTGATAAGACCCGACAGTAGCCAGCTATTACCGCACTCCAGTTTATCACTTACAGCCCGGGTCATCAAAAATTGTAATAGTGCAAGATCCGTGAGTCATAACACAGAAGCCGCTGGTTACTGTAGACACATTTCTTAAATAGAAGGTAGCGTGCGACAGAGCATACAAAAGGACAGGGTTACAATATGCATGCAGTAGCAAGAACACGCCATATAGGTGATACAAAAGGTTAGGGTCAATAGGCAGCAAGGACTCACTATTTTATTAATTACAAAAAATGAGGCTAAAAATGAATCACATTACCATTTACTGCTAGTGAAGAAAATAAGAGAATAGTAAGTGAGTGGCAGTAGCTAGTTAAGACTTTTTTTTAACTAAAGCCGAAGCCCGCCTCAAAAGATTTCTTATGCGGTAAGGACTCCGAAATTAGAAGGCTTCTAATGAATAAATAACCAATAATACCGACATATTATAAGAGACAAATATCAATCAGATTGCCAAATAGATATGTTCCAAGGGGAAATAAATGGCATGAAAAAAGTTATAGTGTTACAGTATTCAAGAAGCGAGGGCACATAAGGAGGGTATTTAGTACGGATAACATCCAAAAAGAGGTTGCAATGAGGGTCTATATAAGACATGCATATTCTATCACAGAATGCATTGTAACCGACTTGGGCACTTCTTATCTTACCAGCAGCTTACAAGTTTCTTCCATAGCATGTCTTTAGCTATGCCTTTATACTTTATTAGTTATGGCTTATATTCAAGAACAGGCATTAGCAATATCTCTTGCTCATTTGCAGAAGTCAAGAGAGTCCATCCGGGAGACCACCATACTCTGTTATGAGCGTCTTCCATTCCCTCAATTAGGAACATCCGTTACACAAACGAAATGGTGGACATATCAAAAGAGAATAACACGGGTGACCCTTTGGGTCGAGAACATTTCAAAATAACATCCATCTGGCGATGGTCAGGGAAGCCCTAGGTATAGGGCCATAGTACTATTATGTGGGACACTTAATAAAGCGTGGATTTACTGATCGGTTATATTTGCTAGCATAGTTTCTACCACATCATAAAACATATTTGTATCCTCATTTTGGCTTACCATTACGAGGATACTTTAACCAGACACCCCATACGAGAGAGTTAGGAGTGATTTTAGTTAACCGTATCTTACCTTTGGCTGAGCGCCTAAACATTTGTTACTATTGTGAGAGCTGCCTGTGTGATCATGTAATGGATGGGTTAAATGAGATGTAATGGTGAAAAAAAGAAAAAAAGTTTTATAGACTCAACGCCATGCTTTTTCAGTCTAATTATCTGCAGTGAAACATGAGTAAGGACCCATGCAATTGTGTGTGTGTGTGTGTGTGTGCACGTGCGTGCATGCCCACCCATACCCAGGCACATACCTATTAAGGTGGTAGACCCATTAGGTATGGGCCTACTTCCTTAGTAGATTGCAAAGAAAAGTTGTATTTATTCTGGCACGTGGCCAACTATTCAAGCAGATTGCTTTTATAATACTAGTAACCAATTCATTCCGCAAGAACCCAGTATTACAAAATTTACCTATCAGCTTGTTTATTTCCTCAAAGGCAGAAAGTTTTTTTGAAGAAGAGTATATAATAAGTGACAGCATACCTAAGCAGGTGTTACGTACATTTTTAATAGGTCTATTACTTTTCCTTTTAAGGAATTCAGCAGAATTAACTAACAGATTATCTCACTCCCAAAAGAAGCGTGTAGTGTAATGTCCTATGTTAGGAGAGTGAGATAGTATTTCCATGTTTATAAAACATGTTCTCTTACTATAGTTTTATCATCTACCACAAATTCTTCCAGAGAAGTAGGCTCTATTATTAGGCAATGTGGGTAAATTTCCACCAGGTAGTCTTTAAAGGTATGATTGTTTATACTCAATAAATCATCCATGAATCTAAACGTGTTGTTGAAGGCTAAAAGTTGTTTTGCCTCCTCATAATGTTTTATTTTTTAACACACCCATTTGTATTAAAAAAATAATAAGTACAAATTACACATTATCGGTGAGCAGGAGAATCCCATAGGTATTGCCATTTTTTGTCTGTAGCATTTTGGTCCCAATTGGATAAAGCAATTCTGAACTATCCATTTGATTATCATAATAAGAGAAACTTTTTCAAAGCACAATGGTGGTTTTTTGACTGATTTTTTAACCCAACTAGGTGTTCTTACCAATGAGATCTTTTCAAACCCTTGTGTCTTTTTGTTGGAAAAAGCTAGGTTGATAATATCTTGGAGTACTCCAAGAAGGCCATAATCTCCTGAGAGAGGAATGTTTTCATCTCAACATATAGTTGAGATGTGCTTTCCTAGGCATTATTCAAAGTTCAAAATATTTATGAGCAATAAGAACAGTCAAAATTCAAAATGATAATGATTGGCTATAAAATATTTTATCATAAGAATTTGACTTTGGTTTTGAGGATGTTTGAGATTCTACATGCTAGAAACACATTAATTTTTTATGACACTCATAGAGTGGTGTGGAATATGCCAAAAACTTATCTTTTATTTCAAAATATTTTGAGACAGACACCTGAGAAGCTTCAAAGCTTCTTAGAAGGCACAATAACTCCATGGTTAGTGGTATGGTTGTGTGCAAGAAACAAGAGGAGTTATACTTCCAATACGATTGTGAACAAAGTAGAGGATCCTGAGACTAACTTATGTCATGAATTTATACTTGTCAAGAAGATAGTGTTGAGAGTTACATGTTGAAGTTGTTTGGCAAATATGGTTGGCAAAGATATTAATTGTACACAAAACCACATGTCAATTAAAA